>NC_138882.1:78353775-78953775 GCF_965194825.1 Balaenoptera physalus | reverse complement strand
CAGTGGGACAAGGACAGTTTTTAAATATAAATAGTCAATAGGATATCCATATGGAAAAAAATAAAACTTGACCCCTCTCACACTACGCTCAAAATATCATTTTCAGGTGCATAGCAGATATAAGTTGAAAAGATAAACCATACAGTTTTTGGAAGATGATAGAAGGATATCTTCATACCTGGGAGGGAGTAGAGAAAGATTTCTTAACAGGAATACAAAAAGTGTTATCTTTTTATAACACAAAGGAAGAGATGATGAAATTGTTCTACACTAAAATTGAGAACTTTCCTTTATCAAAATGTATCTTTGAGAAATTGCAGATGCAAGCCACAAGATGGGTGAAGGTATTTGCTAAAATATAACTGCTAAAAATATTTAAAGGCCTTATAATAATCCCACCCAAAACAGACTGAAACACAAGGGAAAATTGGCAAGATATTTAACAGTCACTTTAAGAAAGAGGATATTTATACAGCCAATAAACATATGAAAAATTGTTCAACTTTCTTAATAATTAGAGGAATGCAAAATAGAACTATAAAAAGACACATCCAAAAGAATGACTAAAATTTAAAAGACCAATAACACCAAGTTTTGATTAGAATGTGTAGCAACTGAAACTCCTGTATGCAGTTGCAAGAAAGTAAATTGGTACACTCACTTTGAAAAACAGTTTGGCCTTATCTAATCAATTTGAGGATATGCATACTCTATGACTTAGCAATTCTACCTTTAGATATATCCCCAACAAAAATATGTGCACATATCTACCAAGAAGCACACATATGAATATGAATGTAAATAGCTGCAATTTTCATAATAGCTTCAGACTGGAAATAACACAAATGTCCATCAGTAGTCAACTGGAAAAATAAACTCTTGTATATGTATACATTGATATTCCATAAAGCAATGAAACTGAACGCATTATATCTAAGCTCAAAGACATGCATGAATCTCATAAAAGGTAATATTGAGCAAAAGAAACCGTACACAGGAGGAAAAATGCTATAAGATTCCATTTTTATAAAGTCCAAAGAAAAAAAAAAGAGTAAACTATATTTTCAGGAAATCAGGATAGGGAATCTTTGGGGAGGAGAGAGAAGATAGTGATTAGGAGGCACACAAGGAGGTCTTCTGGGGGTGGGGCCAATGTTCTGTTCCTTGATCTGGGTGGTAGTTTTATGGTCCTAGAAGACTCAATACTGAAAGATATAATTTCTC
Source organism: Balaenoptera physalus (assembly GCF_965194825.1). Lineage (NCBI taxonomy): Eukaryota > Metazoa > Chordata > Mammalia > Artiodactyla > Balaenopteridae > Balaenoptera > Balaenoptera physalus. The sequence goes on along the minus strand of NC_138882.1, from coordinate 78,952,551 downwards.
CTCAAATAGATCTGCAGATTCAATGTAATCCTAATAGGATTTTTCCCCTTTCTGTGATACTTGAGAAGCTGATTCGAAAATACATATGAAAGTACAAAGGGACAAAAATAGCCAAAAACTCTTGAAGAAAAACAAGGTGGGGAGACTTGCTTTCCTAGGTATCAAGATGGGGTAATTCATTGAGCTGACATTTATACATTGTGCACTTTTTGGTATAGATGTCATACTGTACAGTAAAAAGAGGGATGCTAGCAACATGGGATAGAATAGATAGGGAAGGCACCATGGTTAAGTTGAACCTGATTACCTAAATGTGTATATGCAAAAGAGGTTGCTCTTGGGACTCATATATTTAAATGGAGTTTGGTTCTCAACGGTGGTCATGGCCTGTGTAATAAACCCTCCAGGCCACTAGGGGACAGCAGAAAGAAAGGCTTTGTCCAAGAGTTTATCTCTGGTTATCAGAAATGCATTTACTGTCATCTGATGCAATTTTCCAAAGTGCTAATCAAAGCTGTATTTACCTTCACATCTTTTACTCAAGAATTTGCCTTCCCCTACACCCTGAATGGCCATATTCTGGCCTATACATCACCTAGAATTGCCTTCATGTCTGAAAAACTATAATATCTTCATATCTAGCCATCATTCTTTAGCCTCCCTCTTACTTCTAACTTATCTGCTCCTCAACTTCATCATGACTCTAGTTTTTTTAAATCCATCTCTTCTGTTTCAGCCCAACCATCACTCCGTCACAGTTTTGCTTTCATCTGCTGCCTACATACCATCTTCCATCTCACCAACCACTCTCTAGGCAGAATCCTCAAGATCTTCCTTCCTTGTCTCTTTGATGTTTGCAAACTCTTAAGCGTGGATCAGACCAACATATCACACAATAGCCTTTCTCAATCTTCCCCTCTCTCCTCAAGCCAGCACCCTTTTCCATAGAGAAGGAAAGAGTTTGATAACAGAGAACTGTAGACTCCTAGAATGCCAGAGCTGGAAGGAGTCATACATCATGTGTTTCTAGCTTCCTCAATTGTTCCTAAGAAGAAACAGATGACCAGAAAATTACCCAGTGTTTCCCATTGTTTCAAATAATAAATACTCCCATCTAACACCGAAGTTAATGTGCTTTTAGAGAGCTCTTGTTCTTGACTTCTGCTTTCCTAATTTCCTCCGCTTCAGAACCCATGTAGAACCATGAATGTCAGACATGAAAAGTGAACTGAATGGTCAGGGATTCCATGGGAAACATGACAGGTCCACCCCAGACAAAGACAGTATAGGACTTACACCTGATTTCTGGACTTGGGCATAGATAGTAAGGCTTTTTGCTTCCATTGTTGGCTGGTAATTGTCTGTTTTACCTGGGGAAAAGAAACCATAGTGGTTATCTCCCTCTGGTCCCCAGCACGAACTCTCTGCTCAGACCTGTCTGGTCTTTACCCCCCATTGCACACCCACCTTCCCCAGAAGTACCACAGGAACAAAGCACTGAGTCCCAAACCCCATGCACATTTGTCATATAACATTAGGTTAGTTACTTGATCTCTCTTGGCCTATTTCCCTATCTGTAAAATGGGATTGAAATACCTGCCTCATAGGGCTGTTGTGATGATTACATGAGATATTACTTGTAAAGTGTTTAGAACAGTGCCTGGCACATAGTGTTAGGTGTAATTGTTAGGTGTAATTGATATGCCATTCAATTATTTTGATCTCTATTGTTTGATGTGCATATCCGATCTCCTAATAGAATTCTAAGTTCTTTAGGGGCAGGGCAAGTTATTTATACCTCTTTTGAATTCTTCAGCTCATAGCATGTTGTTTCATTCACAGCTTTCTCACCTCCCTGTTTCTGGGGGACTTGGTGTATGTGTAGGTGGAACGGGTGTAAGAGAGATGATCTGCCTGGGACTATTTGGAATAAAGCTGCAATGTCATTCTAACGCCTACCATCTATTTTTGCTCAGAGCCTAGGCTCTCTGGAAATTAATATGTTGCAGAACATTTAAATTTTTAACCAGTTTTAAAATTTTTTCTTTTTAAATTATAGGAATAATTCATTCTTGTTACAAAAATTTAAATAATAGAGAGTAAAAAGTATGTCCTCCTTCCCCCATTAACCAGTACAATTTCATTCTCAGAAGTAATTGCTTTTAACAGTTTGATGTATATCCTTCCAGATCAGCTCTGTACAATAGAACATCATCTTTGATGATGGAAAGGTTCAATATTTGCAGTCTAATATGGTAGCTGCAAGCCACAAGTGACTACTGAGCACTTGAACTGTGGCTAATGCAACCAAGAAACTGAATTTTAAATTGTTTTTAATTCTATGAAGAAGAATGTATATATATGTATAACTGAATCACTCTGCTGTACAGCAGAAATTAACACAACATGGTAAATCAACTCTACTTCAATAAAACTTTTTTTAAATTGTGTTTAATTCTAATTAATTTAAATTTAAACAGCCACATGTGGCTGATGACTACCATATTAGATGTGCAGTTCTGGACACTTGCTATACTTATACAGATATTTCTTCTGCAAATACAGTCATTCCATACACTTCTCTGTAACTTGACCTTTTCACTTAAAATGTGTAGAGGACATTTTCCATGCTAGTGCAGTAGACCTATCTCATTCTTTCTAATGTTTTGTGGTATTCTTTGGATATATCATGTAGCAGTGAGAAGGATGGAGGGTAAAAAAACAGATGGGGGGCTTCCCTGGTGGTGCAGTGGTTGGGAGTCTGCCTGCCAATGCAGGGGACGCGGGTTCGGGCCCTGGTCTGGGAGGATCCCACATGCCGCGGAGCGTCTGGGCCCGTGAGCCACAACTACTGAGCCTGCGCGTCTGGAGCCTGTGCTCCGCAACAAGAGAGGCCGCGATAGTGAGAGGCCCTCGCACCGTGATGAGGAGTGGCCCCCGCTTGCCGCAACTGGAGAAAGCCCTCGCACGGAAACGAAGACCCAGCACAGCCATAAATAAATAAATAAATAAATAAATAAATAAATAAATAAATACATACATACATACATACATACATACATACATACATACATACAGATGGGAGCAGGGAGGCCTGTTTTGGGACTATTGCAAAGTCCAGGCAAAAGCAATGGAAACTTGACTCAGAGGAAATCACATGAAGTCTTTAGGGTAGACATTTTAACACCAATTAATTTATTCTGTTAAAAAACTAGGAGCATGTCTCTGAGGGAATAGCACTTAGGAGAGGTATATTTTTATTTGGAAGGGAAAGGCCTTGTATGTATGTACGTGATGAAGGTGGTGGAAGGTGCTGCATGAGGGTGTGACACTTAGGAAGGAAATGATGGGCAGCCACTGGGAAGCTCAAAGAATTCAAAAAAGCCAACGTATGGTTTTCCTGTGCATGTGTGGGCGTGGAGTATCTGCCTGGTGGTTCCAACTTCACTTTTTTGGTCAGGGTTGATAACTGGCTGAGGATGCGTGTGTGTGTGTGGTGGGAGGGATAGGGAGGGAGGATGGGGTTTGGGGTGATCAGAGGAGATAACAGAGGGGGCACAAGTTAGTTCTGTGAAATACATCCTTCGGTTCAAAACCATGAATGTTTGCACAGTCAGAAGCCCCCACTCAGCACTGACCTAGGTGTTGTAGGGGAACAAATAGTGTAGAGAACAGACCTCGGTCCTTAAGGACTTTTCGTCTTTCAGGTCAGCTCAAGCTGAAAATTACAATTGAGGGGACAGTCCTAAATGGTCAGAGAGATGGACAAAGCAAGGCTGGATGTTGCTGCTCAAAAAGATCGCTGGATCAAGATAATTCAGTCTCGGGGCTTCCCTGGTGGCGCAGTGGTTGAGAGTCCGCCTGCCAATGCAGGGGACACGGGTTCGGGCCCTGGTCTGGGAAGATCCCACATGCCGCGGAGCGGCTGGGCCCGTGAGCCACAACTACTGAGCCTGCGCGTCTGGAGCCTGTGCTCCGCAACAAGAGAGGCCGCGATAGTGAGGGGTCCGCGCACCGCGATGAGGAGTGGCCCCCACTTGCTGCAGCTAGAGAAAGCCCTCACACAGAAACGAAGGCCCAACACAGCCATAAATAAATAAAAATTAAAATGGAGATTTCTTTAAAAAAAAAAAAAAAAAAGATAATTCAGTCTCATGATTTTTTCCCCCAATGCAGGAACAGGTTTTCAAGAGCCAGCTCAACTCTAGTCACTGAGGCCTTAGGATCTAATGAAAAAGATCTTGACCTTAGAATTGGGGCATCCACCTTCTAGCCCTCATTAGCTGTGTGGCATTGGACAACATGTCATCTCAGTGGGTCTCTTCTCTTAACATAACTGTAAAATGAAAGCATAGTTGGTCTAGTATCCTTTTCAGCTCTCATCAGAGGCATAAAGTTGTCTTATGTTACGCTAACCTCAAGTACTTTAAATCTGCTCTAAGTGCCCTTCCCAGATCCTTCCAGTGCTGCCCTCTGCTGGCAATAGGGATTAAATATTGATGCCTACATTAAGAGATTAATCTTTCTCTGTGTGTGTGTGTGTGTGTGTGTGTGTGTGTATGTATCTATCCATCTATTTGTCCATCTCTCATCCATCATCTATCCATGGAAGCCACCGTGTTCAGTGCTTTCAGTGTATTGACTTATGGATCCCCAAAACAATACCATGAAGTACATAATATTATTCCCATTTTGCAGATTTGTTTGCATTTCGTTTGATCACAGAGCTTGTCAGTGGCAAAGTCTGCATTTGAATGCTAAAAATCTATGTTCTGATCTAGTGTATCTCCTGGACACGAAATTTCCAGAGAGTCCATTTGAAAACCTTCAGAGTCAGGCTGCATTCTGGAGGTGACACCATTAGAAGTTGGCAACAGAATCTCTTGAGCAAAGTCTTATGGGGGTACAGCAATTAAGTATAAGTTTTTCCCACAGACTTATCCCGCAGGGTTTTGTATGTTCCTGGCTTACAAGGAATACACGGTGATTAGAAACAAGGATGGGTACATGTGTTGGGAAAAGTAGTAGAGAATTGTAGTGGGGTGGGGAGCACTATTCCCTTCAGAGACAACCATGTGATGAGCAGAATGTAGTTGAGGAAAGAGTGGGGGTTAGGATCCCAGGACCTTCACTAGCTGGGTTAATGCGGGTATGTTAATCTCAGTTTTCTCATCACTGGTACTTCACTGTTTCCTTATTGTCTAAGACAAACGTGGTTGCCCTGGCCCATCCCCATAGACTCTCATCATGATTTCTGTCTGCATTGACACACTCCTCCCACTCCTCTCCAGCTACCTCTTAGATGGAGGAAATGAGACAAAGTAGGTGGCTTGCTATGACCTAGATTTTTTTTACATAAGCAAAACCAACATCAGAGTGCTGAGACAGGGCTTTTCCAAGAAGGTTATATGTGAAGAACACTGATCTACTTGAGAATGAGATCGGCCAGCAGATCTGTGGTGTGAGGATCAAGTTCTATTCTCCCCATGGGAAGGCCAGCCCAGGGATCTGTCCTGATCGTGGGGCAGGACCTTCTGATGCTAATGTGGGTGGGTGGTGGGTAGTGTGGCTGAGGGGAGCACAATGCCCTGGATATTGAATCATAGGACAACTTGGAGGAGAGGCCAGGAGATACTAACTCTAAGCATTGAAACTGCAAGGGAGTAATTGGGCCCTAATGGTGTCAGTCTACCCTGGGTAACTTTCCATAACTAGTTTGGTTTTAAGTGACCACATGAATTGCACACTTGTCCAAGGTGAGTCAGAATTTGTGCTAAAATGGTAGTAAAGTGTGTTCTCTCTGTCTTCTGATAACCTGTGGGCCTTCCTAGAGGAACACACCCTGGTAGTTGGGACACATATTTGCAGTTCTGATTCCCTCACCAACCAGCTGGGTGACTTTGCAGGAGTCAGCCTCTCTGTGCCTTAGTTACCCCATTGCTACGTCACATAGAAACAACTATATCCTCCTTTTCTCAGAGGGGTATCGTAAGCATAAAAAGAAAATATAGGGACTTCCCTGGTGGTACAGTGGTTAAGAATCCGCCCGCCAAGGCAGGGGACATGGGTTCAATCCCTGGTCTGGGAAGATCCCACATGCCGTGGAGCAACTAAGCCTGCACGCCACAACTACTGAGCCTGCATGCTAGAGCCCGCGAGCCACAACTACTGAAGCCCGCACACCTAGAGCCTGTGCTCCGCAACAAGAAAAGCCACTGCAATGAGAAGCCCGCGCATCGCAACGAAGAGTAACCCTCGCTCGCCGCAACTAGAGAAAGCCGTGCACGGCAACAAAGACCCAACGGAGCCAAAAATAAATAAAATAATTAATTAAAAAAAAAGAAATTATAGAAAGGTTTCAACCCTTGTGTAAAAGCATCCTTTTTATTAGTCAGTAGTTATAACTTTTCTTGAACAAGATTCAAGGGTCCTCTGTATTCTGCTCCTAGTGAATATTTTAAGCTTCTTATCTGGATCCCTTCCTGTACACACCTCTGCTGCAGTGTTAGTCATACTGAATTTAAATTATCTGTGTCATGTCTCCCATGTTAAATACCTGTGGTTCATCTATCTTTTTATCCCCACAGGCTAGTGTGGCGGGATCAAGCAAGACATGTTGAATGAAACTGAATTGAACAAGATCCCAGGATAGGTTTATGTAGTGTTTTTGCAAAAGCGTTCCCCGCAGAAAGCCACGGTGGTGAGAGCAAGTGTTTGTGGGGAAAGGTCCCCTGCTTACCACAGGGAGTCTGATAAGAATCTATTGTCACCTACCTCTTCTTCTCAACAGTAGTATTACCACTTGCAGAATCATGATGACACCAACAATGACCCCTAAGAAGAGCCCAGCATACAGTCCCCACTGTCTTGATTCTGAAAAAAAAGTCAAAGGGCAGTCTCAAAAGTGCTGTGAGTTTAAAAACATCCCATGCAGAAGTGGGGAGACCTAGCCTCATGTTTTCTGTCTACGTTCTTTCTCAAGGGAGACATTCGTTCTTATGGTTTTAGAGGTCAGCTTTAGACCACTGAAGAGCTCCAGCTCTGTTTTCTTATCCCGATTTCTCTCACTACTTTTGACTTTCATACTCCTAATTTCTTTAAAGATTCTTCTATTCAAATGTTTTATTTTTCACTTCACTTTAGACAGTTTACCACATGACTAACATTAAACTTATCTTTGTTTTTTCTAAGTCAACTTCTCTGCTCAGTTTCTCTGTTTTTAAATTTCTAATGTGTCCTGTATCCATTTTGGTAGAAAGAGCATGATGGCTCCATGTGCTGTCCCCAGACTCCCACACCATTCTCATGAGACACTGGGAGGAAGGAGGATCTACTTATGTTTTTTTAAAAATAAACATAATAGTGCTATTATTGTCCTTCCATGCAAATAACTGTATTGAACCCACTAGACCTGAACTGAAAGAAAGTCATGTAGTTTTCCTCTGAATCTGTCCTGTGTTTAATATTAACACTAGAGTACATCACCCAGGCTAAAAATCAGAGAGTCAGTTTTCATTGTTTTTTCTTCTTTGCTCCCTTTACCAAATCCTTCTGAACCAGGAGCAGCACTTTGGAAAACAGTGGACGAGACCTCTTACCCCAGTAAATAAGACGTTTAGCTCAATAAGATAATAAGAGACAACTATTGAGCATTTACAATGGGCCAGGCATTTTTTTTTAGTGTATCTTGTTTAGTAATATATTTAATCCTCACAAAAATCCTATGAGGTAGATACTCTTATTACTCCCATTTTATGGATAAGGAAGCTGGCGCAGAGATCCTCAAGAACTAGAGGCTGGTCTAGGAGTAGAAACATGGCTGAATACTGAAGACAGACTTCTTGGAGAGTCAGGGAGACTTATGGGCTTGGGGTAAGTTACACCAGGGTAATTAATGGTGGGGGACAACCTGAAGCACCACTAGGGTTCTAAGTAATAGCATGCACGTTCTAAATAGAATAATACCAGGAGGTAACATTAATGGGTAAGGGTAACTTATAAGGATGGTTGTGGAATCAGCCTGCTTGTTGTTGAACTTATGATGGATTTGTTGGGAAGAAACTGAAAGGAAGAAATAGGTAGGGTACAAAGGGGTAGGGTGCTTGCAGACACAATTCAGATGTTTACAGAGTTAACCAAAGATACAGACTAAAGTCTCAACAAATTGATGAAACACACCCCATCAAGATCCAAGTGGGCCTTCAGCCTGATAGATAACCAGAAGTTGCCTCCTGGGTTTGAAAATATTCTCTTTTTCTTTCTAGGCGTTTCACACATCGTCATCCCAGGGAATCTCACTGAACTGGGTTTGTAAAGATCTTGATGATAGAGTCTCTTCCCAGAATTAAACATGTTTTAACCCTGCCAGATACCAACTTCAGCAGTCATTTGACCCCTGATCAAAAAAGCTAGGGGGCACGCAGAGAGTTGTAGTAAGACTCCTGAATTTATATAAAGCATGAAATATGAGCACAAAATCACTGCTGAGGCTGGAATTGCCCTGTGAGCAGCTGTACCCTGAGTAACCACTCTGAATGGCTTATGGTTGCTGAGAACCCACTTCACAGGGGGTGTGTGTGTGTGTGTGTGTGTGTTGTCCAAGAAACAGTGAGAGACTGATTATTCAGATTGATGTTGCCAACACCAGAAACCCATGGAGAAAGCTTTCAGATCCTAAGATAAAGAATCAGAGCCAGAAGCCTAAGTACCAGCAGGTTTCATCAGCCCATGGAACTGACCCAGCAAATAGTTATAGTAGCATTTTATATTTCAAGACTATTTCCTCTTTTTTCTTCCTTCATGTATTTTGAGACCTTCTAAAACAACGGTTAATTTAAGAACAAACACTGCAACTATTTAGGTCATTTAAAAAAATACTAGTTCTCTCAAATTTCATACAGATAAAAATAAAATAAAACCAACAAGGTGGTGCATCTAAAACTAGAAAATAGCAAAATAAATAAATACATAGATACATACATAAAATAAAATGAGGAAATAGCAGATGACATAAGTGCATCTGTAACACTTCTGCCAAGTGAGACTTTTTCCTGTTGCTGACAGCTCAGCTGCCCACCTACTCACATAAACTAAAAACGATGGGGACATATTACTGGCCCAGAGGACACAATGACACCAGCCCTCTCTTTCTTTTCAGGGTCTCAGGAGGATGAAAGCTATCTGTTCCACTTGTCCTATGACATACATGACCAGCTTCGGCCAGTCCAGCCAGATCTGAGAGGCAACCTGGCCACAGTCCTGAAAGATATTTCAGAAGTCCAAGTTTTCTCCTAGTCTTTGGATACAAAGTAATATGAATCTACTGGAGGATTTAAGTTACAGGACCATAGACTTTTGTAACCTTAGAGGAACTGTAGTGCTTATCTCACCCAGCTCACTAATTTTATGTTGAGGAAACTGAGACTCAGACAAATGTACCTAGAGTCACAGAAGAAGGTGATGGTCGAGCCAGGTGACATAAGACCTGCAGAATTTATAGTTTGTCTTTTAGCCTGTGGTGGTGAGGCCTCCACATGGAAAGCAGCAGAAGGCTGGGATGCCTGGGAGACCTCGTGAGTCAAAAGCCCTCTGAGGTGCCAACTAGTCCCTTCACCATCTTCCATCCAACACCTGTGCATGTGCTCAGTCCTCTATTCTCCCTCCCGCTGCACCTTCAGCGGTCCACCGCACCCCCTGCCCCCGCTGAGTCCTGACCCACCCCCCCCAGGTCAATCTTACTTCCTCTGTGTGACTTTTCCTGACCATTCCAGCTCCCATTCTTCCCTCCCCCTTGGACTCTGAAGCACCCTGGTTTATGTCCTACATCTTAGAATTATCTCTGCTGTGGAGACTATTTTCAGTGAGGGCATTTGGAGCCAGACAGATGGATTCAAATTCTGGGTCTACCACTTGAGAGCTCTGTGACCTCAGATAGGCTGCTCCTACTCTCTGGGGCCCCTGTTTCCTCATCTGCAAAATGAACACAAAAATATTCAGTTCACAGAGCTGTTCTGATGAACCAATGAAATAATGTATGGAAAGTGCTCAGAGCAATGCCTGCAATCCAGCACGTGGTGAATAAATGTCAGCTCCACTTGCCTCAATTCTCTAACTAGCTGCTAGGGTCTTGGAGGCCAGAGACCACCTCTTTACTTCTTTTGCAGCTCTCTTACTACTTGACACATAGAGGTCCTTGGTAAATTCTTGCTGGTTGATTATAAGGACAAGGAGATAGGTTTGATCTCAAGTCCAGAGGGGTCCCTTCACTGATGTTCAGGGATGCTTCAGCACCATCATGGCATTTGCTTATGACTTAATTTCTCTATCTGTCTACCAGGTCCAAATATTTCTACACTTGTTGTTCATCTTTTTGGTGCTCTGATTCAATTATGATATGTATATGGAAACTAAATGTCAGAGACTCTAGGCTGTCAGGAATTTGGGTAAATATGGACAAAATGCTACTTTTACAGCTTGTTGGGGTCAGGCTGCCCATGATTTCTGTAATTTCTGGGAATAACTTCCTCATGGTCCTCTAAGTTTTCTCTCCTGCAGCTGTACTTGTTCTAGTCTTGGCTGTCCTGGGTGCAAGGTTCAGTGCCTTCATCAGTTTCTACAAAAAAACAAAACAAAACAAAACAAAAAAACCTACACTAAGAATTGTGTGGGTTCAAATCCTCTAGTGTAGATTTGAAGGGTCACAAGGAGCAGATTCCATCATGAACTAGGCAGCTTCCCACCATCTGACAGGCTCAGACCCTCTCTTTCTCTTCCTATATCTGCACAAGCAACATCTTCCCCCATTATAATACAGAACTATCTAACCTACAGCTGGATTCTTTGGGGGTGGGGTCTCACCTTCTGCAGTCTAGCATTTATGAAGCTACTATCCTAAACAAACTCTGTTCCCTTCCAAAGAGGAATTCTAGTAGTAGTTTCCTTAATATGATCATATTTTTCTACCTAGTAGCTTCTGAGTCCTATCTAGATTGTAAACTCCTTGAAGGTAGATGCTGTACCTTATGCTTCATATGCATTCCCCTTTCCACATGACTCTGTGTAGGGCAGGAGGGCACTCAATATACACGTGATGGGCTAAGTTAATTTAGAGGCAATAGAATGAAGCTCGGAGAATTCTGTCATGTACCTTTCATTATGAATTATCAGAGCACTAAGTATGAGAAAGTCTGGGAAGGAATGCAGAGTCATCTTCTGAATGGCCCAAGGCAGGGGTAGAAGGGAACAAGCAATGACCTACTTGGCATGTGCTTTATTATAACAAAATGGAACCAGGAAGAAGGTGTGCATCTGTGCTCTCAGCACCATCTGTGTTCCTATTTTCAAACCACCATTTCCTGTGGCAGAATCTCCAGCTCTCCTTCTTTTTGCTCAGTCATGTAGTGAGGCCCCTCAGGATGGCAATGCTCGAAAATCAGCTCGAAAATATTGTTCTGGGGTCCACAGGTCCCATTCTTCGTCCACAAAAAAATGTTATCTTAACATTCTTAAACAGGAGGTTTGGGACTTTTTCCTCCCTGGAGCCTCTTAGAGGTAGCTGAGCAGGCTAGTTGAGAACTCCAGTACATTTTATGAAGAGTTCTTTGCACAAGTCTCCACCCCTGGTCTTCTATTAGATTGGCTGTGGTTTAAACCTGATAACTTGGCACGTAGACATGCCTCCAAGGAAAATGCTGAAGGGCCTTTTTTATCTCTGAAAGTCTGCTGCCACGGAAACACAAAAGCTCCTCTCTCTCAAGTCCCCAAACCTTTATTCTTTAAGGCAGGTAAAGAAGAAAATAAAAAGAATCTGAGAAACAAATGTAGCTAATCCCAGGAGATACTGAGATGCTAATGTAACCGTCTGAGAGTGCCAGATCTCTTTCCTGCCTTTCATGTGGTTCTGTCAGAAAGGCCGCCTGCCTGGAGCACATCAACTTGAAGAAGTCAACCATCTTCAAGAGATATCTTTTTGTTGGTGGCAGTTTCCTCTCAGAATTGTTAGTGGGGGAAGGGTGGTCCTAAACCATACCGTACACTAATTTAAGATCTGGGACCATCCAGGTAAAAATTATTACAGAGTTCACAGCTTCCAGAAAAATCCCTTACAACTGCCTATCCTACCCAGCATTGTGTTGCAGGGGCTACTAGGTGTGCCTCCAGGGGCATTTTCATTCTCCCATGACAATGTAAGTCTTGTCCAGTCACATGGCTGCCCAGCTAAGGATTACATTTCTCAACATCCTGTGTAGCAGGTGTGGTCACATGATAAGGCTCTGGTCCGTGAGAAGTGTCCAGGTTCCATCCTTCCAAGATTGTTGCCATGAGTCCTGGATTGGGAGTACCAGGGAGAGGGACCTGCTCTGTGCATGGAACAGCTAGGTGACTCTGTAACAATGAGAGCTCCCTTTTGATGAAATGGCCTTGTTAGCAATGGGGAGCCCCCAGAACACACTGGCAGGTGTCAGCTTTTCCTTCCACTGAGCTAACCTAGACTTGCTGAGCCAACTTTTTGCTAATCTGAAGAAAGGGATCCTCTTTTCAAGATGAGCTTCCAGGGGTATTCCCTTTGAGTTAAGCTATTTAAGGTTTAGTATTACTCATTCTTGCACAGAAAGAACTATTTCAGAACATGGTCATGAAGGACGGCAGCATGTCACACACTGTCCAGTGTTGACCCACATCGACATGCACTGCATGACCTACGAGAATGCTTGGTAGCACCCTTGGAAATGGACTTTGCAGTAAAGAGGCATCATAACAATAGACATGAAGGTGTTTCTTGCTGTAAAACACTGAGATAGCAGTTGGAATAAAGATTTATGTATGATGGAGAGCCTGGACAGTTGTTAGAAAGAAAAGATTTTGAGGAACAGGGAATTCCCTGGCAGTCCAGTTGTTAAGATTCCATGCTTCCACTGCAGGGGGCCCTAGTTCCATCCCTGGTTGGAGAACTAGGATCCCACAAGCCACGCAGCGCAGCCAAAAAAAAAAAATGAATAAATAAATAAAATAAAAATCGATTTACCTTTAAAAAGAAAGAAAAGATTTTGAGGAACAAATATGTTCTTTTGTGGTTTAGTTTGAGTCCTGATGAGAAGTAGTGCTGACATCATGTCTCATTTGCTCTCATCACATCATTAACCACTTTGAGTTTTTCATTAATGAAAGTGAAAAATATCTTAAAATCACTGTCCTCATTATAGATGGTGAAGTGACCTCTAATAAACCCTCACACCCCACCACTTCAGCCCAAGGCTGGGGTTTCCCTTGAATGGAGTCTTTGTTAAACAAACAGCCACTGCTCTGGTTCAGGCCTCATCATCTCTTGATGGGTGACTGAAATAATGGGCCCTCCTCATAACTAGTTTCTCTTTCTTCTGCCTCTTCCCCACCCCAATCTATTCTCCACACCACTGAATTTTCTCTTTGAAATGCAAAGCTGATCGTGTTACTCCTCTACCTAAAACTATCTATTAGTTCCCATCAGGATACTATAAGATAATACAGAACAAGACCCAGTTATATCTGCCTTTTCCTTTGCCTGGAATGTCTTTCTTTTATCTGCTTGGGTAATTTCTACTTGTTCTTCAAAACCTTGTTTATGTCACATCCTCTGTGATGCTCTTTCTGATTCCCTGAGACAGTGTCAATCATTCCCTCCTCTTGGTTAATTTGCACATACTTCTGTTTTGCACCTGTTGCACTACCAGACCTGGGATAATTAGTTATTTACAGAACTATTCCTTCTTTAAGGGCAAGGACTGTGTCTGTTTTTGTCTTTGTGTTCTCAGCACCTAACACAATGTTGGAACATAGTAGAACCTCAGTAAATGTTTTGTCAAACTAAGCACAGTAATTTAAAAGTTAGTGACATTCATTTGCAAACACAAATCAATGAACTAACAAAACTCTGCTTTCCATATTTAGGCAACCTGGTATACTGCGAACGGCATGCCACAAACTAGCTGTGTGATTTGTTTCTGACATGCTGTGGTTCCCCATCCCTGGAGGCAGGGGAGGGGATCTTTACTTCTGTTACGGGTTGAATGTGTTTCCCCCAAAATTCATATGTTGAAGTCCTTAGAATGTGACCTTATTTGGAGACTGGGTCTTTACAGAGGTAATCAAGTTAAAATGAGGTCATTAGGGTGAACCCAAATCTAGTCTTACTGGTGTCCTTATAAGAAGAAGAAATCTGGACATGCAAAGAGACACTAGGGATAAGCATGCCCAGGGGAAAGACTGTGTGAAGACACAGCAAGAAGGTAGCCATCTACAAGCCAAGGATAGAGCTCTCAGGAAAAAATCAACCCTGTCAGAACTTTGATCTTGGACTTCTAGCCTCCAGAACTTGCAAAAATAAATTTCTGTTATTTAAGCCACTTCATCTGTGGTGTTTTGTTATAGCAAACTAAGTACAGGTGGGTCCTAATCCGACGTGACTGGTGTCATTATAATAAGGGGAAATTTGGACAGATATACACATAGAGGGAAGACAATGTGAAGAGACAAAAGGAGAAGACAGTTATCTACAAGCCAAGGAGAGAGGCCTGGAACAGATCCTTCCCTCACAGCCCTCAGAAGGAACCAACCCTGCTGACACCTTAATTTTGGACTTCTAGCTTCCAGAACCGTGAAACAATAAATTTTGGTTATATAAGCCACTCAGTTTATGGCATCTTTTTACAACACCCCTAGCAAACTAATATACCTTGGTAATGCTTTATTAGCATTTCTTATTCAGGTACATACAAACTGAATCATAGAATATTTACTCTGGAAAGAATGTCACTAGTTCACCATTTTCATTTCACATATAATGAAACAGAGGCCCAAGAAAGTGCAGTGGCTGCTGGGTATTTGTCTTAATGCCTGAGCTGAGGTCCTGACAGGGCTTTCCCATGGTGCCATGTTTCCTCTTCTTCTTGTCCTTCCCCATCTCACAAAAGCCTGCTCCATACTCAGTAAATCTGGTCACACTAGGGCATACTTGGTCCTCAAAGTGGCTTAGATGGGTAAGAGCATCTTTACATGCTTTTTTTTAAAGAGTACTTTTAAAATTTTTTTTTTTTTTTTTTTTTTTTTTTTTTAGTTTTTGGTTGCACTGCATGGCATGTGGGATCTTAGTTCCCTGATCGAGGATCGAACTTGCGCCTCCTGCAGTGGAAGCACAGAGTCTTAACTGCTGGACCACCAGGGAAGTACCTTTACATGTTTCTTTCTTTTTTAAAAAAAATTTATTTATTTATTTATTTATTTTTGGCTGCGTCGGGTCTTCGTTGCTGTGCGCAGGCTTTCTCTAGTTGTGGGAGCCGGGGCTACTCTTCGTTGCGGTGCGTGGGCTTCTCATTGCAGTGGCTTCTCTTGTTGCTTAGCACGGGCTCTAGGCGCACGGGCTTCAGTAGTTGTGGCTTGCAGGCTCAGTAGTTGTGTCTCACGGGCTCTAGAGCACAGGCTCAGTAGTTGTGGCACACGGGCTTCGTTGCTCCGCTGCATGTGGGATCTTCCCGGACCAGGGCTCGAACCCGTGTCACCTGCGTTAGCAGGCATATTCTTAACCACTGTGCCACCAGGGAGTCCCTATATGTTTTTTAAGAATGTCCTGAGCTAAGTGCCCCTAGTCGAAGCTTTATGGCCAAGACTTTGGAAAATATTGATTAAATTCTCATTAAACTATATTGAGGAGCATGAAGAGAATTATTCCTCTTTTCTGAGGTGGGTCAGGGTAAAACATTTGGTGCCCTGTCTTTACTCTAAGAGGGTTGCTACAACCAGAGAAGGCTGTGCAGGGGTAAGGGCTACTCCTTCCTCAGCCCTGAGGGAAAAACACACATTTTTATTATGATTTATAAGGCATTTAAAAAGTGTATTATCTGTTCCACTAGTACCTATAAGGATTTCAGAATCAGACAACTCAGCTCTGCCCCTTGCTCTGTGTGTGACCTTTCCATATCTTTGTTTCCTCATCTGTAAGGTGGGGATACTAATACTATTTGGTTGCTGGGAGGATTAAATGAGATGCCACATATTGACACATAGTAAACAATTAAGACCTTTCAGCTGTTATTATTTTAGATAAAGAATCTAAGTCTTAGACAGGTTAAGTGGCTTATCCTTGTGAGTAAAAAGTGTAATATTGGATCTAGGACAACTGGAGTCACATTCTGTAAACTCCGCACTCATGCAAGACTGCTTTCTTGATCCCACCAGCATGTTCTGAATAGCTGTGGGCAGAGAGAGAGGTCTGAACTGGGGGAGGAAACTGTGAATGTGGCTTGTGTGCAAGGTGGGCAAGCAGCCAGACACACTGAGTGGGTGGACAGCTGGCCGACTCTGCCATGAATGGCTGGGGGAGGAAACAGGCAGTTGGTTAGGCTCACCAACGAACTCTCAGATGCAGAGACCAGGTGGATTTTCCCAGCAGTCCCTCTGGAATACCTCAGGGGAGTCGCTGACTGGACATGCTCTGCTGAAGGGCATGCCCTGGCTGCATTCCCCTGTCCCTGGATCCTTGGTCATCTGGAGAAACCCTCCAAATATACACCAAGTCTACTGTGGGCAGGAGTCTCCTTGGAATGACTCTTGTTTCCCCCCAGTGGATGCAGAGGGAAGAATGTCAGGGCACAGGTAATACTTTGCAAGGCCAGAACCCTGGTTCTTCTGTCCCTGAACCTACCTGAGGCATGGACACAAGATCGATTAGTGAAAAGGCTCAGTGGTCTATCCTGTTTCCAATCTCAAGTGGTTAGATGAGCTTACTTAATCAGCCCTTCGTTCCTTTTGAAAACAGAATAATGATGCTGTATCTTTCCAGAGAAAGATCAGTCAGAAGATCTAGGTTTAGGTGCTGACTCTACCATTTATTAGCTGAAGAAACTTGAGGAGGGTACTTACATGCTATGAGCTTAAACTTCCTGATTTGTGAAATGAAGATGATGACAACACTTATCTGATAAGACCATTGTGAGGATCAAAAGAGATCATACAGTTGAAAGTGCTTTGCCAATAATAAAGTGCCCTATGATTTATCATTTTCCCAAACTTCACAGTCTAGGTCTTAGTCAGAGAACTGACTACCCTGGCCCTCTGACCTGCTTTGGGATTCACAGTACATTTCATGAAATGTGGCCCTTTATTACATCCTGCTTTTCATTATTGAGCACATGTGTCGTGTCTTATCTTTATAACATGTTGATGGAGAGGAGAGGTCATTTATCATATCTATTCCCAATTTCCTACAGCATAGGTGATTGATAAATTCTTATTGATGGTGTAGAACCATCCCACCATTAGTAGAGCATGGACTTGGGAGTCAGGACCTGCCACCTGCACTCCCTCACCCGGCCAGCCTTTCAGGTTGGTGCCACGGCAGGAGGGGAGAGGAAGGATCACAACTTGAGACCTGGGCTCCGGGTCTGGCTCCATCGTTTCTCATTGGTTTCCTCAACTGTGAACTGAGCATAATGCCACCCCGGTCATTATGAACTGTAACCACTCACTGAATGCACATGGGAGGCTTTTACAAACTATAGAGAAAATATAAAGTGCTGTTCCCAAGGTGAAGACCATGGCTATGGAAGAAGAGCAATTGGTCCAGGTGGGGACTGAGCCCATATCATTAATGTGGCACACTAGCCGCCACAAGGGCACTCACCTGAGGAACCGAGGCTGCATCTGGACCACGGGATGAAGGTCTGAGAGCCATTGCTGATGGGGTTGCTCACGGTGCAGATGTAGATGTTGTTGGCATCCTGAGGGCCAAGGGTGAGATACAGGAGGTGGGAGTTCTTGGTGGGGCTCAGCAGGGGGGCACCCGCCTCCTCACTCCAGTTGTAAGCTACATGGTCCCCTTTCTCCACCATGCAGGCCAGCATCAGGCTACAGGTCCCGTTCTCCTGGCTGGAGTTCAACACCTTAATTTCCGGAGTGGAGACCTGTTCTGTCAGGAGGAGGAGGAAGGGAGCCATCACTGAAATGAATCCTCTGGAATGCTGACTTAACCTTCTTGTTAGAAGAAAATGCAACCTAATGGCATCTTTCCCTCCTTGTGGATCTGCAGTGTGATTTGTTTCTGTGGGGACCTACTGCTTCGTACCATCCCTCTCTCATATACCCCTCCCCCATACTCCTTTCCAGGATCACCTTGGGATAAAATAGAGAAGAAAAAATTGCCTTTTAGTTCCCCCCTACCAGTACTGTTAGGGATCCCCTTGCCTTTCTGTTGTTCCCCATCTAGGTTGCTCTCCTGTATTCTACCTGTGGTGTTTGCTGTCAGCTAACTCCCCCATGGGCTTTAACTGTCCTTGGCTAAAGTATTACCTTCCAGATCTAAAAGAATGACTTTTTACTGGTGAGATTTCATCTATACTCTGTGTGTGTGTGTGTGTGTGTGTGCGTGTGTGTGTGTGTTAGAACAAGTGCTTTAGGGTGTCTGAAATTGAGATAGCCACAGGCCTCACCAACTTATCTCACTCTAATGCTGTGAAATAGACAAGGTAAAAGGGAAATCTTATTTATTTAGTACATACTATAGGACAGGCATAATGCTAGAATTTCACATTCATAATATTCTTTAATCTTTTCAACAACTTTCTCAACAATTATGAACCTAGTTATAATTATTCCCATTTTATAGATGAGGAAACTGAGACCCAGAGAGGTGGAGTGTCTTACATAATGTCACTCAGCTTCTAACAGCCAAACTGAGATCTGAAACTATGTCTTTCTGACTCCAGGATTCAGACTCTTTCTTTGACTTGAGAAGAACACCATGGTTGCAGAAACCATATTTTCTAAGGTAAGAATTTGATCATAAAAGACAAGATGTGACAAAGGCAGTGAACTGTTCTAGAAAATGCATGTGTAATCTTTGTGCTCATGGCAGCCTTGCCCCGGGAACACTATTGGAATGATCAGGACACCCTGATACCTGGTGGAAAGCTGTGGGAATTCTGCATACACTGTTCGGAGGGAAGGGAATGCTAAGGCCAGGGGAAGGGCAGGGAGGGTATTTCTGTCTCTCCTGTAGGTACCTGAGGATTTTAAAGAAATGTTGGGTGTTTGAGGCTCCCTGCCCCATCCTCAGAGATAAGAAACTCACTGTGAAGAAGCAGCGTAGCTCACATGGCTGCCAGGATCCCTGGGAATTCAAGGGAGCCTTGGAACTTAAGAGACAAACTCTGGGTGTGTTCAAGAGGGGCTGGCAGGTAAAGAGACTCAAAAATGCACTGGCCTTAGATTTAGATGGACTTACGTTCTAGTTTAAGTTCTGCAACTAAGCAATTTTATAATCAGAGCATTTGTTTAAGTGAGAAAAATATGCCTCTTCCACCAGGTAGATGCAATCCTCTGCCAGGAGGCGGGGATTGGTGAGTGGTGTGTGGGCTGAATTTCAACCTTCCTTCTCCCAGGACTCCTAGTGCAGTGAACCCACCTACGCAGATGTGAGTAGGAACGTGCAAACCACTTATCTCTAGATTTCAGTGTCCTCATCTATGAAAGCGAAGTTGAGCTTGATCAGTGAGTGGTATTCAAAATTTTTTTAATTAAAAAAAAACACCTTTTTTTCAAATAAAATCTTATTTGTAAATTGAGACGCTTGGGGCTCCAGGTCCTCTTGCCTACAGGCAGCGGGGCTGTAGGCAAGAGGTCCTGGACCCCCAAGAAAATGGGGTTAAAGGTAACTTGCGCTAATCAGCTATCACTAATGTGCAATTTGGACGAAAAAAAGATTTGTGAACTTCTAAAACTTCTTCCTGAAGGACGGTTTACCCCTGGACTGAGATGTCTTTCAAGTTGCTTCCAACTCTGAATACCCTTTGCTTCTGAGAGAGGCCTAAATTCTTAGGCAAGGAACTATCTCGTCCCTCCACTGGGGACTGGGGAAGCCACCATCATTACCATAGAGCTTCAGCTGCAGGCAAAATTGCTGGACTGAAACGTTTTCCTCCAGGCTCATAAAGTACCAGCCCTCATCCTCCTTCCTGCTTTTCAGGATCCTCAGGCTCAGGTTTTCTGGATGAAACTCATAGCCATTCTCCAGATGGCGTGGAGAGTCACCTTTCCGCAGATCCAGAGACACTATTTTCTTCTTGATGGTGTCTACGGGTGATTCTGCCATTGTGACAAGGATGTGGATACTCTTATTCATGCTCTTACTTATCCCCTCAGATGTCAGGGGCAGCAGCACACTGCTTCCCAGCCGCCCAAGGATCATCACTGGGCAATTCGTTGAGCCCTCACCTGTGGGAGGAAGGAGAACGAAGTCCCTTATTATGGAAGCCTTTGAGACTCACATCCTGTCTGTGGATCAGTAATAATAGACTGGACGATCTCCCTCTTCCTCTTGGCCAATCCCTGGGGTTGCCAGGTTCTTAGTAGTTTATAAGGACTGTCATGAGGATCCCACTATATTCTCAGTATTTGCCACTATATTCTCAGTGTTCAAAAATTCCAGTGGAAATCTTAAAATCACTTATGATAGAGCTGTATAGACTAATCAGGACACTGGGTTTCTTTGATCCACTTATGATAGAGCTGTATAGACTAATCAGGACACTGGGTTTCTTTGATCTAGGAGGAAATTCTATCAACTCAGATTTATAGTTAAGGCACCTAAGGCATAGAGAAGTTAAATGACTTGCCTAAAGTCATATAACTAGTAACTGGATTAATTCCTCAGCCAGACTTCCCACCACCATTGGATATATAGCATGAAGAATGGAGAGTAACTGAAACTAATTCTGAGCTTGTGAGCCCAAGAGACCAAGGTTACAGAAACATCATTTCAGATGAGGGGGAAAGAGAAAAGTCTGAGGGATGTGGAGTCCAGGAGGAGATGAGCCTCATATTCAAACTGTGGAATCCTAACTCCCCAAAAAGCTAAGATATTTAACAATGTCAAGGGCGAGAATTTTTTTTATTTCTCTTTTTCAAATAAGCTGAGCCAACAACAACCAAAAAAACCCAAACCTTTCAAACCACCACTGTAAAGGATCCTACTGCTGATGATTTAACACCTCCCCTCTCCGCAAACCCACAACCTCAGTTGATGACCCTGCTTCTCATTTCACTGAAAAAGGAGAAGAAACAAAAGAGAACTTCCATTTGTTTCCACCACCAAGTCAACCTACCTACTTGGATGGATGGTCTCTGCTCCCAGATAAGGCTAGCCTCTTCCTTCATGGAGCACTCACTCCTTTCAAGGCTTTGCTCCTGCAACTTCCCCCACCCCTTGCGTCATCAACTTTGTTATTGTTATGGTATGCTGTGGGTTATTTCTATTAACACACGACATACCAACATGTAATTTCCCTCATCTTAAAAACCCCTCCCCTGGTCCCAGGTCCATCCCCAGCCACCTCCCCATTTCTCTGTTTTCTTTTATCCCAAAGTCCCTTAATGTGTGTTTATACCTTCTGTCCCCATTTCCTGACTTATTTTTCCTAGTACCCACTCCAGACAGGCCTTCTCCTTACTACTCATTGGAACCACTCTTGTCAAGGTCACCATGTATTCCATGATACTAAGTCACTTCTCCATCTTCATCCTTGCTTTCTCATCTTGCTTTCACTTGGCATAGTTCACATTCCCCCTTTGAAACACTGCCTTCATTTGGCCTGGGGAACAACACACTCTCCTGGTTTTCTTCCTATTTCATTGGCTGCCCTTTCTCAGTCTCCTTGCCTGGAACCTTCTGCTCTTAAAGACCTCTAAGACTGGAGCATCCCAGGACTCAGTACTCAGACCTCTTCTCTTTCTCAGCCACACTTATCTAGTTGCATAGTTTGACATGTTTCTGGAATGCTTACAGAGATATATCTCTTACCCAAACCCTTCACAGTACTCCAAAATGCCTACACCGATTGGTATTGGTATTTGGAGGTCTAAAGGGCATCTCAAACTTAGCAAATGAACTCTTGATTCTATAGCTCCTTCTGCAAACAACATTACAATTCCTAGGCCAAAATACTGGAATCATCTTTGACTCCTTTCTTCCTCTAATACTCCACATTCAATCTATCAGCAATCCCGTTGGCTCTGCCTTAAAAATATATCTGGCATCTGAGGACTTTCAACCAACAACATCACCAGCCTGGCCCTGCCATTGTCTTCCAACTAATCTCGCTGCGTCCATGCAATGGACAGCGTAACCTTTTAAAACTATATCAGATTTTGTCTCTCTCCTGCTTTTAATCTTCCAGGGCTTTCTAAGCACCCATAGAATAAAATCCATAGTCCCTGTTATTGCTTCAAAGACTGAATAACCCAATCCCTGGTACCTCTCCAACTCCATCTCCTGTTCTCACTGCACTATGGCCACACTGGCTCCGGCTGGTCTGTAACTCATCCAGAATATTCTCATCTCAGAGCTTTTGCATTTGCTGTTCTCTCTCTCTCGCTCTGGCAATCTCTTCCCTTACATATCTAAAGAGCTCATTCCCTCATTTTATTTTAGATTTCTGCTCAAAAAATCATCTTCTCTGAGAGACCTGCTCTGACTATCCTATCTATCCTAACCTATCCCTTCTTGTTGTGCTTATCACTGTCTGATGTTATACTGTATATATTATTCATTTTATTTTTTAACACTAGAATGCCAACTTCTCAAGAGGAAGAATTTGATTTTGTTCACCGCTTTGTCCCTAGGACTCACAACTGTGTTTGGCACATAGTAGGCTTTAAATAAATATCTGTTCAATTTATGAATGCTGAAAGCCATGTTACCTGACTAAAACCTCTCTTATTTAGCTCTACCCAGTATGTGACTGAACTTAATAATTGAACTTAACCATAAGCTAATGTTCATAAAAGAAGGAGCCCATGAGTCAGAGAGAGCACAAATTTTTCTAGTTGATAAGAAAGTCAGAAGAGTACAATAAAACTGTCTGCCTAAGTAATGCAGCCACTTAGAAAAGACACAATAACTCGTGGTTAAGATGGATGTTGGAACTTTGGGCAAACTAATTCAGATGTTCTTGACACCAACATGCTCTGAGATCCTGTAAAGGGCCCAGCTGATATCAGACTAGAGATTCAGAGGTTGGGAAAAAAGAAAAATCAGGATTTGAGTGGTTGACACATAGTATTTTTTTTTTCTTTTGCCATGCCACATGGCTTGCAGGATCTTAGTTCCCCAACCAGGGATTGAACCCTGGGCCCCGGTAATGGAAGCCCTGAGTTCTAACCACTGGACTGCCAGGGAATTCCTGACACTTATCATTATTAAGGAATAGTGAGAAAGACAATTAGGCATTTGCTCTTTCACATATTGCTAATACATCAACTCTTGAAACAGAATGCTCTCCCTTGTTGCTTAATTGATTCGATAAGGACTGCTGTTCATGGTGCTGGTGTTGCTGTTTTTATAAAGATAAACTGGAGGGCATGTTGGAATTCCTTCCAGCCACACTTATGGATGCCTGACTGTCCAGATAATGTGGTAGGTACAGTACCCAAGAGAGTAACCTCTTGAATCCTGAACTTAAACTTCTACCAATAAAGGGATGACAGAAAACTAGAACCATCCATGCAAGGAGAAATGTCATGTGGTACATGGGCCCCCTGAAATTGTGTACAAAAGTGGTATAAATAAGCATATGTACATTTTTCTGGGAGCATAGCCATAAATGTCATCTCTCAAAGGAGTCTGGGCTTCAAATCAAGATTGAGAATTGCCATCATACTGTTGATTATTTTGGATCAATTTTAATATGGAGAAAAAAGAAATGGAAATTATACCCATTCATAGACCATAAGTCTCCACCCTGCTGTGTCTCCCGTGTGCCCCTTCCGCCCATGTAACCCAACAGACTCTTTACACCATGGTTGTTTTCAGAACTTGGAATTGGAAGGGAGTCAGGGAGAAAAGGAAATAGAGGATGGGGCAGGGAGTAGCCAAAAAAAAGAAAAAAGAAAAGAAAAAATTTTTGAAAAAAGAAAAGAAGAGGGTAAAGAGGGAAAGAAAGAGAGGGCAGATGAGAAGAAAAGGCTGAGTGGTTTAGGCAGACTCAGTCATGGGGAGTGGAATCAAAACTTCATCAGGAAGAGACCCTCACATGCTACAACCCACATAAAGAATGATGATGTAACAACTGAGTGTGTGAGTGGCCAGGTCTGCAGGGGGTACGTGAACTCATTGCCACCTAAGCAAGAGTGGAAAAATAAGTGGGGACTTTAAAGTGGTTCATAAAACCCTTCAAGTAGAGTCCCAGCTCCTGAAACATCCTACTGCCTGATGAGTGTTTTCCAGCGGGTCTGTGATTCAGTCAGCCCCTGGTTACTAAGAGAGTCTGGAGGAAACATTTGTAGCTGTTAACACCAACTCACTTTCCTTCCAGGGCAATTCTACTTAGAAAGTAGAGTGATTCACCTGGGCCCGTGGATATTTTCCTGAAATCAGTAGCATTTAGCCAAACCTTTCACAGAATGGGATTCTACCTAATGATAACTTTTTTTTTGCCCAGCCCTGATACTGGGCATCTTGCTACAGCATGTCTTTCAGGTAGGACTCAGAGCCCTCACAGTTCTTACGGGAAATCTAGGCTTACAAAGAAAAGATAATGTGTCTTTAATAAGTCTCCTTTTTAAACTGAAGTCCTACCAGCTGTCCTCCGAGTCCCATTCCTTGACGTTGCTGGGTATTTCTATCTTAGAATATTTGCACTCACCATTCCCCAGCCTGAAAGCCTGTTACTGTGCTTTATTTGCCGGGTTAACTCCTTCTGTCCTTCAGGCCTCTGCCTTTGACCCTTGGCTTAGATTCGGTTTCTCTGCCATGTGCTTCCAGTTCACTTTGCATCTCTCCTTTCATATCACTCAATACACTTTTAACTCTGGTTCAATGCTTGTCATCCTTACTCAGTTATAAGTTTCCAAGAGTAGGGACTGTGTCTGTTTTGTTCACTGCTGTAATCTTAATACCCACCTGGGACATGGTAGGAACTCAATAAATCCTTTTTGCCCGAGAGAATGAAAAAACTGAATGAGACGAATGAATGAATGAACAAATGACAAAACAGAGTCTAATTTCTCTCTCTCCAAAATCTGAATGTACTCTCCTTTATCTTTATAACATCCACAAGAGTTGATTATATAGGGAGGTGAAGGGGACCCTTATCCCTATTTGCCAGGTGAGGAGCTAGAAGTGCCTAAGCTATGAAACCTCTGTTTCAGGTGCAACAGGCCACTTACAGTTCCCCCTGAAAACTCACAGCACTTTACCTCTGCATCTGTGCCTTCATCTAGAGTACTCTTTTCAAGTTATATAAAAATTCAACCTACCTGATGTATATATTTAAAAGGACATGCAAGAAACTGGTAACAGTAGGGAGGGGTATAGAAGGGAGATTTGTCTCCATTCTGTACCCTTTTATACTGTTGAAGTTTTATAGACATACATGTGATACTCTTCCAATAAACAAACTCGTTAACAAAAAATTAAATGAAAGCTACATGATGAAAGATGTTACTATCCACTTTTCAAATTCCAGATCAAATACTTCCATACGCCTTGTACTTCCTTCTTTGATTTTGTCAACTTCTCTCACCTTTTGAAAATTCCTATATTTCATTTCAATTCAATTAAAATCAACTCATATGCTTCAATTATAGATAGCATATTCTAATTTTTACCATGGGACCTGGATACAAATTTTAGGATTCTCCTCCTCCCTAAACATAAGCTTATCGAGTTTCATTCATTCAGGCCTCTGGAGTCAGGCTGGGTGATTAAAGAGAAATTGCTAACTACTCTGTGCCTCTTTTTCCTCTTTTATAAAATCATTATGAAACAATAACTACACATATCTCATAGGGTTGGTATGATCATTAAATGAACAATACACATAAAGCACTTACAACAGTGTTTGGTATACAGCCAGGATGCTGTACATACTATTATTATTCATTCAACAAACATTCATGGAAGGGCTCTCATGTACCAGATACTGTGTCAAGTACTAGGCAGAGGCTGTGGTTGTTCATTTTACTTCCCCCACACCTCACATAGTGCTAGCCACATCGTGTGTCCTTAGTAGACCATTGCTGAATGGGATTGTTCAAAGGCAATCTATGGATAAAACCAAATAGCCTTGAGGTTCTGATTTCCAGGCCAACACTGGAGACAGTGAAGGTAGTGGCATTATATCACAGTATTAAAGCTTTTGAGAGATGAAAGTGCCTAGATCTGCATCTTGGGGTACAATGGGCCAGTGAACAACAAGGTTGGGCCAAGTCTAGGATGCCCCCACTTGTCTCTCACCTCTCCCCTCATGTGTGTGAAGGAGGTGAGGAGGACCTGAATGAAGGAATAAAAAATCCCACTGGGGTAGATCCATCAGTTGTAAGAGATGCACCACTCTGGTGGGGATGTTGATAATGAGGGAGGCTGTGCCTGTGTGGAGGTAGTTGGAAATCTCTGTATCTTCTGCTCAGTTTTGCTGTGAACCCAAAACAGCTCTAAAAAAATGAAGTCTATTAAAAAATGTATCATTGGTGGAAATGGAAAATTCACTTTATTGGGGGGAGGGACATGTGGACTTTTTGACTTTTACTGTTTTGACTGGGAATTGGAAGTCAAGCTGAGTAGAGATGGGAAAGGGAGTGGGTACTGATTTTACAAGAATGGGGTTTCTTGGTTGGGTGAATCTGTCATGAATGACCTGTCCCATTTGCAAAGCATTTCCATCTGGGTTTTATTGGGGTTTCACAAAAGGGTGCATATTTTAAAATAAAAACACTAAAATTTTTGTACATATTTCAGAGAAGACAAAGGCAAGGAAGGGAGACACTACCGATTGGGTAGACATGCCTATGGGTCTGGGCTGTTTCTCACTGACCAGTGACCTCCAAAGCTTCCTGTGCAGCAGCTGTCAGCAGAACCTGAAATGCCAGGGCCAGACTGGCCAGGAGGCAAGCCAGCACAGAGATAGAAAAGTCCAGCTTACTGTTCAAACCCATCACGCCTGATAGTCACTAAGAAGAATTCCAAAATTGGTGGAGTCACAAATGGGGTGCACTCAGTAAAGTTTGACTCGCCCTGTGATGGCTTAAAGTGGTTCCGTTTGGCTTTCTGAGCCCTCAGTTCAATTATTGCTCTCTGAGACCTTGGGTAGCAAGAGCCATGGGTCTGCCTGATTCTGAGGAAAAGTGGGGCCAAGGAAGGGCTATTCATCTGGGAATCTGGCAAAAGAGAGATCCCAAGTGCAGCCCCTCTGACAATCCTAGCATATCTCTGGGCTTCTCTTGGAAAAGTCCATAATGGATTTGTGGGCTTGAAAACTCCAAGAACAGAACATCCGGAGCCTCAGGACGTCTCCCCTCCCTTAATGCTGCTTCCACTCCAGACTGCTTCCCACAGTCCCAAGGCATTTAAGCAGAAAGGAGATTCTCACCCACTCCATAGTGAGCCCAAAGTCTGCCCATTGCTTGGCTTTTTCTTTCTCAAGCACATTTTCTCATAGCTCAGCTATTACTAAACAGAGAATACCAGCAAACCAGAAAGACAGGAGCAGAGCCCAGCTCCAAACACTTTGTCTTGTGTCCGGCCCTACACTGGAGCTGCCCTGACCCTGAGCATTTCCAATTTGCATTTCTCACTTACTGTAACCAGCCCTGGGCTCCAAAAATCCTGGCCTCTCCCCCTCTTGCTGCCTTGGAGCCTTCTCTTCCAGGAAAGTAGCCACCAGTATGACCACACTGTGGCCACTATCCGTTCTCAGCCAGTGCCTGGGGTTTTCACTTCTACCCTCTCTTCCCACTACAACCCTTTCATGTAGGTGGACCATGCTTTTCATTTGTCTGCTTGTGTGTGCGATGATCCCCATCCAGGACAGGGTTATAGGAGTAATATTCTCCCAGAGCTCCATCCCTACAGCTCATTCCCTTAGCCTGGGTCTTTGCCA
This sequence comes from Balaenoptera physalus, assembly GCF_965194825.1. Taxonomy (NCBI): domain Eukaryota; kingdom Metazoa; phylum Chordata; class Mammalia; order Artiodactyla; family Balaenopteridae; genus Balaenoptera; species Balaenoptera physalus. Next base: position 78,924,649 of record NC_138882.1, on the reverse strand, counting down.
GAAGGATACTCATGCAAAACCAACCACTCAGCCAGGACTTTGACTGGAGCCTCTCACACAGAGAGGCTGGTCTAGAATGTGACCAGTGCCTTTGGCTTAGAGCTCCTGGTTTCCTTGGAAACTAGGACTGGTGGGGCTTAGCCTCAGAAGCCAGGAGCCCAGTAACTTACAATGTTCCTTCCTCTTTAAAAGAGGCAGGAAGAACTCAGAGTCAGTCTCTGAGGAAGAGGCAGCCGAAAAACAACCCGTCACCCCTGCATCTTCTCTCCATCCATGGGCTACAGCTGATTCCTGGCAGGTAATCATGAGACCCAAGCCCTCAGACAGATGAGCACTCACCTGTTCTGCAGCTCAGCTCAAAAACTAGGGAGAAAAACAGCAGGACGTTCAAGGAGAGGAGCCCCTTGGGATCCATCAGCCAGTGAGGAGAGGGAAGGGAGCCTGGTGAGGAGCCCGGCAGCTGCTCGCAGACGCCACGGCAGAGTGAGCTCTTTGTCAGGCAAGTGCTGCCTCTACTGTCTAGTTTATGCATCAGGAACCAGCAGGCTTCCTGTCTCACTGGGACTTTTTCTGCCTGTGCCTCGAGGATTGCTCATCTCCTTTCAGGCTTTAAGTCACTCTGCTGTTCCCAAGAAGTCAAAGTCAGGTGCTTAGACTGCAAGCGCCGAGAAGGGAGCTGTGTAGTCACCTCGGTCAAACCCCAGCCTTGGGCAGAAATGTGCTCCCCCCTCCCTTTCTTAGCTGTCTTCCGGAAAGGGATGTCAAGACTCTCTGGGCGGTTCTGCCTGGTAACTCTTATTATATAAAGAAAGAGATGTAGTCATGTCAGGCCACCCCAAATTTGGATGTGTTAGTTCAAAGTTGAACTTGGATGACTGACCTTTAATGAGCTGATGGACCTTTTACTTCTGATTTGTTTCATAATTTCAGAGAACACCTCTCCATGCAGTCAGGTCCTGGTGCCAAAGTCACAGAGAGATGGGGGTGGGCAAAGGTGGGTCAGCTGGCAGAAACCCAATTTCCCTGCTGGGTGCACTGTGGTAGAATTTAGTGAGCCCTGCGCTGTGTTTGGAGGGGCCACCTTATTTTAGAATTTGTAACCAATTTTTTGTTGAGGAGAAGGGACTAGAGTTGACAGAAGAAAGATCTTGTGCTTTTCCATAAGTTAAGCTATAAATATGAAACATGGGAAAGATGCTATTATTGGCTCACAAGGAAACTGAAAGGCCATTTTAACAGGTCAAAGGCACTTTCCAATGGGCCTCCCTAAGAGGACAAGGGTAATAAGAACTGCTGACATATGTGAACGTGCTCTTTATTCTCATCACCCCCCCACACACAAACACCTGACACCCAACTATCCTCCCCACAACACTACCCAGTGGTGTGCTGGGGCCAGCACATACCAACTCATGAGAGCCAATTGTTACATTTTCAGAAATCTTGTGAGCTGGTTATTGATAAACATTACATTATTAAAAATTGAATTATATAAACTTACAATTAAATAAATTATATCAAAAACTAAGGGAATAAAAACTCATTACTTCTTAATTATTTTACATTTTACTATTCTCTATGCTCTTGAGAACATTTACATCTATTGTATCTCTGTTGTGGAGATAAAATATCAGATCACTGTGAAATACATAAAAAATTGAGGAAATATTTTCTAGTACTTAAAAACTATCATCTTATTCAGCATAAAGTCAGTAGTGTCGCTGAAGAGCAAGTGAGGTCACAATATATGTCTTCAAAATGTCTCCACATTTATTTAACTTAAAAAAATGAACTGCAAGCAAGAATTGAGAGTGGAGTAAAATATTTAAAGTGTTGAGGAAAAAACCACCAACCTATAATTTTCTGTACCCTGTTGAAATTACCCTTCAAAAGTGAAGGAGACATAAGGACTTTTTCAGACAAACAAAAATGGAGGGAATTTGTTGCCAGTAGTTCTGACTTGTAAGAAATGTTAAAAGAAGTTCTTTATAGAGAAGGAAAATAATAAAGGCCAGAAACTCGGATATACTGACATCAAAGCAAGGAAAGTTATCAGGATAAAGAAGGATGTTACATAATGACAAAGGGGTCAATTCCCCAAGAAGACATAACAACCCTTAACATGGATGTGCCTAACAACAGAGCTTCAAACATGTGCGGCAAAACTGTTTGAACTACAAGGAGAAGGAAATAAATCCTCTGTCATAATTGGAGACTTCAACATCCCTCTATCAGAAACAGACGAATCCAACAGGCAGAAAATCAGTAAGGACATCATTGAACTCAATTCCACCACCAATCAACTGTATAAACGTACATCTATAGACTACTTCATCCAACGACAGCAGAACACACATTCTTCTCAAGCTCACATGGAACATTCACCAACATAGACCACCTTTTGGGCCATAAAACACACCTTAACAAATTTAAAAGAATACAAGTCATACAATGTCTGCTCTTAGACCACAATGGAATAAAACTGGAAATCAACAGAAAAAATGGAAAACTTCAATATATGTGGAGATTAGACAACACACTTCTAAATAAGATAGGTTAAAGAAGAAATCTCAAGAGAAATTTTTGAATATTTTTAACAAAATGAAAATGAAAACACTACTAATCAAAATGTGTGGGATATAGCAATAGTAGTGCTTAGAAAGACATTTATAGCATTGAATGCATGTATTAGAAAAGAATAAAGGACTAAAATCAGTAATTGAAGCTTCCACTTCATCAAACTAGAAAAAGAAGAGCATATTATATCCAGAGTTAGCAGAAGAAAAGAAATAATAAAATTAGAACAGTAAGAAATGAAGTTGAAAACAGGAAATCAATAGAGAAAATCAATGAAACCAAAATGTGGTTCTCTGAAAAGGTCAGCAAAATCGATAAACCTGTAGCCAGGCTAAATAAGGAAAAAAAGAGGATGCAAATTACTAATATTAGAAATGAAACAGGGAACATCACTACCAACCTCATAAACATTAAAAGGATAATAAAGAAATGCTATGAACATCTCTATGCCCACAAATTTGAAAATCTAAATGAAATGGACTAACTCCTTGAAAGACACAACCTGCCAAAACTCACACAGGATGAAATAGACAATCTGAATAGGCCTACATCTATTAAATAAATTGAATCAATAATTAATTACCTTCCAAAGCAGAAAGCATCAGTTCCAGATGGGCTTACTGGTGAATTCTACCAAACATTTAATGGAAGAAGTCATACCAGTTCTCTAGAATCTCTTTCAGAAGATAGAAGTAAAGGGAATTCTTCTGAACTCATTACTTTCCATATTCTAACTCACTCTAATAACAAAACCAGACAAAGACTATACAAGGAAAGAAACCCCACGGACGAATAACTCTCATGTGCATAGGCAGAAAAATCCTCAACAAAATATTAGCAACTCCAATCCAACAATGTACAAAAAGAATTATATACTGCAACAAAGTGGGATTTATCCCAGGTATGCAAGACTGGTTTAACATTTGAAAAACAATTAATCCATCATACCAACAGGCTAAAGAAGAAGAATCACATGATCACATTAATAGACACAGAAAAATAATTTGACAAAACTGAACAGTTTTTTCTTCCCTCTGCACAAATCTTTTATTTTTTTTTAACATCTTTATTGGAGTATAATTGCTTTACATTCTTGTGTTAGTTTCTGCGGTATAACAAAGTGAATCAACTATATGAATACATATATCCCCATATCCTCTCCATCTTCCGTCTCCCTCCCACTCTCCCTATCCCACCTCTCTAGGTGGACACAAAGCACGGAGCTGATCTCCCTGTGCTATGCAGCTGCTTCCCACTAGCCATTTTATATTTGGTAGTGTATATATGTCTATTCCACTCTCTCACTTCATCCCAGCATACCCTTTCCCCACCCAGTGTCCTCAAGTCTGTTCTCTACGTTTGTGTCTTTATTCCTGTCCTGCCCCTAGGTTCCTCAGAACCATTTTTTTTAATTCCATATATATGTGTTAGCATACAGTATTTGCTTTTCTCTTTCTGACTTACTTCACCCTGTATGACAGTCTCTAGGTCCATCCACCTCACTACAAATAACTCAATTTCATTTCTTTCTATGGCTGAGTAATATTCCATTGTATATATGTGCCACATCTTCTTTATCCGTTCATCTGTCGATGGACACTTAGGTTGCTTCCATGTCCTGGCTGTTGTAAATAGTGCTGCAGTGAACATTGTGGTACATGACTCTTTTTGAATTATGGTTTTCTCAGGGTATATGCCCAGTAGTGGGATTGCTGGGTGGTATGGTAGTTCTATTTTTAGTTTTTTAAGGAACCTCCATACTGTTCTCCATAGTGGCTGTATCAATTTACATTCCCACCAACCGTGCAAGAGGGTTCCCTTTTCTCCACACCCTCTCCAGCATTTATTGTTTGTAATTTTTGATGATGGCCATTCTGACCGCTGTGAGGTGATACCTCATTGTAGATTTGATTTGCATTTCTCTAATGATTAGTGATGTTGAGCATCCTTTCATGTATTTGTTGGCAATCTGTATATCTTCTTTGGAGAAATGTCTATTTAAGTCTTCTGGCCATTTTTGGATTGTGTTGTTTGGTTTTTTTTGATATTGAGCTGCATGAGTTGCTTGTAAATTTTGGAGATTAATCCTTTGTCAGTTGCTTCATTTGCAAATATTTTCTCCCTTTCTGAGGGTTGTCTTTTCATCTTGTTTATGGTTTCCTTTGCAGTGCAAAAGCTTTTAAGTTTCATTAGGTCCCATTTGTCTATTTTTGTTTTTATTTCCATTTCTCTAGGAGGTGGGTCAAAAAGGATCTTGCTGTGATTTATGTCATGGAGTGTTCTGCCTATGTTTTCCCCTAAGAGTTTGATAGTGTCTGGCCTTACATTTAGGTATTTAATCCATTTTGAGTTTATTTTTGTGTATGGTGTTAAAAAGTGTTCTAATTTCATTATTTTACATGTAGCTGTCCAGTTTTCCCAGCATCACTTATTGAAGAGCCTGTCTTTGCTCCATTCTATATTCTTGCCTCCTTTATCAAAGATAAGGTGACCATATGTGTGTGGATTTGTCTCTGGGCTTTCTATCCTGTTCCATTGATCTATATTTCTGTTTTTGTGCCAGTACCACACTGTCTTGATTACTGTAGCTTTGTAGTATCGTCTGAATCAGGGAGCCTGATTCTAGCTCCATTTCTCTTTTCTCAAGATTGCTTTGGCTATTTGGGGTGTTTTGTGTTGCCATATAAATTGTGAAATTTTTTGTTCTAGGTCTGTGAAAAATGCCATTGGTAGTTTGATAGGGATTGCATTGAATCTGTAGCTTGCTTTGGGTAGTAGAGTCATTTTCACAATGTTGATTCTTCCAATCCAAGAACATGGTATATCTCTCCATCTGTTTGTATCATCTTTAATTTCTTTCATCAGTGTCTCATAATTTTCTGCATACAGGTCTTTTGTCTCCTTAGGTAGGTTTATGCCTAGGTATTCTTTGCATTGCAATGGTAAATGGGAGTGTTTCCTTAATTTCTCTTTCGGATTTTTCATCATTAGTGTATAGGAATGCAAGAGATTTCTGGGCATTAATTTTGTATCCTGCTACTTTACCAAATTCATAGATTAGATCTAGTAGTTTTCTGGTAGCATCTTTACGATTCTCTATGTATAGTATCATGTCATCTGCAAACAGTGACAGCTTTACTTCTTCTTTTCTGATTTGGATTCCTTTTATTTCTTTTTCTTCTCTGATTGCTGTGGCTAAAACTTCCAAAACTATGTTGAATAATAGTGGTGAGAGTGGGCAACCTTGTCTTGTTCCTGATCTTAGTGGAAATGATTTCAGTTTTTCACCATTGAAAGTGATGTTGGCTGTGGGTTTGTCATATGTGGCCTTTATTATGTTGAGGTAAGTTCCCTCTATGCTTACTTTCTGGAGAGTTTTTATCATAAATGGGTGTTGAATTTTGTTGAAAGCTTTTTCTGCATCTATTGAGATTATCATATGGTATTTATCATTCAATTTTTTAATATGGTGTATCACATTGATTGATTTGCGTATCCTGAGGAATCCTTGCTTTGCTGGGATAAACCCCACTTGATCATGGTGTATGATCCTTTTAATGAGCTGTTGGATTCTGTTTGCTAGTATTTTGTTGAGGATTTTTTCATCTATGTGTGTCAGTGATATTGTAGTTTTCTTTCTTTGAGACATCTTTTTCTAGTTTTGGTACCAGGGTGATGATGGACTCGTAGGATGAGTTTGGGAGTGTTCCTCCCTCTGCTATATTTTGGAAGAGTTTGAGAAGATAGGTGTTACCTCTTCTCTAAATGTTTGATAGAATTCACCTGTGAAGCCATCTGGTCCTGGGCGTTTGTTTGTTAGAAGATTTTTAATCACAGTTTCAATTTCAGTAATTGTGATTGGTCTGTTTATATTTTCTATTTCTTCCTGGTTCAGTGTCTGAAGGTTGTGCTTTTCTAAGAATTTGTCCATTTCTACGAGGTTGTCCATATTATTGGCATATAGTTGCTTGTAGTAATCTCTCATGATCCTTTGTATTTCTACAGTGTCAGTTGTTACTTCTTTTTCATTTCTAATTCTGTTGATTTGAGTCTTCTCCCTTTTTTTCCTGATGAGTCTGGCTAATGGTTTATCAATATTGTTTATTTTTCAAAGAACCAGCTTTTAGTTTTATTGATCTTTGCTACTGTTTCCTTCATTTCTTTTCATTTATTTCTGATCTGATCTTTATGGGTTCTTTCCTTCTGCTAACTTTGGGTTTTGTTCATTCTTCTTTCTCTAGTTCCTTTAGGTATAAGGTTAGATAGTTTATTTGAGATTTTTCTTGTTTCTTGAGGTAGGCTTTTATAGCTATAAACTTCCCTCTTAGAACTGCTTTTGCTGCATCCCATAGGTTTTGGGCCATCGTGTTTTCATTGTCATTTTTTTCTAGTTGTTCTTTGATTTCCTCTTTTATTTCTTCAGTGATGTCTTGGTTATTTATTAGTTATTGTTTAGCCTCCATGTGTTTGTACTTTTTACAGTTTTCTTTTCCTGTAATTGATACCTAGTCTCATAGCATTGTGGTCAGAAAAGATACTTGACATACTTTCAATTTTCTTAAATTTACCAAGGCTTGATTTGTGACCCAAGATATGATCTATCCTGGAGAATGTTCCATGAGCACTTGAGAAGAAAGTGTATTCTGTTGTTTTTGGATGGCATGTCCTATAAATATCAATGAAGTCCATCTTGTTTAATGTATCATTTAAAGCTTGTGGTTCCTTATTTATTTTCATTTTGGTTGATCTGTCCATTGGTGAAAGTGGGATGTTAAAGTCCCCTACTATGATTGTGTTACTGTCAATTTCCCCTCTTATGGCTGTTAGCAGTTGCCTTATGTATTGAGGTGCCCCTATGTTGGGTGCATAAAAATTTACAATTGTTATATCTTCTTCTTGGATTGATCCCTTGATCATTATGTAGTCCTTCTTTGTCTGTTGTAATAGTCTTTATTTTAAAGTCTATTTTGTCTGATATGAGAATTGCTACTCCAGCTTTCTTTTCTTTTTTTTTTTTTTACTGATAGCAATGCAAACTTTAATTTTATGACTAAAATAGTATTTTTTAAATAATTTCTCTTACAACATGGTGAAGGACATGAAGCCAAGAATTGTAATGTATAGAACTATTTTTTTTTCACACACTGTATTTTATTTTTACAAGAGATGAATAGACTGACACCAAGCATTGTACATGGATGACCACAACAAAAGCAACAATGATTGCAATTACCAAACCTGAAACACACTCATACTATGTCATAATATTGACATTCAGTCCAGTAATCCTCCACTGTAACAGCTCCTTTACTTTGCAGTGAAAATTGATTTGTATATTCTTTGCCTCTGAGTCCTTGTAGGATTTTTTTTTTTTAATTCAGACAGAAAGTCACAAAAATTATACTCATCCTCATCAGTTCACTCAGTCCCATGTAATTAAATTTTTTTTTCATCTTGATCTTTTGTTAGCACTTTTATGAATTCATCAGTTTTCCATTAGAGTTCTGAAAATGCTTATTCATTCAGTTCAGCAGTACAGTCAGTTACCAGAAACCTGTACTTGTCAGAGTCTTTTCCATGAATTTCTTGAAGATGAAACCCTTTTATAGGAACATATTTGCAAAAGCATCAGAGTACACCCAGAACTGTCTGTAAATGACAAAAGACTTAAAAGTGACCACAGTTAAAGATTTGATGAAAGTTCATAATAATGCAGTTGACCAGAAAATTAGTTATTTCTGAGATATACATTTTAAAGTAATAACTAGGATTATTACTTATAACATTATACCAGAACATATAAGATTTTTAGAAATTTCATGTAATGTCTGAAACATTTATATTAACATATTTCCATACATATTTCCATACAAATACAAATACAAGATTTTTAGAAATTTCATGTAATGTCTGAAACATTTATATTAACATATTTCCATACAAATAACCCAATGAAAGTTTAGTATTAGTTGTTTTGTTTGTTTGTTTTTTTATACTGCAGGTTCTTATTAGGCATCAATTTTATACACATCAGTGTATACATGTCAATCCCAATCGCCCAATTCAGCACACCACCATCCCCACCCCACCGCAGCTTTCCCCCCTTGGTGTCCATATGTCCATTCTCTACATCTGTGTCTCAACTTCTGCCCTGCAAACTGGCTCATCTGTACCATTTTTCTAGGTTCCACATACGTGCATTAATATACGATATTTGTTTTTCTCTTTCTGACTTACTTCACTCTGTATGACAGCCTCTAGATCCATCCCCGTCTCAACAAATGACTCAATTTCGTTCCCTTTTATGGCTGAGTAATATTCCATTGTATATATGTACCACAACTTCTTTATCCATTCGTCTGTTGATGGGCATTTAGGTTGCTTCCATGACCTGGCTATTGTAAATAGTGCTGCAATGAACATTCGGGTGCATGTGTCTTTTTGAATTACGGTTTTCTCTGGGTATATGCCCAGTAGTGGGATTGCTGGGTCATATGGTAATTCTATTTTTAGTTTTTTAAGGAACCTCCATATTGTTCTCCATAGTGGCTGTATCAACTTACATTCCCACCAACAGTGCAAGAGGGTTCCCTTTTTTCCACACCCTCTCCAACTCCAGCTTTCTTTTGATTTCCATTTGCATGGAATATCTTTTTCCATCCCCTCACTTTCAGTCTGTATGTGTCCCTAGGTCTGAAGTGGGTCTCTTGTAGACAGCATATATATGGGTCTTCTTTTTGTACCATTCAGCCATTCTATGTCTTTTGGTTGGAGCATTTAACTCATTTACATTTAAGGTAATTATTGATATGTATGTTCCTATTATCAGTTCCTTGTTTTGGGTTTGTTATTGTAGATCTTTTCCTTCTCTTGTGTTTCCTGCCTAGAGAAGTTCCTTTAGCATTTGTTGTAAAGCTGGTTTGGTGGTGCTGAATTCTCTTAGCTTTTGCTTCTCTGTAAAGATTTTAATATATCTGTCAAATCTGAGTGAGATCCTTGCTGGGTAGAGTAATCTTGGTTGTAGGTTTTTCCCTTTCATCAGTTTAAATATGTCCTGCCAGTCCCTTCTGGCTTGCAGAGTTTCTGCTGAAAGATCAGCTGTTAACCTTATGGAGATTCCCTTGTATGTTATTTGTTGCTTTTCCCTTGTTGCTTTTAATATTTTTTCTTTGTATTTAATTTTTGATAGTTTGATTAATATGTGTCTTGGCATGTTTCTCCTTGGATTTATCCTGTATGGGACTCTCTGTGCTTCCTGAACTTGATTGACTATTTCCTTTCCCATAATTGGGAAGTTTTCAACTATAATCTCTTCAATTATTTTCTCAATCCCTTTCTTTTTCTCTTCTTCTTCTGGGACCCCTATAATTCGTATGTTGGTGCATTTAATGTTGTCCCAGAAGTCTCTGAGACTGTTCTCAATTCTTTTCATTCTTTTTTCTGCTCTGTGGTAGTTATTTCCACTGTTTTATCTTCCAGGTCACTTCTCCATTCTTCTGCCTCAGTTTTTCTGTTATTTATTCCTTCTAGAGAATTTTTAATTCCATTTACTGTGTTGTTCATTATTGTTTGTTTGCTCTTTAGTTCTTCCAGGCCCTTGTTAAATGTTTCTTGTATTTTCTCCATTTTATTTCCAAGATTTTGGATCATCTTTACTATCATTACTCTGAATTCTTTTTCAGGTAGACTTCCTACTTCCTCTTCATTTGTTTGGTCTGGTGGGTTTTTACTTTGCTCCTTCACCTGTTGTGTTTTTCTGTGTCTTCTCATTTTGCTTAACTTACTGTGTTTGGGGTCTCCTTTTCACAGGCTGCAGGTTCATAGTTCCTGTTGTTTTTTGTGTCTGCCCCCAGTGGCTAAGGTTGGTTCAGTGGATTGTATATGCTTCCTGGTGGAGGAGACTGGTGCTTGTGTTCTGGTGGATGAGGCTGGATCTTGTCTTTCTGGTGGGCTAAACTGCATCCGGTGGTGTGTTTTGGGGTGCCTGTGACCTTGTTATGATTTTAGGCAGCCTCTGTGCTAATGTGTGGGGTGGTGTTCCTGTCTTGCTAGTTGTTTGGCATGGGGTGTCCAGCACTGTAGCTTGCTGGTCATTGAGTGGAGTTGGGTCTTAGGAGATCTCTGGGAGACCTCTCACTGACTGATATTACATAGGTCCGGGAAGTCTCTGGTGAACAAATGTCTTTAACTCGGCTCTCCCACCTCTGAGGCTCAGACCTCACACCCGGCTGGTGCACCAAGACCCTGTCAGCCACATGGCCAGGTACATGGGCCGTTTCTTGCCTTTTGGGAAATCTGAGGTCTTCTGCCAGCATTCAGTAGGTGTTCTGTAGGAGTTGTTCCACATGTAGATGTATTTTTGATGTATTTGTGGGGAGGAAGGTGATCTCCTCGTCTTACTCCTCTGCCTTCTTGAAGGTCCTCCTGCACAAATCTAAAAGCTCTTTCTTCTCCTTTACTCTTAGAGATCACAGAAGATTAAAGTTCCAGAGAACCCAGGTAGATCATTTACCAACTGAACAGTTTTTCATGATAAAAACTCTTGACCAGCTAGAAATAGTGGGGAACTTCTCAATTTGATAAAGAATATCCACAAAATCCTACAGTTAGGCCATCAAATTTGTGGTAATTTGTTATAGCAGCCGCAGGGAACAGTTACAGGACCTGAGAGGCAAGGTGACTAACCTGAGGTTTGCAGTTATTATGCTTGGTACACCAAGCTGCTTCATCAGCTATAAAGAACAGACTTTGGCAGACCAAGAACAAAAGATACACAGGTGACAATGCCTTGTATTTACAAAGCCGTTTTCAAAGGCCTTCACATTCACTGCCTTATTTGATCTTTACAACAGCCCTATGAAGGAGGCAGTGCTGGTGGTGGTGTAAGGCAGGGTCTGAACCAAACTTGGGAATCCTGACCCTGGGTCAAGACCTCTTTCTCTTCCCCTGGAGTGTACTCATTTTCCCCATGAATATTCAAGAGGGTAGGAAGAGGAAAATTCTGCTAACTCAACTCCCTAAATGTCCAGGGCCTCCACATACATTATTCCATTAATCTTTATGATAGTAAAAAGCAGGCATATTTATCACTATTTTACAGATTGAGGAACAGAGCTTCTAAATAACTTGTCTAATGGCTCATAGCCAAAAAAATGGGAGGATTGGATTCAATCCTAATTTGACTCCAGAGTTTGTGCTCTATCCACGCACCATACCACTTATTACACTGGCAAGAACCTTAACCAATCTTCAAGCTTGTGTTGGTCAATAGCCCATTATCCGTGGAACATTCCATCTGGCACAGAGAAACGTATAGGCAACAAGAGCATCCCGGGTGAGCACCATTTCCTGCCCCACACCTTCATCACTTGTGACAAAGCACCACTTCCTTCCCTTTGGCTATGTAGAGTCCCTCCCTGAAAGCAAAGAGGATCATGTGTCTGTGGGAAAAACCCCTCCCTAAACAATCTCAGGTGGGCTGCACAATGAGGTCATCTCCTGTTCTTAAACAAGAGAGTCTAAATATCCCCCTGAGACTTGCTGCTCTCCCTTCTGACACTTTAAGGCCTAGGATGGCAAAGTGACCTGCCTGAAGGTGCCTGGGTCTGGGCTGCCCCTGAGCATCCCATCTTCCCAGCCAGTGATGGTTCTCATCACGGTCTCTGACCAGAGGTCTCTATAATATAAGCCAGTCCCACAGTGAAGGGTCACTGAGAAGCAGTCCAGACCACCTGGCCACTTGGAGTCCATGATGAGTCCATTTATCTGGATAAGTAAAAGAAAATCAAAAAACAAAACCCCCACAAAAACAAAATGAAAGTATAAAATTCCCCCAAACTCTGAAACATCTCCTAGGAGATCTGATTGCAGAGTCTAAAACTGGCCTGGGGAAAGCACTGGGAAAAATACCCTGGGGTCAGCCCTGCTGGGTGAGATGAGGAAGCCCATGGGGACAGGTGTCTGATATGGAGGCTGAGCAGACCAGTGTACCAAACAGCCCTGCCGTGGGCTGGGGTTGTAAGGTTGAGCAGAGATGGGGGTGAAAATGAGACTATGAGGTGGCTCTCTCTCAGATCTAGGCCCAGGTTTTATCCAGCATCTTTCCCCTGAGAATTCAGGGAGTCACCTTCCTGAGAAGATAGATGTGCCCAGGCATAAGGAAGGGAGCTGGGGACATAGCCCAGTATGGTCTGTGATGACGCCCACTGGCAGTGCCTTCTGGACCTTACCCAATCTGTGCTACTCAGAAAGCCCACTCCAAGGCTTTTACCAGGTTTTCCACATCAGTGCCTCCTCCAGGGTTCAGACCTGGTTCAGAGCACTGGAGTCTGGAGGTTGAGGAGAGAGATTCATGAGCATCTGTAATCTGAGGATTTTCTCCCCGAACCCTTGTCACTTTCCTGATGCTCCTGCCATCCTTCCAGACCCCAGAGCCAATATGTGGAATCTCTCCCCTTCTGGGGCCTTCCTGGGACTTGACCCTGAACTTCTCATGTCCCCGCAGTCTCCACAGCTCTTTGAGAAGTATTCTTGGTAGGGTTGGGGGTACTTTTTAATGTCCCTCAAATTACCCTACATGGCAAGCCACATAGTTTGCTAGCTTGCTTTCTGCTGCCATAAGCCACTTGAGAGAGGGAAATGTCCTTACCATTCCACACCTTCTAGGAAGGAACAGGGTTTAGGGACCAGTAACTGTGACTGTTGAGTCACCAACCTCAAACCTTTTCTGTGCACCAAAAACTGCCTCCCATAACTCTGATCTACCTTCTTAGACAAGAGTGGTAAATATGACAATAATTTGCGAAGTACCCTAGAAACCCTGACTAACCACATTCAGCTTTGTTCTTCCCTCTGTACAAAGCTCAAACCAAGGCCGCATCTTTGGCCGTTCTAGAAGACTCTTTGGTACATCCACTGAGCGCTCTTCCTGCAGAGGCTGGCACAGAGCTGGATTCTCCTTTGTCTCTGAATAGTTCCAGTCCCCAACCAACCAAGGCTTCCCTGGGAGACAGAGACAGCCGGGGAATGAGGGCTGCATGCTCCACGAAGTCATTCCATGATCCTCTGAGATGCTCATGGGTCATGTATGCAGCCCAGAACAGGGATTCCTGTGCTGTCATGACAAAGAAGTGGGCTGACTTGAAGTGAGTCCAGGGAAGAGGGAGAAGCTAGGATACTGAGTTCTGAGAAAGTCAGACTCCTTCCTCTTAGCCCCCAGAAATACAGATGTTGGCTGGCCCACCTATTTGACTCTGTATTTATTTCCCAATAAAAGAAGGGCTCTTAAAGGCAAAAAAAAAAAAAAAAAAACACAAAACAGAACAAAAAAACAAACAAAACCAAAACAACAAGCTATAGACTAATAAGCTTCAGTGACGAAAACTAGCTGGGATCACTGGAGAGTGCAATGAATTGTGGGGACAGCCCCAGATGAAGCATGGTAGAGGAAGTCCAGTAGCTTCCTTTTCTCCATCCACTTGCCTGCCCCAACACTACCCTGAGAAAACCATTCCATTGGCTTAAAACATAATGACTCCAAACATCCTTTAATGATGTAATCATACAAGGACTAACACATTTAATTATCCACCACTCGAATTACTTTATCAGATATCATTTCTAGTTAAGAGCAGGACATTTAGGATATGGGATTTTTAAATATTAGGGTTCTGTCTCCTCTTTTAAAAATTGCAAATGTAATACAGCAGTGAAGAAAATTTTAAAAGAAAGAAAAGAAAATCTTCCATAGTTTTCTAATCTTGTCACAACTGTTTTCAAGTTTGCAAATCTCATGTAAATCTTTGTTTATAAGGTACTAGAGTGACTGGTTCAGAACTCTGGCTCTGTGGTCAGGGAGACCTGGGGTTAAGTCCCCCGTCTGTTATTTATAGATCATGTGACCTTGGCAAGTTATTTAATCTCTCTAAGCCTTTCTTTCTTCAGCAGTAACAGAGTTAAGATGAACCATCTCATAGGGTTGTTGGGAGAACTAAATGACATTAATGCAAGTAAGGTGTTCAGCGCAGTGTCTGGAGTATGGTGGCCATACTACATTTGGCATCTGTCATTTTCATTATTTCTGGTAAGTAGGCATAAGTGATTAAATGACAAACCTCATGTAGCTGCAGCAGGTGATGCACAGGAAGTACTACCTCTGGTCAAGATCAGGGGCAATACTCAGACACCTGGAACAGAATGCCTCAGGCACCCCAGAAAGGGATGTCATTCCTGGCTTTCTTCATAAGACCAATGGTAAATCTGCAGCATAAATTAGAGACAAAGCACATCATGGACCATTAAGAACTTTTAGCAATTGAAGACAGAAAGGTAGATCTTCTGCAATCAGTATTTAAAAGCCCTGTTATAAAACAATTGAAAATTCTCAGCACAGACCATCACATTTGATAAAGAAAAATATCAGTGTATAAAACAGAATAAGAACAATAAAATAAAATATGAATCAGAGCTGAAAATGTAAAACAGAATGAAAATATGAACTGAACCCTTAGCCACACCTGATTCAATTTTGCAAAATTCATGTGTGGGAGGATTTGAAGTCAATATCAAAATCACACAGTATAATAATGGCATTTATTTTTTATTTTAACTGTAACTGTATCAAATACCTATAGGGTTCTCATTGTAGTGTGGGTTGGTCACCTCAATTTATTCTTTTGCTGTATTAAGAAATTTCAAGTCAAAAATGCCTTTGGGTATCATCATAAGTAAACGTCTGATAGTTGGGCTACTTCCAAATAATTACAATCAAGACAGGGTGGAGACAGTGGGAACAATACTCCTTACTGTGCAGTGTCTTCAGTTAAGTACTTTCTTGCCTCAGTGGACTACTTATTCTATAAGCACATATGTAACTAAAACGACTGGTGTGCAAACAGTTTTGTGTTTTTTTAATTTAACATAATACATAAAATGTATTGTTATATGTGTTGCTTAGTTTATGAACAGAGACTTCTTAAAGAATTTCATGTTAATTATCTTGCCTTGAAAAGAGAGCAAAGGAAGAGCAAAGGATTGTTTAAATTGTTAGGCTTTAGGAGGCATTCTATGAGATAAAAGAAGTACAGACTGTACCCCAAGACAGAGGTTGTCTTCTTAGCTTTGCTGTTTCTAAACGTTGTGCTTTTAAGCAAGATAACAGAGTTAAAACAGTAAGAAGCAGTTCCCATCCTATGATATTTTTCTGGGCATGAATAAGTCAATTAAGAGGAGGCCTCTAAAAAAAAAAAAAAAGAGGAGGTCTCTATTTATGTTGTCTTATCTTTAGGAAGGATGGCTCATAGCTCCCAGTTCTGATGACAGAGCAGGAAAACAGACATTTAAATGCTGAATCTTGGTCTCATTGGGCCTTAAGCGGCTGAGATATTAAGTCCTACTTGCTCAGATGGCAACCTGAGCTCCAGCTGTCCTTCTCAAATTTCCCACCAGCTAGAGCTGACAGCAGGAACTTCTGCAGATGTTCCCCCCTGAATCTCAAAGTGTCCACTCTTCCCCCTTGGGGAGACTCCCACACTGGGACAGAGAAAGACAGGCAATCATATTGCTTCCTGTGTTGTTTACTGAACTCTTTAAAATACAAGAATCTACTTTAAGAGCCTGGGTTCTAAATTTGGTTTGTCCACACAGGTGTGTTAGGTCATGGGCGTGGAAGAATATGAGAATTCTAAAATAGAAACAGCTTATTTCTCCCATGAGCTCTGCACCAGGCCTAGACATTACAATTATTATCCCCAATTGACAGATGAGGAAATTGAAGCTTAGAGAGTTAAATAACTTGCTTGAGGTCACACAGTAAATAAGTAGCAAGTACAGCACTTGAATATAAGTTCTACCACCTCCTGCCACACTGGCTTGGAATACACGCTTCCTAGCAAAGCCATTATCAAAGCCCTTAATGTCTAGGGACGAGAAGGCCACATAAGGAGACATCAGAGGAAGAGAACGGCTATGACTGTATGCCCTCATTCTATCACATTCTTTCTGGGCTCTGTACCCTGTATTCTATATATTTATCCATAAGTATCTATGACTCTTGACTTCTTTAGTACTTTCTGTCCTCTTCTTAAGAACTGCCTCGGGGCTTCCCTGGTGGCGCAGTGGTGGAGAATCTGCTTGCCAATGCAGGGGACACGGGTTCGAGCCCTGGTCTGGGAGGATCCCGCATGCCGTGGAGCAACTAAGCCCGTGAGCCTCAACTACTGAGCCTGCGCATCTGGAGCCTGTGCTCCGCAACAAGAGAGGCCGCGATAGTGAGAGGCCCGCGCACCGCGATGAAGAGTGGCCCCCGCTTGCCACAACTAGAGAAAGCCCTCGCACAGAAACGAAGACCCAACACAGCCAAAAATTAATTAATTAATTAATTAATTTTAAAAAAAAGAAAACCGAAGGCAACCCTGAGCTCTGCCAGGCCCAACACCTTGACTTTGCACTCTCTCTTTCCCTTTAAAAAAAAAAAAAAAAAAAGAACTGCTTCCATTTTGACCTTAGGCTCCCTCTTTCTCCCCCTCCCTCTGTCCCACTCCCATTAGCCCTTTGAGCTCTCTAGCTCCCAGGACATTTCTGGCCACTGGTCCAGGTCTGTGATTGCTGCCTTACTAGCATTTTCAGCTGCCAGTTTTCTACAAAGACTCATTCTGGGCATGCCATAAGCATGGTTCTGCTTTCCTTGTTCTCAGTTTCACATCGAGTCTCCACAGGTCCTGATTCTTACTCTGTCTTTTCTCAGAAATCTCTATCTAGGGCTTTCTTTTTTTTTCAATTGAATTTTTATTTTATATTGGGGTATAGTTGATTTACAATGTTGTGTTAGTTTCAGGTACACAGCTAAGTGATTCAATTATACATATACATATATCCATTCTTTTTCAGATTCTTTTCCCATGTAGGTTTTTACAGAATATTGAGTAGAGTTCCCTGTGTTATGCAGTATGTCCCTGTTGATTATTTTATATATAGTAGTGTATATATGTTAATCCCAATCTCCTAATTTATCCCTCCACCCCAAGTTTCCCCTTTGGTAAACATACATTTGTTTTCGAAGTCTGTTTCTGTTTTGTAAATAAGTTCATTTGTATCATTTTTTTAGATTCCACATGTAAGTGAT
Source organism: Balaenoptera physalus (assembly GCF_965194825.1). Taxonomy (NCBI): domain Eukaryota; kingdom Metazoa; phylum Chordata; class Mammalia; order Artiodactyla; family Balaenopteridae; genus Balaenoptera; species Balaenoptera physalus. Next base: position 78,906,951 of record NC_138882.1, on the reverse strand, counting down.
ATCATATGATATTTGTATCTAGGACGTTCAATACTTGACCTCACTTTTGCTCAAATTCTTCCTCAAAGGATTAATGTGTGTGACAGCTTATACTGCCACCCAAGTATCTGAGGGTTCAAATTTGACTTTACGCTAGTGGAAATTTTTTTCCAAACTGCAAAGGTGTCTGTAGTCAAAGGAGGATGGAATCAGAAAAATATGAATTTGAACCACAGAGTTTTCACTCACTACTTGTATAACCTCTAGGATAAGTCACCTTGTTGGTGGAACGCAGCTTTTCTACCTATAAAATAGTGAGTGCACTACAAGTTACCTAGTATATACTGTGATGTGCTGCTCAGACCTCCTCAGAACAAAAGCAATCATTCCCCAGTTGCTGGAAGCATTGATGACTGACAGCTCTCAGCTGAGTCCCACTTCTGGAGCTGGCCTCAGCCAGTCCCTTCCCTGAGGGCCACCCACCTCTAACAACTGGTCAGTTGGTCAATGAAAGGATATAGAAGTCCTGTCCCTCTGCCTCAGTTTAGAGCAGCCCTTCAGGAGCATCCCAGGTCAAGAGTTCCTCATGGAGCCAGCTGAGGTTTTTGCTGTAACTGCATTCAGAGTTCGACTCCTTTGTCTGCTCAGTCCTACATCCTTTGCTTCCCACAGGCGTTGATTCCACAAGTACTCTGCAATAAACTTCCTGCACACACATCTCCATCTCAGTCTATGTTGGGAAGAACTGACCTAAGATATAGCATATATTTTTTGAATGTTAAAACAACATAGGGTATATAAAGCACAGTATTTGATATAGCATGGGCACTCAATATTTGCTACTTCCCTCCCCTTCCTATTGTTCTTTTCTCTCACTGATTCCTAATGATACTTGACCTAGTGAACCTAGGCCTTCTAACAGGAGGCAATGTCCCTCCTCCCACCTGATCAAAACTCCTTTTCACATACAAATAGTTAAAAACATTCTTGGAAAGTCTTTCATCCTCCTGATGGGAACCATGAAAAGTTTTCCGTTGGTGAGTGAGCAGGTCATATTTCTGTTTAGAAAGCTTACTTTGGCCATAGTGTGGGAGAAATTTAGGTAAAACTAGAGGCTGGGAAATGATTAGCAGGAACAATGGTCTCCACTAATAAGTGGCAATGGGCTGGGAGAGAAGGAGGTCCGTTGGAGACACTTTATAGTTGGGTTTGGTAGCATTTGGTGACTGTTAGGATATGGGGTCTAAAGGAGAAGGACCTCTAAAGTGACGTTTAGACTTATGGTGTAGTTTCCAGGCATATAGCAATGTCATTCTCCGAGATAGGAAGTATAGGAGATGGAGAGAACTTTGGATCAAAATTGGGAGCAAGAGCATAAGATTACTTTGTTGGCTTGGGATATGTACAGTTGAAGTGGTTTTGGTTCATCCAGATGGAGATTTCCAGGGAGTACTTGAACATATAGAGCTGAATTTCAGAGGAGAGATATAATCTGGAGAAAAACAGCAACAACAAAACCAAAAAAACCTTAGAAGCCACCTTTCAAACTTCCTCATCTCACCCTCAGAAAGCTGAGGTTTAGAGGTTACCACTTCTGAGGAATTTGCCAGAAGCCACGTGGCCAGTTTTTGTAAAGCCATGGCCAGAAATCAGGTCTCTTGGGTCAGTGTACCCATTCCCTAACTGAGTTTCATTTCACTCTATTTATATTTATGTTTCCCCGATCTAACAATGCCTACTATACAGTAGGTGTTAAAAGTGTTTGTGGAATGAACATGCTAATTGCAACCATTCTTTGAGGTAGGACTGGCCTCTCCTCTCCACATCATCACTGAAATTATACCTCAGTGGCATCTTGGAAATCATCAGACCCAGAGAAGTCCTATTTAGCCACTAAATTTGCATTTCCCCAGGTACCTCCTGACCCCTCTTCACTTCCTCTGAGAGCCAAATCTCTGTTGTGCAGGTCACACCCATGGGCAGGGTTTCTGTGGAGTCCACAGACCTGAATGGGAAAATTGATAAAAGCAAGAAGAATAGAAAGAAGGTATCATTTGGGGGCACAGAGATCATGTAATCAATTCCTTTTTATTCTACATTTGGAAAAACTTAGGCTAAGACCTTGTTCTGGATGATTTATTGAAGTTATTTTATTTAATCCTGGTGAAAAGATCATCCACTTTTTTTACGTAAGGAAACTGAGACTAGAAAGTTTAGTTTTCCTGAAGTTCTAAAACTGGTGGATTTGGAACTCAAACCCAAGACTGTCTGGCTCCAAAGGTTATACTCTTTCCCTTATACCATGCAACCTTCCAGAGGCTCGTGTGTGGTTCCAGGTCTTAAGTATAAGCATGGATACCAAACATGTCCATTCCAGTGCTTTCTCTAGGTGCCAATAGGCCCTTCAATTTTGCCATCTTAGCAGACCCTGCAGAATTCAGTGCTCTGGGGTCTGGGAGAGTCCAGGAGACCCTTATGAACATAAAATAGGTAATGGGTCAAGCCCAAGGGAGTGCCTAGTGGGCATCAGCAAATCCTAAAGGAAGGAGAAAACATTTTTGACTTCTAGCCTCAACTCTGCTCGTAATTTGTTACGTGGCCTTGGGCATATCACTTCCCTCTCTTGGTCTTCTAAGATTGAAGAAAATATGGGGAAATGCAAATTTTCTGGGCTTCCCAACTGATGATTTCCAAGTCTTCTCTGTAATAATCATCTCCATCACACAGGGTATGGAAAGAGGTGATGTATGGGGAAAGAGAGAAACTCATCCCTAAGAAGTGGTTTGGGGGCTTTGGAGAAGCAACAATTAGTTTGAATCTTAACAAATGAGTAGGAGTTTGTTAGGCAAACAAGGAGGGGGAGGGGAGATTCCAGGAAGTACAAAAGATTGAGCAAAGGTGCTGAGTGAGTTTGGGGAACTGCAAGTAGTTCAGGAAAGTTACAGCACTTGCTGCAAGGGAGGAGCCAGGTTAGAAATTAGACAAGAGACATCCACAGAAGCCAAGTCATGTAGACATTAATTAGTAACCTTGAGGCCCTCTAAACAGTTTATCCTTGAAGATTGTAAGCATGGAGATGTCACAGTAAAACTTGTGTTTTAAAAAGACCCTTCTGCTCTGATTTCTGCCCTCTAACAGAGAATAGCACAACAAAGAAAGGAGGTGCTCCTATTGCCTGGGAACTGGAATGGAAAGACATTTGTGGGACAGACCATCCAGAGCCACAGCCAACCTGTAGCCCCTACTTATCTGTTATTCATGACAGCCCTCTTCTCTTCTTGATTGATTGGACAGAAAAATGGTAAGAAGAACACTGTTATCCACACCTCATAGAGCTGCAGAATTAATTAATTACCTCTATTGTTTTTGACAAAAACCCTCAGGGGAAAGACTTTCACACTGTGTGATTTTCCAGCCAGGTTTAATAAAGACAGCCTTGCAGGTGGGGTCTTTCAAGGAACCGCCAGACAGATCAAATAATGACAGTTCTCTGGGAATGAGGTTTTGAAAGAGTTCCAATCCCTTTCTACCCCTCCAGTGGCTTCCAGGCTGTTAGTTTTCACCATTATTGTGGGATTTTGGTTTTAAAGGCAAGAGACAGGCTAGAGAGAGTGGAGTGGGAACAGGGCAGGTTAAAATGCCACAAAGCTCACTGTTCTTACTGGGATTCAGCCATTTTTCTTGAATCAACATTCCTTGAATTGTTGTAAGCCTTTGGTTAATTTCTAGGATTCTGAAAAAGTTGATTCTGATCATCACCACCCCCCTCCCACCCAGTTTTCTCATTGCTTTTACAGATAAGAGAGTTTTCGGAGGTCCATACTCTGCTATTTTTGCTAACACCTACTATTTGGGGGGGGTGTGTGAAATTCTCTTTCTATTAAGGGGATTCTCATCTCCTAGGTTGATTTTTTTAATTGTCATAAAATTTTTACATCTTTTCTTTGTTTATTGAAGTGATTGTATGCTTTTTCCCCTTTAATGAGCCATTGTGATTAACTGCATAAATAGATTGTTCCAAGTGAAACCATCTTTGCATTCCTGGGATAAACCTATGGTATATCTTATTGGGTTAAGGAATTCTATTTGTTAATATTTTATTTAGAACTTCTATCCACAAGTGAGATCGGCCTATAATACAGAGAACTAAAAGAAGAATAACCATCATTTGGACAACTGAACTCAGAAAAGTCAGTAACAATGACGTGAGTTCTGTGTATAAGAGTTGGCTGTAACTTTTAGTTGGTTCCTCTTGGGAAGGAGGTAAATCCATTTGAGGCTACACATGGCGAATCAGTTAGGGTTAGGATTAGATGAGTTGAAGAAGGCTGAAAAAGAGTGCCTTAAGCAAGATACATGTTTATTATTCCCTCAACTAAACTAAAAGAAGACAAGAGGTAGGCAGTTTATTTTAGTATGGTGATTCTTTGGATATCTCTAGAATATCTGGGATAGCTCTAGGATATGGTGGTTCTACTATCCTTATGTTGTAACCCTTGTTCTCATGGTCCAAAATGGCTATTGAAGCTCCATCCATCCATTTTTGTCCCAGGCAGCAGGATGAAGGAAGAAATGAAAAATACCTTCCCATTCATTCTCAGAAATCCCACACAATTTCTGCTTATATAGCAATGGCTAAAACTTAGCTATGTGTAAAGGAGTTGGGAAATGCACCCTTTAGATGAATGGAACACATCCAACTAAACATCAGGGTTTGTTAGTTTGAGAAAAAAAGGAAGATAAATATTTATTTAATAAGCAATTAGGAGTCTCTGCCACCCAGAGAATGGTTTGATCATGGAAGAGAGGACATATTTGTAATCGGATGTATGGGAAGAAGGTGAAGGTGTATGTGCTTGCGTGAACATTTGCTTGGCAGTCAAGGAGAATGGGGAGGACATCTGCCAACATTATGTGCTCATCTTATTTTCTCTGAGAACAGTGTCACAATAGAATTTATCCCTCACATTTATTAAAAGTTAAACGCAAGTTTTTGGTCTGGGTGCTAATTTTACAGGTATGTTTATTTTGTAGAAATTTACCAAGCACTTTTCAGAACATATGTAATATTCCAATAAAGAAAGATAATGAGAAATAGCGACTGGGAGAAAATACTGACTTTTAAAGTTTTGTTTCAGATCCTTCCCTAATTTTATCCATTTGAGCCACAACACTTTGAACCTATTTTCTCTCCCCTTTATATAGAAATATACTATTATGTAGCATATAAATATATTTTATTATTTTATTATCATTATATAAATACATAATAAAATTTATGTAAGTATATATATTTATCAGGATCATTTCTGAGGCCCACAGGTCTACCTATAAAACCTTGGTATTGCATTACATTAATTATCCCATATCTAGAAAAAAATTTATAAAATAAAACCAAATTAATATTCAGAATTTTTCAATGAAATATTTCAAATTTCACAATTTTCTAACTTGCCAACTCACCCTGCAGAAAGTTCATATAGAAACACTTCTATCAATACCTGTAACATCCTTGAAATTTCCCATACATCAGCGAGAGCAACCTATCAAAGCACAAATCTGGCTGTGCAACTTTCCTGCTCAAAGCCAAGCAATGGCTTGTCAATGTTTTTAGGATAAAATTCCCAAGACCCTGCATGATATGGTCCCTGTTACCTCATCAGTCTTGTCTCCTGCTATGCTTTCTCTAGCTTTCCCAGACACACTGGTCTTCTCTCAATCTGAATCTCAGGAGTGGCAAGCTTCTCCTGAATTATGGTTTCCTGAATTCACTTTTGTATCTTTGGTGCTGATGCAAGGCAGGAGGAGGTGGGATTTAGGGCAGTGTCTCTATAGGTACTGGTCTATGGATCTGTCCGATGGTACGAATAACTATCTCCGACTCTACTTGGAAATTCATAAGAGGATGGGGCTGATTCTCCTCCAGCCTCACCTCTCCAGAGCCCTCACAAGAGATTGGAGAGGGATCACTGGCTCTTTTCAGAGTACCTCCTGCCTTTCCAGTTTTTCTCGTAAAAAGAACACCCCAGCCTACTATGGATGTATATAAATTTCTTTACTGAATTGTCCACGGGATCTCAAAAGCCCAGGGAACTTTAGCAAAAACAGGTCATAGGAATTTACATATGAAGCAGAATGTCACAAGTCTGCAAGCAAAGCTGATTCACCTTTGTGGGGAACGCTAAAAATTTGCCCATTAAATCTTGCCACCTAGATGTCAGTGTTTAGCTTTTCTTTTGATTCTTCAATTTACTCCAAAACCCTTCAGTGAGATTCTCTCCCACCTTTTTTGTTTGGGTATCTTGCGTACAACTAGCTGATACATGAGGCACAGTTTCTGCCCTTTCAATCCTTTCTCATCTTTTGCAAATACAAATGCCCTGGCTCTGCCCTGACATTGCTTGAAATTCTCCTTTGCTCAATCAAAGTTGATTTTGAAGTGGAGAAAGGTAAATTCTAGTCTAAAGGGTGAGGGAGAAAATGGGTCCACTCCATTCTGATTGAGTCGCCTTGTCAGTGAAATTTTGCAGCTGATTTTCTCACTAGTATTCCCAAGAAATAAGCAGACATCAGTCACATTAGGAAAATGGGATTTTTTTTTTGGGGGGGGGCTGTGTGGCATATGGGATCTTAGTCCCCACCAGGGATTGTACCTGCGCCCCCTGCACTGGAAGTGTGGAGTCCCAACCTCTGGATTGCCAGGGAAGTCCCAGGAAAATAAGACTTTTCTTATTGATCTGACCCTGACTTTTGTGAAATTAAAGTCCCAGAATTATTGTGCTAAGGAACATTTGATTCTTTGAGAACTGGTTTATTTCTCAAGAGCCACTACCCAAGATGGCTCTCTATTTTCCACCTAGAAATGTGGCAATAGTTTATTTTAGATACTTTTTAATTCAGACCTCTCCAGCAACCAGGTTGTTTTTTTCTTCCAGAGCATCCCTGCTTCATGCTCCTTTCCTCTTCCTTAAAGGCTCCTCCACACACCCGTCCCTGACCTATCTAATGTCTGCTCATTTTTCAGCCTCTGATTCCAAGGGGAAGTTCTCTCTGACCCTCAAAACCAGATCCAGTCTTCCTGGTTTGCATATGCTCAGCTCTCACAAGCTCATCTGTCTAGCAGTTGTCATATCTGACACCTGTTGCATTGTTATAATTGAAATTAAATTACCAATTTTCCTTTGTGCTGTCTTCCAGAGTAGAATGTAATCTGCATGAAGGCAAGGACTGTGTCTGTCTTTCTACATGCTATATCTAGAATGGTGTTTGAATCATAGCAGCTGCTCAATAAATACATATAACCACTTTTAAAAATAGTCTGGGGCTTCCCTGGTGGTGCAGTGGTTGAGAATCTGCCTGCCAATGCAGGGGACACGGGTCCGAGCCCTGGTCTGGGAAGACCCCACATGCTGCGGAGCAACTGGGCCTGTGAGCCACAACTACTGAGCCTGCATGTCTGGAGCCTGTGCTCCCCAACAAGAGAGGCCACGACAGTGAGAGGCCTGTGCACAGCAATGAAGAGTGGCCCCCGCTTGCCGCAACTAGAGAAAGCCCTCGCACAGAAACGAAGACCCAACACAGCCAAAAATAAAAATAAATAAATTTAAAAAAATAATAGGGGCTTCCCTGGTGGCGCAGTGGTTGAGAGTCTGCCTGCCAATGCAGGGGACACAGGTTCGAGCCCTGGTCTGGGAAGATCTCACATGCCGCGGAGCAACTGGGCCCGTGAGCCACAACTACTGAGCCTGCGCGTTTGGAGCCTGTGCTCCACAACAAGAGAGGCCGCGATAGTGAGAGGCCTGCGCACCACGATGAAGAGTGGCCACCGCTTGTCGCAACTAGAGAAAGCCCTTGCACAGAAACGAAGACCCAAACACAGCCATAAATAAATTAATTAATTAAATTAAAAATAATAATAATAATAAAAATAAAATAGTCTGAACTTGGTTGTTTGGACACTAACATCAAAGAATGCGCTTTTCCCCCCATTTACATCAGGACTATGTCAAACTGCCTTCTGTCACTTAAGGATGTTTTGGGAAAATCCCTCAGTTTCATTTTTATCACTTCTAGTAACTTAACAGTACAGTTCAATGTAAAACTCCCCTTTAACCTCTTCCTGTCACTCCAGCTCAGGCTTGCCTCATGGTCCAAAAAAGTCTATAATAGGGAGGGGGGTATGGTTTAAACTCTCCCGCACCCCTCCTATTTTACCTCGCCCATTTCCAGCTTCTCAAGTGGTTTTAGGTCAGGGAGGAAAGGGCCAAACTCTTTCTTAGTTACTTGGCTTCTGTTGGTTATCTCTGTTTCTCTGAATAATACTAATCCACTGTAGATGCCTTCTCTGACAGATATCTGAATATTGGCTCTTTGGTGGAGCATGGGTTTGAGTGTCTTGGCGGTGGTGGGGGTGAGGAGTTCTCCACTGAAGAGTGCTGTTGTGGGAGATGTTCTCTGGCTTTGCCTCTTCCTGCCCTCCCTCGACTCAACTCCCACTGATGATGTACCATAGAACCTCCTGCTTCTGAGACCTGCCTTCCTGGTGGCCAAGGTGGCAAGACAACTGAAACCTGGTGCTGTCTGCAGAGTCCACTGTGGAAACTCCTACATGTCAAGCAGTGAGTGTACAGGCTGCTTCTTCATCTAGCTCCAATGTCGTGTTTCTACCTCAGGGAAGAGCAATGGACCTACTGCCCAACTAGAGAGTAAGATGTTACTCTACACTTCCTTTGCGCATCTTAAATCTCTCATGTAATACTTTCAGGGCCCCCTTCATCTGGCATTGCGGGAAAGGGACCACACTCCTGAGGAGGGGAGGAGAAAGTCACAGGTCTCTCCAAACTCCAACAGTCTTGATCCTGATGATTTTCTCCTCTCTCCCTAGTCTTCTGCTTATATAGAAGGGGGATGAAGAGTGCTGGGGTGATTGCTGGGGTAGCAAAGTCAGTTCAGTCACCCCTGACTAAACCTAGACATAGTGCTATCCCTGATTTATTTGCAGCTCTATTTAGAATGTGAGGTCTCTTTCTTGTAGCTCTAAATGAGAGGCATTTGGAAAAGTCCTGCCAGGAACTCCATTACAAATATCTGTTGAGCCAGCCTCCACAGAGGGCAGAGGGGCAGGGGACTGAGCTGCTACTGATGGACAAGGATTTAATCAGTAGTGCCTAATGGAAGCTCCATAAAAACCCTAAATAAAGGTGTTCCAAGAACTTCTGGGTTGGGGAACCCGTCCACAATTTGGGAGAGTGGTGGACCCTAAACTCCACGGAGACAGAAGCTCCTGGACTCAGGACCCTTCCAGACCTCGCCCTCCACCTCTTTCTCTGGCTGTTCATCCCTTTATGATAAATGGAGAGACCTTCAAGATGGCGGAAGAGTAAGACGTGGAGATCACCTTTCTCCCCACAAATACATCAGAAATACATCTGCATGTGGAACAACTCCTACAAAACACCTACTGAACACTGGCAGAAGACCTCAGACCTCCCAAAAGGCAAGAAACACCCCTGGGTAGGGCAAAAGAAAAAAGAAAAAACAGAGACAAAAGAATAGGGATGGGACCTGCAGCTCTGGGAGGGAGCCATGAAGGAGGAAAGGTTTCCACACACTAGGAAGCCCCTTCACTGGTGGAGACGGGCTGGGGGGTGGGAAGCTTCCGAGCCACGGAGGAGAGCGCAGCCACAGGGGTGCGGAGGGCAAAGCGGAGAGATTCCCACACAGAGGAGCGGTGTCGACCAGCACTCACCAGCCCGAGAGGCTTGTCTGCTCACCCGCCGGAGGGGGGTGGGGGGCGGGGGCTGGGAGGTTAGGCTCAGGCTTTGGTCGGATCCCAGGGAGAGGACTGGGGTTGGCGGCGTGAACACAGACTGAAGGGGTTAGTGTGCCACAGCTAGCCGGGAGGGAGTCCGGGAACAAGTCTGCACGTGCCTAAGAGGCAAGAGACCATTGTTTCGGGGTGCGCGAGGAGAGGGGATTCATTGTTTCGGGGTGCATTGCCTAAATGAGCTCCAGAGATGGGCACGAGCCACAGCTATCAGCGCAGACACCAGACACGGGCATAAAACACTAAGGCTGCTGCTGCAGCCACCAAGAAGCCTGTGTGCAAGCAGAGGTCGCTATCCACACCTCCCCTCCCGGGACCCTGTGCAGCCCACCATTGCCAGGGTCCCATCATCCAGGGACAACTTCCCCGGGAGAACACATGGCACGCTTTAGGCTGTTGCAACATCACGCTGGCCTCTGCCACAGCAAGCTCGCCCCGCATTCTGTACCCCTCCCTCCCCCCCGGCCTGAGTGAATCAGAGCCCCCTAAACAGCTGCTACTTTAACCCCATCCTGTCTGGGCGGGAACAGACGTCCTCAGGCGACCTATACTCAGAGGCGGGGCCAAATCCAAAGCTGAACCCCAGGAGCTGTGCAAACAAAGAAGAGAAAGGGAAGTTCCTCCCAGCAACCTCAGGAGCAGCGGATTAAATCTCCACAATCAACTTGATGTACCTGCATCTGTGGAATACCTGAAGAGACAACGGATCATCCCAAAATTGAGGCGGTGACTTTGGGAGCAACAATATATATATTTTTCCTTTTTCTCTTTTTGTGACCGTGTATGTGTATGCGCCTTTGTGTGATTTTGTCTGTATAGTTTTCCATTTACCTAGGGTTCTGTCTGTCCGTTTTCTTGTTCTTACTTGTGGTTTGTTTTTTTTTTTAGGATAGTTTTTACCACTTGTTATTCTTGGTGGATTTGTTTTTTTGGTTTGGTTGCTCTCCTCTTTCTTTCCTTTTTTATTTCTTTTTAACTTTTTTATATTTTTAATAATTATTTTCTATTTTAATAACTTTTTTATTTTATTTTATTTATTTCTTTTTTTTTCTCCCTTTTCTTCTGAGCCATGTGGCTGACAGGGTCTTGGTGCTCTGGGCGGGTGTCAGGCCTGTGATCTGAGGTGGGAGAGCTGAGTTCAGGACTTTGATCTACCAGAGACCTGGCTGCATATAATATCAAACAGTGAAAGCTCTCCCAGAGATCTCCATCTCTACGCTAAGACCCAGTTCCACTCAACGATGAGCAAGCTACAGTGCTGGACACCCTATGCCAAACAACTAGCAAGACAGGAACACAACCCCATCCATTAGTGGAGAGGCTGCCTAAAATCATAATAAGGTCACAGGCACCCCAAAACACACCACCGGACGTGATCGTGACTACCAGAAAGACAAGATCCAGCCTCATCCACCAGAACACAGGCACTAGTTCCCTCCACCAGGAAGCCTACACAACCCACTGAACCAACCTTAGCCACTGGGGGCAGACACCAAAAACAACGGGAACTACAAACCTGCAGCCTACGAAAAGGGGACCCCAAACACAGTAAGTTAAGCAAAATGAGAAGACAGAGAAACACACAGCAGAAGAAAGCAAGGTAAAAACTCTCCACACCAAATAAATGAAGAGGAAATAGGCAGTCTACCTGAAAAAGAATTCGGAGTAATGATAGTAAAGATGATCCAAAATCTTGGAAATAGAATGAAGAAAATACAAGAAACATTTAACAAGGACCTAGGAGAACTAAAGAGCAAACAAACAATGATAAACAACACAATAAATGAAATTTAAAATTCTCTAGAAGGAATAAATAGCAGAATAATTGAAGCAGAAGAATGGATAAGTGACCTGGAAGATAAAATAGTGGAAATAACTACTGCAGAGCGGAATAAAGAAAAAAGAATGAAGAGAATTGAAGACAGTCTCAGAGACTTCTGGGACAAAATTAAATGTACCTACATTTGAATTATAGGGGTCCCAGAAGAAGAAGAGAAAATAAAGGGACTGAGAAAATATTTGAAGACATTATAGTTGAAAACGTCCCTAATATGGAAAGGAAATAGTTAATCAAGTCCAGGAAGCACACAGAGTCCCATACAGGATAAATCCAAGGAGAAACACCCCAAGACACAAATTAATCAAACTATCAAAAATTAAATACAGAGAAAAAATATTAAAAGCAGCAAGGGAAAAACAACAAATAACATACAAGGGAATACCCATAAGGTTAAGAGCTGATCTTTCAGCAGAAACTCTGCAAGCCAGAAGGGAGTGGCAGGACATATTTAAAGTGATGAAAGGGAAAAACCTGCAACCAAGATTACTCTACCCAGCAAGGATCTCATTCAGATTCTATGGAGAAATTAAAACCTTTACAGACAAGCAAAAGCTAAGAGAATTCAGCACCACTAAACCAGCTTTCCAAACAATTGCTAAAGGAACTTCTCTAGGCAGGAAACACAAGAGAAGGAAAAGACCTACAATAACAAACCCAAAACAATTAAGAAAATGGTAACAGGAACATACATATTGATAATTACCTTAAATTTAAATGGATTAAATGCTCCAACCAAAAGACATAGACTGGCTGAATGGTACAAAAACAAGACCCAGGGACTTTCCTGGTGGTGCAGTGGTTAGGAATCCACCTGCCAATGCAGAGGACAGGGGTTAGAGCCCTGGTCCGGGAAGATCCCACATGCCATGGAGCAACTAAGCCCGTGTGCCACAATTACTGAGCCTGCATGCTGCAACTACTGGAGCCTGTGCACCTAGAGCCCATGCTCCACAACAAGAGAAGCCACCGCAATGAGAAGCACGCGCACTGCAACGAAGAGTAGCTGCTGCTCGCTGCAACAAGAGAAAGCCCACGCACAGCAATGAAGACCAAACACAGCCAAAATAATAAATTAATTTTTTTTAAATGTTTAAAAAAAAAAAAGACCCATATATATGCTGTCTACAAGAGACCCACTTCAGACCTAGGGACGCATACACACTGAAAGTGAGGGGATGGAAAAGATATTCCATGCAAATAGACATCAAAAGAAAGCTGGAGTAGGTATTCTCATTTCAGAAAACATAGACTTTAAAATAAAGACTATTACAAGAGAAAAAGAAGGACACTACATAATGATCAAGGGATCAATCCAAGAAGAAGATATAACAATTGTAAATATTTATGCAACCAACATAGGAGCACCTCAATACATAAGGCAAATGCTAACAGTCATAAAAGGGGAAATCGACAGTACCACAATCATAGTAGGGGACATTAACACCCAACTTTCACCAATGGACAGATCATCCAAAATGAACATAAATAAGGAAACACAAGCTTTAAATGATACATTAAACAAGATGGACTTAATTGATATTTATAGGACATTCCATCCAAAAACAACAGAATACACTTTCTTCTCAAATGCTCATGGAACATTCTCCAGGATAGATCATATCTCTTGGGTCACAAATGAAGCCTTGGTAAATTTAAGAAAATTGAAATCATATCAAGTATCTTTTCCAACCACAACACTATGAGACTAGATATCAATTACAGGAAAAAATCTGTAAAAAATACAAACACATGGAGGCTAAACAATAGACTACTTAATAACCAAGAGATCACTGAAGAAATCAAAAAATACCTAGAAACAATTGACAATGAAAACACGATGACCTAAAGCTATGGGATGCAGCAAAAGTAGTTCTAAGAGGGAAGATTATAGCAGTACAATCCTACCTCAAGAAACAAGAAACATCTCAAATAAACAACCTAACCTTACACCTAAATCAATTAGAGAAAAAGTACAAAAAAACCCCAAAGTTAGCAGAAGGAAAAAAATCATAAAGATCAGATCAGAAATAAATGAAAAAGAAATGAATGAAACAATAGCAAAGATCAATAAAACTGAAAGCTGGTTCTTTCAGAAGATAAACAAAATTGGTAAACTGTTAGCCAGACCCTCATCAAGAAAAAAAGGGAGAAGATTCAAATCAATAGAATTAGAAATGAAAAAGGAGAAGTAACAACTGACACTGCAGAAATACAAAGGATCATGAGAGAGTACCACAAGCAACTTTAAGCCAATAAAATGGACAAGCTGGAAGAAATGGACAAATTCTTAGAGAAGCACAACTTTCTGAGACTGACCAGGAAGAAATAGAAAATATAAACAGACCAATCACAAGCACTGAAATTGAGACTGTGATTAAAAATCTTCCAACAAACAAAAGCCCAGGACCAGATGGCTTCACAGGCGAATTCTATCAAACATTTAGAGAAGAGCTAACACCTATCCTTCTCAAATTCTTCCAAAATATAACAGAGGGAGGAACAATCCCAAACTCATTCTATGAGGCCACCATCACCCTGATACCAAAACCAGACAAAGCTGTCACAAAGAAAGAAAACTACAGGCCAATAGCACTGATGAACATAGATGTAAAAATCCTCAACAAAATACTAGCAAACAGAATCCAACAGCACATTAAAAGGATCATACACCATGATCAAGTGGGGTTTATCCCAGGAATGTAAGGATCCTTCAATATAGGCAAATCAATCAATGTGATAAACCATATTAACAAATTGAAGGAGAAAAACCATATGATCATCTCAATAGATGCAGAGAAAGCTTTTGACAAAATTCAACACCCACTTATGATAAAAACCCTCCAGAAAGCAGGCATAGAGGGAACTTACCTCAACATAATAAAGGCCATGTATGACAAACCCACAGCCAACATCGTTCTCAATGGTGAAAAACTGAAACCATTTCCACTAGGATCAGGAACAAGACAAGGTTGCCCACTCTCACCAGCATTATTCAACATAGTTTTGGAAGTCCTAGCCATGGCATTCAGAGAAGAAAAAGAAATAAAAGTAATCCAAATTGGAAAAGAAGAAGTAAAGCTGTCACTGTTTGCAGATGACATGATACTATACATAGAGAATCCTAAAGATGCCACCATAAAACTCCTAGAGCTAATCAACGAATTTGGTAAAGTAGCAGGAAACAAAATTAATGCACAGAAATTTCTTGCATTCCTATACACTAATGATGAAAAATCTGAAAGAGAAATTACGGAAACACTCCCATTTACCACTGCAACCAAAAGAATACAATACCTAGGAATAAACCTACCTAAGGAGACAAAAGACCTGTAGGCAGAAAACTATAAGACACTGATGAAAGAAATTAAAGATGATACAAACAGATGGGGAGATATACCATGTTCTTGGATTGGAAGAATCAACATTGTGAAAATGACTCTACTACGCAATGCAATCTACAGATTCAATGCAATCCCTATCAAACTACCAATGGCATTTTTCACAGAAGTAAAACAAAAAATTTCACAATTTGTATGGAAACACAAAAGACCCTGAGTAGACAAAGCAATCTTGAGAAAGAAAAATGGAGCTGGAGGAATCAGACTCTCAGACTTCAGACTATACTACAAAGCTACAGTAATCAAGACAGTACTGGCACAAAAACAGAAATGTAGATCAATGGAACAGATAGAAAGCACAGAGATAAACCCACGCACATATGGTCACCTTATTTTTGAAAAAGGAGGCAAGAATATACAATGGAGAAAAGACAGCCTCTTCAATAAGTGGTGCTGGGGAAACTGGACAGCTTCATGTAAAAGAATGAAATCAAAACACTCTCTAACACCATACAGTAAAATAAACTTAAAATGGATTAAAGACCTAAACGTAAGGCCAGACACTATAAAACTCTTAGAGGAAAATATAGGCCAAACACTCTATGGCATACACAGCAAGATCCTTTTTGACCCACCTCCTAGAGAAATGGAAATAAAAACAAAAATAAACAAATGGGACCTAATGAAACTTAAAAGCTTTTGCACAGCAAAGGAAACCATAAACAAGATGAAAAGACAACCTCAGAATGGGAGAAAATATTTACAAAGGAAGCAACTGACAAAGGATTAATCTCCAAAATATACAAGCAGCTCATGCAGCTCAATGTCAAAAACACAAACAACCCAATCCAAAAATGGGAAGAAGACCTAAATAGACATTTCTCCAAAGAAGATATACAGATTGCCAACAAACACATGAAAGTATGCTCAACATCACTAATCATTAGAGAAATGCAAATCAAAACCACAATGAGGTATCACCTCTCACGAGTCAAAATGGCCATCATCAAGAAATCTACAAACAATAAATGCTGGAGAGGGTGTGGAGAAAGGGGAACCCTCTTGCACTGTTGGTGGGAATGTAAATTGATACAGCCACTATGGAGAACAGTATGGAGGTTCCATAATAAACTAAAAAACTCAAAATAGAACTACCACACGACCCAGCAATCCCACTACTGGGCATATACCCTGAGAAAACCATAATTCAAAAATAGTCATGTACCACAATGTTCATTGCAGCTCTCTTTACAATAGCCAGGACATGGAAGCAACCTAAGTGTCCATCGACAGATGAACGGATAAAGCAGATGTGGCACATATATACAATGGAATATTATTCAGCCATAAAAGGAAATGAAATTGAGTTATTTGTAGTGAGGCGGATGGACCTAGCATCTGTCATACAGAGTGAAGTAAGTCAGAAAGAGAAAAAAAAATACCGTATGCTAACATATATATATAGAATCTAAAAAAAATGTTTCTGAAGAACCTTGGGCAGGATAGGAATAAAGACGCAGATGTAGAGAATGGACTTGATGACACGTGGAGGGGGAAGGGTATGCTGGGATGAAGTGGGAGAGTGGCATGGACATATATACACTACCAAATGTAAAACCGATAGCTAGTGGGAAGTTGCCACATAGCACAGGGAGATCAGCTTGGTGCTTTGTGTCCAGCTAGAGGGGTGGGATAGGGAGGGTGGGAGGGGGACGCAAGAGGGAGGAGATATGGGGATATATGTATACATATAGCTGATTTACTTTGTTATACAGCAGCAACTAACACACCATTGTAAAACAATTACACTCCAATAAAGGTGTTTAAAAAACAAACAAACAAACAAACAAATATTTGTTGAGGGAATGAGCCAATGGGTTTGTTGTGCTGTCTGCTCCATAGGGAGCCTCTGCCTAAACTGGCCTCCCAGCCACAGAGGTTACTGTCCTGGGAGGCATTCATTCAGGAGATCACATTTCTCATTTCATTAAGGAAGGAAAGAAACCATCCAAGGTACTGCCTATCAGGAACTGTGCAGACCCTCATTGGCAGATGGTACATCAGAGGCAAAAATTTCTGGGTAAAAAGCAGGAGTGGTGAAAGAAATAATCCGTAGGGTGAGGTGGAACAGAGGAATGAAAAATTAAGAGATGGGAAGATAGTGGAATAGAAAATGAGGGTGACAGAAGTTTGGAAAGAGAGAAGATGGAGGAGAGAGGAGAGAAGACTAAGAGGTGGGCGTGATCGGGAGGAGACGGGGCAAAGGGACTGTGCTATAGCTTGCCCAGCTGGAGCATGGGGGGATGGGTAAAGCAGCTGGTGAAAGAGGAAAAGGTCCTGTGGTTACCACTTTCCAGCTGGTACAGGTGTCTCTGGGCTATATCTGTCCCCTCCCCCACCATGCAATCTTCTGAGAAGGTGGGGGGAGTGCAGGAGAATAGCAGGAGGTTGGGAGGAGACGAAAGCACACCTCTCCAGGTGCAGGGGCTGCCACTTTAACAAATGCACTTAAATATAACCCAAAGGTACTGGAGGAGGTTGATCCTGTTATTCCTGGACAAGAAGTAAGGATAAAGGATGGAACATTTCTACGACTGCTTTGCTCTCAGCAAGAGTTGTGTAAATACACATGGTCAAAGAAGCCATTTAAATCTAAAACCCAACGAAGAATTTTGGAAAGACTTCTTCTGTCAACACCCAGCATTGCTTCCTTAAGAAGAGTGTTCAGGAAAAGAGCTTGACACAGAGCCAGGCACATAGACAACCTCCATCAGTGTTAGTTCTTATTAAGCAGCTCCCAACACAGAGCCTCAGTACCCAGCTTGGCCAGGCACTTGCTAAATATGGGCAGGTAATGAATGAACTCATTGATCCAAGGGTCCAGGTTTAATTTGCCTGGTCCCACCTCCAGGGCCAATCCAAGCTGTTTGTGCAGAGTCAGATATGAAAGCTGCATTCTCTCAGTTCACAGGAGCTCCTGGCCTTGCAAACCTTCCATGTGTCACCTTGTGCTGCCTGTTGGAACAAGCTGGTCCCTGGTGGCATATCTGATGCACCAGAGGACCATGGGAACCTGGGAGGGACCAATGGAATATTTAATTTGAGAAGGGAAGGAGTGTGGTATCCAGGAGCAGAGTAGGGCAGGCAGTGGAGGAGCGAACCAAGTCCCATGGACAGGCCTAGAATCCTGAAGCTAAGTTCAGAACAAGGAAGCTTAGAGACATTTTCTTGTGCCTTGAGGCTCAGAAAGTTGTCCATGGACAGCAGCGTTAGCATCCTGTGGGGGTCTTGTTAGAAATGCAGAGTCTTGGTCTCCACCCCAGACCTACTGATTCAGAGCTTGCATTTTAACAAGATCCCAAGGTGATTTGCTACTGTTAAAGTGAAGGTTAGAGAAGCACTGGACTAATCCAAGACTTTTTAAACTTAAACTTGCTGCCGTGGAACCAGCAGAGGGCAGTGCTGTAGAGCTCCCCAGAGCTGACTGAAGGATGACAGGAAACTTGTCTTCAGACTTCAGTTCACATGAGGCTATTCATGGTAAGAACTTTGGGCCAATGCTGGAATATCTTCTTTGCACAAAGACAAATGGCTTGAGTTCACTGATAATCATCCCACTAACTTTTGAAATATATGAGGGTCTGGGGAACACATGAGAATCAGGTTTGATCCCTGTACTAGAACTCTCAGAGGAGCAATTGTCTTGGCCGTAGGGTATGAGGCATCCTCGAGGCAAACCTGGCTTCATGGGCATGTGACCTAAGCAATCAAACAGGGCCCTATGCTCAGAAGGGTGCTGCACTTGGTTTAGTACTCTGCTGTCACCATCTTGAAATTCTTTTTTTTTTTCCTTTTTTGTAATTTAATTTTTATTTTATATTGGGGTATAGTTGATTTACAATGTTGTGTTAGTTTCAGGTGTACTGCAAAGTGAATCAGTTATACATATAAGTATATGCATTCTTTTTCAGATTCTTTTCCCATATAGGTTATTACAGAATATTGAGTAGAGTTCCCTGTGCTATACAGTAGGTCACTGTTGATTATCTATTTTATGTATAGTAGTGAGTATATGTTACTATATGTAACATAGTGAGTATATGTTATTCCCAAACTCCTAAATTATCTCTCTCCCCCACTTTCCCCACCCCCCGCCCCCAGCAACCACAAGTCTGCTCTCAAAGTCTGTGAGTCTTTCTGTTTTGCAAGTAAGTTCATTTGTATAATTTTTTTAATATATTTTTTTAAATTTTTATTTATTTATGGCTGTGTTGGGTCTTCGTTTCTGTGCGAGGGCTTTCTCCAGTTGTGGCAAGCGGGGGCCACTCTTCATCGCGGTACGCGGGCCTCTCACTATCGCGGCCTCTCTTGTTGCGGAGCACAGGCTCCAGACGCGCAGGCTCAGCAATTGTGGCTCGCGGGCCCAGTTGCTCCGTGGCATGTGGGATCTTCCCAGACCAGGTCTCGAACCCGTGTCCCCTGCATTGTCAGGCAGATTCTCAACCACTGAGCCACCAGGGAAGCCCCATATAATTTTTTTAGATTCCACATATAAGTAATAACATATGATATTTGGAGTTGCAATTCTTAATAATTTTATCTTTCAACTTGTGTTTTAAGTGAAGTCCATTGAGACAAGGGAGGACACACATGAGCAGGAGATGTGTGCACTATGAATGTCAATCACTGTTCCTTGTGGCCTCATTCATGGTACCGCATGAGTGCAGAATCCAGTGGATGCACGATACACAGGAGTTCAGTAAGACTCAAAACAAGTACAAAGGAATTGTGTCACGGAAGCCACTGGCTTCCATAGAGTGCTGGTAGAGTGTGTGTGGATGTATGAGCTATGAAATATGAACTGAGTAATTTCAATGATTCTACATACAAAGTAAATATTCTTGTATTTCTTTCAAAACTGACATTGCACAATATAAACAGTAAGATTCATAGTAATAATTTAAGATTTTAATTTTCCTTTACTTAGAACATCTTTAAATAACAAGTTAAAAAATACCATCCCAAGTAGAGAGAGTCTGTGGAAGAAAGGAAAAAGCTTCATTTTGGTACATTTAATGGCACTCTTTTCCTGCTTTTTGAACAAGCGGTCCTTCATTTTCATTTTGTACGGAGCCCCACGTATTTTGTATCTGGCACTGCCTCAAGGGATGGGAGAGGCAGAGAAGAGTTGCTGCTGGTGACCTAAGCTATCTAAGGTGGGATTTGCCGCAAGTTTTTAAGTAACTAGAACCAATAGAAACGTGATGCCTGGAGAGGTGTGCCTCTTCCTTAGCAGCCCAGGAATATGCTGATTTGTGATATAAAGTGACATTTCTTTCCTCTTACTACTTTCCCCAGAAATGCTCTTTTATTCCATTCATGTGTATGTGTGCATGCATGCCCATATGTGTGTGTGTGTGTGTGTGTGTGTGTGTGTGTTTCTCCCAACAAAACCTCCTCCTCTGCCAAAATAAAGTGAAGGAAGAGGGGAGGACACTGCATACAGAAAAGAGATCTAGACAGCCTGATTGGAGGACGCAAGCTGATCAGAGGTCAGTTTGGGATGGAACTGCAGGCTGGGCTGAGAGAGAAGACAGAGGGTGTCTTAGGGAGCCCAGGCTATCTTGTTGTAACAAACACACCCAAAGTTTCTTGTCATGCATGTCCAATGCAGATCAGACAGCTGGCTTCCAAGCAATGGCTTGAACCGAGGCTCCTTGCATTATGTGGTTCCACTTCTGAGTCCCTCACTTTCTGTTACATCAATTCTACCCACATTCTATTGTCTAAAACCAGGTACAGGGCCCCAGTTAGATGAAAAGGGAGCTGGGAAAAAGAATTTTTCTATTGGCTGATGTATTAGTCAGGGTTTTCCAGAGAAACAGAACCAGTAGCACACCACACACACACATTTAAAGAGATTTATTATGAGGAATTGGCTCATGCAATTATGGAGGTTTACAAGTCCCAAGATCTGAGTTAGCAAGCTGGAGACCCAGGAGAGCTGATGGCGTAGTTCCAGTCCAAGTCCGAAGGCAGGAAAAACCAAATGTCCCAGCTTGAAGGCAGTGAGTTAGGAGGAGTTCTCCCATACTTGTGGTAGGGTAAGCCTTTTTGTTCTTTTTAAGCCTTCAACTGATTGGATAAGGCCCACCCACACTGGAGAGGATAATCTGCTTTACTCAGTCTACTGATTCAAATGTTAACCTCACCCAGAAACACCCTCAGAGACACACCCAGAATAAGGTTTGACACATAAAATTATTAACGTCAAAGTCCAGAAAGGAAATGAAAGTGTTTGATGAACACACAGTATTATCTCTGCCACAGAGGTGATGAGGGGAAGGGGAGGCAAGGTTGATTTGGTGTAAAGAGAAAATGGTCTGTGGTGGGACAGTTCATTGAAAGGGAAGCACATCCTTTAGTGACCCTCTCAGCTTCAGGCCCATGGAGAACCTTAGAGGAGGAGAACATACAGCAAAAAATCCAGGTGTTATGTCAATGGTGGGCCTGGTAGCTCTTACCTTCCTATAATGAAAGACCCTGGTGACAGCATTTAGTCGATTTGATGGTTTTTTGGATCTCAGGACACAACTAGGACTTGAAGAGCTGCCCACACAGCAACAATGGTGAAAAGAGGAGGAGAGGAAACTCAGCTCCCAATAAGAGGCTTGGGAAGGACCCTCTTTATGCGATAAAGCTGCATACTCAATATATATGGAATCTAGAAAAATGGTACTGATGAATGTAGTGGCAGGGCTGGAATAGAGACTCAGACATAGAGAATGGACTTGTGGACACAGGAGGGGAAGGGGAGGCTGGAATGAAGTGAGAGACTAGCATTGACAGATATCACTGCCCTGTGTAAAATAGATAGCTAGTGAGAAGCTGCCGCATAACACAGGGAGATCAGCTCGGTGCTTTGTGATGACCTAGAGGGCTGGGATGGGGAGGGTGGGAGGGAGGCTCAAGAGGGAGGGGTTATACCTATACGTAGAGCTGATTCACTTTGTTATACAGCAGAAACTAACACAACATTGTAAAACAATTATACTCCAATAAAGATGTAAAAAAATCAGGGCAAAAAAAAAAAGCTGCATACTCAGTTCTGGGGGAGTAAGCCTGACCTCACATTCCCAGGAAACCTAATAAGTATGTTCCTCACAGAGGCTAGAACAAGGCAAACCACTGAGAAGGAGACCAGAACTTGGTGGGGGAGGAGTTTGAGAGCTGGAACCCCAGGAGGTTTGGCAAGGATGTGGAAGCAAGAGTTAGAGACAGAACAAATTACCTCCCAGCCCTGTAGGCACACAGGAGGCAGTGGTCCCAGGTGTTCCCCTTTGTATCTCCATGTTCCGGTTTGTCTAGGCTAATGGAGCAGGCATTGTCCAACAAATTTGTGGCAACTTTAGGAATCCACTTTGACAATCATATCAAATATTTATTCCAACAAGAAAACATTGCATAATACATTTTGCCCATTTTTTGGTGGGAATAATGCATGTGTATATGTATGTTAAAAAACAACTAGAGGATATAAAATAAAATATTACTATGGTTTTAAAAAGCTAATTTGAAAATCCTTGTAGACATCTCAGTACTTTCCCCCATCCTATATAGCCAGAACTTCTGTGCTGGTTAATAGTATGGTTACTGATGAGGGCAAGATCTTGCATTCTTGAAGTTTCACTCTTGAGTTAGAAGAGCTTATCTCAGATCCATAGGAGACCAAGAACAGTGGTTACCATGATCACTAGCCAAGTTGCAGCTACTCCAGAGGATAGGGCTGAAATAGCAAGAAAACACAAAACATTTAGGTGTCTTGATTAATGTGTTGAGAAGGGGCAGGGGTACTTGACATTGGCATGGGAGCTTATAGAGCAGGGGAACTGTTTCCTCCCTGAATCCAGACCCAGTGCGCCTGGGACATCCTTTTCCCAGATTGAGCAAAGCTCAAACTCCCAGATGTAAAGTATAAAGAGTACAGAAATCCCTTAAATATCACTGGCTTAGCTGAGTCCTGTACTTGAAGGTTACCTTGGCACATCTGTGGACGTGGGAAAGAATCACTCTCCTACACTGGGCAGCCATTAAGTAGGGCAGAGCTTCAGGTGCAGTTGATAATATGACGCTATGCGCTAACTCTAGGGAAGGACGTGTTACTTCCCTTCCATGTTTCTCTACACTACTAACCATCAGTACCAACTAGGAAGAAAAAAAGGGTAGGAAAAAAAAAGAAAGGGAAATAAAGAGATACAGAAGGGGAAGGCAGGGGAGGGGAGGAGAGGATCCAGATAAATTAGGGAAGAAGAATTAGGGGGGGCTTCCCTGGTGGCGCAGTGGTTGAGAATCCGCCTGCTAATGCAGGGGACACGGGTTCGAGCCCTGGTCTGGGAAGATCCCACATGCCACGGAGCAGCTGGGCCCGTGAGCCACAACTACTGAGCCTGCGCATCTGGAGCCTGTGCCCCGCAACGGGAGGGGCCGCGATAGTGAAAGGCCCGCGCACCGCGATGAAGAGCGGTCCCCGCACCGCGATGAAGAGTGGCCCCCACTTGCCGCAACTAGAGAAAGCCCTCGCACGAACCGAAGACTCAACACAGCCAAAAATAAATAAATAAATAAATAAAGTAGCTATAAAAAAAAAAAAAATTAAAAAAAAAAAAAAAGAAGAATTAGGGGTACTTTTCTAGGATAATTTGGGTAGCTAAAAAGTGACAAGATGGGCTTAGCCCTTCAAAAAATAGATGTATTATTGCTTTCATCCTCTCTGTGAATGAGCAGCCACTTCATTCTATAAAGGACAGGGATTGTTTCTCTTCCTTTTTCTGGATCTCAGGATATGATGGTGATATAAAGGTGGTGCTAGAACCACCCAGCCAACTGGTGGTCTTATGGTCAGACACCAAAGTGTCATATTGGGTCTATGGTGGCAGAAAAGCAGGGCATATCAGGAAAGACTAGAAGAGACATGACCAATAGGTTGGGAAGAATACTGAACATACAGCTTCCATAGCTCATATGTGGGAGCAGAGGTAAAGAAATCAGCACAGGTGGGCAGAGTAGACTGGGTCCAGGAAGACCATGAAAGAGCCATGTCTCCAGGGGCCATGATCCCTGATGATTGGGTATGCCAGGGATCTCAGGTAAATGTTGGCATCACAGATATGAGTTATTCTGGAGGGATTTGTACACCAGGGCTTGGGGATATGATTTCAGGCGTGTGGAGAGTACAGGGCCTGGAATGCTGAAGATGGTGATCCAAATTTATTAAGTGGTTCCCAAATCCCTAGTGTCTCTAGAATTAAAAAGACTGGGCCTAAGTTAACTACCATTCACTGAGGACTTGTTAGATATTGTGCTAGGTAGTTATCTGTATTGTCTCATTTAATCCTTATAACAGTATGAGATAAGAACTATTATTTTGTCTTATTTAAGAAGGACATGACTTCATACAGAGTGAAGTAAGTCAGAAAGAGAAAAATACCCTATGCTAATGCATATATATGGAATCTAGAAAAATGGTACTGATGGACCTACTGGCAGGGCAGGAATACAGACGCAGACGTAGAGGACGGACCTGAGGACACAGTGGGGGAAGGGGAGGCTGGGATGAAGTGAGAGAGTAGCATTGACAGATATACACTACCAAATGTAAAATAGCTAGTGGGAAGCAGCCGCATAGCACAGGGAGATCAGCTCGGTGCTTTGTGACCACCTAGAGGGGTGGGAGAGGGAGGGTGGGAGGGAGGCTCAAGAGGGAGGGGATATGGGGATATGTGTATACATACAGTGATTCACTTTGTTGTACAGCAGAAACTAACACAACATTGTAAAGCAATTATACTCCAATAAAGATGTAAAAATAAAAAAAGAAGGACATGACTTGGAGAAGCTAAGTAACTTGTTTAGCTGGTAAGTGACAGTCCCAGGATTAATCCCAGGTGTAACTGACTCCAAAACCTATGCTCATAGCTACCCCACTATGGGACCTGTGTAGGCTTGAGAGAGAACCAGGAGTGATGCTCTAATGAGTGGATCCTCCCAGGCGACAGAGAAATCTGAAACATGAAACCCAGAGTTTGCTTTTCCAACTTCATCAAGAAGCATACACCTGGGGAAGAACAGAAAGTCTCTACCTTAGGATCAGGATCTCCTGTTCACCACTTGTTCTCACTCATGCTTGTCCACTTGGCCCTTTTTTCCTTTGCTGCCTATGAGAAATGTCTCTGTGTTGCTGCTCAACAGTGTCTGGACTGTTCCCCTACTTGCCCTTTTTCTCCCTGCTCACCCTGAAATCTCAGATTATTCTGCAAGGACACTGGCCTCAGATTCCAGGACCATGCACTGTTAGAGCACGGCAGGAGAAGGGGAAATCAGAGCCCCTGTGCCAACTGCCCTTTGCAGATGAGGACACTGAGCTCCACAAAGCCGAGGTGAGCTTGCTGAGAGGCGGTGAACCCTCTCAGCAAGGCAGTGAAACCTTAGAGAACCCAAGTCTTCCATGCCTCACAGACGCCTTTGGGATTCTCCACTAATTTCTGTGCCAGGAGGTTGAATAAGATCTCCACGCTTTTCTTCCTTCAAGAGAAGACTAGTTACCCTGTGCCCACCTCAGCTCCCCTGGCAGTATCTCTTACCCAGTACACAGGGTGAAGTGAAGTTGACTGTTCTATTTTGGCTGCTCACAGGATTGCTGACTTGGCAGGTGTAAGACCTGGAGTAGTTTTGTGGTGCATGGGTCACTTCAAGCACACTGCTCTGGAACTCTTTTGGAAGGGACTGTGCATACCAGGTGTAGTTTACAGGCTGGTCCTGGGTCACACAGGACAGGGTTAGGTTACACTTGTTCACTTCCTGTGTCTTCTTGACGTCTATGAAAGGCTTTGGTACAGGGTCTAAAAATGAATACGTTAAGATGAGACAATGGGTTTATGCATTTATGAAACATTTATGCTGGGATGGTTTAGCCAACAAAGTACAAAGGGAGCCCCAGAGGGCTGCAGGAGCAGTCATGGAGAGGAGGCCCCTGCAGAGGGAGCCAGTGAGCAGCTTTGACCTCTGGAGGCTTCCGACTGAAACAGCTACTCCTTGGAGTGAAGCTAAGCTGGATCCAGAAGGGGGAGCCATGCACCCAGAAACAAAAATGGGGTTATGACCGTCTGTGGGCCAGAAAGAACAGCAGAGGTTTAGCATAGAGATCAGCAGGGTTGGACTTGATATCCCAACTGTCTGAGCTGCTCAGGGCCCCTTCTCTAGCAATGGCCCACACTTGGCACCTTGGCCTATCAGTCCTTCAAGAGTTCTTGGGCTCAGATTCAGCAAGAGTCCTGGGGTAAGAGGTACCACCCTATACCTTTCCTGGACGCTGGCAGAACTACAGAGAAGAACCTCATGGAATTCCCAGCAAAAATCAGTAGTGATGAACAGCACTGCATCAGTTAACTTTGGTATCTCAGTGCCAGCCACAGAGCAGGTATTCTATAAGTATCTGATGAAAGGGATAGGTGGATGGATGGATGGATGGATGAATCAGTTATGCGATAGAAAAGACATACACTTGCTTTACAGTGAGACCAGCCTGGGTCCTGGACTTGGCCCTGGTAGAGTGACATTAGGCAAGATAACTAACCCCTTGAACTTCCTTCTTGCATGTAAGATGACTGCTTCACAGCCCAATGTTAGTAAGATACAATGTCATGGTCCATGAGGAAGTGCTTTTGCAGGGTGTAAGCGTTACATGCATGCTGGAGGTCACAGCGTCATCGCTGCTGTCATCCTGCAGCCAGATTGGTTGAGAGGTAATCCCATCATCTGCTCCTTCCTTGACTAGGATTGCTTTACTTGAAATCCTCTGGGGTCTTTTCCTTCTGGTCAAGGGTAAAACACTTACAGAATCAATGCAGCTCAGATGTCAGAGGATTAAAATGTGGCAGAGAATTGACCCAATCAGTGCTGGCCTCTGGGTTGTATGTCTGTGAGGGGCAATGGAGACTCTGCCATCTGACCTCTTGAACTCTAGATCCATCTCCTCCATGAAACCCTATCAGATTGCTGGACTCCTCCTGCATACTTTATATGAGCAATCTTCATACTGTTTTTCATCATTTCCTGTGGTCTGACCTCAAGTCTTGCATACCTTCCTCATTTCCCATGGTAAGCAGTACAGCCCTGAGCACTTTGTGGACAGAGCCAGCTAGGGCAGCCTGGCTCCAAGAGGCCCCCTTTGAGCTGTCAGAAATTCCTGGACTGGACTGAAGGACGATTCTTCTGCTAATCGCATCCTCAGGGTCTTATCCCTAGGCAAGTGTGCTAAAGCCAAGCCAGTTTGTGGATTTTAAGATATGCAGAAATGTTGCAAGTTGGTTGTGAAACCGTTAGCAGTTTGGAGGTGGCTGTGGTGGGAGTATTTACCACAGAATTTGGTAAATGATATAAATTTGGGATTTTTTTAAAAAACCACTGTAAAAGCCTTTGAATCTTTCCTGTTCCCAGTACGTCTTGAATTTTCAGGCCATATGACATGGAGGAAGTGAGTGAGCAGGGGATTTTAGCCTCTTAGACCGTTCTTCCTCCCCTTCAGCCCTTCTTGACTCTACTAAACTCCTTGCATCGCTTTAAATAGTCCTAGTTTTCTTTTTTTCAAAGAAATTCTCCTTTTTTGCTAAAGGTACATCAAATTGGTCTCCATCACCTGCCATCAACAGAATCTTACCTAATGGGGCAGAGATGGCAAGATCTTTCTCCAAGTTCACACAGATAGTAAGTTACTGACCAGGGTTTTAAACCCAGGTCTGTCTGACTCCAAGTATAATGTTCAAGCCCTTACTTCACATATACTGGTTAGGTTGGCGCTAGGAGTGGAAGTTTTTGTCCCAACCATTCTGAAAGGTAAAAACACTCTTGAACAGCTCTTGCCCAATTCTTTATCTCTTCTATCTTTTTCCTTATGTTTGATGAAGTCTTTGTTCAGTTATGTTATTAAGAAGAGCTCAGAACTGATTTGGGTTGATCACAGGAGAGCATGAAGAGAATAGAGAGGAAACCATCCTTACTGTTTCTTTATCTTCAAATCTTAGACTCCTTAATGTCAGAAGAGGTTTTAAATGTCCCAGAGTAATCTACTTTGAGTCTGGCTGGCCCAGCCTCACTTCCAAGTGGAACTGGCTCCAGGAGAAATGAATTAAGCCTATCCTGAGGTTTCCCCCCCCCCCCAGGGAGAGTCCCCTCCCAGTGGTCCGTCCAGGGCCCTAGAGTGGGGACTTGCTGCTTGGTTCCCCGAACTCACCAAGCACCACCAGTGAGATCTTCCATTCGTCCTCATCCCCAGTGTCCTTCAGCACCATCAGGAGGTAAGTGCTGCTGTCCTCCTTCTGGACGTTATCGATGTGCAGTGTGCCACTTTGAAGATCAAGCCTGGCCTTGTCCTTAAATTTAGTATTGAAGTATTTAAGCTGACCGGATT
Organism: Balaenoptera physalus; assembly: GCF_965194825.1. NCBI lineage: Eukaryota > Metazoa > Chordata > Mammalia > Artiodactyla > Balaenopteridae > Balaenoptera > Balaenoptera physalus. Next base: position 78,878,503 of record NC_138882.1, on the reverse strand, counting down.
CCCATTCTACAATCTTCTGGTCAGCAGTATAAAACCAGGTGAGTGAGTTGTAGTTCCTCGGCAAACTGGAGATTGGCAGACTCACGTTGCTGCCGGAGATGGCATATTTTGAATAATCTGCCAATGAGAGTCAGAGTGAGTGAGACCCATTTTAGAGAAGGTAGAGCTGCCCAGTGGCCCAGGCTTTGGCCTGGGCTGGTGGAACAAAGAAGAAGGAAGAGACTTTTGCTTGGGAGCAGTGAGTATGATCTTTATCAGAGGGCCTGACCACTGATCAGGAATTCAATGATAGTTAGAGCTTGAGAAGTGGGCATGAGGACAGGAGATGTGCTTATAATCCGTCTAATTCTGCCCTAGACGAGAAAGAAAAAGGACACTGAGCCAGACCTGGCTCTCTCCCTTACTCTCATAACAGGACATTTTCAAATAAAATGATGACGAGTCACGTCTCCTCTCTGTGTTTGTGTTCCTTGTGGTTCAATTTAGTTCTCCAGCAGTAGGTAAGAAGTAAAGGAGAAACAAGGTTTGAAATGAAAGGGAACCAGAGTTAGTCAGTGGCAAAGTATTATAGGAGAGTGAAAGCATTTTATTAATAAAAATATTGTGCTATTTTTCTGGCTTTTGTGATTTTTGTATTTGTCAGCTTTTAAAAAAACTTGTGATACACTGGGCTTTCTTTTCTCATTCTAACTACATTCATTTTTTTTTTCCTATTTGTATTTACAGTTCTGTTCTCTTTCTCATGAGGGCACCCCAAATTGTATAAACCTCAGTTCTAAAAAACCTGGTTTCTTGAATGCAAGGAGAAAGAAAAGGTGATAGCCAGAAGACATATGATGAAGGAAGGTCTGCTAACACTCTCTGTGGAGGGAGGAAAACTAAGTGTAAATGTATAGGCTGAGAAAGAGCAGTAGAAAAAAGCTAATGGTAGAGGAAAGAAGAAATATGATCTATATCGCTCTTACCTCATATACTGTCACACAAAACTTCATATTGCTTAACATCGTATCTATACCTATTTAATTTCCACATGTCTATCGTTTCCAAAAACATTCTTTTCAATAAAGATTCAAAATGCCTGTGTTCCCAGGTCTTTCAAGTTCCTAGTCACTAATCCTTCCAACCATCCATCTATCCATTCAACAACCAGTTATGGAGCATTTAATGTATGCCTGGTGTGTTCACAGACACACACAGACATTTATTTCCACACTGTTTCTGATTGATCCATTCCATATTTTATAATCTCTGTGACATAATCAGTTCAGTCCAACCAACAGTATTTGAACAATGACTATGTGCCAGGTCCTATTCTAGGCTCTGACATCAGCAATGCAGAGTCTCTGGCCTCTTGGACCATACCTCTTCAGGAGCATACTTTCTCTTCAAGATTTTAAAATTACTAGACACATATTCTAGACTCGTTCTCATTCTGTTACTTGTTTCCATGTGAATTAATAAAAGTGGTGACAATAGACAGCCTAGGTCAGTGTTTTTCAACCTTGGCATTATTGACTTTTTGGACCAGAGAATTCCTTGTTGTGAAGGGCTGTCCTTGTGCATTGTAGGATATTTAGCAGCCTCCCTGACCTCTGCCCACTACATGCCAGTAGCATCATTCCAGTTGTGACCATCAAAAATATCTCCAGACAATGCCAAATGCCCCCTGGGAGGAAAAATCTTCCTGCCTTCATTCTGGTTGAGAACTGCTGGCCTAGGTCATCCTTGGTAGACTCTCCAACAAGTCTCAGACATATGCTTAGGAAGATAGCACAACCCACAATTAACCACTTTATTTCTCAGTGAGAAGTCACAGCCAACCACCAGGATGGCTTTTTTTGAATCATTACACATAGGTGGTGAAGGAAGGAGGAAGGAAAGCTACAATATCCTGTGCATGTCTATATCTTAGAACTCACAGCATATTAAAGTGATCCATTTAATGTCTATTACTTGCCTTTATCACCAGACCACATGCTTCCTACGGACAAAAAACGAATCTCATGAGTTTAACTCATTCTCCATTGTAGTATAATGGTTAAGATCATGGGCTCTGGGGACTTCCCTGGTGGTGCAGTGGTTAGGAATCTGCCTGCCAATGCAGGGGACACGGGTTCGAGCCCTGGCCCTGGAAGATCCCACATGCCGCGGAGCAACTAAGCCCGTGTGCCACAACTACTGAGCCTGTGCTCTAGAGCCCACGAGCCACAACTACTGAGCCTGCATGCCACAACTGCTGAAGCCCACGTGCCTAGAGCCCGTGCTCCACAACAAGAGAAGCCACTGAAATGAGAAGACTGTACACTGCAACAAAGAGTATCCCCAGCTCGCCACAACTAGAGAAAGCCTGCGTGCAGCAACAAAGACCCAATACAGCCAAAAATAAATAAATAAATAAATAAAATTCAAAAAGGAAAAAAAAGAACACGGGCTCTAGAATTAGACTATTTAAATCCTAGCCCACTTACTAGATGTATAACCTTGAGCATTTTACCTAGCCTCTCTGCCTTTGTTTCAGTATTTATCTTACAGAGTTTGTGAAGGTTAAGTTCATGTGTCAAGTTTACTGAGTTAAAGGATGCCCAGAGAGCTGGTAAAACATTACTTCTGGATCATCTATAAGGGTTTTTCTGGAAGAGATTAGCATTTGAATCAGTAAACTGAGTAAGAAGATCACCCTCACCAATGTGTGTGAACATCATCCAATCTATTGAGGACCAGAATAGGACAAAAAGGCAGAAAAAAAGGCAAATTTGCTCTCTACTTTGAGCTGGGATATCCATCTTCTCCTACCCTTGGACATCAGTGTTCCTGGTCCTTGGACCTTAGGACTTGGACTAGGAATTAGACCATTGGCTCCCTGAAGCCTCTTTGTGGAAGGTTGAATGAAGATGAGTCCACTGAGAATGAAGGACACAGAGCAAATAGACTCAAATCATGAGTCTATATATTCTCAGGCCTGTGGATTTGTACTGGATCTACACCTGTAGCTTTCCTGGCCTCCATCTTGCAGATGGCAGATCATGGGACTTCTCCAAAGAAGTACATAATATGGGTTATGCTTCCATAACTGCGTGGGCCTCATAATAAATCTCTTTCTATATATTTATATATCTCCTATTGGTTCTTTTTCTCTAAAGAACCCTGACCCAGAGTTACACAAATAAATGCTTAGAATACAATTAAATTAATACAAATAATCAATACACATAAAGTACGTAGAATAATACTTGGAAGATTAGTAAGTATTCAATAAATGTCATGTATTGTTTTATTATTATTACCTACGTTAATTTTGTATCCATAACATCTAGTACTATGCATTAAGTATTGAGATGTTTAACAACTGCCTGTTGAACTTACTTTATTGTACCAAAACAGTGGTAAAATAAGGACTAGACTAATGATATATTTTTTAGGAATGAATGCCTATATGTGAATCTGGAAGAGTGAAGAATGTTGAAGTAGGGGCCAAAAATCCAAAAAACTGTAGCAGCTCCTGAAGAAGCTTTCACTTGCAGGCTAGGTCTAAAAGTAAAAGACATCAGCATGCACAAAAGAAAAACAAAACCAAGTCTTTGGCTAGGACATGTGATGATAAGAAAGAGGCCCCAGCAACATGGTAAGACCAGAGAACTTACCTGAAGCTTCCTTGGGGAAGGAGGAATGAAGATGAACCCAATGAGGAATGAAGAATACAGAGCATATAGACTCAAGTCACGATCCAGACCCAGTTGTAATACACATCATTTCTCCTTGTGAGAATGGAGTCTGCTTTATAACAATGAGATCTTGTTTGTCCAGGGTATCCCCAACATGCTCAAAAGAACTTCAAACTAAAGTGTGAGGGGGAGGGAGAAACTATAACAGACACATAGTCACTAAGATTGTGAACTTCTCAAAGGCAAAAACCATGTCTTACTCAATTTTGAATCCCCACAATACTTGGCTCACATTTGTTGTTTAGTATAGAATGAAAGAATGAATGAATGAATGAATGGCAGGGACACAAATGCATACATAAGTGTTCCCAGTCATCTCCTCATGACCTCCTACTAGTCACATTTTTCTTATTTTTACTGCCACTTAGCTTTTTTTTTTGCTTACTTCTTAAGATTGGTTTGGACTGAAAAGGCAGAGAGGAAAGGAGAAGATAAACAGGGGCCACTCAGGTTGGTTTAGGAAATCGGGGTGCTATAGTATTAAGGCTCAAAAGAGTGAGAATCTCTGGGCAGCACATGAGTGGGATGGTTTGAGAAGACTGAAGAGGACAGGAGAGGATATGGTAGAAGTATTACTATAGCTTATAAATTGGATTCCCTTTAACATCCTTTGAGAGACTTCAAGTAGAAATTGGAGTTACTATTTAATTACTTATGACCAATGAACAGTGTTTCTTAAGTATCATAATGTGCCCAAACTGGGACAGTGCAGCAGCCCTGTCTTATGGTTGGGTCCTGAATAAATGAATAAAAGATGACTATTAGGACATAGACAGCAGAGGAGCAATGGAGAAGCTGCCCAGAAACTCTCAAAAGAAACAACATAAAAGAGTGTTGAGTAGAGCATTCATGGTTTCAGTATCAACAAATCAATAAAAAGCAGCTAAGGGAAACCTTGAAATATAAACCCAGCAACCTCTCATGGGCTGAGACTCATGCCTGAGAATAGCAAAGGAAAAGTGAGTTTGGGGAAAAGAATCTGAAAAAGAATGAATATATGTTCATGTATAAATGAATCACTTTGCTGTACACCTGAAACTAACACAATATTGTAAATCAACTACACTCCAACATAAAATAAAAATTAATTTAATAAAAGAAATGTGAGTTTTGTTATGAAATATCTAATGAAAGGGTAGGCTTAAAAAGCAACATGAACCTAAAGATAGAAACAGTAGAAAGAATGCTTGATTAACCATAAAAAAAGGGAACAAAAAATATTCTAGTCTTCTAGAAGCATTCTTTAATCCAATCACAAGTTGAAGAAAGATGCATTAATATTACTGATATAGATTGCAAAAATTAATGCCCAGCCATTGTAGTACAATTTAGGATATCAAGGTGGTGGTTTAGTCTGTTACAGAGGATTGTCTAATAAATTCAGATAGATAGATTCACTTATATTTTTCTTATATATAATATATTTATGTATTTTTTCAATTTTTAAAGTAAATTGAAAAAATCTTGATTTGCCTTCCTAACAATTCCATGTTTTAGAAGTAGAAAACTACTTAAAGAAAAGTGCTATTTTGATTTAATTCTATCAAGAAGAAGTAGTTGGTTATGTGTGTGGATGCTTAGGATAAAGTAACTGTGTTTACCTGTAGTTTATAACAGAAAATGAAGCAGATCTTTCCTGTGCTTAACCATGTTTCTTGTCTGTAGAGAAGCAAAACTAAAACAGGGGGAAAAATCAGATCAAAGGAAGTTGTAATTTCATACAAAAAGAGTCTACCCAGGAAGAGAAAGAGGTCCTAAAGGAGAAATTCTGATTACTCTAAAAACAAGTCATGTGATTTCTAGTAAAACTTTGAAGAACTGAAAGAGATGAGTCTTAAAGATATTGATATAGAGTTACCTGGAGCTCTCTAATGAGATCAACTATTTAACAAACCTGTACAAACCTTTCAAGGAAGTAATTTGTCAATAGATATCAAGATTCCAGATGTGTGTCATGGGGCACAAGATGAACAGAGAGAGTGCCATTTCCTGAGATGGGAAGTCTAATGAGTTTAATTGGCCAGATTGCAATGACTAAATGGAAGGTGAGGAAGTCCCAGTGTTGTGGTGGCTTGTTATGCAACAGTAGATAGCTGGAACAAAGATGGGGAGTTAGATTTTGGAAATGTGTTTGGAGAGTCTGGAGATGTTTTAAAAGCAGTTAGAAATTCAGGTCTGTGGCTCAGGAGAGCGTGTTGGGCTTTGGAGTTTCCTTATGTTCTTCTCAGCTCTTATCTACCTCAAATTGTATGTGGTCACAATCACAGAGCAATTTCACATTCTTTATTTCTTTTGAACTTAACAATAACCCCTTGAAAAAATGGTGAGCATATTGTTATACCCATAACAGAGTGGAGAAAATTGAGGCTCAGGAAGCTTTCACAATTTATAGAAAGTCCCATGGCATGGAACACAGAACATAGGTCTTCTGATTCCCAGTTCAAGCTGTTTCCACCACACTCTGTTGTACTGAAGGGAGACAGGGAAGATGCCTACTAGTGATGAGGGGGCCCTGAGGTCAGAGAGCTGAGAAACTCAAGTCTGAGGAGGGATTAAGGAGAAGATTTAAAACTACTTCTTAAATTTCGTCACAAGAGCATCCCTTACTGGGGAGGAGAGAATTACTATACCCCTAGGAAGATCTGGACAGATAACCTGAAAGGAAGTCCTTTGATGTCATTCATTCATAGGATTAATAATTATTTATTGAGCCCATGCCATGTTCTAGGAACTGTGCCAGGTTTAGCACTGGACAAGGTCCCTGTCCTCACGGGGCTCAAGGAAACAGACAATCAAGCAGTTCACCAACCATAACCTGGAGCCTGAGGTTTCCAGGAGGAAGTCACATGAAAATGGAATGCTAAGGGAGGAGCTGGAGAGAAGAGAGTGAAGGAAATTTTAGGCAGAAGGAAAGGCATTTATATAGACCTAGAGGTAAGAGAGACAGAACCTCCTTCAAGGCAAACAGCAAAGTTAAATTAAGATGAAATGTGGTTATGGGGTGAGGGGGTCATAAATTGGGGATAAAAGGACCATCTGTAGGCATAATCTAGACATAAAAAGATTTAGACACATTGACCTAAGTCTAGAAAAGTCCTGAAATATTCCAGTTCTCTTGGCATCTTTATCTTTCCCAACAATTGGATGAATACTTCATGCCAGTCCCCACTCCCAAGGTCATATCAGTGTCCTATGAGTACAGTCAGTCCCATGGAGCCCACACAGCCACGAGTGCCCTGAAGACATCATGTCTCTAGGCTCATACAGCCTAAGGGAGCAGAATTTGCCACCCTAATATATGTTTCTTTGGCATATTAATTGTTTTAAGCTGGTTATTTTCTAAAGAAAGAGAAGACGTGGTAAACATTCTGAAAACCATGTAGGAGTTACCCTTTTGTAAGAAACATTTATATTTGTAAGGGAAATTTTCATTTGTAAGGGTGTCTCCCTCTCTGTACCGGAAGAGGACAGAGAGGGAGACCAAATCTCTAGAAACTCTTATCACTGGAGAAGGCGCTAACTTAAATCTGCCTAACAACCTTACCCTTGTTTACTGTGCTCTTCCTGATAACCTCCCAGAACTGTCACCTTCAACATCCTCTTTTGTCTTTAGCTGAGGATGATATTTAAGGTGAGGACTTCAGCCATTATGGCAAGTTACTCAGGTTTTCTGGGCTTCTCCCATGTATGCAATATTAAACTCTGATTTTCTCTTGTTAATATGTCTCATGTCAATTTAATTCTTAGACCAGCCAGAAGAACCTAGAAGGGTAGAGAAAAATTTCTTCCTCTCCTAAACCAGTCATAAACCAGATCCAATGTATTACCACCCTGAGAGGCCTTGCATAATTGGCCAACAGGGTTTCCTTTAAGCATTGCTATCTCGTCTCCCTAAAAGTTACATACTGTCATAATTCTATGATGTTATATTTGTTTCCCATAAGAACATTCACTTTTACTCATTTTTTTCCATAGTGGTGAGCATTAAAGCCCCTCAAATGAAAAAGACCTGAGTATTTATTAGGAGGAATAGTGAGAAAGACAATAACTTAGCTCTCAATTCTCAGACAGGTTCTGGAGGGCTGGGCAGCGGTAACAGGGAAAGGAAAATTAGCACACGAGGGGACCAGAACAAGCCCATGGCAGAAGAACGAACCTGAACTCTTAATCAGATGTTTGGAGGTTCCTCTGATACTGAGTTCTCTGCTCAGACTCTCACTCAGAGACCCTAGACAAGTTTCCTTTCCCACAGTTTTGTCTCTCTCTGGGACAATGACAGCATCATTTACCTTTGCTCACGACACAACTCCTTGCAAAGACAAAGGTCTCAAAGAATGCCTCAAGGAGCACAACACACCTGAGCATAAAATGTGGCGGCTATCAGAGTAGCTTCCTGTTATTCACAATGCAAGGAGACTTTACAGAGGACAAACCACAGCACTAAATATGAGGGGCCTACATCCCCATCTCACCAAGGTCCTAATTTTGTCACGGCCCCTTGGGGAAAGAGATGGAGTCTGATTCTCCAGGCTAAGGAAGGCTCCCCAACTTACCACTGCTGCCCGGACCCCCTACTCCACTTCCAGGTGGAGCCACACCCCATATTCCCTTTTCCGTCTGACAGGGCTTTCAGTGCACAATTAGAGGCAGACAATTTGTGGAAAGTACCTTGTACGCTGGTTGCCAGGAACAAATGAGGCAGCAGTAGAAGTTCCAGAGCCAGAGACAGTTCCCACCTTCTGGAGCACATGCTACTCTCCAGAACTTCCCAGGAACTCTGGAGACAGGCCAGAACCAAGCTAGGAAGGGACCGAGGACTCTCTTGAACTCGTGTCTTAAGATTAGAGAAAAAAAGCACTGAATTCTTCTCTCCATCCAGCAACTCGTGGGTGGGGCCTGGGCACCAGAAACAGGAAACCCCATTGTTGTTTTTTTTTTTTTTTTAATAAGAGCCCAACGGAAACGAACCATTTTGTTTGAATGTGTGTTAGTTTTGTTTTCTGGTGAGAGGATCCATAGCTTCTACTGGTTTTCAGAGATGTCAGTGCTCAGAAAAGATTAAAGACCCCTGATAGAGAATATCTGCTTTTGGTTTCCCAGTTAGGAATCACCCTGATTAATCCAGAGGCTAAAATTTGCAGGTACCCACCCAAGGGGATTTCTGGCCTGAGCCAACTTTAAATCATGTGAGGAGTAGATCATGTGTGGGTAGGTTGAGAGCACAAAGTGTGGGAAATCAGATCTACACAGTTTGAATACTGGTCTCTCACCCCCAGGCTCTTCCTCCCTTATGATAAATTCACTGTATGAACCTTTACATTGGCCTATCCACTGAACATTAGTAGAAAAGCAAGGTTATTTGACCCAAATGAATGGATTCCACATGCTTGTGGTCTAAGAAATTTCAGGCCCATCCCTCTTGTATCTAAATGAATTATTTGCCCACCCAGGACAATTTGGAGACCCATAAGGTAGCCACAGTCCCTGATACAGCATATTAGTAGCTATTTCCAAATTGGGGACATTTCTGATTCTCAACATGGAGATGACAAATAAAAACACTGCTCTCCTCAATCTCTGAACTCTTGTCTTGGAAGTAGTTACCCTCTCCAAAGGATCAGCATGGGGAAATGGAGTCGGCTAAATACCAGAAATTGTATATGACACTTGATCATGTTGGAGCCCTGTGAGGTGAGGACAGGTATTACTACCTGAATTTCCGAACTGAAACTCAGGGTCAGACTTGCCTGAGGTCATGCTTCAGCTCCAGTCAAGCCCAGTTTTCATTCAGCTCTTCCCCCAACGTGGACTACAGTAAACATTTGGACTAGAAGATAAGATGAGACAGGAGTAGAATGAGCAAGGTTGAAGTGGAGTTAACTAAGGAAGACTTTAAAGTGAACCATGAAAAAGAAGCTGAGGAGGAGTAGGCGGAGTCAAATGACAGAACAGGGTAAAGGATGGAAGTCAAGGTCATGGGATTTGCTCAGACTGAATCCTCTGAGGATTTTTCAAAAGGGCTGCTGTCCAGTGGGTTTCTTTTGTTTTTTGTTTTTGTTTTTTCTCTTGATCTTTTTTTTTATTTTAATTTTTGAATTTTATTTTACTTATTTTTTTATACAGCAGGTTCTTATTAGAATTAGTTATCCATTTTATACATATTAGTGTATATATGTCAATCCTAATCTCCCAGTTCATCACACAACCACCACCACCACCCCACCGCTTTCCCCCCTTGGTGTCCATAGGTTTGTTCTCTACATCTGTGTCTCAATTTCTGCCCTGCAAACCGTTTCATCTGTACCATTTTTGTAGGTTCCACATATATGTGTTAATATACAATATTTGTTTTTCTCTTTCTGACTTATTTCACTCTGTATGACAGTCTCTAGATCTATCCATGTCTCTACAAATGACGGAATTTCGTTCCTTTTTATGGCTGAGTAATATTCCATTGTATATATGTACCACATCTTCTTTATCCATTCGTCTGTCGATGGGCATTTAGGTTGCTTCCATGACCTGGCTATTGTAAATAGTGCTTCAGTGAACATTGAGGTGCATGTGTCTTTTTGAATTATGGTTTTCTCAGGGTGCATGCCCAGTACTGTGATTGCTGGGTCATATGGTAATTCTATTTTTAGTTTTTTAAGGAACTTCCATACTGTTCTCCCTAGTGGCTCTATCAATTTAAACTCCCACCAACAGTTCAAGAGGGTTCCCGTTTCTCCACACTCTCTCCAGCATTTGTAGATTTTCTGATGATGCCCATTCTAACTGGTGTGAGGTGGTACCTCATTGTACTTTTGATTTGCATTTCTCTAATAATTAGTGATGTTGAGCAGCTTTTCATGTGCTTCCTGGCCATCTGTATGTCTTCTTTGCAGAACTGTCTACTTAGGTCTTCTGCCCATTTTTGGATTGGGTTGTTTGTTTTTTTAATATTGAGCTGCATGAGCTGTTTACATATTTGGGAGATTAATCCTTTGTCAGTTACTTCATTTGCAAATATTTTCTCCCATTCTGAGGGTTGTCTTTTCATCTTGTTTATGGTTTCCTTTGCTGTGTAAAAGCTTTTAAGTTTCATTAGGTCCCATTTGTTTATTTTTGGTTTTATTTCCATTTCTCTAGCAGGTGGGTCAAAAAGGAACTTGCTGTGATGTATATCATAGAGTGTTCTGCCTATGTTTTCCCATAAGTGTTTTATAGTGTCTGGCCTTACATTTAGGTCTTTAATCCATTTTGAGTTTATCTTTGTGTATGGTGTTAGGGAGTGTTCTAATTTCATTCTTTTACATGTAGCTGTCCAGTTTTCCCAGCACCACTTATTGAAGAGACTATCTTTTTTCCATTGAATATCCTTACCTCCTTTCTCATAGATTAGTTGACATAGGAGCGTCAGTTTATCTCTGGGCTTTCTATCCTGTTCCATTGATCTACATTTCTGTTTTTGTGCCAGTACCATATTGTCTTGATGACTGTAGCTTTGTAATACACTCTGAAGTCAGGGAGTCTGATTCCTCCAGCTCCGTTTTTTTCCCTCAACACTGTTTTGGCTATTTGGGGTCTTTTGTGTCTCCATACAAATTTTAAGATATTTTGTTCTAGTTCCATAAAAACTGCCATCTGTAATTTGATAGGGATTGCATTGAATCTGCAGATTGCTTTGGGTAGTAGAGTCATTTTCACAATATTGATTCTTCCAATCCAAGAACATGGTATATCTCTCCATCTGTTGGTATCATCTTTAATTTCTTTTACCAGTGTCTATACTTTTCTGCATACAGGTCTTTTGTCTCCTTAGGTAGGTTTATTCCTAGGTATTTTATTCTTTTTGTTGCAATGGTAAATGGGAGTGTTTCCTTAATTTCTCTTTCTGATCTTTCATTGTTATTGTAGAGGAATGCAAGAGATTTCTGTGCATTAATTTTGTATCCCGCTACTTTACCAAACTCATTGATTATCTATAATAATTTTCTGGTGGCATCTTTAGGGTTCTCTATGTATAGTATCATGTTATCTGCAAACAGTGACAGTTTTATTTCTTCTTTTCCAATTTGTATTCCTTTTATTTCTTTTTCTTCTCTGATTGCCATGGCTAGAACGTCCAAAACTATGTTGAATAATAGTGGTGAGAGTGGACATCCTTGTCTTGTTCCTGATCTTAGAGGAAACGCTTTCAGTTTTTCACCATTGAGAATGATGTTTGCTGTGGGTTTGTCATATATGGCCTTTATTATGTTGAGGTCGGTTCCCTCTATGCCCACTTTCTGGAGAGTTTTTGTCATAAATCGGTGTTGAATTTTGTCAAAAGCTTTTTCTGCATCTATTGAGATGATCATATTGTTTTTATTCTTCAGTTTGGTAACATGGTGTATCACATTGATTGATTTGCGTATACTGAAGAATCCTTGCATCCCTGGGATAAATCCCACTTGACCATGGTGTATGATCCTTTTAATGTTTTGCTGGATTCTGTTTGCTAGTATTTTGTTGAGGATTTTTGCATCTATATTCATGAGTCATATTGGTCTATAATTTTCTTTTTTAGTAGTATCTTTGTCTGCTTTTGGTATCAGGGTGATTGTGGCCTCATAGAATGAGTTTGGGAGTGTTCCTTCCTCTGCAATTTTTGGGAAGAGTTTGAGAAGGATGGGCGTTAGTTCTTCTCTAAATGTTTGATAGAATTCACCTGTGAAGCCATCTGGTCCTGGACTTTTGTTTGTTGGAAGATTTTTAATCACAGTTTCAATTTCATTACTTGTGATTGGTCTGTTCATATTTTCTATTTCTTCCTGGTTCACTCTTGGAAGGTTATACCTTTCTTAGAATTTGTCCATTTCTTCCAGGTTGTCCATTTTATTGGCATAGAGTTGCTTGTAGTAGTCTCTTAGGATGCTTTGTATTTCTGCGGTGTCTGTTATAACTTCTCCTTTTGCATTTCTAAATTTATTGATTTGAGTCCTCTCCCTCTTTTTCTTGATGAGTCTGGCTAATGGTTTATCAGTTTTGTTTATCTTCTCGAAGAATCAGCTTTTAGTTTTATTGATCTTTGCTATTGTTTTCTTTGTTTCTATTTCATTTATTTCTGCTCTGATCTTTGTGATTTCTTTCCTTCTGCTAACTTTGGGTTTTGTTTGTTCTTCTTTCTCTAGTTCCTTTAGGTGTAAGGTTAGATTGTTTATTTGAGATTCTTCTTGTTTCTTGAGGTAGGCTTTTATAGCTATAAACTTCCCTCTTAGATCTGCTTTTGCTGCATCCCATAGGTTTTGGAGCGTCATGTTTTCATTGTCATTTGTCTCTAGGTAGCTTTTGATTTCCTCTTTTATTTCTTCAGTGATCTCTTGGTTATTTAGCAACGTATTGTTTAGCCTCCATGTGTTTGTGTTTTTTACATTTTTTCCCCTGTAATTCATTTCTAATCTCATAGTGTTGCAGTCAGAAAAGATGCTTGATGTGATTTCAATTTTCTTAAATTTATTGAGGCTTTATTTGTGACCCAAGATGTGATCTGTCCTGGAGAATGTTCCGTGCACACTAGAGAAGAAAGTATAATCTGCTGTTTTTGAATAGAATGCCCTATAAATACCAATTAAATCTATTTGGTCTTTTGTGTCATTTAAAGCTTCTGTTTCCTTATTTATTTTCATTTTGGATGATCTGTCCATTGGTGTAAGTAAGGTGTTAAAGTCCCCCACTATTATTGTGTTACTGTTGATTTCCTCTTTTATAGCTGTTAGCAGTTGACTTATGTATTGAGGTGTTCCTATGTTAGGTGCATATATATTTATAATTGTTATACCTTCTTCTTGGATTGATCCCTTGATCATTATGTAGTGTCCTTCCCTGTCTCTTGTAACATTCTTTGTTTTAAAGTCTATTTTATCTGATATGAGTATAGCTACTCCAGCTTTCTTTTGATTTCCATTTGCATGGAATATCTTTTTCTATCCCCTCACTTTCAGTCTGTATGTGTCCCTAGGTCTGAAGTGGGTCTCTTGTAGACAGCATATATATGGGTCTTGTTTTTGTATCCATTCATCAAGCCTGTGTCTTTTGGTTGGAGCATTTAATCCATTCATGTTTAAGGTAATTATCAATATGTATGTTCCTATGACCATTTTCTTAATTGCTTTGGGTTTGTTTTTTAGGTCCTTTTCTTCTCTTGTGTTTCCCACTTAGAGAAGTTCCTTTAGCATTTGTTGTAGAGCTGTTTGGGTGGTGGTGAATTCTCTTAGCTTTTGTTTGTCTGTAAAGCTTTTGATTTCTCCATCGAATCTGAATGAGATCCTTGCCAGGTAGAGTAATCTTGGTTGTAGGTTCTTCCCTTTCATCACTTTAAGTATATCATGCCACTGCCTTCTGGCTTGTAGAGCTTCTGCTGAGAAATCAGCTGTTAACCTTATGGGAGTTCCCTTGTATGTTATTTGTCATTTTTCCCTTGCTGCTTTCAATAATTTTTCTTTGTCTTTAATTTTTGCCCATTTGATTACCATGTGTCTCGGCGTGTATCTCCTTGGGTTTATCCTGTATGGGACTCTCTGCACTTCCTGGACTTGGGTGGCTCTTTCCTTTCCCATGTTAGGGAAGTTTTCGACTATAATCTCTTCAAATATTTTCTCTTGTCCTTTCTCACTCTTCTCTTTGTGGGATCCCTATAATGCGAATGCTGTTGTGTTTAGTGTTGTTGCAGAGGTCTCTTAGGCTGTCTTCATTTCTTTTCATTGTTTTTTCTTTATTCTGTTCTGCAGCAGTGAATTCCACCATTCTGTCTTCCAGGTCACTTATCCATTCTTCTGCCTCAGTTATTCTGCTATTGATTCCTTCTAGTTTAGTTTTCATTTCAGTTATTGTATTGTTCATCTCTGTTTGTTTGTTCCTTAAATCCTTTATGTCTTTGTTAAACATTTCTTGTATCTTCTCGATCTTTGCCTCCATTTTTTTCCCAAGGTACTGGATCATCTTCACTATCGTTATTCTGAAATCTTTTTCTGGAAGGTTGCCTATCTGCACCTCATTTAGTTGTTTTTCTGGGGTTTTATCTTGTTCCTTCATCTGGTACCTAGCCCTCTGCCTTTTCATCTTGTCTATCTTTCTGTGAATGTGGTTTTCGTTCCACAGGCTGCAAGATTGTAGTTCTTGCTTCTGCTGTCTGCCTTCTGGTGGATGAGGCTATCTAAGAGGCTTGTGCAATTTTCCTGATGGGAGACACTGGTGGTGGGTAGGACTGACTGTTGCTCTGGTGGGCAGAGCTCAGTAAAACTTTAATTCTCTTGACTGCTGATGGGTGTGGCTGGATTCCATCCCTCTTGGTTGTTTGGCCTGAGGCAACCCAACACTGGAGCCTACCAAGGTTCTTTGGTGCGGCTAATGGCGGACTCTGGGAGGTCTCACTCCAAGGAGTACTTCCAAGAACTTCTGCTGCCAGTGTCCTTGGCCTCATGGTGAGACACAGCCATCCCCCGCCTCTGCAGGAGACCCCCCAACACTAACAGGTAGGTCTTGTTCAGTCTCCTATGGGGTCACTGCTCCTTCCCCTGTGTCCAATGTGCACACTACTTTTTGTGTGCCTTCCAAACGTGGAGTCTTTGTTTCCCCCAGTCCTCTCAAAGTCCTGCAATCAAATACCGCTAGCCTTCAATGTCTGATTCTCTAGGAATTCCTCCTCCCATTGCCAGACCCCCAGGTTAGGAAGCCTGACGTGGGGCTCAGAGCCTTCACTCCAGTGGGTGGACTTCTGTGGTATAAGTGTTCTCCAGTTTGTGAGTCACCCATCCCGCAGTTAGGGAATTTGATTTTATTGTGATTGCGCCCCTCCTACCATCTCATTGTGGCTTCTCCTTTGTCTTTGGATGTGGGGTATCCTTTTTGGTGAGTTCCAGTGTTTTCCTGTTGATGATTGTTCAGCAGTTAGTTGTGATTCTGGTGCTCTTGCAAGAGGGAGTGAGAGCACATCCTTCTACTCTGCCATCTTGAACCAATCTCCCTGTTGCCCAGTGTTTTGCTGAAACATTTGAGGTCTTAGCCAGCAGAGAATAGCAAAACCTATTTACAACACCCTAGGATGAGGGGTTCTACTTTTGCTGGCTGGCCTCTTGCTGGTTCCAGTAGGTGGCAGTACAACTCTGCAGGTGTCTGAGTAAGCTCCAGCTTGGACCTCGGTCTCCAGTGAAACTAAAAGAACTGGAGACCCAGCACATTATCCTGAGGTAGGAGGTAAGCTTAATATTTAAGAAACAAGCAGAAGAAAAGGATCCTGAAGAGGAAAATGAGAAGGATCCACCTGATAGACAGGAGTCTAAGAGAAAGCAATGTCTCAAAAAACAAAACAAAGAAACAAGGAAAAGATTTTCAAAACTATATCCAGATTAGCAAAAAGTATGTCCAATGCATTTAGTAATTGTGTGGTCACTGGTAACGTTGATCTTGGTGAGCATTATTTTAGTGGAGGTAAATGCCAGATTCTCCTTTGCTCTTCTCCTTCTTCCTTCTATTTATTGGATATTTCTTGAGCTACATCTGAGGATGTAGAAATAAAAGTTACATTCTTGTCTGCTCTTAAGCAACTCTCAGTCTCATGGAGGAACCAGCTAGAGAAGCAAAGCATTAAAATGTGGTTGTGAAACTATGGGGTCACTTAGAATGACTGCATAATATAACTCTGTGTTATCAGAGGAGGCTGCTGGGAGAGAAGTTAATAGGTGTGGTTCCTTTGAAGAACAGGGGAAGTATGTTACATAATGAGGATGAACAAGGGTAATATCTGAGAAGCCAGAGAACTTAGCTAGTTCAAGAAACTGAGGATATTTTAATGTGGTTGAAAGAAAAGGAAAGAAAACCTGGACCATAGTGCTAAGGTTTTAGTGTCCAAGATTAGGGGTTTGGATTTTATCCTGTAGCCTTTCAAGGAGATGTAAAGAAAGGATTTGGGGCAGAGGAACGTTATACTTCAATTCACAGGTTAGAAACAAAACTGATGAAGAGGAGAATGAGACTAGAAACAAGGAGATATTCCAAGGCTATTGGAAGAATCCAGCTAAGCAATAATGAAGGCCTTAGTTGAAGTGGGGCAGGGAGGGGGGTGGATAAACGGAACAAGTCAGATTCAGCAAAACTTGATACCTGGTTTTATATGAGAGTTGAAGGAGAGGGAAAAGGAAGAGTCTGGTTGCTGACTTGGGTGATCAAACCCAAGATAAGAGAAGGGACAAGTTGGGACATGAGCGATGATAAGTTCAGTTTGGGATACGTTAAGATTAAGATGTCTATGACAGAGTTGAATATATGGATGTGGGACTAAAAAGAGTCACCTGAGCTACATACCCGTTACATGTATAAGCAGCACACAAATTGTGGTTGAAGTCATACCATGTGCTAGAAGGATCTTTCTTGGAAAGAAAATGTAAAGTGAAAAGGGGGTTGAGGAGGAGCATCCCCTGTGGCTTAGTCCATGCCAACCTCTATGTCAAAAATAACATTATCTATATGGCTTAAACAACACACGTTTTTTTTGCTCACAGTTCAGGAGGCTGAGAAATCCAAGATAAGGGAACCAACAGACTCAGTGTCTAGTGAGAGTCCACTTACTGGTTCATAGATGGGCATCTTCACACTGTGTTCTTACATGGTAGAAAAGAGGAGGGAGCTCTCTGAGGTCTCTTTTTAAAAAGTATTAATCTAGGACAGGGCCAAGAGAGTGGAGTTGGAAGACCCTGAGCTCATGGGCATAACAAAATTATAACTATTTACAGAGCAACTATTGATGAGAAAAACTGAAGACTAGCAGAAAAGATCTCCTACAACTAAAGATATAAAGAAGGAGCCACAAGGAGACAGGTAGAAGAGTGAAGACACGGTATAGTCAAGACCCATAACCCAAGGTGGGAGGACTATTATAATTGTAGAGGTTCTTCCCAAAGAGCAAGGGGTCTGAGCCCCACATTGGGCTCCCCTGCCTGGGGTCCTGCACCAGAAATATGAACCCCCAGGATGTTTGACTTTGAAAGCCAATGGGGCTTACTTTCAGGGGTGTGAGAGGGTTATGGGAAGTAGACATTCCAGTCTTAAAAGGTGACACAAAATTCCCTGTAATGAGGGACCCATGAAAGAGGCAGTAATTTGAAAGGAGCCTGGATCAGACCCACCTGCTGATCTTGGGGAGCCTCATGGAGAAGCAGGAGGCAACTGCAGCTCACCCTGGGGACATAGACACTGGAGGCAGCCATTTTGAGGAACTCGTTCTACCATGTGGGAACTGGTGCTGGCAAGCACCATTTTGGAATCCTCCCTCTAGCTTATTAGTGCAGGGACCTGGCCCAGCCCACTAGTCTTTCAGCACCAGTACTGGGATGCCTCAAGCCAAGCAGCAAGCTGGTCGAGAACACAGTCCCAGCCACTAGCAGGGCTTCTGCCTTAAGGCCTCCTGAGCCCACAGCCATCCCAGGACCAGACCCTGCCCATCAGAGGGCCCAGGACCACACCTCATACACCAGTGCACCAACACTAGCCCTGGGAACACCAGGGTCATGCAGTCAGAGGCCCTGGGACCTGACTGTGCCCACCAATGAACTAGTACTAGCCCCAGGACCATCCTCATCCACCAGTGGGTAGGCAGCAGGCCAACCCCAGCTTCAAGACACCTTGGACCCCTCACTCAGCTGCCCTAGGATCAGCCCCACTCATCATAGGCCAACACTAGTCTTGGGACAACTTAGACCCCACAGCCAGTTGTGTCAGGAACTGGCCCTGCTCACCAGTAGACTGACAATAGATTTGGAACCCCTGGCCTCACAACCACCCATGCCAGACCTGGCTCTGCCTACCAGTGGGCCAGCACTAGACCCAAAACCCCCTGGGGTCCTTCAGCTAGCAGCCTCATGACTCAGCCCTGACAACCAGTGGCCAGCAGCTTCCACACAAGGCAGGACCTGGCAACCAACTGGACTGGGGGCCAGCGACATCTACCAGATTGACCACAATAGTCAGCCTGCCACAACAGAAGGACCCACACAGCCCAAATAGGGGGCAACCCTAGAGCATAGAGCTCTGGTGACCAGAGGGGAATACGCTATTGGGAGGCATAGGAGGTCTCCTCCAAAAGGTCACTTCTCCAAGCACAGGAAACATAACCAACCTACAGATACATAGAAATAAAAACAGCAAATTAAGCAAAATGAGGTAATAGAGGAATATCTTCCAAATGAAGGAATAAGATAAAACCCCAGAAGCAGAACTAAGTGAAGTGGAGATAGGCAATCTACCCTATAGAGAGTTCAAGTTAATGATCATAAAGATGTTCAAATAACTCAGAAGAAGACTGCATGAACAGAATGAGAAGTTAGAAGTTTTTAACAGTTAGAAAATATGAAGAAGACCAGAGATGAAGAATACAATCATTGAAATGAAAAAATACACCAGAAGTAATCAACAGTAGATTAGATGATTCAGAGGAATGGATCAGCAAGCTGGAAGACAGAGTAAGGGAAATCAGTGTAAAGGAACAGAAAAAAAGAATAAAGAATAAAAAGAAATGAGGGCAGTTTAAGAGACCTCTGGGACAACATCAAGCATACTAACATTCACATTATAAGGGTCTCAGAAGGAGAAGTGAGAGAGCAAGGGGCAGAGAACAAGTTTCATACAAGGGATCTCCCATAAGTCTATCAGCTGACTTTTCAGCAGAAACTCTGTAGGCCAAAATGGAGTGGCCCAATATATTTAAAGTGATGAAAGGGAAAAACCACAACCAAGAACACTCTACCCAGCAAGGCTTTAAATCAGATTTGATGGAGAAATCAAAAGTGTTACAGACAAGCAAAAGCTAAAAGAGTTCACACCACACCAGCTTTACAGGAAATGTTAAAGGGACTTCTCTAAGTGAAAAAGAAAGGCCACAACTAGAAACACGAAAATTATGAAAGGAAAAATCTCATTAGTAAAGGCAAATATACAGTAAATCAGCCATGTATAAAGTTAGGAGGGAGGGTAACAGACAAAGGTAGTAAAATCGTGTATATCTGCAGTAAGTAATTAAGGGATACACAAAACAAAAATATGTAAAATATGACATCAAGAACAGTTAGTGTGTTGGGGGGAGTGAAAATGCAGGGTTGTCAAATGCATTTGAATTTAAGAGATCAGCAATTTAAAATAACTATATGTGTGTGTGTGTGTATTAACAGAGAGATACAGATAGATAGTTATGTACAATGGGGGGAATATAGTCAATAACTAATATCTTTGTATGATGACATCATAACTAGACTTAACGTGGTGATCATTTTGAAATGTATAGAAATACCAAATTGCTATGTTGTGGCACAGGAACTAACACAGTGTTGTAGGTCAATTACACTTCAAAAATAAACAAACAAATCATAGAAAAAGATCGCATTTGTGGTTACCAGAGGCTGGGGTTGTGGGGAGAGGAATTGGATGAAGGTGGTCAAAAGCTACAAACTACCAGTTATAAGATAAATAAGTACTAGGAATGTAATGTTCAACATGATAAATATAATGACCACTGCTGTACCTTAAATATGAAAATTGCTAAAAGAGTAAATCCTAAGAGTTCTCATCACTAGAAAAAAATTTTTCTATTTCTTTAATTTTGTTTCTTTATGAGATGATGGGTGTTCCCTAAACTTGTTGTAATAATCATTCATGATGTATGAAATTCAAATCATTATGGTGTACACCTTAAACTTACACAGTGCTGTATGTCAATTATATTTCAATGAAACTAGAAGGGAAAAAAGACCACTAATCCCATTCATGAGGGCTCCACCCTCCTGAGCTAATCATCTCCCAAAGGTCCCACCTTCTAATGCTATCACACTGGAGATTAAGTTTCAACAGAAGACTTAGGGTGTTGGAAAGGGAGGGGCACACAAACATCCAGTCTATAGCATCCTGGCAATACTAACATTTAAAGAATTGTAACGGAAGAGACATACACAGAGGAGATTGACAACAACTCACTAGAAAAGTAGGAAGAAAATTAAAGCGTTTTAAAGGAAGTCAATAGGAAATTAGAGAATTTGAAGAACTGGGATATTAACAATGTCAAAAACTGCAGAAATGAAATACAATAATGTTACAGGGATGTGTTCATTGCAACGTATATAAACAGGCAATTTATAGAATAAGAATAAGGAAATGCTTAATAAACATGAAAAATGCACATTCATTCTAGGAATCAAAGAAATGTAAATTAAACAGCTATTGATAATATTGCCTATCAAATTGGAAAAAAATAATTGATAGATTCCAGTGATGACAAAATTAGAGGAAACCAGATACATACACTGTTTATGGAAGTATAAATTGGTGCAGACTTTTTGGAGAAAAATTTATTGTTACCTGTCAAAATTTTAACTGTTTGATACCCTTGGTACTCTGTTCTACTTGTAACAATCTGTATACACACATACTGGCACAATTGCACAAGGATAAGTGAGACGTAAAACAATGTTCATTACAACATAATTCACAATGAAAGAAGTTGGAAATAATTTACAAATACCAATCAATAGGAGGTTGGGTGAATAAATTATGGTATAAACATACTGTGGAACAATATGAATCTGTAATACAGAATGAGACAAAACAGAAAGTATTGATCCAAAAGAAATCTGTTATATATTGTTGAAGAAAAATATTATAGACAAATACACATGAGAGACTCCTATTTTTTAATTTTTATTTTATAGAAATATAGTTAATTTACAATGTTGTCTTAATTTCTGCTGTACAGCAAGGTGATTCAGTTATATATATCCTTTTTAATATTTTTTTCCATTATGGCTTATCACAGGATATTAAATATAGTTCCCTGTGCTATACAGTAGGACCTTGTTGTTTATCCATTCTATATATAATAGTTTGCATCTGCTAATCCCAAACTCCACTCCTGTTTCATTTCTACCTCTCTGATTCTATTTCTTGTGTTCATTTTTATTACTGGCAGTTCCCAGAATTGTGTCCTTCATCCTTTCTCTTCTCACATATGGTCCCTGAATGATTTACTCTTTCCCTGTGGCTTCATCTATCCCCTGTCATGTTATTTATGATGGAATTTTTCTAATATCAAGAAGATAAAGTTGATATCAGTATAAGCAATTGGCATACCAGTCTAAACATGCATTGACTGTAGCTCATTCAGTTAAAACTTCACAAGGGTGGCATATTTTTTTGTGCATCTGAGAATGTTCCTTCTTTTCCCTTGTACTAAATGATGACTTGAAGTGGCAATAGAGTTCTTGGGTCATCATTTGCACCTTCCTCAACTCTGTAGATGTTATTCAAGTCTTTTATGACATTTTTGCAGCAGAATGTAGAATTTTCAGGTCTGGTGGTGCTGGTGGTTCTCCCCTATCCAGCTATCTGACTGTGGAAATCACCACCATTTGCTTCCTGGATGTATAGTTCCCTCACAGGAGAATGACTCTCAAGGCAGGCCTCACTCTTCCCTCACTCTTGTCTGGTCTACACAGCTTTATCTCTCTAATAAACAAGCTCAGCCAAAGATGGTTTTCCTCTAAGTTTGAGAGGTAATCTCTAAACCCTTGGAATGTCAAGCCTGATAAGAGTGTCTTTGTTTGCCAGGGGAGCTTGCACCTGCCAGATAGTAACAACGTGATTTAGGTTAGGGGATTTGAGCCACATCAAAAATGTGATTCAACGTGGGGACTTTGGGTCATATATATCAACTCAACTTCCTGAAGGGCTGAAAATTGAGATCAGCAATATTGGAGCCTGAATGATGAAACACCAACACTGACTCTGGACACCAAGACTGGAGTAAGCATCCCTGACTGACAATACTTTAGATATATTGTCATTCATCACTGCCAGGAAGAGTTAATGCTGTTCCTGACTCCATGGGAAGAGGACAATTGGAAGATCCATGTTTAAAACCCTCCTGGACTCTGCCACAAACATCCCTTCCTTTGGCTTATTTTAATCTGTAACCTTTCCCTATAATAAATCATAACCATGAGTATAAAGATTTTGGTGAATTTTTTTTTAACAAATGGAGAGAGAGACCCAGAGAGGTCAGCACAGCAAAGAGCTCACACAGTGGCCAAGTGGCAGAACCAGGATTCAAACCCAAGCCCTGCGGTGTACACTAATCCCCTGGGCCAACTCTGTTCTTGTTCACAGGGGCCTGTGAGGGTAAGGTTCATTTTGCTGCTCTCCAGAACTGCCTGGAGAGCCTGGTATTTCAACCTGGTTACAAATCTCGAACCTTTGACATGTGAGGTGAATTCTAGTGAGTTATCAAAATAGAGTGTGGTTTTGGGAAGCCCCTGAACTTGTAATTAGTGTCAGAAGTGAGGGAGTTCTTAGGGACTGCCCCTAACTTCACAGTTGGCTAACCTTCACACAGAGACTTTCTGGAGGTTGAGAAAATGTAGACTGAAGTACCAAGATCTTCTCCCCTTTTGGAGAAAACAGTGGTTTTCTACTTTTCTGTGAATGTTCTGGAAGGCATTAAATTCCATTCATTTATCACACTATTCTCTAGTCACCCTCCACTGCTCCCATTATTTGAGTAGAACAGTTTATAACTCTGATTGTGCTGTTATATTCTCAGGAGGTAAATTTCTTGCATGTTCCAGTAAACATGCCATCTCCTTTTAAGATAAAATTGACAAACCTTTATCTAGACTAAGAAAAAAAGAGAGAAGACTCAAATAAATAAAAACAGAAATGAAGGAGGAGACATTACAACTCACACCACAGAAATACAAAACATCACAAGAGACTACCATGAACTACTATATGCCAACAAACTAGAAAACCCAGAAGAAATGGATCAATTCCCAGAAATGTGCAACCTGTCAAGACTGAATAAAGAAGAGATAGAAAATTTGAACAGACCAATGACAAGAAAGGAGATTGAATCAGTAATCAAAAACTTCTCAACAAAGAAAAAGCCAGGACCAGATGGTTTCACTGGTGAATTCTACCAAACATTTAAAAAAGAATTAACACCAATCCTTCTCAAACTCTTCCAAAAAAACTGAAGAGGAGAGAACATCCTTAAACTAATTTTATTACGCTAGCATTACCCTGATACCAAAGCCAAATAAGGAACTACAGGAAAAGAAAACTACAGGCCAATATCCTTGATGAATATAGATGCAAAGATTCTCAACAAAATACTAGCACACTAAATTCAAAAACATATTAAAAGGATTATACATCGTGATCAAGCAGAATTTATCCCTGGGATTTCAACACAGGCAAATAAATAAATGTGATAAGCCATATTAATAGAATGAAAGATAAAAATCATATGATCATCTTAATAGATGCAGAAAAAGCATTTAAAAAATTCAGCATCTTTTATAATAAAAATTCAGCAAATGGGGTGTAAAAGGAATGTACCTCAACATAGTAAAGGCCATATATGACAAAACCATAGCTAACGATATACTCAGTGGTGAAAGGTTGAAAGTTTTCCTTCTAATGTTAAGAAAGTGGGCACAAATGTGCCCACTCTCACCACTCTCATTCGACGTAGAGCTGAAAGTCCTAGCCAGAGCCGTTAAACAAGAAGAAGAAATAAAGGCATCCAATTAGAAAGCAAGAAGTAAACTTGTCTAAATAGTCATAAAGACTCCACCAAAAAACTGTTAGAACTAATAAAGGAATTTAATAAAGTTGTAGGATACAAAATCAACATACAAAAATCAACTGCATTTTTTTAACTAGCCACAAGATTTTATTGTAGGGATCAATACATATATCTTTCTGAGAAATAGTTTGAGCTATTCACTTGATGGTTATGAACACAACAGGATCTGTGTTATTGGTATATTTTTGGTTTGCTTGTCAAGGGAAAATCATGAGTCGTTTTTATATATTAACAATGAACTAGCTGAAAAATAAAGAAAACAATCTTATTTGTAATAGCATCAAAAATAATAAACTATTTAGGAATAAATTTAACCAAGGATTTGAAAATTTTGTAAACTGAAAACCACAAGGCTTTGGGCTTCCCTGGTGGTGCAGTGGTTGAGAATCTGCCTGCCAATGCAGGGGACACGGGTTCGAGCCCTGGTCTGGGAAGATCCCACGTGCCGCGGAGCAGCTGGGCCCGTGAACCACAGTTACTGAGCCTGCACATCTGGAGCCTGTGCTCCGCAACAAGAGAGGCCACGATAGTGAGAGGCCCACGCACCACGATGCAGAGTGGCCCCTGCTTGCCACAACTAGAGAAAGCCCTCATACAGAAATGAAGACCCAACACAGCCATAAAAATAAATAAATAAACAAATACTTTAAAAAAAAAATCACAAGGCTTTGATGAAAGAAATTGAAGACACAAATAAATGAAAAAATGTCCTGTGTTCATGAATTGGAAGATTTAATATTGTTAAAATATTCATACTACCCAAAGCCATCTATAGATTCAGTACAAACTCTATCAAAATTCCAATGGCATTTTTCATAGAAATAGAAAAATTTATATGGAACCACAAAAGACCAAAAGTAGCCATAGCAATCCTGAGAAAGGAGAACAAGGCTGGAGGCATCACATGTTCTGATTTGAAACTTTATTTCAAAGCTATAGTAATCAAAACAGTGTGGTACTGGCATAAAGACAGACACATAGACCAGTGGAACAGAATTGAGAGTCCAGGAATAAACACATGTATATACAGTCAACTAATATTTGACAAGGGTGCCAAGAATACTCAATGGGAATAGTATAGTCTTCAATAAATGGTGCTGGGAAAACTGGTTATTTACATGCAAAAGAATGAAATTAGATCCCTATCTTATACCAGTCACAAAAACTATCAAAATGGATTAAAGATTTAAGTGTAAGACCCAAAACTGTGATACTCCTAGAAGAAAACATAGCTGAAAAACTCCTTGACACTGGTGTTGGTAATGGTTTTTTGAATATGACACCAATAGAACAAACAACAAAAGCAAAAATAAACAAGTGGAGCTACCTCAAACTAAAAAGCTTCTGCACAGCAAAAGAAACAATAGAAAAGGTGACCTACTGAATTGGAGAAAGTATTTGCAAACCATCTGATAAAGGGTTAACATCCAAAATACATAAGAAACTCATGCAACCTGCACCCCAATGTTCATTGCAGCACTATTTACAATAGCCCAGATATGGAAGCAACCTAAATGATTATTGACAGGGGAAAGGATAAAGAAGATGTGGTACATACATACAATAGAATATTACTCAGCCCTAAAAAAGAATGAAATCGTTCCACTTGCAGCAACGTGGATGGACCAAAGATTGTCATACTGAATAAAGTATGAAGTAAGTAAGTCAGAGAAGAACAAATATCATATGATACCGCTTATATGTGGAATCTAAAAAAATGGTACAAACGAACTAATTTACAAAACAAATAGAGTCACAGAAGTAGAAAACAATCTTATGGTTACCGGGAGAAAAGGGGGGAGGGTTAAATTGGGAAATTGGGATTGACATATACACACCACTATATACAAAATAGATAACTAATAAGGACCTACTGTATAGCACAGGGAACTCTACTCAATACTATGTGATGACCTACATGGGAAAAGAATCTAATAAAGAGTAGATATCTGTATATGTATAACTAATTCACTTTGCTTTACAGCAGAAAGTAACACAACATTGTAAATCAACTATACTTCAATAAAATATATATATATGGAACTCATGCAACTCAATAGAAAGAAATATGATTTAAAAATGGACAGAGGACATGAATAGGCATTTTTCCCAAAGAAGACATATAAATGACCAACATGTCCATGACTTATTAGCTCCATGAACTTGGATGTCAAAATCTCTTTCCAGATTTGGGAAATTCTCAGCCATTATTTCTTTTTGTTTGTTTGTTTTTTTTTTTTTAGAACTTTCTTATTTTTTTTTAACATCTTTGAGTATAATTGCTTTACAATGGTGTGTTAGTTTCTGCTTTATAACAAAGTGAATCAGCTATACATATACATATATCCCCATTACTCCTCTTTCTTGTGTTTCCCTCCCACCCTCCCTATCCCACCCCTCTAGGTGGACACAACACAACAGGCTGATCTCCCTGTGCTATGCGGCTGCTTCCCACTAGCTATCTATTTTATGTTTGGTAGTGTATATATGTCCATGCCACTGTCTCACTTCATCCCAGCTTACCCTTCCCCCTCCCCGTGTCCTCAAGTCCATTCTGTACATCTGCGTCTTTATTCCTGTCTTGCCCCTAGGTTCTCCAGAACCTTTTTTTTTTTTTTTTTTTAGATTCCATATATATGTGTTAGCATACAGTATTTGTTTTTCTCTTTCTGACTTCCTTCACTCTGTATGACAGACTCTAGGTCCATCCACCTCACTACAAATAACTCAATTTCTTTTCTTTTTATGGCCGAGTAATATTCCATTGTATATATGTGCCACATCTTCTTTACCCATTCATCTGTCGATCGACACTTAGGTTGCTTCCATGTCCTGGCTATTGTAAATAGAGTTTCAATGAACATTGTGGTACATGACTCTTTGAATTATGGTTTTCTCAGGGTATATGCCCAGTAGTGGGATTGCTGGGTCATATGGTAGTTCTATTTTTAGTTTTTTAAGGAACTTCCATACTGCTCTCCATAGTGGCTGTATCAATTTAAATTCCCACCAACAGTGCAAGAGGGTTCCCTTTTCTCCACACCCTCTCCAGCATTTATTGTTTCCAGATTTTTTGAAGATGGCCATTCTGATCTGTGTCAGGTGATACCTCATTGTAGTCTTGATCTGCATTTCTCTAATGATTAGTGATGTTCAATGTTCTTTCATGTGTTTGTTGGCAATCTGTATATCTTCTTTGGAGAAATGTCTATTTAGGTCTTCTGCCCATTTTTGGATTGGGTTGTTTGTTTTTTTGACATTGAGCTACATGAGCTGCTTGTAAATTTTGGAGATTAATCCTTTGTCAGTTGCTTCATTTGCAAACATTTTCTCCCATTCTGAGGGTTGTCTTTTCATCTTGTTTATGGTTTCCTTTGCTGTGCAAAAGCTTTTAAGTTTCATTAGGTCCCATTTGTTTATTTTTGTTTTTATTTCCATTTCTCTAGGAGGTGTGTCAAAAAGGATCTTGCTCAGCCATTATTTCTTTAAGTAAGCTTTTCTGCCCCTTTTTCCTCCTCTTCTCCTTCTGGGTCTCCAATCATGTGTAGATTTTTTATTTTAATGTTAGCCCATAATTCACATAGGCTTTCTTCGCTCTTTTTCATTGTTTTTTCTTCTCTGAGAGAATGATTCAAAGGACTTGTCTTCTAGTTCACTAATTCTTCTATTTGGTTGAGTCTGTTGTTGAAGCTCTCTATGGACTCTTTCAGTTTAGTTACTGTATTCTGCAACATAGGATTTCTGTTTTGTGTGTTTTTTTTTGGTTTTTTTTTTTAATGATTTCTATTTCTTTGTTGAACTTTTCATTTTGTTCCTGCACTGTTTTCCTACTTTTATTTAGTTGTCTATACGTGTTTTCTTAGAGTTCACTGAATTTAAGAAGATTATTCTGAATTCTTTGTCAAATACTTTATAAATCTCCATTTATTTAGGGTCAGCCATTGGAGCTTTATTAGTTTCCTTTGATGGTGTCATGTTTCCTTGATTATTCATGATCCTTGTGGCCTTGAATTGGTGTCTGCACATTTGAGGAAGTAGGCACCTCTTCCAGTCTTTAAAGACTAGCTTCAGCAGGCAAAACCCTTTACCAGTCAGCCCATCCAGAGATCCAGAGATCCTGAGTGGGCTTGCTTCTTGAGTCCTTGGACTGGCAAGTATGGTGCCTGGGTCAGCAGACTGGCAGGCCTGGTGCTTGGGTTCATTTGTGCCTAGGTCCATGGGTTGGGCCTGGAGCCTGGGTTCACTTGGGTGGGTCTGATGCATAAGTCTGTGGTGGGGAGCCTGGGATCTGTGTCCAAATGGGAAGACCTGTCTTCTAGGACCACAGGGGTCAACCAAGGCTCCAGGTACCAGTGAGATGAGCCTGACATCTGGGTCTAAAGGGACCAGCCAGGTGCTGGGTTGGGCCAGGAACCTGGTTTTGTGGGAGCCAGCCTGGAGGCTGGGGACATGGGGATTGGCCTGGACCTAGGGTGATCCTGGAGCCTGAGGCCACAGCTGCTGGCCTGAAGGTTGGGTCTGAGAGAAGTCATCTGGCACTGGGGCAGACCAGGAGCCTGGGTCTGTAAGAAATTATCTAAAGTCTAGGTCTGCAGGGGCCAGCCTGGCACTGGGGCAGGCTGGCAGCTTGGGGTGTGGTAGCATGGGCCCAGCTGGAGTCTGGGTTCATAGGAGCTTAGATTCATGGGAGCTGTTTGGGAGCTGGGGCCACAGTAGTCATGAGCTAAGGGAGCTACCTTGCTCTGGGGTGGTCCAGGAGGCTGGGTTCACTGGAGTCCACCAGGAGCCTGTTGTCACAGAAGCTGCCTGGAGCCACTGGAGTTGTTCAAATTGATGTTTCTAGGAGGGGACAGGCACTAAAAAATCCTACACCACCATCTTGCTCATTCTACTCCTGTCTCTTCTAACACTGAATTTTTCTATACACTTGCTAATCACAATACCTGTGTGTTCTTTTGTGAGTTTTTACTAACTGTAACTGCATTCATTTGCCCAATTTAGCTGTGGAGTCAATACTGACTACTTACATGAGATCAGAGCTGGTCACAGCTTGTCAGGGGCACATGGTAGCAAGTTCTTCCAGTGTGCTTTCTAGTCTTAGTATCAATTTGATGTGATTTTCATCTTAATGTGCTAACACAGTCTACCTTCTTTACATCAAAATATAGTATTTTATATAAAAATCACCCTAAATTTCCACAAAATGGCTCCCAAAGTGATTTGTAAATCTGTTTATACTAATTTGCACAGCTGCTAAGTAACTGAAATATGTTGAGCTTTCTACCAAATCCCCCCCTCCTTTTTTTGAAAAAGATTTACATTACAGTCAGCCTTCCATATCCATGTTTCTAGAACCCACAGATACAGAGGGTGATTGTAAAGGACTTGAGCATCCAGGGTATTTTGGTATGGAGTGGGCAGTCCTAGACTCAATCTCCCATGGATACCAAGGGACTACTGTATATGATTATAATGTCAGAATTTACAATTGGTGGCATGAGCTCTGTGAAAACAGAGACTAGACGTAGCAGACATCTCCATGTTTGTCAACTTACACACACCCTCAGTCTCCCACCTACCTCTCCCATCCCTCTTACCTAAGCCTGGTACATGGCACACATATCTGTGCCAGCAGATAGCAGCAAAGAGTCAGGGAATCAGAGATGAGGTATCAGTTAGGAGTGCTGTGGCCTACCTGAACGGGTCAGGTGGCTTTTCTGCAGTGGGGAGGGAGCTGGAACATCAATGCAGAGGGCAGAGGGCAAGTGGAGATGCACAGCAGGCATATGGCTCACCAGCATTCCTCACGTAAAGACTGGGACTAGGGGACTTCCCTGGCGGTCCAGTGGTTAAGACTTTGCCCTCCAATGCAAGGGGTGCGGGTTCGATCCCTGGTCAGGGAGCTAAGATTCCATATGCCTCCCGGCCAAAAAACCAAAACATAAAAACATAAGCAATATTGTAAAAAATTCAATAAAGACTTAAAAAAAAAAAAGACTGGGACTTCATCTGTTTATGCTTACAGCCCAAGGCCTGGCTCTTTATAACTGATTAGAAGCTATTTTAAATGAATTATAATTAAAATAATAGCTAATGTTTACTGAGGACTTACTAGGAGGTAATCTTGAACTATGTCAAGATTAGTAAACAAGTGTTAACCTGTGAGTCAAGTTAGAAAAATATCTCGTATACGATATGGTTGTTTGCTGGAGTCCTGTTCACTCCTTTATTTGTTCTCATAATTTGCCTTCATATTCCTTTGGATTTTCTACATCAGCAGTAATGTGATCTAAAAATATGATAATTTGTGTCTCCTTTTCTAATCCACATACATTTTTATTTTTCTTGTCTCATTGTTTTGGCCAAGACACCAGTTAATTAATAAATAGTAGCAGTAACTGGAGAAATTCTTGCCTTATTCCTGACTTTGATAGTAGTGCTTCTAAAGGCTCACTACCTAAATATGATGTTTGCTGTAGTTTTCTACAAATTTTTGCAATTATGAGTGAGTACTGAATTTTACCAAGTTTTTATTAAATCTTCTGAGATCTTACCAATTAACAAGGAGTCATTTTTAAAGATTCCACCATTATTTCAATGAGAGAAAGATAGATAGATAGATATATTAGAAAGGCTATAAAAACACATGATCAGACTACTCATTACAGAGAAGATGAAGTGGGCACACTTCTCTCTACTTTTCCAAGAACAGATAAAAACCCTGGACATTATATATAAAACACAAACACAAGAAGATTCTAAAAGGTGGAGAGAAGAAGTGCTGGTTAGGGACCTCAAGATCCAAGGAATGACATCGTGGTTAGTTCCCTGGGTTTCCTTTTTGTCATGTATATATCTTGGGCTGTGTGTTAAACAAGTCTGTAACCCAGAAATGCCAATCCCAAGAGAACTCTTCTCTCTCTTGGCAAAGGATGAGAAAATGGATGGCCTAGCAAGACAGAAGGCTTTAGGCAATAATCACCTTATTCTGGCCAAATGCCATTGGAAAAATGTGGGACCCCACATCATCAGCAAGGCCAAGAGGAAGGCCTAGACCTCCATCTCTCTTGGCAGTAAGGAGGAATCCCTCCTCTTCCCAACTGGGGTGACATCAGAAGAGGCTGAGTGGGAAGACTGAACTTCCATTCCCACCCTGAAGTAATGAGGCAGTACTTCCCTCTCTTGCTTGGGGTGTTATTGAGCAAGGACAAGGGAGAATTTGGATTTTCACAACCACCCAGTGGTAATAACATCACCTACCCCACCACCACAGTGTCAAAAATCACTCATCATACCAAAAACCAGGAAAATATCAACTTGAATGAAGAAAAGGCAATCAATAGGAATCAAAACCAAGATGACAGATGTTGGAATTATCTGGCAAGGATTTTAAAGCAGCCATCATAAAAATGCTTCAACAAGTAATTATAAAACCCTGGAAATGAAAAAAGACAAAACCACTAGAAAGTCTCAACAGGAGAACAGAATATATGAAGAAAGAACAAAGGGAAGTTTTAGAAGTGAATAATGCAGTAAATGAAATTTAAAAGTCACTTGATGGGCTTAATAGCAAAACGGAGATTATAAAGGAAAGAATCAGTGTACTTGAAGATAGAAAATAGAAAATGCCCAATCTGAACAACAGAAAGAAAATAGACTGAAAAAAATTAACAGAGACTCAGAGCTCTATGGGGGCAATAATAGAAAATCTAACATTCTTGTTATCAAAGTCTCAGAATGAGAGGAGAAAAAATAAGAATGCTGGGCTAAAAAGAGAAAAACTATTCAAAAAGTATTGAAATTTCTCCAAACTTGGCAAAAACATAAATCTACAGATTCAAGAAACTGAATGAACCCCAAAGAAACTCAAAGAAATACATACCAAGACACATAATAATCATCCAGCTGAAAACTAACAAAAAAGAAAAAATATCTTCATAACAGAGAGAAACAACATATTAACTACAGGAGAAAACAATTTAAATGACTGCTGATTTCTCATCAGAAACCAATGCGGGCAAGAGGAGTAGCATAACATTTTTCAAGTGCTGAAAGAAAAGAACTGTCAATCTAGAATTCTATACCCAGGGTCAGCAAGAACAAGCACCTTACAAAGGGTGGTAAAAAGGGAGCCAAGAAGAAAGTGGTTGACCCATTTTCTAAGAAAGATTGGTATGATGTGAAAGCACCAGCTATGTTCAATATA
The DNA here is from genome assembly GCF_965194825.1 of Balaenoptera physalus. Taxonomy (NCBI): domain Eukaryota; kingdom Metazoa; phylum Chordata; class Mammalia; order Artiodactyla; family Balaenopteridae; genus Balaenoptera; species Balaenoptera physalus. The sequence goes on along the minus strand of NC_138882.1, from coordinate 78,845,931 downwards.
AGAAATATTGGGAAAACACTAGTCATGAGAACTCAAGGAAGGAAAATCGCATCTGATGGCCTCAAGGGTCATATTTTTGAAGTGAGCTTTGCTGATCTGCAGAATGATGAAGTTGCATTTAGAAAATTCATGCTAATTACTGAGGATGTTCAGGACAAAAACTGCCTGACTAATTTCCATGGCATGGATCTTACCCATGACAAAATGTGCTCCATGGTCAAAAAATGGCAGACCATGATTGAAGCTCACATTGATGTCAAGACTACCTATGGTTATTTGCTTCGTCTATTCTGTATGGGTTTTACTAAAAAACACAACAATCAGATTCGGAAGACCTCTTATGCCCAATACCAGAAGGTCCTCCTCCAGATCCGCAAGAAGATGATGAAAATCATGACCCAAGAGGTGCAGACAATTGACTTGAAAGAGGGTAAATAAATTCATTCCAGGCAGCATTGGGAAAGACAGAAAAGGCCTTCCAATCTATTTATCCACTCCATGATGTCTTTGTTAGAAAAGTAAAAATGCTGAAGAAACCCGAGTTTGAATTGGGAAAACTCATGGAGCTACATAGTGAAGGTAGTAGTTCTGGAAAAGCTACTGGGAATGCAGCAGGTGCTAAAGTTGAATGAACTGATGGATATGAGCCACCAGTCCAAGAATCTGTTTAAAAATCAGACTTCTAATGGTGATAAATAAAAGATCTTATTTGTGAAAAAAAATAGAATTCTATACCTAGGAAATGAAGGTGAAATCAAGACATCCTCATTGTGAAGGAAAACTAAAAGTATTTGCCACCAGCAGACCTACCCTAAAAGAATGGCTAAAGGAATATCTTGAAACAGAAAGAAAAAAGAAGGAAACTTGGAACATCAGGAATAAAGAAAGAGCAATGGAAAGAGTAAAAATATGGGTTAAATATCATGGACTATCCTTCTCCTCATTTCTTTCTTTTTATTGGCTGCACCAGGCGGCTTGCAGGATTTTAGTTCCCCCACCAGGGATTGAACCCAGGCCCTGGAAGTGCAAGTACTGAGTCCTAACCACTGGACCACCAGGGAATTCCCTATCCTTCTCCTCTTGAGTTTTCTAAGTTATATTTGACAATTGAAGCAAAAATTATAACATTACCTGATATGGTTCTCAATATGTGGAGAGGATATAGTTAAGATAAGTTATTAAGGAGTGATGGTAAAGGAATCTTGCAAGGGTAATGTTTCTACATGCTAGTTGAACTGGTAAAAAGCCAACATCAGTAAACCATAAGTTACGTATGTTTAATGTAATGCCTTGAGCAGCCATTTAAAAATCTATTCAAAGAGATACACTCAAGATACACTATAGATAAATCAAAATGGAATTATTTAAAAAATATTCAAGTAACCTACAGAATGCCCAGGAAAGTAAAACGGAGGAATAAAAAAACAGAAGAAACAAGAAGAAAACAAACAATAAAATGGCAGACTTAAGCCATAATATATCAATAATTACATTATATAAATCAATGGAACAGAATAGGTAGCCCAGAATATACCCACACAAGTATGATCAACTGCATTTTGACAGAGGTATAAAAGCAATTCAAAATAGACAACTAATGAAAACATACTGTATAGCACAGGGAACTCTACTTAATGCACTGTGGTAACCTAAATGGGAAGGAAATCCAAAAAAGAGGGAATATATGTATATGTATAGCTGATTCATTTTGCTGTACAGTAGGAACTAACACAACATTGTAAAGCAACTATACTCCAATAAAAATTAATTTTAAAATAAAAAGCAATTCAATATAGAAAGGACAGTCTTTTCAACAAATGGTGCTGGAACAATTGGACAACCATATATTATGGATATAAGGCTCTTGTGGATTAAATGTATTATGTATATGTTCTCCCACTACATGGCTTGCCTTTTTACTATTATAATGGTTTCTTTTGATTAAAAGAACTTCTTAATTTTGCTGTACTATACTCTAAGCCTTCATTTTCTCATCTGTAAACTAGGCATTATGGTAGTATTTCACTCACAGGGCTGCTATGAAGAATAAATTAAAAAATGCAGGTACTCCTGGTACTTAACAAAGCTCAATAGATATTATTATTATCCCCAGTGCCACCTTTTTGTTCTCCGTATAACCTTCTATTTCCTTCCATGTTCTCTATTCTGAACCTCTGAAAGGTCACATGGTATAACAGAAAAAGCTGGCCATATGGAGAAAATTGAGATGACTCATTCTCAATCTCATGACCCCACCTACTTAAAATCCCAGCAGGGGAAGAGATATAAGAGGGTGACTACAAGAGGGAAGTGGGTTCATTTTAGTGACTGACATCCAAAGAGCAATATGCTTGCTTCCCCAGCATGCTTCGCCTTCATCTTTCTCCTCTGCCAGCTCACAGGTGAGTCCAGCAAGATCCTCCTGTTTTACTGACTGCCTACCTCACCCTGCATGTAGCTCCAGACTCCTGGCTCCACTCTGGGCCTCTGGCTCAACTTAGGAGGCTCTGCTCCCTCATCTAATACTGCTTTTTATATCCTGTGGTCTCTGGCTCACAGAGGGCAGGAAGAGACTGGAGGGAGAGGAGAAGGAATGACTTTGGGAGTTGACTGTCCTTCTGACTGTCCCAGGGAAGGAAGGGCTGAAAGAAGTGGTGTTGGGTATCAGAAAAACCTGTGTCCTAATCTGGATTCTGCCATGAAATAGATGAAGAATGTCATCTTCCTCGGACCTCAGCCCTCCCTCATTTTGAGGGTAATTTTTAAAACAAAATGAGATGGTACAGGTGTATATTTATTTACTTAGAAATATATATTTAAAATAGTTTAATTTAAATATATTTATAACATTTATACATATACTTCTATGTTTTATATTTATGTAAATATAAATATGTATTATTTAGAAAAATATTTTAAATTATTATGCATTTAACAATCATACTGATGGCAGAGAACATTTGAATTTTCTCTCTTAACCCAAGTAACCCAATCAGTCTCTACTTAGAAAACCAACTCATAGGTAGGCACTTTATATTTAATGCCATGAAGGACTGAGGACTTTTCTATGCCTGTCACAGGTATTCTAGTCTTTCAAGATGTTACTATCTTCAGGGCTCTCAGAAAGGACCAGGAACCCCATAAGTTAGGAATATCTCTCTAGGCATCAAACTCATGGAGAACCACCATGAGGTCTCCCTCTGAGGATTTGGTGTGGCTGGTTCATTTATGTGTGCCCCAGGCCTGCCAGAAGAGACCTGCCCAAGCCCTCATAGTAAGTCAGGGCTCCCAATCCTTTCCTCCCTGCAACCTGGCCTCTTGAACTGTTCAGCATCAACAGACTCTCACCCTCCGTGAGTTCGTTAAAAGTTTGCAATTTTAGGAAGCACCTGGTCCTGGAACTGACCCTTACTTTAAAAACCACTCCCTGAACGGAAATGGTGATCAGAAGTGGAACTTGGGGATGGTGAAATGGGGGAGGACATGGCAGGACTTTTCAAAACCCAGGTGCCCACCTGAAACATGACCTGGGGCAGCAAGGTGCAAGTTGCAAGTGTGCACCCTGCTCCAGGAGGCTGTGATATACCTTCCGTGACTGAAAGAACAATCTGAGATTGTCGTAGAGCCTCCAGTGGGCAGGACTGTGAAAGCAGTGCTGGCCCTGGAGAAGAACTCCTGGGTTTGACTTAGTAGCTATATTATTGTGGATAAGTTTCTTAGCCTTTGAACCTCGGTCTTTACAAGTATGTAACAGAAAATGAAACTTAACTTGCAAATTATTGTGATGTTTTAAATAAGATATCAAATGCAAAACAATATAATAATAATCACCATTTATTAAGCTCCTGTTACGTCCAAGGCATTTTTCATACAATCTCCTCACAAGTCTATAAGATAGATATTATTATCCCCAAAATAGGCTCTGAGAGGTCAAGTGTCTTAGGCAAGATTACACAACTATTAAGAGGTAGAACAGAGACTGAGTTTCCAAAGCTAGTGCTCATTTCATCACACCAGACTAACGGCCTAATATTGTACCCTCAGAAAAAGTGCTCAATAAATGTGTATTTGAGATGAATCTTCCCCAGAGATTCCTTCCCTCTCCAGGTACATGAGGCCAAGGTAGGCACTGGAAATGCCCAAGAAGTGTAGGGAACTCCATTTCCAGGATGTGAATGCACCAAACAAAAATCACCCTGGCCAAATTCAGAGGGACCAAGGAAGAACTCTTGCCGCCTCAGTATTCTCATCTGGAAAATGGGCACAATTTTATGATGATTATAGGATACAGTAGGGTTGAGGAGACAGTTTATAAAAGGAAATCAGAAAAAGTGGGTGAGGAGGTATTGGGGAGGTGTTGAAAAAGACCAGAAAAGACAAACAAGAGGAGCATTTCGGAGATGAGTGAGGGGCAGAACAGTAGGAAACTTGAATATGAATGTTGCAGGTTAGAACTGGAGTGTTGGAAAAGGTAGTTGGTGAATTGGGAGGCTTGCCAGCCTCTGTTCTATGTACATCTTACATGGTACTGATTGTGAATGCCCTTTCCAAGTACATTAATTAAGGGGAATTTGGGTAAAGAGCAGTAATTTCCAAAGTCGTTTTTTTCTTTTTTAAGCAGTGGTTTCCTTTTATAAAAAGAAAACTTACACAGAAACAAACAACTCTGATGCATAGAATTGAAGCCTCCCTGATGGAGGGGGGAGTTCCATAGCCTCCACTCCATCCCTTACCCCCTTGACCTCCATCTAAGCTCCCAAGAAATACACTGAGGCACTGCCACAGACCTCAAAGGTAGCAGGGGCACAGCTTGGGAAACCCTGCCTTAGGAGCCCTTGTTACTAATCCTGACCTTCCACTCACTTGGCACACATCACTATAACCTTCAGAGCACCAGGCTCTTCATCTATAAAATAGGATTGGACTAAGTAGTCCCTAAAATTCCTCCTAGCTTTGAGATGCTCTGGTCCTTGGTTTCCATGGTGAGGGTGGCATGACACGCTGGTGCATTCTGATAGAGGCACCCAGTACTGGAAGAGGTGCTCGGGGACTGGGCTGGCAAGCAGGAGGTGGGCTTTACACACTCCGCTATGCCGAGGTCTTCCTCCTAGGTCACCATCCCTTGATTCTGGCTGTACTGATGGTGTCCCTTACTCCTAATTTGGCTCCCTCCCTCCACTCAACACATGAGCCTTGGGGGAACAGGTTAAGGGGAGGAGGTGACAGCCAAAAGGAAAGGCAGGTGGCAAAAGGGAAGAGCTGTTTTCCGTTCTTGTTATGAAGAGCATCTTAGGGCTGAATCTCCTGGTGCCAAAAATACCTGAGACTTGGCCAGGGCAGAAAGCAAAGGGTCTCCTGTTCCAGCTCCCTCAACCTCCAAAAGTAGGTTGGTGGGGATGCTTGCCGTAGGAATTATCTCCCTGAGTGGTGATTGGACTTATCTTTTGCTGTGAATTAGCCAGTGACTGATGTATAGGCGTTAGGGTCCAGACCACCTTCTAAGAAGCTTACCTTACTGAGAAGCCATCCAAAGAAGTTTTGGGAAATCTCACTTCTAGCTATTCTTGCAGAAATGAGACCAAAAAGTGGGAAGCTTTCTCAAAGCCTGTCCCTTATAACACTACTGCCTGTCGTTCCCTCTTGCTTCCCACCGTGTCTCAGACTGCTCTGTACTTCTCAAAATGTTTTCACATCTGTATTCACCCTTCATCCTTCCCTAAATCCTGGTGAATAAAGGTTATTCTTTTTCTCCTATGAGAGTTGAGAACACTGAAATTCAAAGTGGTAGTGGGAGGTAGCAGCGGAAAGAATGCAGGCCTCTAGAGGAGATGGGGGAACGCACTAGCTTCTCATGTCACATCTGCCACTTTCCAGTTTGGGGCCTTGGGAAAGTCACTCAGCATCTTGGAGCCCCAGTGTCTTCATCTATAAAGTGCAGCTTAACGTTTATCACATGGAGTTGACTTGAGGATCAAGAACGAGAATACCCATTAAACCAAGTATTCATTGCTGGAGTTATTATTACAGAGGAACCAGAATGGAACCCAGGTCTCCTGACCCCCAGTTAGGCCAGACCTCTAACTTTTTTACACTGCTGCATGTTGCCTGGGAGAAGAGGCCATCTCCACCCATCCCTGGATGAGACTCCAGACCCCATCACCAGGTGATCTGGAACCTAATGCCTGTAGATCAATGATCCTCTAACTCACAGCAAAATGGTATGTCCAGTCACCACCCAGGGGAATAGCTCCTCATGGGGAATATAAAGTGGAAAATGAAGTGACATTCATGGTGGAATTTCAGAGGGTAGGTGTGAGAAAGAGTTGAAGACTTCCTCAGGGAAGGGCTTTGAACTAGGATTTATGGGTCTTAAATAAGGTTTAGATGGACACAGAAAAGGATAAAACACCAATAAAAGCGTGAGTTAGGACATAAACTGGGGATAAGCTGAAGGAGGAGCCCTGACTGCTTGTCTGGTGGTAGTAAGTGGGTGGCAGTCCAAGGCTTCATATCTTCCCACAGCATCAACTTTTGCTGGCCTAGGAACAAAAGCCCTGGGCTTCTCTCAGATACAATCAACCTGGGACATGTGATTCCCCTGAACTAATTACTATGCAGAGGAAGGCTACCACTTGAGTTGAGTTACCAAACCATATGGCTGCTAAAAAATGAGGAAGGAGTGAAATGGATACAGAGGAGGCAAGTTACAACATTCACCACATTAATCCAGGTGGGAGGGTAGATGAGTCTCATGGGGCCCAATCCTCCCTGGCCTTGTAGATAGGTGCTAGTAGCTACTCATTCTCTAGGGCCTTCTGATCACACAGGTCATGTTACATCCCCCACCCCCATCATGTGTTCCCTAAGTACTGTCATTTCCCCTTTCACAGCACATGTTGTTACTTATTTAATGACTCTCTCCCAACTCCATGAGTGCAAGGATCATGACTATCTTGCTCCCCAGTTATACCCTCAGCTCCTACAGAGTGCCAGGCACAAGTATGGAACTAAACAAATTCTTGTTAAAGGAAGGAATGACTGAATGAGCAGAGCATGACCTACCTAGACATGGTAAAACCCTATAGGGTCACACACCACAGATGGAGAAGCCATCAGAGAAAGGGGAGCTTCAGTTCAGTCTTAGAAGCTGAGAAGAGAAGTGTCTTGTTTCTGGATCCCCTTTCACAGTCAACTGGGAAGAGGAAACAAAACTGGTTAGGACTTAACCAACCCAGCCCCCTAACGTCTGAGCTCACATTTAGGGAATGGCATGGAACTACTTTCTTCTTTTATGACTCTTCTCCTCACCCTGAAGATACAATAAAGATAGAACAATATCCTCCATCTAGGTTCATGTTGGCAATTTGCACTGTATTGTCCTCCAATTTCACTCTAACAAGGAACAATGCATTTGGAGATATTTTCTTATATCTCCACACAATTAACATTTCTTAAAATGTACCCTAGGAAGATAGCACCATGTTTACAAAGATGTGAAAAGAACAATTAATTATTCATGGCTTAAGTGCACGCACACATGCTAAAACACTAAAGCCACATCCTTACAATTTTGTCACCTCCTTGACATATACATGTCCCCCAAACCTCACATGCAAATTAAAATACTCAAAGATGCCCTAATCCAAGAATTGCACCTACTTGTGGGCAAGTGATATCCAATCTTTATTTGACTGCAAAATATTCACCCCTTCCATCTCATGGTTGAAGTAAAAGAATGAATACATTAATTGGTAAATCAAAAATTCAAATAAAACTGGTTTTGTCTATAACATTTACTGGAAATGTTTTGACACCCCATGAGATGATCAAAGAGAGAGTAATGAGAAACCATCCTCCCTTAGTATTAGAAAAGCAGGGAGGGCAGCTTTTTGGAAACTCAGCTTACTTAACAGGATGACTTGATAAAGGCTTGAGTGATCCAAAGTATATATGCATATATATAAATTATAGGGGACAAATGTTCGAAAACAGGAATCAGCTCCTAAAAGGAATTTACTCAGGAAGAGAAACCGGTACTTTTAGAGATAAATTTAGCAAAAAATTTGGTCAAGATCCAAGACCTGTTATCAAGGGGCTAGGTCAACATTTGGTAGCACCAGATTCCCTTAATCTGGGGGCACTGGTAGAGCAGCTTGTGCTTGAAGGAAGGTCACCAAAGGACTTGAATGGTAAATCGGGATTCCATGGGACCCCAGGGCTTCAGGTTTGACACCTGAGCCCTTGAGGGAACTGAAGAAGGGGACTAATGGAAAGGGCTGGAGCTGGCACAAATGCCAAGGGACCCTCAAATTGAGCCATAGTGGAAAGAGTCCAGGCTCCAGGGCTGCAGTGACACTGGGTTAAATCCTCAAATTATCAGCTGCTAGCTTTGTGCCCTTGGAAAAGTTACTTAGGTTTATTTGAATCTCAGGTTTGTTTTTTTTTTAATCAAATCCAGTTAACAAACTTTTGCTGTAAAGGGCCAAATACTAAAATTTTAAGCTTTGCAGGCAGTATGATCTCTGTCACAACTATCCAACTCAGCCTTTGTAGTGGAAAAGCAGCCATAGACAATGTGCAATGGAAAGAACATGGCTGTGTTCCAATAAAACTTTATTTTCAAAAACAGGGGGCAGGCCAGATTTGGCCCATGAGCTATTCATTAGGTTGCTGCTCAGTTGACCACTTCTGGAAGCTTTTCCAGCAGACATTCTTAACTGTTTTTCACCTGGAGCCACAAAATCAGTGATGGTTGTTTGCAAGTCATGCTTTCTGAGGTGAATTAAGATTGCAGTGAAACAGAAATTTGGGAGGCAGGGAGCAGTAAAGCCCTACTACAATTCCTGATAGTTCAGGGTAAACATCACAAGGTAGCCTGGGCATATTCCAGAGCTCCCAGTCACTCACCCTTTTCCTTTCCACTCAAGGAAGGATATTGGAATTCAAGTGAATGAGAACCTCATTTGGGGATGATCTTGAATTCACTCCCATCTACCATAAAATAGAAAGATAAATCATCCTCAAACTTCTAAGCTACCACTATCTTTAAAAACTTAGAGCTTGCCTCCCGGTGCCCTGGTTTGTGCTTGAGAACTTCTGCCCCAGGTCAGATAGACTGCTACCTTCTTCATCTGCAACACAATCAGCTCTCCCAGGAGCAATTTGGGAGTCCTAAATGGAGCTTGGACAGTAACCTTCCCACTTGTCACCCCACAGGAACTTGTCAAGGATGCAGCCGACGTCATGGTCTACCTCAGAGCTTGGTCTTTTCAGCCAGAGATCTCTGGGAATGGGGTGGGTTCGCCTGTAGTCACCCCTTTCAGGCAGAGAGTTCTGACCTCAGTGCCTTTGTGTGAGTGAGGTTCCAAAGGGTTTCCCAGGACTGGTTGGGTTAGACTGAGAGGGTTTCTTGGGACCTTTCCGGGACCTAAAGGGAGTGAGTAATTGGTGGCAAGGGCAGGAACTCAGGTTTATTTTATGGTTCTCTATTTCTGCAGGGCCAGCAGCCTCTGGAGTACTGAAGAAGCTAGTTGGTGCCCTTGGTGGGTCTGTGACTTTCCCACTGAATCTCTCAGTAGATCCAATTGACAGCATTATCTGGGTCTTCAACACAACCACTCTCGTCACCATACAGCCAAAGTTGGCAGACAAAAAAGCCGTTATCATAGTGACCCAATATCGTAACAAGGAAAGGGTGAATTTCCCACATGAAGGCTACTCCCTGAGGCTCAGCAAACTGAAGAAGAATGACTCAGGTGTCTACCGTGTGGAGATACACAGCTCAACCCTCCAGGATCCCCTCACCCAGGAGTATGAGCTGCGTGTCTATGGTGAGCAGAATCAGTTCCAAAGGTGGATGACTGCCTTCTTAAAATGGTGAACTCCATGATATTGGAGCTGTTCAAACAAAGGCTGGATAAACCCTTGGCAATAAAGTGGAAGAGGGAACTCGTGCGTGGATGAAGTAGATATAGTCAACCCTTGAAGTCCCCTCTTAGAGATTCTGTAAGAAGGATTGTGGTGCAGCAGATAGGCGTTATGAGAAGTGACAATCACGCAGGTCAAATGTTGGCTTCTCTACTTACTAGTTACATGGCCTTAGACAAGTTACTTGATCTCTTTGAAACTTCATTTCCATATCTGTAATGGGGAGTAAAGTGATACCTATCTTAGAAAGATTATCAGGTATAACTATCAATCACACCTCTTCCCCTGAATATTCTAACCAAATGAGAAATAGACACAAGAATTAGAAAGGAAGATAAAAATATCAGCTTTGTTTTTTCTGGTAAAGCTGGATAATAAAAATACTTTCTCCCAAGTCTAGACTTTGGTGCCTATTCAGGGAAAATGAACTTATGAAACAATTACTCAACCAGCTACAAGAATAGCTGCCTCTCTCACTGAGCTGCAATATCAGGGACACCAGGAGATGGGCCTGCAGGTTTGCTTGTAGGAGGTAGACCATGCACCTTAATCCAGATGTGTCCTCCATATAGATATAGTTGAAAAGAATGGAAGACATGCATTCTGCAGGCAAACTAGTGGGGTGGGGGGGTGGGGGGAGAGCAAACCACATTTACACAACAATCATAACAGCTCAAACATGTAAATAGAGAAATGTAGTTGAGGGATGTCAGACTCACCATCTCAGCAATGAAACAATTGCTCATCCTCTGAAAGAATGAGCACAAGGTAGAGAGGGGAACCAGAAGTGTTGCTCCAATACCTTTGTTCTCTCCTAGAGAGTAAAGTGAGTCTCTTCAAGGAAGCCTGAGGACAGGGGAATAGGGAGCCTCCAAAAAAGATAAAACTGATGAACATCTAAAATGCTTTTAACACAGTGCTTGCCATATGTCTGTGCTTAGTAAATGGCAGCTCATTCTTGTTGCACTGTAAATATTTCTATTACTATTGTTGTTGTTTTATGGCTGTGGGCAATCTGACCTAGATAGTTCTCTTCCCCAGATAAGAATCAGAATTCTGCTCTGAACTACTGTTTCCTCTCCACTCTGTAGCACACCAGGGAGATTCAGGTCCAAGGTTTACAAGAATAATGCAGAAAAAAGGAGGGCTATGGGCATAGTTTCCACACTTGGTTGTCTATTTCTCTTTTACAGAGCACCTGTCAAAGCCCAAAGTCATCATAGGTCTGCAGAACAATAAGAATGGCACATGTGTAACCAATCTGACATGTTCCATGGAACAGGGAGGAGAGGATGTAACTTACAGCTGGAAGTCCCTGGGACAGGCGACCAATGAGTCTCATAGTGGCTCCATCCTCCCCATATCCTGGAGGCAGGAGAAAAGGGACATGACCTTCATCTGCATGGCCAGAAACCCCATCAGCAGCAATTCCTCAAACCCCATCTTTGCCTGGAACCTCTGTGAAGGTGACTGTCTCTCTTCTCTCTCCAGGAGCCACTGGTCTTAGGACCTATATCTTCTTCAGCTCCTGGTCCCCCATGGGAACAAGCCCTTTCTGAAAACTGGAAGCCCTGGGGAAGTCATCAGACTGGGAGGAAGGTTACAATTGCTCCAAAAGTTGGGTCATTTTCCCTAGCTGACTCTTCTCCTTGCCCTGTGCCTCCACCCATTCTCTCTTTAAAGGTGCTGCTGGTGGCCTGGCTACCTCTGTGATCCTCAAACTCCTGTTGTCACTCATCCTGCTCTGTTTCATTGCACTGGTGCTAATTATTTTGATCATACGAAGAGAAAGAAGAAAAGGTACAGCATTAACTATTTTTGTCTTCACCCTCAATCATGCATTTTCTCCCTCATTCATTCAACAGTATGTTGGATTGTGTGCCAAGCTTGGTGCTAGGCACTAAGGATGCAGAAATGAAGAAGCCATCATCTCTGCCCTAAAGGACAGCACCATCCATCTGTACTCCTTAGTTCTGGAGTGGAGAGAATACCTGAGCCCTTAACTTCTCTCCTAAGGCCAGGGTTCTCCTAGTTCCTTCTCCAGTGCCTGCCCTTCTCCTTCCCCCCAGAGGGACTTACTAGTGTATCCCTCCTGCTGACACAGGTCACACACTGCTGACTCTGCTCCCCTGACTGGGAGGCCATGGCCTCCAACTCTGAGGTCCACAAACCAGCACCGTCCGTTCAGCCCATCCCTGTCAGAGCCCCCAATCCATCCCTGTTCTCTCCATTGGATCAACTCCAGAGACTTCTCTCTACTCCCCACCTCAGTCTAGATACATTACTCCTGGAGAAGCCTTTCTCTGTCTTTCTCCAGGCTGTACCCCATGCTCTGTGTCCCTAAACCCTGCTGATTTGTCTTCTCGGGTTCCCACTGATACTGTCCACTCAGGGTATTGGGGAGGGACCTAAGCGCTGGTTGGGTATGAACTGCAGACTTTGAGATATTCTCTCCCTCCTGGAAACACTGTAAAAGCATTTCTGATCTCCTCTGCTTCCTCTTTTGGTTGCCTTTGTCCAGAAATTGGGAAGTGAAGTGATGAGGGTGACCAGTTCATCTTGGGGTTCCTGGGTTTAGCACTGAAAGTCTCATGTCCTGGAAAACCCTTGAGTTACAGGGAAATCAAGATGGTTGGCCACCCTAAGTGGGTCATCCAGATGGTGGGCCAATGAGGGTGGCCAGTGGAAGGAGGAGCCAGCTCTGATTCTCTCCCATCTTGGTTTCAGAGTTCATTGAAGAGAAGAAGGGACTGAACCTTCATCCAGAAACTCTTAACTACTCCCCCGCTTTTGAAGAGACCTCGGAGTATGACATAATCTCTTACTTTAATGTGAGTTCTTTCCCATCTTTCCTGGGGCCTGATTCTCCTCTCTGAGGCCCTCCTTGTTTTACTTGAGATTTTTTCATGGATTTGGGCAACATGGGAAATGAAAATGTATAACCCTTTAAACCCAATGTACCTGTGTCTCCCCCAAGTATTTATGGATTCTCTCTTGTGCAGGAACTGGTGGCCCCTGGAGCATCTGGTTCTGACCTAGCCAGTAACGTTCACACTGTGATCTACGGGATCACTCCTTCCCCTCCACTGTTCAAAATGGCCACTCAACAGACCCAATTCCTTTTGCATAGGATGGCGGGTAGAGAAATGTGCCTTTGACATGATGTTTGAGTTATGGTGTCAGAAAACTGGCTTTAGAGATGCCATTTCCTCTGAGGCAACTCAAGGAACCATCAGGAGGGGGCTCAGAGGGTCCATGGTGGCTCTGGGCCCTCACTCAAGGCTTCCCAAGTGTGGGTCGCCAAGCTGCAGTGAACGAACACAAGGTTAATTCAAAGAAAACTCTTTGAAAAGAAAATCTTAAGACTAAGGTTTAAAGAAATACAAATAACAAGAGACAATTTGGAGACAGGAACTACGTAGACAGCTTCAAAATGTCCACTGGCAAAAATCATTGCAGCCAAGGCTAGGCTTGCTCCTTAGGGGTGATAGTGTCCTTTCCACATTGGCCCACTTAATGAAGAAATAAAAGCACTTTGGAGCTTCAAAAATCTTAGTTTTGGGCTTCCCTGGTGGTGCAGTGGTTGAGAATCTGCCTGCCAATGCAGGGGACACGGGTTCGAGCCCTGGTCTGGGAAGATCCCACATGCCGCGGAGAAACTAGGCCCGTGAGCCACAACTACTGAGCCTGCGCGTCTGGGGCCTATGCTCCGCAACAAGAGAGGCCGCGATCGTGAGAGGCCCGCGCACCGCACCGCGATGAAGAGTGGCCCCCGCTTGCCGCAACTAGAGAAAGCCCTCGTACAGAAACGAAGACCCAACACAGCCAAAAATTAATTAATTAATTAATTAACTTAAAAAAAAAAATCTTAGTTTTACTCCAGTCTTCAGTGTCTCCTGATCAGGATGCATCTTCTTACACTTATTCACAACTTTTCCAAGAGGAGATATTATGTTTCCTCTTCGAAGTTGTTGGTGTCCTGAGAGCTCCTTCCTTCCTCACAGGGGCGACCTCTTTGTGCTTCACTCAGCCCGGCTTCTGTCAAAATTGATCACTTTATCACCATCCTCCCTCTTCCCCTGCTCAAGACACATTCCCTGGAGACCACAAGACTGTCCAGTGACTGTCCAGTGAAATAAATTTCACTGACCCAGGATATTTTTCTCCAGCCTGGAAGGAGCTTTTGTTATTGCTGTCGTTGTTTTGTTTTGTTTTGTCCCTTTAGTCATCATTTATGATTTGCTCCATAAGCTCTTTTGACTGATGGAAAAGTTTATTTCCAACATTGACAATATGATTTCAAATTATCCTTTAATCACCTTAGGAGGCTCATAGCTCATAGGACTTAATATATCTTATATATTTATTAAGTAATTTAAACAAGATACAGTTTTAAAATAATGCAATTTCTTCTTTTTTAAAATTTATTTATTTTTGGCTGCATTGGGTCCTCGTTGCTGTGCGTGGGCTTTCTCTAGTTGTGGTGAGCGGGGGCTACTCTTCATTGTGGTTTGCGGTCTTCTCGTTGTAGTGACTTCACTTGTTGCGGAGCACAGGTTCTAGGCACGTGGGCTTCAGTAGTTGCGGCTTATGGGCTCTAGAGCACAGGCTCAGTAATTGTGGTGCACTGGCTTAGTTGCTCCGTGGCATGTGGAATCTTCCCAGACCAGGGCTCAAACCCACGTCTCCTGCATTGGCAGGCAGATTCTTAACCACTGCACTACCAGGGAAGCCCACAATTTCTTCTTGAAAAATGTCATTAATAATTACAATAGCAGTCACTGACAAGAGCACTTCCCACTCCCCCATTCTGGCTCCAGAACCCTCTCTTCTCTCTCACCCTCTCCTCCCACCTCTGTTTTCCCTTCTCTGGATTCTGGTTGTCTCTTTGGCCTTGTCTATGTGACCCAGGGGGTTGGTGATGATTTCTTTTGTTTGTTTTTTGTTTTTTAACAGAGCACTATACCAGAGGAAAATGCAGTAAATACACTTTATTCCACTGTGAAAATACCCCCAAAGGTAAGAAGCTTTAGAGCTGAGTTTTATCTTAGCTGTCCCATCCTTCTTCTTTTTTCAAGTTTAGCTAGAATCTCTTGGGCCCCGGCGATCTCATTTTCCCTGTTACTAAAAGGCACACCAGGATACCCATTCTCTTTGCTTAAGGTTACACAAGTATGTGGGGAATAGAAGAGAATTGTGTTTTAGGAGTGAAAATGGGGGTAATGTGGAACAAATAGAGTAGGAGAGAGGTTCCAGGCGGGATCAATAGGGAAAATCAGCAGGATCCTGACTGAGGGCATGGGAAAAGTTCCATGGCTTAGACTGTGCCTGGGAGAAAGGGATGGCTGGGGAGACACCTCCGGCTTGTTTCTGAGCCACTAGCAAACTGGAGGCAGGAGAGTGTTCCTCTTCTTTTCCATGGTCTAGCTGTGTTACATGTGATTTGCAACTTCTCCCCAGTCAAGCTACTAACGTAGTAAGCTTTTAAAGCTTATTCCTTCACAGATCACGCTTGGCAGAAGCAGGGATACCTTCCTGTCTCCTCTCCCAACCACATCAGAAAAATGAGGATGGGTAAAGCAGTTTGCCTAGTAATAGGAAAGGTTGGTTTGGATAGATTATTAGAAGGAAAGTTGAGTTCATTAAGCATTCAACAAGATAAATGTGGGTTAGGCTTGAGGAGTAGTTTTTCTAAAGTCAAAATGATTAAACAATGGGAACAAGCATAGCGAGAGGTTTGGGTTGGGTACCCTTGGCAATGAAGAGTGTCTGGGATGGTGGGGTCTCCTGGGGGGGTCCATAGTTCTGCTCCTCTCCAGTATTCTGCATCCTTATGTCTGCCCAGCAGGTGGAGAAATCCCACTCACTGCCCACGTTGCCAGATACACCAAGGCAATTTACCCATGAGAATGTCATCTAAGCAGCCATGTGTTCCAAAGAAAATGGTCAAAAGAATTCACTGACTTGACCAAAAACATCAAGGAAGAATGAAGGACACTGACTTCCTTCCAGAATAAAGTATCCCTTAGGCTCCTTCAGACTTAAGAGTTCCTAATCCGGGAATTTCCTGGTGGTCCAGTGGTTAGGGCTCTGTGCTTTCACTGCTGAGGGCCGGGGTTCAATCCCTGGTTGGGGAACTAAAATCCCACAAGCAGTGTGGTGAGGCCAAAAAAAAAACAGAGAGAGTTCTTAATCCTACCCACTGCTGAGAAATCTCTTCAAATCCAGAATCCCTCCTGGAAATGTGATTGGGAATTTATCAGCCAACTCAAAGCAAGGGCTTAGAAGCATCTCTGTTGAAATGTAAATGCAGTTTCACACATTTGAATGACAGCTCCCATTCCAGGGTTTGGAGATGAGGAATATACCAAGGGTTTGGTTGCCAAGAGGGCAAGAACTTCGGAGCAGGCAGCTGATGTTCCCCGCAGAAGCAGAAGACAGCAGTCAGAAATGGATTTATTTACTGACTCATCAACGACGTGCCTGACACTGTGCTGAGCTTACTGTGATTTTCGTCAGATGTGCTCTCTGTTCTCCTGAAACTGACCCTTCATGAACTACTTCCGTGGGCAGTGGCAGCAGGCCTGACCACTGATTCCCAACACCCAGGGGAGTCAGGTGTGGATCCACGGGACTTGGGAGTCAAAGTGCATAAGGACAGAGAAGCCAAGTAGAAGACTCAGTTTGGCTGAGTGGAAACTCAGAAGTGTGATTGACCACTGCCCCAGCTTCATTTACACTTTTGTGCTGCAAGGGAGAAACCCAGGCCTTAGGCCTATGCAGGAGCCCATCTCAGTGGAAGAACTGCGCCTGAAGACATACCTTGAATCTATTTATAGGAGACTTGCAAACATTTAGAGTTGTTTAATTCATTCAATGAATATTTATTAGGAACCTCTGTTAGGTGAGTCTAGCAAATAAGACAGACATGATCCCTGCCCCTATAGAGCTCACCTTTTTAGTGAAATGAGAAACATGTGGAGGGAGAGGGTTGCTTTGGATGTCTTCCCGGACACACATCTTGAATGGAAATGTTGGAAAGGGATCTGAGGTCTCAGGTCTAGGGGTGTGAAGTGTTTCCTTTATTCAAGGGAAAACAACTTCTGGGGTACAGTGCCTCACAAGCAGTGCAGCACTCTTCCTGAGGGATTTTGGGCAAGAGTGAGTTTTATAGAGTTTTAGAAGAGGCAACTTAGAAACAGGGCATGATTGGCTAAGAGGTGGGGATTTCCCTATAAGTCCTAGTTTCTAGGGTAAGGTGAGCTATAGGGAAAGCTGAGTCGGAGGATTGTGACTGGTGGATGTTAGGTTCCTGGACAGGTGTTTCCCATAAGTGCAGGCTGACTTAGGCTTAGATTCGTGATGTGGGCTGGACCACTGGGGTAGCTGCCATTTTGTGGGTCCAAATATATGAATTATTAGAAATAAGGTGGAGAAATGTGTGTTAAAAGTTTGTGAAGGGAGAAGATATCTGCTCTGTGTGGAAAGGCCCACATGGGAGAAGAGCAAGGCCACTGGCTGACAGCCAAGCTGAGCTTCCAGCCAGCAGCCAGCACCAACTGCCAGCCATGAGAGGGAAGCCATTTTGTATATTGCATCATTCTTGGCACCTCAGCCAATACCACGTGAAGCAGAAGAACCAGCTAGGCAATCCAGAGAATAGTGAGAAATTTAAAAATTGTTGTTTTAAACCATGAGAGAGAGAGAGAGAGAATGAGGGGGGGGGGGTGAGGGAAGGAGGGAGGGAGAGAGATGGAGAGAGAAAGAGAGAGGAAATATCTAGAAAAAAAAACCTTCGGATATAAAATGGCCAATGTAAGAGATAATAAGCCTTCAAGAAAAAAACTAAAAGGGAGGGGACCAAGAGAACAGTCTGAGGCTGATTTGAGGGGAAACAAATATGAGTAGGAGGCAGTCCCCCAGCTCTGAGGAACCTGGAGGAGGGCCCAGCTGTCCTCCACGTGGAGCCATGCAGATGTAGATGAGAAAAAATAATTTTCCTCTGCCCTTCTGGGTTCTTGGCTGAGACCCCATAATAAAAAGATTAAGAGAAGAAAAACAAACACGTTTAATAACAAGTATTCCTCCTATATACATGTGAGATACCCAGGAAAACTGAATAAACCTTCCTGAAATGGCCTCTTCCATCACCATCTCCAGACAAAGGAAGACGGAGGAGGGGGCAGTTATGGGAGGTTATCAGGCAAAGCACAGTACCACATGGTTGTTAGGCAGTTTTAAATCACTGCTTTCTCCGTTGATGAGTTTTTAGAGATTTAGTCACCCCCCTCCTCCTGGTACAGAGAAGGAGACACCCTTGCAAATGGAGATTTCTCTTGTAAATGTAAATGTCTCTTACAAAAGGGTAACTTCTACTCATTTTCAGAGCTCTTCCTATGTCTGTTGTTTCTTAAAAGTAATCAGCGGGCTTCCCTGGTGGCGCAGTGGTTGAGAATCTGCCTGCTAATGCAGGGGACACGGGTTCGAGCCCTGGTCTGGGAAGATCCCACATGCCACGGAGCAACTGGGCCCGTGAGCCACAATTACTGAGCCTGCGCGTCTGGAGCCTGTGCTCCGCAACAAGAGAGGCCGCGATCGTGAGAGGTCCTCACACCGCGATGAAGAGTGGCCCCCGCTTGCTGCAACTGGAGAAAGCCCTCGCACGGAAACGAAGACTCAACACAGTCATAAATAAATAAATAAATAAATAAATAAAAGACCGTGAATTTCTAAAAAAAAAAAAAAAATCTTAAAAAAAAAAAAAGTAATCAGCATAAAATAATCCTTATGCCAAAGAGACATATTTTTGAAGTGACAAATTCTGCTCCCCTTCACAGATGTGTCCTTTCTGAGACACCACATCAAATAGAGTGTGATTCACATATAAATATTGTAAATGTCTGTATTTATTACTACAATTACTTTTTTAATAAAATAAGCATGTCTTGAGGAAGATTTTTTTTTCTAATTCTCACAAATTTTGGGGTGGGGTGGGGTGGGGTGGAGTGTAGCTATAGCAGCACTTGGAGGGGAGAGTGATCTACATTGCAGCCAGAAAGAAAAGCTACCAACTAAGTATATGTGTGACCCACATTGATGCCACCTCAACTGTGACACTGTACCACATCTTCATGGCCTAGGGTGAAGCCAGTGTGGCATTCATCATGGCACAAAATTTAAGGGAGCACCAAAACACTCAGCCATCAAGGTAAATAATATTTTTGTGCAATATTTAGAAAAATCAAAATTAATGCGAAAAATCCATTACGGGTGAAGGAGTGTTTCCCTTCTTTCCCCTCTTAGTTCTTTTGGCTAGCAATTAAAATGACATAAGGCAGATTAAGAGGAGAAAATCAAATTTATTACATGCACAGTAGGAATCCATATAAGTATGAAGAATTTCAAAGACAGCACGACAAGGTGAGGTGTGTATATATTCTGAACTAAAGAGAAGGAGGTAGGGGTCTGAAGTTTCAAGGGGAAGTAAGGTAACTCACAGGAAGATAAAAAGAGTTAATGTTTGATAAACAAATGTTTACTGGGCCATCAAAAGATAATGGGACACAGGACTTTGACCAAATGGGCTTTGCTAGGTTCTACCACTGTCTGCCACTCCTAATACTTTATATAGTTATCTATGGTGATAGCATCTTCCTGGACAGGCCTCCTATCTTAAAGTCTTTTAGGCAGTAAGGGGTAAGTTCAAGGTTCTTCCTAAGACACCAAGATTTGCAGCAGAGAAAAGGTTTATTCTTGAGGCAGCCAAGTGGAGAGACAGGAGAACAAATCTCAAATCCACCTCCCCAAAGGTGAGAGGCTAAGGTTATTTATGGGGTAAGAAAGCAGGGTGGTCTGAAGCATGGGGAATGTGGGAAAAGGTGACTGGAAATAAGAAAAAAAGACACAGACCTACTAGAGAATGGACTTGAGGATATGGGGAGGGGGAAGGGTAAGATGTGACAAAGTGAGAGAGTGGCATGGACATATATACACTACCAAACGTAAAATAGATAGCTAGTGGGAAGCAGCCGCATAGCACAGGGAGATCAGCTAGGTGCTTTGTGACCACCTAGAGGGGTGGGATAGGGAGGGTGGGAGGGAGGGAGATGCAAGAGGGAAGAGATATGGGAACATATGTATATGTATAACTGATTCACTTTGTTATAAAGCAGAAACTAACACACCATTGTAAAGCAATTATACTCCAATAAAGATGTTCAAATTAAAAAAAAAAAAAAGGTGAGGTAATCATCATTCTGCACACTGCAACTAAACTACAGGCTTCTTCATAGGATGCATATTCAGAAAACGCCTGCATGCATGTCCTGAGGGTGGAGTTTTAGACCCTCTGCTGTTAAAAGGTCACCAAGAGGACACTCATGCATGCCCAGTTGGAGGGCCAGAGGTCTTAACTGGCTCGAGCTCCAACTGAACATAGCTAACTCCAAATTCCTGAAAAACAATTAAGGCAAACATCTTGTCATTTAGGCTATATGACTCTTGGAGAACGTGAAAGTTTTTGTAAAAACTATTAAAGCAAGCTCGATCAGTGAAGGCAGGTTACAAGTTTAATGGATCTAACTCATGACTAACCTTGGTAATTTTCAGCTCAAAATAATCTGCATGCCAGAGTGGCACATCTTGGGGTGGTCTGTTCTCTGCCCCATCACTGTGATGGACAAAATATCAAAATTTTAAATAAAGAAGTGCCATGCCAAGTCAGATTGGAGACTGAAGGAAAAGGAAAAATTAGTAATACTGATTCTGTCCTTAGTCAAAATTTTGATACTTTGTTCTCTGAGCTGCGCTGTTCTCTCTCCTTCAGCCCAAAGCCAGGTTGGTTTTTAGGCAAGAGTGTGAGTCCCCCATTATTCTAAGTGGAAAAAAATACTAATTTACAGTATTCCCTACACTGAGATGACAACATCTCTGGGTGTTTGCCTGACTCCACTGGAGAAAATGTGTCATTGAGATTCCACTAGCATTTTGCACCCGCCTAAACCTCCCAGCAACAAGTGAGTCTTCTAAGACTCCCCTCTCTCCCCACACATCCCCGACCTGCAATCCCTTGCTAGGGACCAGTTACTTTCGTGTAAATTTTGTCCCATGGGTCCTCATATGACTCCTGTGGGACCAGCTCATCTGGGGTATGTATGTCCAGTTTACAGATGTTGAAACTGAAACCAAGACAAACTAGGAAACTTGCCTGAAGTTCCACACTTCAGTATGCAACCAAAGCTAGAACAAAAGCAGTGCCCTCTCCACCACCCATTATCTACTGCAGAGGAAGATAGGGATCAAAGCTTGAGAGGGATGGTCCCCCCTCTTCCCAACTGTAGGTGGAGGAAAGGACACAGCTTTGGAGACTGTCAGGGCTGGGGTTGAGGCCCTACTAGCAGAGTAACCCTCACCAAAGACTTGGGCTCCATGAGCTTCTAGTTTCTTATCTCTAAAACCCTTATAGGGCTTGCAATGTGGGCATTATATGAAACAAGTGCTTGGCCTGTAGTTGGAGATTCGCATATGGTACATGATGTTTAGGGTAAAAGACGGTACATAAAAAATGGTTAACTTCCCAAAAGTCAACACAGAATAAGGTAACAGAAACATTAAAGTGGAGATTCAGCCCTTAGAAGATAAGTATCTATTATAGGGGAGAAAAAATTTCCCTTTTTTACCATCTAGGTTCGTTGGCTGGTATAATAATTAGATTGATGGAAGACAGAGTAACAGGAGAAAAACAAATTCAATTTTATACATACAGGAGACCCATAAGAATATGAGACTCAAAGGCAGTCAGACAATTAAAGCCTATATACCATCCTGAGCTAATGAAAGAAATGTGGGTCTGGGACTTCAGAGGGGTAGAAGACAACTCACAGGAAGATGAGAAGAGCAAATGTTTGGTTAACAGATGTTTGCCCTGCCATGCAGATAAGTGACTCAGATGAAAAAGTTGTCTCTGGTAGTAGCTCTCTTTCTGGCACAGACCCCATTTCTAAATTCTTTTTGTCAGTTTAGGGGATGGTAAAAAGCTTTTTCTGAGTTGGTTCCGTCTTGATTGCCTTCAGCTCAAAATAATCCACCTGCCAAAGTGGCACATTTTGGGGTAGAATATTCTCTTGTTAATCTTTGATTAAGGGGAAGGTCTCAGTTATAGAACCTAGAAAGGTAGAGGGTGGAAGATTGTTTTTCTTCCCTTACAACATCACAAGTGAAAAAAGTAGAATGTAAATTTTAATATGCTGTATAATTAAAACTGCTTTTTAAAAACGCCTATGCAAAAAAATTGTTGTGAAAAAATTAATCAATAGTTGATCTAAGGAAGAAATGGAAAATTTTCTTTGAGCCAACCTGAGGATTATAACCTGGGAGACAGTCTTTCAGAAAGCTCTGAGGACTGTTCAGCCCCTTAGAGGCCGAGACACAGTTATATATGGTTTTCAGACAAACGGTTATAGTCAAATGATGGATTATTGACAGTTTACACAATCCAGCTTTATGCGTACAAAGCAAGTAGTGAGTCATGGGTCATGACCCCTTGCAAGATTAAGAAGGAAGGTTATCTCCTAAGGAGTTATGACCCTTTATGAGATTAAAAAGGAATGTTACCTCCTAAGGAGGTCTGGTTATTGCAGATGCACAATACACAGTAAGGGGGAGGGAGGAGGCCAAAATGGGCAAAGAAAAATTTTATGTTTAAATTTTTTTTTGTCTTGCCATAAAATATGAATTTATTTCATCAGAAGAGAAAAACATCAAAATATTAACACTGGTTTTTTGGGGGGTGGGTGATAGGTGGCATGGTTTTCTTCTACTTGTCTTCATTTGTCAAATGTTCTTTAATGAGAAAGCACGTATTACATAATAGAGTGGAAGAATTTTGTTTTATTTATTTAGTTAGTTAGTTTTGGCTGTGTTGGGTCTTTGTTGCTGCGCACGGGTTTTCTCTAGTTGCGGCGAGCCGGGGCTACTCTTCACTGCGGTGTGCGGGCTTCTCACTGCGGTGGCTTCTCTTGTTGCAGAGCACGGGCTCTGGGCATGCGGGCTTCAGTAGTTGTGGCACATGGGCACAGCAGTTGTGACTCGCGGGCTCTAGAGAGCAGGCTCAGTAGTTGTGGCGTACAGACTTAGTTGTTCCACGGCTTGTGCAGTCTTCCAGGACCAGGGCTCGGACCTGTGTCCCCTGCATTGGCAGGCAGATTCTTAACCACTGCACCACCAGGGAAGTTCAAGAGTGGAAGAAATTTTAAAAAACATTCCATGAGGAAAAACAAAGGTGTTGCCCACTGTGAGGGGCAAGGGAAAGTCTGAGACCCACATATTGGTGGTGAGGTGGAGGAGGATGGAAAGTGCCTCCTCTGAGTGAGGATGGGTGGGGAGAGGTGAGGAAGCCCCTCCACGATGATCAGAGGAAAAGGTTACAGAGAGGGCGGCTTGAGGTTGGAGGAGCTTCAAAAGGGGTGAAGATTAAGAGGGGGAGAATTGTAACTGCTAGCTTTCAAATGCATCCGTTCCCCCACCCCCTCTCTCCTCTGAGCCAGTTCAGAGGGTAAAACAATTAGAATTACTCTCCCCCTTCCTCTTTTTTTTTCCCACCAGTGATGAAGTTGGGCCCAGGGATACCAATAGATCTGGAGTCTGGACACTCAAGATCTTTCCCAAGGTCAGATGCAGAAGGAGACCTCACCTCAGGAGCTCAACCAGCAGGCAAAGGAAACCACCAGCTGGTTAGGTGAGAAGTCACATTTCACGTCAAGGTCCAACACTTGCAGCCCCCAGAGCTGTGTGGTTTGGGGCTTGTGAACTGTAAATACCGGGTTCTCAAATATAGAAATACAGAAAAGGAGTCTACCATTTTAGGCAGGTATTCATTTGTTCATGCATGCCTTCATTATTTACTCATTCAGCAGGGCTTAATGAACACCACTCAGTGCCAGGCACTGTGCTGAACACAGACTATAGCAGTGAGCCCAAAACAAAGGTCTCTGCCATCAGGGTACTTAACATTCTAATGAAAGAGGCTGTGATATTGTGATATAATAAAAAATATATGTTGGTCTTACACTTTCTTTGCACACAGTGCCAAAAACCCTTGAAATCTTCAAAGTGAAGTGATTTTTTTGATAATGAGATGACTGGTGGCAGGAGGTTCCTGGATAGCCTCAGGATGTTCCCTGGTTGCCAGGAAAACGAAGCATGTGATTAGAGGGTTGGAATTTCAGCCCCATCTTCCTCCAACTCCCCTACTTGCCCACCTCCAATCTCCAGGGATGGGAGAGGGGCTGGAGATAAAGTTGTGTCACCAGTGTTCAATGATTTAATCAATCATGTCTACATAATGAAGCCTCCAAAAAAAATCCCCAGCCAAGGGGGTAGAGAGCTTCCAGGGTGGTGAACACATGGAGGTTCTGGGAGAGTGGTGAGCCTGGAGAGGACATGGAAGCTTCACACTCCTTCCCACATAACTTTGCTCTGTCCATCTCTTCCATTAGTTTGCTCCTGAAATGTATCTTTTATAATAAACCAGTGATGAAATAAAAATTCACATTTTAAGGCAAGACAAGAAAAAATTAAACATAAAACTTTTTCTCTGCCCTTTGGCCTCCTCCCCCCCACCCCTAGTGTGTACTGTGCAGTGGCATTATGTGTTATGTGTTAATCAGACCTCACCAATGGCAGAAATACCTACTCAACCATAAAGATCAGTTTTTCTCCTTCTGGCACCAGCCATGTCACTCCTTAGAAGATAACATTATTGGACCCCTACCCTAAAAGAGCTTCAGAGTCAACCACAATTTTCGCCAGGCAACTTTTAACAACCTTGTGGCTTTTTGTCTTTGTAAGTCCCTGACTCTTTCTCTTCCCTGGGACATTCTTACACTCTCTCGGGGTTACCCAAATCTATGTCTCCTGAATTGCAATTCTTAAGACCCTAAATAAACTTTTTTTTTTTTTTTTTTTGGCTGTGCTGCATGGCATGTCCTGCAGTGGAAGTGTAGTCTTAATGACTGGACCACCAAGGAAGTCCCTTAAACTCTTTTCTTATTTTCAGGCTACTGCATTATTTTTTGGTTGACACTAGGCAGAACAAAAACCAAGGGATAAACTGGCTTAGAGCACCAGGGAACAAAAATAAAGGATTCTTAATTTAAAAATGAGAAAGAAAAGGAAAAGTCCATGTTCCCAAAGGTGGTTAATCACTAATCTGAATTACTTTTGCCACCCTGAAAACTGGGATGAGAGAAAGAGAGAGAGAAAGAACAGCTCTGAGTATTATATATCTCCTCCTGATCCTATAACCATGAGCAAGGAGCTTAGCTTCTCTGAATCTCAGTTTCCTTATCTAGAAAATATAGATAATAGTTTCTACCTCATAGGTCTGTAGTGAGATTAAAGGTTAAAGGTAATCATACAGGAAAATTGTTTAGCAGAGCATTTATTACATAATAATCATTCAACAAAAGTTACTTAGTATTAAGTAGGTCACTGCCTGATCATGCACATTCCATTTGGAACTGAACCTCTACCTTTAAGTATAAAGAATAATTGAAGACCTGAGAATAGCTGTTAATCAAATAATTAAAATATTGAAGCATGTCATAAGAGGTGGCAGACCAGTGTTCACAGATCAAGTGATGTACCTAACACTCTCCAGCAAACCCCTTGTTGTTTCCTTCATTGCTTGTTTTCTGGTCAAGTGCCTACTGGTCAAGCACTGGTCTGAGGCCCTGTCCAGCCCACACCCTCCATTCCTCACACCTTCCACATCACTGTGGCAGCCACAGGGCTCTGGAAGTCCCCACCAGAATGTAAGCCTCATAAGGGTGGGGAATTCTTGTCTGAAGACTTCTCTGTTCTGTCCCCAGAGCCTAGATCAAAGCCAAACTTCTCCTATTTAAACCTTACAGACAGAATTATGGAGCTGGAAGAGACTCTAAGGATCACTCAATTCAACCTCTTCATTTCACAGATGACAAACAAAAACAGAGAGAAAACGAGGAACCCTGGTCTGAAGTTCTGGGTGCAAGACCTCTGCATGCAGCACCCTCTGAGCAAGTGAAACTAGACTAAACACAAAGGAAAAGAAAAAAGCTGTTCTTCAAGTGACAATTCCACTTAGCAAAGTAGAACTCAGTGTGGGTGAATCTAAATTTTTCACACATACAGCAGTTGGTGAACCTGAGAGTACAGATTAGTATAATCCTCAAGGAGAGAAGATAATTTCAACACAGAGGGTAGTGGTGCAGAAGGAAGGTATTAGGTCACGATTAACCATCTACATTGCAAATATACAAGATGCATGGATATATCTTGTCAAGAAACAGATACCAAAGGACAGACACAGGAAGCTACCATTGTTTTGGAAATTTACCAAAAACTCACTTTCAGAGAAGTGGTATCTCCTCAAAAGTTCAAACAGAAGAGAATGCCAAAGTGCTGTGCCAAGTTAGCAGTTCACCTGCACCTGTTGTCAGCTGGTTGTATCATTACAAAGAAGTCACTGCTACTCCCAACATATCCCAAGATGAAATGATGTGAACCTGGAATTCCATCATGGTACTCCTTTCCTTGGTCCTGAAGCTTTGAACAACTTTTCTAACTGCTCTGTTCCTAATTCAGATTCTTCATCTGTAAACAATAAATTACTACATGCATTAAAAAAAATTAAAAAATAAAAAGGAGATTTGTTCAAGAT
Organism: Balaenoptera physalus; assembly: GCF_965194825.1. Taxonomy (NCBI): domain Eukaryota; kingdom Metazoa; phylum Chordata; class Mammalia; order Artiodactyla; family Balaenopteridae; genus Balaenoptera; species Balaenoptera physalus. The sequence goes on along the minus strand of NC_138882.1, from coordinate 78,819,305 downwards.
GGCAGAGTAGAAGGACGTGCACTCACTTCCTCTTGTGAGAGCATGGTAATCACAACTAACTGCTGAACAATCATCAACAGAAAGACACTGGAACTCACAAAAAAATATATCCCACATCCAAAGACAAAGGAGAAACCACAGTGAGATGGTAGGAGGGGCACAATCACAATAAAATCAAATCCCATAATGGCTGGGTGGGTGACTCACAAACTGGAGATCACTTATACCACAGAAGTCCACCCACTGGAGTGAAGGTTCTGAGCCCCACATCAGGCTTCCCCTGGGGGTCTGGAAACAGGAAGAAGAATTCCTGGAGAATCAGACTTTGAAGGCTAGCGGGACATGATCGCAGGACTTTGACAGGACAGGAGGAAACAGAGATTCCACTGTTGGAGGGCACACACAAAGTAGTGTCTGCATTGGGTCACCAGGAGCAGTGACCCCATAGGAGACTGAAGCAGACCTACCTGCTAGTGTTGGAGGGTGTCCTGCAGAAGTGGGGGGTGGTTGTGGCTCACCGTGGGGACAAGGACACTGGCCGCAGAACTTCTGGGAAGTACTCCTTGGCGTGAGACCTCCCAGAGTCCACCATTAGCCCCACCAAAGAGCCCAGGTAGGCTCCATTGTTGGGTCGCCTCAGGCCAAACAACCAACAGGGAGGGAACACAGCCCCACCCATCAGCAGACAAGTGAATTAAAGTTTTACTGAGCTCTGCCCACCAGAGCAACAGCCAGCTCTACCCACCACCAGTCCCTCCCAACAGGAAGCTTGCTCAATCCTCTTAGATAGCCTCATTGACCAGAGGGCAGACAGCAGAATCAAGAAGAACTACAGGGCTTCCCTGGTGGCGCAGTGGTTGAGAATCTGCCTGCCAATGCGAGGGACACAGGTTCGAGCCCTGGTCTGGGAAGATCCCACATGCCACGGAGCAGCTGGGCCTGTGAGCCACAATTACTGAGCCTGCACGTCTGGAGCCTGTGCTCCGCAACAAGAGAGGCCGCGATAGTGAGAGGCCCACGCACCGCGATGAAGAGTGGCCCCCACTTGCCACAACTAGAGAAAGCCCTCGCACAGAAACAAAGACCCAACACAGCCATAAATAAATAAATAAATAAAATTAAAAAAAAAAAAGAAGAACTGAAGAACTACAATTCTGCAGCCTGTGAAAGGAAAACCACATTCACAGAAAGATAGACAAAATGAAAAGGCAGAGGACTGTGTACCAGATGAAGGAACAAGATAAAACCCCAGAAAAACAACTAAACGAAGTGGAGATAGGCAACCTTCCAGAAAAAGAATTCAGAATAATGATAGTGAAGATGATCCAGGACCTCGGAAAAAGAATGGAGGCAAAGATCAAAAAGATGCAAGAAATGTTTAACAAACACCTAGAAGAATTAAAGAACAAACACCTAGAAGAATTAAAGAACAAACAAACAGAGATGAACAATACAATAACTGAAATGAAAAATACACTAGAAGGAATCAACAGCAGAATAACTGAGGCAGAAGAACAGATAAGTGACCTGGAAGACAGAATGGTAGAATTCACTGCAGTGGAAAAGAATACAGAAAAAAGAATGAAAATAAATGACGACAGCCTAGGAAACCTCTGGGGCAACATTAAATGCAACAACATTCACATTATAGGGGTCCCAGAAGGAGAAGAGAGAGAGAAAGGACCAGAGAAAATATTTGAAGAGATTATAGTTGAAAACTTGCCTAACATGGGAAAGGAAATAGCCACCCAAGTCCAGGAAATGCAGAGAGTCCCAGGCAGGAAAAACCCAAGGAGAAACATGCCTAGACACATAGTAATCAAATTGACAAAAATTAAAGACAAAGAAAAATTACTGAAAGCAACAGGGGAAAAACGACAAATAGCATACAAGGGAACTCCCATAAGGTTAACAGCTGATTTCTCAGCAGAAGCTCTACAAGCCAGAAGGGAGTGGCATGATATACTTAAAGTGATGAAAGGGAAGAACCTACAACAAAGATTACCCTACCCATCAAGGATCTCATTCAGATTCGATGGAGAAATCAAAAGCTTTACAGACAAGCAACAGCTAAGAGAATTCAGCACCACCAAACCAGCTCTACAACAAATGCTAAAGGAACTTCTCTAAGTGGGAAACACAAGAGAAGAAAAGGAGTTAAAAAAGAAAACCATAACAATTAAGAAAATGGTCATAGGAACATACATATCGATAATTACCTTAAACGTGAATGGATTAAATGCTCCAACCAAAAGACACAGGCTTGATGAATGGATACAAAAACAAGACCCATATATATGCTGTCTACAAGAGACCCATTTCAGACCTAGGGACACATACAGACTGAAAGTGAGGGGATGGAAAAAGATATGCCATGCAAATGGAAATCAAAAGAAAGCTGGAGTAGCAATACTCATATCATATAAAATAGGTTTTAAAATAAAGAATGTTACAAGAGACAAGGAAGGACACTACATAATGATCAAGGGGTCAATCCAAGAAGAAGCTATAACAGTTATAAATATATAAGCACCCAACATAGGAGCACCTCAATACATAAGGCAACTGCTAACAGCTATAAAAGAAGAAATCGACAGTAACACAATAATACTGGGGGACTTCAACACCTCACTTACACCAATGGACAGATCATCCAGACAGAAAATTAATAGGGAAATACAAGCTTTAAATGACACAATAGACCAGATAGATTTAATTGATATTTATAGGACATTCCATACAAAAGCATCAGATTACACTTTCTTCTCAAATGCACACAGAACATTCTCCAGGATAGATCACATCTTGGGTCACAAATCAAGCCTCAGTAAATTTAAGAAAATTGAAATCATATCAAGCATCTCTTCTGACCACAACATTATGAGATTAGAAATCAATTACAGGGAAAAAAGCGTGAAAAACACAACCACGTGGAGGCTAAACAATACGTTGCTAAATAACCAAGAGATCATTGAAGAAATCAAAGAGGAAATAAAAAAATACCTAGAGAGAAATGACAATGAAAACACGACGCTCCAAAACCTATGATATGCAGCAAAAGCAGTTCTAAGAGGGAAGTTTATAGCAATACAAGCCTACCTCAAGAAACAAGAAAAGTCTCAAATAAACAATCTAACCTTACACCTAAAGGAACTAGAAAAGAAGAACAAACAAAACACAAAGTTAGTAGGAGGAGAGAAATCATAAACATCAGAACAGAAATAAATGAAACAGAAACAAAGAAAACAATAGCAAAGATCAGTAAAACTGAAAGCTGATTCTTTGAGAAGATAAACAAAACTGATAAACCTTTAGCCATACTCATAAGAAAAAGAGGGAGAGGACTCAAATCAATAAATTTAGAAATGAAAAAGGAGAAGTTACAATGGATACCACAGAAATACAAAACATCATAAGAGACTACTACAAGCAACTCTATGCCAATAAAATGGACAACCTGGAAGAAATGGACAAATTCTTAGAAAGGTATAACCTCCCAAGACTGAACCAGGAAGAAATAGAAAATATGAACAGACCAATCACAAGTAATGAAATTGAAACTGTGATTAAAAATCTTCCAACAAACGAAAGTCCAGGACCAGATGGCTTCACAGGTGAATTCTATCAAACATTTAGAGAAGAGCTAACACCCATCCTTCTCAAACTCTTCCAAAAAACCGCAGAAGGAGGAACACTCCCAAACTCATCCTACGAGTCCATCATCACCCTGATACCAAAACCAGACAAAGGTGTCACAAAAAAAGAAAATTACAGGCCAATATCACTGATGAACATAGATGCAAAAATCCTCAACAAAATACTAGTCTCTGAATTCAACAACACATTAAAAGGATCATACACCATGATCAAGTGGGATTTATTCCAGGAGTGCAAGGATTCTTCAGTATACACAAATCAATCAATGTGATACACCATATTAACAAATTGAACAATAAAAACCATATGATCATCTCAATAGATGCAGAAAAAACTTTTGACAAAATTCAACAATTTATGATAAAAACCATCTAGAAACTGGGCACAGAGGGAACCTACCTCAACATAATAAAGGCCATATATGACAAACCCACAGCAAACATCATTCTTAATGGTGAAAAACTGACAGTGTTTCCTCTAAGATTAGGAACAACACAAGGATGTCCACTCTCGCCACTCTTATTCAACATAGTTTTGGAAGTCCTAGTCATGGCAATCAGAGAAGAAAAAGAAATAAAAGGAATACAAAATGGTAAAGAAGAAGTAAAACTGTCACTGTTTGCAGATGACATGATACTATACATAGAGAACCCTAAAGATGCCACCAGAAAATTACTATAGATAATCAATGAATTTGGTAAAGTAGCAGGATACAAAGTTAATGCACAGAAATCTCTTGCATTCCTCTACACTAACAATGAAAGATCAGAAAGAGAAATTAAGGAAACAATCCCATTCACCATTGCAACAAAAAGAGTAAAATACCTAGGAATAAACCTACCTATGGAGGTAAAAGACCTGTACTCAGAAAACTATAAGCTACTGATGAAAGAAATCAGATGACACAAACAGATGGAGAGATATACCATGTCCTTGGATTGGAAGAATCAGTATTGTGAAAATGACTATACTACCCAAAGCAATCTACTGATTCAATGCAATCCCTATCAAATCACCAGTGGCATTTTTTACAGAACTAGAACAAAAAATCTTAAAATTTGTATGGAAACACAAAAGACCCTGAATAACCAAATCAGTCTTGAGGGAAAAAAACGGAGCTGGAGGAATCAGGCTCCTTGGCTTCAGACTATACTACAAAGCTACAGTAATCAAGACAGTATAGTACTGGCAGAAAAACAGAAATATAGATCAATGGAACAGGATAGAAAGCCCAGAGATAAACCCATGTACCTATGGTCAACTAATCTATGACAAAGGAGGCAAGGATATACAATGGAGAAAAGACAGTCTCTTCAATAAGTGGTGCTGGGAAAACTGGACAGCTACAGGTTAAAGAATGAAATTAGAACACTCCCAAACACCATACACAAAAATAAATTCAAAATGGATTAGAGACCTAAATGTGACCAGACAGACACTATAAAACTCTTAGAGGAAAACATAGGAAGAACACTCTTTGACATAAATCACAGCAAGATCTTTTTTGATACACCTCCTAAAGTAATGGAAATAAAAACAAAAATAAACAAATGGGACCTAATGAAACAAAAGTTTTTGCAAAGCAAAGGAAACTACAAACAAGACGAAAAGGCAACCCTCAAAAGGGGAGAAAATATTTGCAAATGAATCAACGGACAAAGGATTAATCTCTAAAATATATAAACAGCTCATGCAGCTCAATATTAAAAAAACAAACAACCCAATCCAAAAATGGGCAGAAGGTCTAAATAGACATTTCTCCAAAGAAGATATACAGATGACCAAGAAGCACATGAAAAGCTGCTCAACATCACTAATTATTAGAGAAATGCAAATCAAAACTACAATGAGGTATCACCTCACACCAGTTGGAATGGGCATCATCAGAAAATCTACAAACAACAAATGCTGGAGAGGGTGTGGAGAAAAGGGAACCCTCTTGCACTGTTGGTGGGAATGTAAATTGATATGGCCACTATGGAGAACAATATGGAGGTTCCTTAAAAAACTAAAAGTAGAATTACCATATGACCCAACAATCCCACTACTGGGCCTATACCCAGAGAAAACCATAATTCAAAAAGACACATGCACCCCAATGTTCATTGCAGCACTATTTACAATAGCCAGGTCATGGAAGCAACCTAAATGCCCATCAACAGATGAATGGATAAAGAAGATGTGGTACATATATACAATGGAATATTACTCAGCCATGAAAAGGAACAAAATTGGGTCATTTATAGAGATAGATCTAGAGACTGTCATACAGAGTTGAGTAAGTCAGAAAGAGAAAAACAAATATCGTATATTAACGCATATATGTGGAACCTAGAGAAATGGTACAGATGAACCGGTTTGTTGGGCAGAAATTGAGACACAGATGCAGAGAACAAACGTATGGACACAAAGGTGGGAAAGTGGTGGGGGGGGTGGTTGTGGGATGAATTGGGAGATTGGGATTGACATATATACACTAATATGTATAAAATAGATAACTAATAAGAACCTGCTGTATAAAAAATAAATAAAATTAAATTTAAAAATTAAAAAAAAAAAAAAAACAGAGGAAACAGTGAAAGCAAGGTCACAATGCACAGTAGTGAGTTCAGGGTTTTCCATCTAGTCATTTAGAAAGCCCTGGGTCAGCTCGTTGCTGCCCCCTCCTGGTGTCAGCTGGCAAATTCAGCCAATTTACTAGTCAGTTGGGTTTTTTGTTCTTTTTGTTTTTTTGTTTGTTATAAATTTATTTATTTATTTTTGTCTGCATTGGGTCTTCATTGCTCTGCGCGGGCTTTCTCTTGTTGAAGCAATTGGGGGCTACTTTTCGTTGTGGCGCACAGGCTTCTCATCATGATGGCTTCTCTTGTTGTGGATCACGGGCTATAGGTGCACGGGCTCAGTAGTTGTGGCACACAGGCTCAGTAGTTGTGGCTCGCAGGCTCTAGAGCGTAGGCTCAGTAGTTGTGCACACGGGCTTAGTTGCTCCACGGCATGTGGGATCTTCCCAGACCAGGGCTCAAAACCGTGCCCCCCTGCATTGGCAGGTGGATTCTTAACCACTGCGCCATCAGGGAAGCCCCTTCTCTCTGAAAGTTTTGAGAATATTTTTTCTATTCCTGTTCTTTTTCTATGCACAATCTTGTGGCTGGAAGTGGGTGTTTTTTCATTTATATTTCTGGGAATCAGATGGGCACTTTGTGAAAGAGAAAACCACAGGCCCAAAATGGTGTCACTTGTGCTAAAGCCCATGACCACAAACCTAGATTTAATATCTGACCTAACTGTAGTTATGACCTTCCCCAGGGACATAATCTTAATTAGCCAGTCTGGAATTTTCTGGTGAGTATCAGTGAGGTATTCTGTCACATGTGTTCTCTCCATCCCCCTGTCAAAGGAAGAAGAGATAGTCTGCATGGTAGACCCTCACCTTCCTCCCAAAAGAAAGCGACCCAGGCTAAAACCATTCTTTCTTTTCTTTTAATGACAAATTCTTTGCCCAACACTCCTATAAAAACCCTCCATTTTGTACAGCTCCTCAGAACACCTTTCTATTTACTAGATGGTATGCCGATCTATTCATGAATCATTGAATAAAGACAATTAGATCTTCAACTTTACTCAGTTGGATTTAGGTTTTTTTTTAACACCTTTCAATTGAAAAACATATGTTCTTTAGATCTAAGGGGAAAAAATTTTATTATTTCTGTCTTAAATTTCTTCTCTCTGTTTTCTTGACTCTCTCTTACTGGAACTTGTATTGTTCAGATGTTGGGGTTGCTGGGCTGATTCTTTAACTGTCTTATCTTTTCTCTTTTATTTTTATCTCTTTGCCTTTTGCTCTGCTTTCTGAGTTCCTCAACTTAATTTTCCAAAAATTCCATTGTTTTTTATTTATTTTTGTTAGCATATATTTTTATTTTGTAGAGCGTTTCCTTATTTTCTGATTTTTTCAGTTTTTCTTATTTGGCATTCTATTCCCTTTTTTTTTAAGGTTTTATTTTATTTTTTTCTTCCAATTTTGAGATATAATTGACATACAGCACTGTATAAGTTTAAGGTATACACCATAATGATTTGACTCACACACATCATGGGATGATTACCACAATAAGTTTAGGGAACATCCATCATCTCATGTAGATATAAAATTCTATTTTATAGAAAAATATAAAATTTTCTATTTCTAAAGAAATAGAAAAAAACTTTTTTCCTAGGGATGAAAACTCTTAGGATTTACTATCTTAACAACTTTTACATATGACATACAGCAGTGTTAATTATATTTATCATGCTATATATTACATCCTTAGTACTGATTTATCTTATAACTGGAAGTTTGTACTTTCTGCCCACCAATTCATCCAATTCTCCCTCCCCCCACCTCACTGTCTCGGGTAACCACAAATCTGCTTTCTATTTCTATAAGTTTGTTTGTTTGTTTTTGAGGTATATTTGACCTACAACACTGTGTTAGTTCCTATTACACAACATAGTGATTTGGTATTTCTATACATTTCAAAATAATCACCAGGATAAGTCTAGTTACAATATGTCACCATTCAAAGATACACATAGTTATTAACTATATTCTCCACACTGTACATAACTATTTATCTATCTATCTGTGATTGTTTTAAGTTGCTGATCTCTTAAGTGCAAATACATTTTACAACCCTGAATTTTTATCCCCTCCTCACGTTTACTGTTTTTGACATCATATTTTACATCTTTTTGTTTTGTGTATCCCTTAACTATTTATTGCAGATAGAGATGATTTTACTACTTTTGTCTTTTACCTTTCCTACTCACTTTATACATGGCTGATCTGCTACATTTACTGTATATTTGCCTTTACCAATGAGATTTTTCCTTTCATAACTTTCATGTTTCTAGTTGTGGCCTTTCTTTTTCACTTAGTGAAGTTCCTTTAACATTTCTTATAAAGCTGGTGTGGTGTGAACTCTTTTAGCTCTTGCTTGTCTGTAACACTTTTGATTTCTCCATTAAAACTGATTGAAAGTCTTGCTGGGTAGAGTATTCTTGGTTGCAGGTTTTTCCCTTTCATCACTTTAAATATATTGGGCCACTCCTTTTTGGCCTACAGTGTTTCTGCTGAAAAATCAGGTGATATATGGAAGTTTCCATGACTGTAACTTGCTGCTTTTCCTTGTTGCTTTTAATATTCTCTCTTTATCTTTAATTTTTGACATTTTAATTACAGTGCATCTTGGTGTGTTCCTCTTTGGGTTGATTCTGTTTGGGACTTCCTGGACCTGTGTGTCTGTTTCCTTTCTCATGTTAGGGAAGTTTTCAGCTACTATGACTTCAAATATGTTCTCTGCCCCTTGCTCTCTCACTTCTCCTTCTGAGACCCCTATAATGTGAATGTTAGTATGCTTGATATTGTCCCAGAGGTCTCTCAAACTGCCCTCATTTCTTTTTTTTCTTTATTCTTTTTTTCTGTTCCTCTACACTGATTTCCCTTACTCTGTCTTCCAGATCTCTGATCCGTTCCTCTGTATCATCTAACCTACTGTTGATTCCATCTAGTGTACTTTTCATTTTAGTTATTGTATTCTTCATCTCTGTTTGGTTCTTCTTCATATTTTCTAACTCTTTGTTAAAACTTCTAACTGCTCACTCTGTTCATCTATTCTTCTCCTGAGTTCTATGATGATATTTCTTTTTTCTTTTTTTTTTAGTGTTTATTTGGCTGCATCAGGTCTTAGTTGTGGTACATGGGATCTTAGTTGTGGCACGTGGGATCTTTCACTGTGGTGCATCAGCTCTCCATTGCAACACGCAGGCTTCTCTCTAGTTGTGGCGTGCAGGCTCCAGAGCACGCGGGCTCAGTAGTTGCAGTGCATAGACCCTCTAGTTGTGGTGTATGGGCTCCAGAGAGTGCAGGCTCCGTAGTTGTGGTGTGCAGGCTTAGTTGCCCTGTAGCCTGTGGGAACTTAGTTCCCCAGCCAGGAATAGAACCCATGTCCCCTGAATTGGAAGGTGGATTCTTAACCACTGCACCACCAGGGAAGTCCCTATGATAATATTTCTGATCATTACCTTGAACTCTTTATAGGGTAGATTGCCTATCTCCACTTCACTTAGTTCTTCTGGGCTTTTCTTTTTCCTTCATTTTGAACACACTTCTCTGTCCCCTCATTTTGCCTAATTTGTTGTTTTTATTTCTATGTATCCAATAGATTGGCTACATTTCTTGACCTTGGAGAAGTGGCCTTTTGTAGGAGACATCCTATGTGTCCCAGCAACACACTCCCTTCTGATCACTGGAGCTATATGCTTTAGGGATGTTCCCTATCTGGGCTGTGTGGGTCCTTCTATTGCTGTGGGCTGACTACAGTGGGTGATCTGGTAGGCGTGACTGGCCCCCAGTTGATTGCCAGGTCCTGTCTTATGCAGAGGCTGCCAGCCACTGGTGGGCAGGTTTTGTCATGAGGCTGCTGGCTGCAGGACCCCAGGAGGGCCAGGGGCTAGTCTTGGCCCACTTAGGTAGAGCTGGGTTCTGGAGTGTGTGGTTACAGAACCAGGGGTCCCAGATCTAGTGTTGGCCTGCTGGTGAGTGGAGCTGGATCCTGGGGTAGCTGGCTAAGTGGTCCAAGGTCTCTTGGAGCTCCTATCAGCCTACTGGTGGGTGAAACCTGGTCCTGGGCCTAGTGCAGGCTCACTGTGGGCAGAGCTGGGTCCCAGGTATCTGCCATCAGGGCCCTAGAGATTCCCAGAGTTGGTGTTTCAGGCCACTGGTGGACAGGGCTGGGGCCCAAGGGGTCCTGGAGCTGATGCCTGCCCACTGGTGGGTGAAGCTGGTCCCAGGGCGAGTGCCAGGCCACTGGTGTGAGGGGCTGGGTCTTAGGCCCTCTGGTGGAAGTGGCTATGGGCTCAGGGCGTCTTTAGGACCAGGCCTGCTGGTAGGTGGGGCTGCGCCCCTGCCAAGCTAGCTTCTTGGCCTGGGGCATCCCAGTACTGCTGCCAACAGGCTGGTGGGCTGGGCCAGGTCCCTGCACTAATAAGCTAGAGGGAGGATTCCAAAATGGCACTTGCCAGCACCAGTGCCCAGGTAGTAGGACAAGTTCCCAAAAATGGCTGCCACCTGTGTCTATGTCCCCAAGGTGAGTTCCAGGAGCCTCCTGCTTCTCTGGAGGCTCTCCAAGGTCAGCAGGTGGGTCTGATCCACCCTGGGTCACAGAGTATGTGAGATCCTGTGTGTCCACTTTAAGAGTGGAGTCTAAAAGGAACCCTCCTACACCATTGGTGGGAATGTAAATTGGTGCAGCCACTATGCAAAACAGTATGGAAGTTCCTTAAAAAACTAAAATTAGAGTTGCAATATGATCCAGTAATCCCACTCCTGGGCATATATCCAGAAAAGATGAAAACTCTAATTTGAAAAGATACGTGCACCCCAATGTTCATAGCAGCACTATTTACAGTAGCCAAGACATGGAAACAACCTCATCAATAGTCTCTCTGTAAATAGTTATAATTTTGCTGTGCCTGTGGGAGGAGATGAGCTCAGGGTCTTCCTACTCCTCCATTTTCCATTCTATTCCTTTTTTTTTTTGTGGGGGGTATAGGTGTTTCACAATGTTGTGTTAGTTTCTGCTGTACAGCAAAGTGAATCAGCTATATGTATACATATATCACCTCTTTTTTGGATTTTCTTCCCATTTAGGTCACCACAGAGCACTGAGTAGAGTTCCCTGTGCCATACAGCAGGTTCTCATTAGTTATCTATTTTATACATAGTAGTGTAAATATGTCAGTCCCAATCTCCCAATTCATCCCACCCCCCCTTTCCCTCCTTGGTGTCCATACGTTTGTTCTCTACATCTGTGTCTCTATTTCTGCCTTGCAAACAAGTTCATCTGTATGATTTTTCTAGAATCCATATATATGCGTTAATATACGAAATTTGTTTTTCGCATTCTGACTTACTTTGCTCTGTATGACAGTCTCTAGGTCCATCCATGTCTATACAAATGACCCAGTTTTGTTCCTTTTTATGGCTGACTAATATTCCATTACATATATGTACCATATCTTCTTTATCCATTAGTCAGTCGATGGGCATTTAGGTTGCTTCCATGACCTGGCTATTGTAACTAGTGCTGCAGTGAACATTGGGGTTCATGTGTCTTTTTGAATTATAGTTTTCTCAGGTTATATGCCCAGTACTGGGATTGCTGGGTCATATGGTAATTTTATTTTTAGTTTATTAAGGAACCTCCATACTGTTCTCCATAGTGGCTGTATGAATTTACATTCCCACCAACAGTGCAAGATGGTTCCCTTTTCTCCACACCCTCTCCAGCATTTGTTGTTTGTAGATTTTTTGATGATGGCCATTCTGACTGGTGTGAGGTGATACCTCATTGTAGTTTTGATTTGCATTTCTCTAATAATTAGTGATGTTTTCAGGTGCCTGTGGCCAACTGTATGTCTTCTTTGGAGAAATGTCTGTTTAGTTCTTCCACCCATTTCTTGATTGGGTTGTTTGTTTTTTTGGTATTGAGCTACATGAGCTGTTTGTATATTTTGGAGATTAATCCCTTGTCAGTTGCTTTGTTTGCAAATATTTTCTCCCATTCTGAGGGTTGTCTTTTCTTCTTGTTTATGGTTTCCTTTGCTGTGCAAAAGCTTTTAAGTTTCATTAAGTCCCATTTATTTATTTTTGTTTTTATTCTCATTATTCTAGGAGGTGGGTCAAAAAAGATCTTGCTGTGAATTATGTCAAAGAGTGTTCTGCCTATGTTTTCCTCCAGGAGTTTTATAGTGTCCAGTTTTACATTTAGGTCTTTATTGCATTTTGAGTTATTTTTGTGTATGGTGTTAGGGATTGTTCTAATTTCATTCTTTAACCTGTAGCTGTCCAGTTTTCCCAGCACCACTTATTGAGAGACTGTCTTATCTTTTCTTTTCTTTGTATTTAATTTTTGTTAGTGTGATTAATATGCATCTCAGCCTGTTTCTCCTTGAGTTTATCCTGTATGTGACTCTCTGCACCTCCTGGACTTGATTATTTCCTTTCCCATGTTAGGAAAGTTTTCAACTATAATCTCTTCAAATATTTTCTTAGACACTTTCTCTCTCTCTTCTTCTTCTGGCACCCCTATAATTCGAATATTGGTGTGTTTAATGTTGTCCCAGAGATCTCTGAGACTGTCCTCAATTCTTTTCATTCTTTTATCTTTATTCTGCTCCATGGCAGCTATTTCCACCATTCTATCTTCCAGCTCACTTATCCATTCTTCTGCCTCAGTTATTTTGCTATTGATTCCTTCTAGAGTATTTTTAATTTTAGTTATTGTGTTGTTCATCAGTGTTTGCTTGTTCTTTGGTTCTTCTATGTCCTTGTTAAACATTTTTTGTATGTTCTCCATTCTATTTCCGAGATTTCAGATCATCTTTACTATCATTACTCTGAATATTTTTTCAGGTAGATTATCTATTTGCTCTTCATTTATTTGATCTTGTGGGTTTTTATCTTTCTCCTTTGTCTGCAACATATTTCTCTGCCTTCTCATTTTGTTTAACTTGCTGTGTTTGGGGTCTCCTTTCTGCAGGCTGCTGGGTCATAGTTCTTCTTCCTTCTGGTGTCTGCCTCCAGTGGGTGAGGCTGGTCCAGTGGCTTGTGTAGGCTTCCAGGCAGTGGGACTGGTGCCTCTGTTCTGGTGGGTGGAGCTGGATCTTGTCCCTCTGATGGACAGGGCTGCGTCAGGTGGTGTGTTTTGGGGTGTCTGTGAGCTTAGTATGGCTTTAGGCATCCTGTCTGCTAATGGGTGGGATTGTGTTCCTGTCTTGCTAGTTGTTTGGTGTGGGACATCCAGCACTGGAGCTTGCTGGCCCTTAGGTGGAGCTGGGTTTTAGTGTTGAGATGGAGACCTCTGGGAGAGCTCTCACTGATTAATATTCCCTGGGACCAGGGGGTCTCTGGTGGTCCAGAGTCCTCGACTTGGCTCTCCCACCTGAGGTTCAGGCCCAAAGCCTGGCCAGAGAACTAAGACCACACAAGCCACGTGGCTTGAAAAAACAAAAAGGAATAAAGAAAGAAAACGAACAGACAAACAAAACCCCAAGTCAAATGGTAAAAGCAAAACCAAACAGACAAAAACACACAAAGAAACACACAGACACACAAAAACAGAGAATAAAGGGAAAGAGAGATAACTAAAAAGAAGAGAGCAACCAAACAGTAAATGAACCTGAAAACGAAAACAAACAATAAAAACGAAACTAACAAAGACAAAAAACAAATCAAAAACAGAAAGTAAAGTTAAAAAAAGTCAAAAAAGCATAAAACAAACACACAAAAATGATCAAAAAAAAGATAAAAACAAAATAAAAGAAATAAGAAAATAAAAGGAAAAAACACAAAAGATAAAAGTAAAGTAAAAATAGAAACTATAGGTTAAAAAAGATAAAATCAAAGCCAAGCAAAGAAAAAAAACAAGAACAAGGAAAAAACACAATATAACAAAAAAGTAAAGTAAAAATAGAAAAAAATTTTAAATATATTAAAAATAAAAGCATAAAAAATAAAAGAAAAAATATGTAAAAAATAAAAGAAAAAGGACAACAACAGAAAAAGCCAAATAACAAAAATAATTGTAAAAATGATAACATTTTCCTGGGGCTTCAGCTGTCAGTGTCCTTCCCCCCTCAGTGAGCCACAGTGAATCCCTGCCTCCACCTGAAGTCCTCCAAAACCTCTAGGTAGTTCTCTGGACCTGCTGTAGGCACTTCGGGGCCAGCTCAGACTCTGAACTGTCCCAACTCCTGCGTGTCCTTGCCCCCAAAGTCCACAGTTACCTGCAAAGTCCACAGCCTTAATTGTGGGAACACTTGTCTATTCAGATATTCTACAGATGCAAGGTTTACCAAGCTGATTGTGGGCATTTAATCAGCTGCTCCTGAGGCTGCACGGAGAGATTTCCCTTCCTCTTTGGTTGCACTGCCACTGGGGCTCAGCTTTGGTTTTGGCCCCACCACTCCATGTGGGCCACCCTCAGGCATTTGTTCCCCGCCCAGGCAGGAGGGGGCAAAAGCAGTGTCTGATTAGAGCTCACTTGCTCACTCAGGCCAGGGAGAGGGAGGGATACAGCAGTCACAGTTGGGATGTGTGAGGACTGCCTTGTGGCGGCAGAGCCCAGCAGGAAGTTGCAACAGCCTGAGGCGTGCTGTGCGCTCTCCTGGGGAATTTGGCCCCAGATCACAGGGCCCTCAGCAGTGGCAGGCTGCACAGGCTCCCGGAAAGGGGTGGGCAGTGGCCTGCTCTTGCTCACAGGACCCTTGGTGGTAGGGGCAGCAGCAGACCTGCCTCTGGGGTCCAAGATAGCAGCCGCAGCTCACGCCTGCCCCTGGAGCTTGTGTAGGCAGTGCCCTGCCACCTGTGAGTGCACAGAGATAGAAGCTCCTATGGCAGGCCTGCTCCTCTCCTTGCGCACCCCCCCAACAGTGGTCTCTTGCCTCTCTGGCAGGCCCAGGTTTCTTCCCAGACTCCCTCAGCTGTAGTGCATTAAGCCCCCTCAGGCTGTCTTCACACAGCCAACCTCAGACCTCTGAAGCCCGAGTCTCAGCACTCCGCCACCACCCACCCCAGCAGGCGAGCAGACAAGCATCTCAGGCTGAGTAGTGCTGGTCAGCACTGACCCTCTGTGCAGGAGTCTCTCTGCTTTGCCCTCCGCACACCTGTTGCTGCGCTCTCCTCTGAGGCACTGAAGCTCCCCCCAAATCCCCGCCAGTGAGGGGGCTTCCTAGTGAGTGGAGACTTTTCCTCCTTCACAGTTCCCTCCCAAAGGTGCAGGTCCCATCCCGATTCCTTTGTCTCTTTTTCTTTTCTTTTTTCCTTTGCCCTACCTGGTTACGTGGAGATTTTCTTGCCTTTTTGGAAGTCTGAGGCCTTCTGCCAGCTTTCAATGGAGGTTCTGTGGGAGTCGTTCCACATATAGATGTATTTTTGATATATCTGTGGGGAGAAGGTGAGTGCCACGTCTTCTCCTTTGCCATCTTGAGAAGCTCCCCACTCCTTTTTAAAAATGTAATGTCTTCTCATATGTTTCTAAGAATATTAAATACATGTTTAGGGGCTTTTATTTCATTTTCTCTTGCTCCCTGCATTATCTGTCTTCCAAGTTCCTTTTTTTTTTTTAATTGATTCTGTTTTTTTGGAGACTGTCTTTCTCAACTGAGGTTTTCCTCAAATATCTTGCGATTCCAGCAACCCATTTATATTTCAGAATAAATCACTAACTACTTGACTAGAAGATTTGTGTGTAATGGATGGAGTTTGTCAATCCTCACGGTAAGTGAAATAGGAACCAAGGTAATCAGCTGAGAGTGAAAAAAGAGAAGATGTTCAAGGTCTCTCTCACACCTAACTTATGATTTTGGCTCCATTGTTTATATATGGTTCAAACTCTAGATCAACCTATTTAGCACTTCAGAGCAGCTTGATGTCAGAACCTCCTAGAAAAGACTTTCTTCTTATTTTAACTTCTTTCTTTTGCTAGCTGTTGAGCATTCAAGGAAATTTTAGGCTAAAGATCCCATTTTCTTCTTCCTTTATCAAAAGCAGAAAGAAAAACACACACACACAATGGTATAGGTCCCAGATTTTTATGAAACTTCCTGATAGTCTTCAAATCTTAAAAAGAATGTTCTCAACTCTAATCCATCTAGTTATTCATGCATTGAAAAAATATTGAAATATCTACCACAAGCCAAGAACTCTATTACCCTTTGGGTTTACAGTTGTAAACAAAATAGATACAGTTCTTGTCCTCATGGGGTGAATGTCTTGTGGGGGAGACAGACAATAAACAAGTAAACTAATGTGGTGCTCCAAGGACAATGATGCTTCAAGGATAAAGGACGGCGCTGCCTGAAAAAGTGTCAGCGTTACACTCCCTACTGGACTCTTAATTGCCCTCCCCACCATGTTGTAATGGTTACAAAATTCCTGAGCCCACCTGGGCAATGCCCACCTGGGCAACAGGACCTGTCCCAAATAAGGAAAGGCATATGTCCTGTCCCATTCCCACCCTATAGAAGGAAGGTATATGTGCCTCGACCAATCAGTAAATGAAATTTTCACCTTGGACCATTCCTTTGTTTTCTGGCTATAAAAACTGAGCAATAATAGCACATGTTCGGGCTTGACTGTCCCAGACTACTAGGAAGTTGACACGCTGTTCTGGCAGCGACCCTTCCCTCCAATAAATTCTATCTTCTTTACATTCTGCCTTGTGTCTAGAAGTTATTTTCCAACCCGCGTTCAGACCACGACAACTAACAAATAAATATATATTTACAAATTGTGATAATTTGACAAAACTGAACCGGGTACAATGACTATGAATAAGAAGTAAGATCCGCTTCAATAAGGTGGTCAAAGGCTGCTCCAAGGAGACGAAATTTAAGTTGAATCTGGGCCGTCTGAGCCCATTTACTTAAATTTTAACAAAAAAATAATGTATATGTACAAAATTTAATAGTTTTGTTAATTATGTATTATCATTATATATTAACTATGTTTCAAACCATTCAAGTTTTCTTATGTGAATAAGCCCTCTTTTCTTTCTGAACACTTTAAAACACAGTTAAACAAAACATAAACAGATTATTTTAAGCTGAAGATATGTAGCAGTTTCTTGTTTGTTTTGAACTCGGTCTGCAAAAGAAATCAGTTTTACACTTAATCTGAATTGATGTCTCTCTCTCACTCACACCAGGAGATGCTGGTATCAGGTCACACTCTCTCTCTGTGTAGACTTCCTTATCTCTGTGTCTCACAGGATGACCCTCTTCTCACATTCTTCCTCTTGGCTTCTCCGCATGTCAAGGTGAAATCTATTTAATCTGCAAAGCTCCCAGGATCAAAAAGAGAAGAAACTCTTTCCTCAAGTAGCAGAGTAGGAAGGAACCTGAATAAACAATGATCACAGGTTAGGAATTGGATAAAAGGAAGAGAAGAAAAGAAATGGGAAGACAGGGAAACAGGGTAAGGAGTATTCCAGGAAGAAAAGTCAGAGGTGTGAGTGGGCTGGAGACCCCTTGAGGAAGCTGGATCTGGGGATGAAGCTGAAATGTCCTCCAGGCCCCATAGAGAGGGAGGGAGAATGTTAATGTCTGAAGCCAATTATTCTGTTTCCTTGTGTCCCATTACACCCAGCATAGGCTGCCCCTTAAAATCTTGTCAGATTCACACTTCAAACACCTATTACATGCTGTGTATTAGAGATGCAGAGAAGGGTAAGCATGGGCTTTGCCATGGTTCAATGGAGAAGACAGACACATGCACAAAGGCCATTATACAGCATGCTCAGGGCTCTCCTAAAGTCATTTACTAGGGTTAGCTGCAGATCGTGATGATTGTAACGGTGAGTTCCCCAAGGGGTGGGAATATATCCAGACCTCTTCTTCACTGTATCTTCAATGACTAGAACAACACAGCGTGCCTTAAAAATGCTCTGCAAATGCATGTTGCTTAATGAAGAAAGAGGTGCAAAAATATTTATACCTTAGATAGTGGGCAGACATTATATGGTTTTAAGCGAAAAGAAACACGAGCATTGCTTTCATTTAGACTTAACCCGCTAGCAGCACAGTCAGGAGGATGATTGGGAGGGGAGGGGAGTTAGGAGACCAGGTGAGGAATACGTGAAATGAGGAAGGTGTGAGCAATGGCTGGTAGTGTGAGGAAGACGAGGGCTCTAAATAATCAGCTTTCTGCCTTTGGCAACAGGAAGAAAACAAGGGGCGTGGGGAGAGGCATGGGCATGGGGCAACATCGGTCCTGGGAAGGACTGTGACCCGAGAGAAGAGGTCCAGCCCACGTGGCTGAGGAGAGCAGGTCGAGGGTAACAGAATTGAGGAGTAGCCCCTGAGCTTAGCTATCAGGATGCTACTGGGGCAAACCAGCCACAAGGGGTTGAGGAGTGAATGGCTGGTGAGGAACCAGAGACAGGGAGCAGAGACAACTGTTTCAGAGGTCAGTGGAGAAGAGGAGAGGAAGAGGTGTGTTTGGACCGAGGCGGTTTCCTGTCATGGCCTGTGGAAACCAGGAGAGGCCACCCTTGCCCACTGGAGGAGCACACAGCCCTGTTACCCTCTCGGAGCAGCTCTAGGCAGGGGTAGGGGCTGAGGCTTCTCTGAGGACACAGGCAAGGAGGTCTGGGATCCCTCCTCGCTGGGCTCTGCAGGACTGAGTGGGGATGGGGGAAGCACCTTCCCTCAGGGAGTCCCGGGAATGAGCCAATACCCAGCTGAGTCTGCTGCAAGTCCAGACATGGGGGTCTGGGGCCGACAGAAGGTGGGCAGAGCGGGATGGTAGTGCCAGAACCCTCATCTCCTGCCACCCCAGAGACGCTCCCTCCTGCAAACTAATCCTGCCCTATTTTTCTTTAACCACTCCTAGAACCCTGAGGAAGGCAGGCAGGGATGCTGTGAATCTGGACCGAGTCTGCAGTGAAAGGTTCTCAGAAGGAAGCGGTTACCTGAGCAGAGGGGCCTGACAGGGATGGAGCTGGAGCTCTGGCTGATGGGGTTCTTGGCAGTACAGCGATACCTGTCACTGACCCCAGATCTCCAGGACACGCTGAGAGTTGTCCCCCCGTGAGACACAACTGCCCCCTGGCCTTGGGGGTCCCAGCTCTACTTAACATCCTCTCCAGCCTGGTCCATCCAGCAAGCCAGGGTGATGAAGCAGGTCCCATCCTTCATGATCTGAGAGCTGGCCGTGATATTGGGCTCTTGCAGACCGTCTGTGCCAAGAAGGGATAGTTCAAGCTATGAGAAGGCTCTGGCCTGGCCAAGCAGAGGAGAAGAAAGGGCAGAGTTCAAACGTAGGTCCTCTACCCCCCCACCCACCCACCATAGACGCACAGGGTGAAATCCTTGGTCATGTTGATCAGGGGACTCTGCAGAGTTATCCAGGCTCTATAGGAGCCAGAGTCCTGCAGCCTCAGGGAGCTGATCTGAAAAGAGTAGTCGTGGCGGCGGACATTCACTCTCCTGCTCTTGGGTCCCTGAGTCCCAGCAACCAGGATTGGTTTGCCTGCCGGTCCTGGTTGCAAAATAGCCACAAGCCCTGGAGAGCTCCAGGTAACCTTTTCAACCTCCTGCCCCCCCGGGACCTCCAGGGGCAGAGTGGCCGACTTCCCAAGGGTGCTGACCACTATCTCCCCTACTGATTCCCTTCCCAGGATTCCTGGTCCTGCAAATGGAGAGAGAAAACCACAGCTTCAGTGTCAGGGCCTCCCTGCCCACTTGGGGCAGCCACAGGTCCCATCCAGCCCCTCCTGCCCAGACCCCTCCAGCCTCCCCATCAGCTCCAGCGGGTCTCCTCCCTCTCCCCTGACCACACGGACCAACCCTGGCCCACCCACTCTCTCAAGGGTGTTCGCCGCTCTCCTTGGGGCCTGAAGGGGACAAGACTCCTTCCTCCAGCTTCCGTCCACTCCAGAGCTGCCGAGCAGGGTGTGTGCTTGGGTTTCAGGTACCTGTGCATGAAGGCGGCACCAAGACAGGGAGGGAGCTGCTGTTACTGACTGGGTTCTTGACCATGCAGGTGAAGTTCAGAGCACCGTTCCCAGGTCTCAAGGAGACACTGAGGACAGACCCTCCGTGGGACACAACAGTCCGGGGCCCCAGGGCTGTCCAGCTGTAGGTCGCAGTGCCTCCTCTGCTTTCTGCCATGCATGTTAGTACAACGAGGCAGTGTCCATTCCCACTCATCCTGGAGCTCATTGTGACATGGGGCCGGGCCAGCTGCTCTGTGTGTGCAAAGAAGAACCAACGGAGGACTGGAAAACTGCTCTGGGCCTTCCCTTCACAGGGCAGAAGCAGGAGGCGTGGCTGCCAGGACCCTGCACCACCCTGAATACACATAAGGAACAACAGAGGCAGAAGCTGGCCACGTCTATTCTCAAGCTTTGGGCTTCATAAGGCACGTCACTTAATATCTCCTCAGATTCCCAGAACAATCTTATGAAGTAGCTAAGGAAGGTGTTATATCTACTCTATTTAAGTTACTTGCCCAGAGTCTCATCGATCCCAAATCCAATGGATCTGACCTCAAAGCTGAATTCCCACCCTGCACTGAGTAGATGAAGGCTCTCTGTACGGGCAAGCAAGGAACCGTGTTGTAATTACATCTTTCCCCAGTAGGGGGCTCTGCAGTATACACTGAGCTTCCAGATGCTGAACGAGGCTCCCAGAGGATGTGGCCCTATACCTTTGAGGTTTCTCCTACGTCCTTGCATTCCCTTCCGCCTCCACTCCATCCCTTCTTACCCCAGGACCAGGCACCCGGATGCTCTCCTTAAGGTATCCATAGTCTCGTTATTTGCCCACCTGCCTCCCCAGGCCAGAATCAGGAGGGTTTGAGGGCAGCCGCAAGAGCAGTTGCAGACAACAGACAATCAGGACAGGCAACAAAGTCACAAGGCTTGGGAGAAGGCTGCTCTGGTATTGGGCCTCTGCCCTGGGGTCCACCTAACAGTAGCCCCAGGGGCAACTCAACTGTGCAAAATAGGACAACACAGCCCAGAATGTCCCCCAGGAGAAGGCAAGCTGGAGATGTCCACTGCTGGGTAACTTTCTGCTGCCTCACTCCAGTGTGTCTTCCGTAGACCAGGCCCTGGGATCCAAACCCTTCCCCTGTGACTCCTTCTGCAGGCCCTTGTCTCCTCAGTGTCCTCTCAAGCGCAGGAAGATAAATACAGGGACATATGAGAAATCCAGGGTGTGGCATTGGGGTACCTGAGTTCTGTTCCCAGCCCTCTGCATCCTTCTAGCTCTCTGTCACGGGTATGTCATTTTTTTCTCTCTGAGACTCAGTCTCTTTAGCCTAAAAATCCAAACCCCTTTCCTGCCTGTTAACAAGGCTGTCACGAACCGCCAGTGACTTGGGAAATACCCGGTGAAGGATGAAAGCCTGGCCCCTTATCATCACTCTTGCCCCAGGAGCCCTCTCTGGAAGACCCCACCTCTGACTGGTTAGCACAGCTTTATATCCTGCCCAGAATCCACACTGAGCTCATCCTGCCAGAATGACCATCAGCATAGTGAGAGGGACTCTCCCACCACCCCTGGGGTGAACAGTCCTACCCCAGGTCCCAGCAGCCCCTCACCCAGTGTTCCCTTGCCCCAACTGAGGAACGGGCCACAGCCATTCCAGGCCAATTTATGGCAGAAATGCTTTCTCCCCAGCCATGTGAACCTGACCGCGGCAATTCCATCATCCCCGACTTAAAAAAAAAAAAAAATGCCTTCATCTAATAGGAATATTTCCTGTCACATAACCCAGGAAAATGTCTGAGAAGGTTCTCCACTTTCTCTCCATCACTTAGCTTCGTGTGTTCATCCTCACTCATCACTGGTACCTTTCCTGCTACCCACTGTAGAGGAACAGCTCTGCCATGGCATCATAGTGACCTTGCCTGGTGAACTTGCCATTCATGGCATCCTTGTTGTTCAAGCAAAGACTAGAATCACAGCTAATCCGAGTCTTGCAAAAGGCCTTGTGATCGTCCCAGAACATGACAGGAGGGTGGCCTGTGAGGCATTACCTTGAAGCCATCTCCCACGGGCCTCCCACCGGTCCCTCCTGGGAGGCTGTCATGAGCAGTTTGTCATGAGGTTCGGGGCTTCCTGCTCCACCCCCGCAGAACAGAGCTGCTGACTACAAAACCTCTTCTCTGCAGTCTAGAATTTGTTTCTCAGCAACCCCCATTATGTTCATCCGGTCCCTTTTTTCTCAGTGTCATCATTTCTGGGGTGTGGAATGAGGACCCAGGGATCTGGGACCTTTGGCCCCTCTCCCTCTCACTACCTATATAAGTAATAAGCTGTTTGAATCTAAAAGTACCTGACTGTGTCTTCACTGGCCGATCTTGCTGCTGCGTATGCCTGGCACCCCCCGACTCCTTGTCCCCTTTGTAGTTTCCCCTGCTAAAACAATCGTTTAAATTTCCTTAATGAATATGATAATAGTGTTCTCGTACATCTGTACAGAGCTTTACAAAGCTCTTTCCCATGAATTTTATTCTCACAGAAGGTAGTGTTCCTATCTTAGCAAGGAGAAAGCTCAAGGCCACACAAGTAGGTTGTGGCAGAAGCCAGTTCTCAGGGCCTTAAATACCATTCTCTGCCCAGACTCAGGGGTTCTGCTGCAACTGGTCTGGGACACGTCCTGGGCCCCGAGACTTTTCAGGATATTCTCCCAGGTAACTCTACTTTCCATGTTTTTCCCCAGTGAGCACGTGTTAGCCTTGTAATTAGAAAGAAAATTATAAATGTAACCAAAAGGGAAGTGGCAAAGGCTATAAAAATGACTGAACGGGACTTCCCTGGTGGCGCAGTGGTTAAGAATCCACCTGCCAATGCAGGGGACATGGGTTCGAGCCCTGGTCCAGGAAGATCCCACATGCCGTGGAGCAACTAAGTCCGTGCGCCACAACTACTGAGCCTGCGCTCTAGAGCCCGTGAGCCACAACTACTGAAGCGCAAGTGCCACAACTACTGAAGCCCAAGTGCCTAGAGCCTAAGCCACCGCAATGAGAAGCCGACGCACCACAACAAAGAGTATGCCCGCTCACCACAACTAGAGAAAGCCTGTGCACAGCAATGAAGACCCAAAGCAGCCAAAAATAAATAAATAAAATAAATAAATTTATTTAAAAAAAAAAAATGACTGAAAGACAGTCACCACACACACCCACCTGTTGCCGTTCCCCAGACACTCACCATAGACGTGCAGGCTGTACTCCCAGGCATGGGTGATGCGGGAACTCCACAGATTAACATGGGCTCGGTAGGACCCTGCATCCTCCCAGCTCAGGTGGCTGATCTGCAGGGAGCAGCCTGGGCCCACCACACTCAAACGACCCCAGTACTGCGTTTCTGCCTGGTAAAAGGTGTCTGGCCCTCCGGGTTCTACCAAGGTTACCGTGGCTATTGCCCCGGGGACCGAACAACACATCCAGGAGATGCTCTCCACCTGCTGTCCATCCTGCAGCTGCAGGGGCAAAATGACAGACCCCCCCAGGGTCCCAGTCACCACCATGGGGGCTGGGTCCTCTCTGGAAGCCCCTGGTTCTGCAAACACAGAACAGAGGCTTCAGAGGCAGCCTATTACATTGGAGGCTCACAACAGGCCTGAGGGAGAGAGTCAGGACCATGATTATTATTCCTATTTTATAGGTGAGAAAACAGAGACCCACAGAATTTACATGCCTTGCTCAAGACTACATAGCTAGTTAGGGATAGAACTAGAACACAACTTGGTCACTCCTCCACACCAAAGTGGTCTCCTTCAGCATTTACATTAATTAACATATGAGGAAATAATCAATGAAGGCTGTCCTAAGGGTTGCAGGTACTAAGTGTGATGGAGAGTAAGCAAAATTCTTGGGAGGGGCCTATGGGGGCGGTGATCTCTGCCGTTTCTCTGAGTCACTCTCTTGCCGATTCAGGGAATAGGACCAGAACTCACTTAGCCCAGCTCCATCCACAGCAGGAACCGCTTTCCAGCATCCCCCATAATTGCTTATTTGGCCACTTCTGAAACAAAAGCCAGCTCCTCTGAGGCCCAGCCAGGAATCTGGGAACATATCTTTCTAGAGCAGGAGGGCTGGTGCTGTGCTAGCCAAGCCAGGTTAAGCGTGGTCAGTGGGACAGTCATTTGGATACTAGCCTATACTGCCCTTGAGAGAAGAGTGTAACACCAGGGCACTAGTCAGACTGCCCAAGTTCAAGCCCTTGCTCTACCAGGTGCTAGCTGTGTGATCTTTGGCAGGTTACCTCACCTCTCTGAGTCCTGGTTTTCTCACCTGTGAAACAGGGAGTGCCATCTTCCAGGATTTTGTGAGTGTTAAATGAGATAATGCAAGTAAATGCCTCACTATGGTATTATTAAAGATACTTAACGTCACTGAAATAAGTTGGTGACCGCATCTTGTTTGCATCCTTACCAAAACTAGTCAGTGCTCTTGCAGAGAAATGTAAAAAAAACACTCCTAAGTAGTGCGACCCACCTCTATTTTTGCAACACCGACACACAGTCCCAGGAGGCAGAAAGTCTGAAACTGACTCAGGTCTGCTGCATAGTTATTTAAAGAGAAAAGGCTGCCTGGCCCAGGGAGGGATGCAGGTCCTGATTCAAACTGGAATCCAGAAGCACTGGCTGCATCACTGATTCCTAGGCCTGGTGGTGAGGTTTTTCTGCTGAAAGTTGAACTGAGAAGTCCTGTGATAGCAGCTGCGGTGACGAGGGGTAAGAGAGTGGTGGCTGTCTTGTGGGAGTGGGGATTCCACACGGGGGGACGTACAGCATCCTGTGTGCCCACCACAGAGTCCACTGGACGGCCTGGTGTTCATTTCTTCCATGGAGCTATTCTGGCTCCACTTGGAGGATTGTGCAAATCGGCTGGAAGCATGCCAAGGCAGTGCTGGCACCAGATGGATCTTTCTCATCCCAAGTTGGCCCAGGACCTAAAGTCTGGCCTGGAGGAATTCCACCTTGACCAAGCAGCTATGCTCACCCTTGCACCCTTGAGTGCAGTAACTCGTTAAGCCTAGTTCAAGTGCTGCTTCCTTTCTGGAGCCTTAGCTGAGCTCCATACTTCCGGTCTGGCCATGCCTTCCTCCTAGTTTCCTTCAGCCTGTGCTTTTGTTGGCTTGTTTTGTTTAAAGCTTTTACTTCATTCTGCCTCATACAACTAGCTGGGTTGTCTGTCTTTCCCCATAGTTCATGAGCTCCCCAGGAGAAGGTAGAAGGGAATTAGTGTCGGAGCAGTAAAGTAAAGTAAGGCTGAGGGTTTCGCCACATGGTTAGGTACAGTGGGATGTGTGTATCCTGTTTCTGGATTCAATGAGGGAAATAGACACAAAGGGATCAGATCAGTACATGAAACCCCAGTGCCAGACACTGCTGAGTACATTAAGCACATTATTTTATTTAACTTTCCCAACAAACTAGTAAGGTCCACATTCTTATTCCCACTTCACAGATGAAGACCATGAGACTCAAAGAGCTTAAGCAAATTACTTGCCCAGAGTCACCAGCTAGGAAGCAATAGAGGTCACATGAAACCCAAGTTCGCCTGACCCCGAAGCTTATGCTCTGTGGACTACACTGTGCTGCCAGCAGCAGAATTGCACCACACCTAATTCCTCCCCGTGTGCCACTGACCCCTTTCCCCACCACACACACACAGCACAGGACCAGCACACAAGAGGCCTCAACAAATGTTTCTGGAATTGAACCGAAGAAATATGAACATTTCTTAAGGCAAGACCTGTCTCATCCATTCTTTTGCCACGTGCCCTAGGGATGCCCCTCTCAACAGTGACCTCCAAGGGCCTGGCCTGGACGCCACAGAGGAAGGGAAGCTCACAGATGTGCTTGCTTCGTGGAGGGATATGAAAGTGGAGGCAAGGGGAAGCTTCCAGGAATCTGGCCTCTGAGTTTCAATTCTGTGACTTTGGCTGGGGACACTGTGGTTCTCTGAGTTTCCTTGCTGCTGCTGCATTCCCACAGCTGGGCAGTGCTGACTTCCATTCTCACAGATCACCAGCTGTGTGCCAGAAGATGTCACCTAATCTCTCAGTCCATCGTCTGTAAAATATGCTTAATACTATCTGCCTTATCTATATCACAAGATCGTTGTAGGGATCAGATTATTTTATTTATTTATTTGTTTTATTTATTTATATTTGGCTGTGTTGGGTCTTCGTTGCTGCGCACGGGCTTTCTCTAGTTGTGGTGAGCGGGGGCTACTCTTCGTTGCGGTGCGCGGGCTTCTCACTGTGGTGGCTCCTTTCGTGTGGAGCACGGGCTCTAGGTGCGCGGGCTTCAGTAGTTGTGGCGCACGGGCTTAGTTGCTCTGCAGCATGTGGGATCTTCCCGGACCAGGACTCGAGCCTGTGTCCCCTGCATTGGCAGGTGGATTCTTTACCACTGCACCACCAGGGAAGCCTGGGATCAGGTTATTTTAAATTTGAGTAAAAGTTATTTATAAACTGCCAAGTTTTAAACACATTTAAAGGATTCTACAGCAGGCTTAGGGGCACCCTAAAGGCTGGGGTGGTGGCCACCCTGAAGACAGGTGACCCTGATAACCAGTGCAAGCTGGTTTCCTCCTAAATGAGGATGAAAGCGAAAGACTGAAACTCTGGAGACTAAGAGCAGAACCTGGCCCCTCACCACGGGTTTCTTAAGAGCTCTGTTCCTCTGGCCTCCGGTTCTCAAGTCTGTTTCCTGCCACCAGTCAGATCCTTGGGGGCATGGGAGTGAGCAGTAAGAACCCAGAGGGACAGGAACAGCCACGAGGTGCCGGGTTTGAGATCCCCTACTGAAGTCATTTATGCGACAGGAAAGCCCAATTCACAATAAAGGTGACTCTCAGAGGCCTGGGGGAGAGAGACATAAGAGAATCATGCTTGAAATGGCAAGATGCAAACGAGGTCCTGGAACTGGCTGTGGCAGATCTCCTATCTCACGCCTCCACCATCGGTCTGTCTGGGGACATCCAGGGTCCTTGTGACTCACTAGCAGAAGAAGTGTGAAAGTGACAGGACACGATCTGGGTTTGCATGGTCTGAGATGATAGCACACGCACCCCTCATACACACACACACCTCACACACACACACATACACACACACACACATACACACACACAGAGTCTGGCTCCCAGCGAGGCGGCATCTTCAGTGAAAATGACCCATTGCTGGAGAAACCCAACATGCAGGCAGGTAGAGGTTCCTGGGAGGCAGTGGCAAGGACAGACTTACCAGTGAGAAGACCAAGGAGGAGCAAGGACCACAGGAGAGAAAGACCCATAACATGCAGCAGACTGGCCTGCCTCACGACAGCTGATGGGCTGTGTGCATGTAAATATCAGCCCACAAACATTTCCCATTTTTAGAGTTCACTGCTTTAATCACATGTAGCTTTTGAGTCACGTGATATGAAAAAAAAGGGGATATGAAAGAAAGAAGTGTGAGAGGCAGCAGAGTGAGCTATTTAAAAGCCAAAGCTGACGACGTCGCAGCCTTGCTTTAAACCCTTCTAAGGTCCCCCATCCCCTACAAGGTAAAGTCCAGGGTCACAGTCCTGACAGATGAAATCCTTCAGGATCTGATGGCTTCCCGACATGAGCTTGGCCTCATGTTGTCACCGAGTCTCACATCTTGGACTCCCCCCCACATACCTTATGATTTCTCACCATTGTAAATTGACTCCTGCAATTCGGCTTACTGGACTACCCTAGTCTCTGTCACCTGGCTCACCTGCCTCCCTCTAATATCCTCCCATTCCCCGACTAAAGTCATCACCGCCTTGAGAAAGGCTTTGCCTGAAATGCCACACTAGAACAGTTGCCCTCTTCTGGGCCTCTCAGTTTCCCCCTACTCGCCTCTATGGTAACACCCATCCTGCTGTGCCATAAACATCTGCTTACTTGCATACTCTTCCTAGTAGTCTCTCAGCGCTTTGAGGGTAGGGCCTACTTTTTTCACTTTTCAGTTCCCAGTGACTAGCTCAGTATCAGCATATAGTAAGGGCTTAGTTCCTACATGCTTGGTAAGTCCATGAGCAGACACGGAGTCAACAGGCAGAGAAGAACGAGCCCAGAATGGCCCAAGGACAAAAATGTGACAGGCACAGGCTTGGCTGTAGCTTCTTTAGCACAGAAACAAGGCTGGAAGGATCCAGGGGACAAGACTTTTGGGACCGCCTCTACCTCCAACCATGAAGGACCACCAGATATCATTTTACTATCTTGCCCTGTTAGTGGTACGGTTGAGGGAGTTGTGTGAAAAGTCCTGGTCCATGGGTGGATGGAGAGAGAGGGGCCAGAGAGAGGGGCAGGTATGGAGCTCCCCTCCCCACTTCTCCACACCAAGGAGTCCTGATGGCTTTGCTAGGCTATGCAGACTCCTCTGACATCTCCATGAGAAGGTGATTGTGACTAGTGTCTCCTGTCGCTAGTCACAATCTAGTCAGAAGTAAGGCTCCCTTACTTCTCGGACTTTGATAAGTATCTCCCTGACCTTCAGTGTGTGGAGGCTAGGTGCCCCGACAAGACTTGAAGAGAATCTATGTTGCTTTTAAGAACGTCACCAATGGGGGCTTCCCTGGTGGCGCAGTGGTTGAGAGTCTGCCTGCCAATGCAGGGGACACGGGTTCGAGCCCTGGTCTGGGAAGATCCCACATGCCGCGGAGCAACTGGGCCCGTGAGCCACAATTACTGAGCCTGCGCGTCTGGAGCCTGTGCTCCGCAACAAGAGAGGCCGCGATAGTGAGAGGCCCGCGCACCGCGATGAAGAGTGGCCCCCGCTCACCACAACTGGAGAAAGCCCTCGCACAGAAACGAAGACCCAGCACAGCCATAAATAAATAAATAAAAATAAATAATTTAAAAAAAAAAAAAAAAAAAAAGAACGTCACCAATGGTCTCCCATCAGTCACATCCTATAGACCCTTTGGTCCTTATCTTCTATGACCGCTTGGTGGAATTTGACGTTGGAACACTCCCTGCTTGAAACCGTCCCTTGAGGGTGCTCCGGGATGCTATTCTCACTGGGTTCTCCTCCCTCAATTATTCAACACACATATGAGCTCCTGCTGGGAGCTGCAAAGGCACTGTGCTGAGACTGGGGATTCAAAGATGAAAAGAAGTTTCTGCAAGCATGTTGCTCACAGGCCAGTGGGAAAGTCACATCAATAGAAAAATAAAGTTATGTGAGTGATTTAGCCTCAGGAGGGATTGGGTGCAGTGGGGTGTGTGTGAAGCTTTTTGATCTGAATCCTGCCTCTGTTGCTTGCTAACCCTGTGACCTTAGCAAACTACCTTCCAGTCAATAAGACTCTCCCACTATCATTTATTGCCCTGAAGGTGGTTTTAGTGCTTAAAAAAATCATTCATAGGTTATACTGCTTTTAAGAATTCATATTCAGGGACTTCCCTGGTGCTCCAGCGGTTAAGAGTTCGCTCTCCCAATGCAGGGGGCCTGGGTTCGATTCCTGATCAGGGAACTAGATCCCCCGTGCTGCAACTAAAGATCCCGCATGCGGCAACGAAGATGCTGTGTGCAGCAACTAAGACCTGGCCCAGCCAAATAAACAAATACTTTAAAAAAAAAAAAAGAATTCATATTCAATTTACTAAAAAAAAAACCAAACAGACAAATTAAAAATCTGTCAGCCTTAAGGCCAGTTCAGCTTACAAACATATTGTTCCATTTACAAGTCAGGAAACTTTTAATAACCCTTTTTAGGTGCTATTGATAATATTTGACTCATTTTACAAATGTATAAATTGATTCCCTTAAGGACTTCAAACCTCACTATTGAATGTCATATATTTAATTTCCTTCTAAAGTATTTTAATCAACAAATAAGCCTCCCCAAATACTTAAAGAGAGCTTATAAATCTAATAATTAAAGTTTTAAATATGGTAATTCTTAAGTTGTTTTAAAATATTCAATACTTCATATATACTTAAGATTTCCAACTAAAATCAAAGTGTAAATCAATTAATTAACACAGTTCAAGTCAGAACCACAAAGTTAACTATTACTTTAATAAGCTGGATTTCTTAAACAATACATATGCTTAAACAAAAAGTATTAACTGATATCTTGAACATGTCTATTCTGAATACCTTATCTTTCCAGGATTGAAAGATTCATAACTACAAAGGAAACAATCATCTCAATCCCAGCTATTCCCTGGGCCACCTTCTCAACCAAGGACTGTTGCTTAATGACCAGATATCACTGAGACTTTAGCTGATGGTCCCTTTATTTATTTTGCTGATGCCCTCTAAAAGGCTGGTCTCATGCCCTTGTCCCCTAGATTCAATTTGCACACTGTGATATTACTTAATTTTTCCCCTTCCTGCAGCTACAGAACTTGATTTTTCCTTTGCATTTCTTTTTGCTCTTAAGATATTTAACTCTCTTTCCATTTAGGTGTAAAGAGCTTTGAACTTGCCAAAATTCTATACTCTTTTCATATTCTTCCAATCTTTAGGAATAGTACATATTAGAACCCCACATAACATTAAAAATAAAGTCCAAAAAATGCAGTTGTGTAAAATGCAGGGTCATCTTAATTGCAAAGTTATTAAAGGGCTGGTTTGGGGCTCATGGTGAATCTATGCAACTAAATTTGGGACTATGGCTGCAGGATCCAAATTGCAGCCCAGGCTGGAGTTTGGTGCTACCTGAAGGCAATGCCCAGTAAATAGGAGCCTGTGACTGGCTGGATTTCCAGGACAGTAGCAGGGGTTCCAGACTTTCCAGTCATTTGCACCCTTTGCTGGCCTGGTACAAGGACACTGAGAAACTGGAGATGCTGGGGCCAACCTGCCTCCACTCTGCTTCCCAACACTAGGTGCCTTTGCATCCATGGCCCAATGAGAATATTAGCCCTCGCTGTGTGAAGACAGGGGCTGGGTGAGTACAAGACCCCATTTGCCAACTGCATTACATCAAAACTCACATTATTTTAGATTTTTATTGCACTTAATTACTATACTTAAATGATACTTCATTTGGATTCTGTGTATCACAAGACTGCGTCTACCTATGTTCACAACTTCAAAGAAGGTCCTTCCAATGACTTTTCCTTCACTAAGCCTCAGTTTCCTCATCTCTAAAATGGGAATAATAGGAGTACCAACCAAATAGGGTTGATTTGAGGATTAAAAGAGAAAACGTATGTAAAACTCCAAGCACAAAGCCTTACCCACAGCAATTACTCAACAGATGTGATTATTTTTATTATTATCAATATCTTTGAACCCTCTCCCACCTTTCTTCTCTCTTCCCATCCAGGCTGTCCCTGCTCTCATGCTCTTACCTGGGCTCCCTAGTGACCTGTCTTCTCATATCTCAGTCTCATTCCTTCCATCCACCTTCCACTCTGCTGCTGGAGTAATCTTTCTTCGAGTCCTTGAGTCATGCCATGCCTCTGCTTAAAAACACTTGCTGGACCATCACTGCCTGTAGTCTTATGTCTTAGTCCATTTGGGTCACTATAACAAAAATACCATAGGCTGTGTGCCTTATAAACAAGAAATTGAGTTCTGGAGGCTGGGAAGTCGAGGATCAAGACACCAACATGTTTAGCGTCTGGTGAGAGCCTGCTTCCTGGTTCATAGACAGCCATCTTCTCACTGTGTCTTCACATGGCACAAGGAGTGAGGGAGCTCTCTGGGGTCTCTTGTATAAGGACACTAATCCCATTCTTCAGGGCTCCACCCTCAAGACCTCATCATCTCCCAAATGTTCCACTTCCTAAAACCATTGCATTTGGGATTAGACTTCAACATGTGAATGTTGGGGAGACACTAACATTTAGTCCATAGCTCCTAGGTTGTAAGACCCTTTATCTGAGCTACAGCAACCATTCCTGGCCCCATGTCCTGCAGTTCTCTCTAGGCAACCATATTCTAGTCACAAGGCCAGTACTAGAGTGAGGTGAGAGAGGTGTCTAAAGCATAAATTTAAGGAGGCCTTCCCTCTCAGGATTCTGCAACATCAGCTCATGACCAGACTCTGAAGAAGCTCTCCATGGGCAGAGGCCTGTTATCCTAATTGACCCCCTCTCTCCCTCCTTCCTCCCAGACTTCCTGGGTTCAAATTCTCACTAACTAAAAAACTCAGAGCAAGCTACTTACTCTCCTTATACCTCAGTTTTCTCATCTATTAGGTGGGGATGATAAAAAATACCTATCTCATAAAGCTGTTGTGAAGACTAATGAGTTAATATGTGTCAAGTTTTAGAAGAGGGCCTAGCACCCGAGAAGCACTCACTGAATGTTAGCTAAAACCACACACTCCACCATCCTGAAGTTTTCTAAGTCCTCTAAGGTTATAGCCTAAGTAAACATATAAATCTCAAGATACAACAAGCTACAGCTTAACCAGCTATTACACTATCAATTAAAAGAAGAAGTCAGCTTCCCAAGGCAAATAAAGGGAATTATGCTACCCCCCCCCCCACAACTTACCTTCTTAACTCAGCCAGTTCTACAACTGTCACCTACAACATCCATCCTCAGCACAGTTTCCCTGGTGTTTTTTCAGGATTAATTCAAAGTCTTTCAGTTGCATTGACAGGAAGCCAACACAAACTGGCTTAAGCAAAATAGGGAATTTATTGGACCATTGTATTAGTTATCCATTGCTGTGTAACAAACTGCAAAACTTAGCAGCTTAAAACAATAAACATTTATTATCTCACAGCTTCTGTGGATCAAGAATCCAGGCACAGCTTAGCTGGGTGCCTCTGGCTCAGGGTCCCTCACTAAGCTACAGTCAAGGTGTCAGCCAGGGCTGCAGTCATCTCAAGGCCCTCCTAGGGGAGGATCCACTTCCAATTTCATTCCTGTGGCTCTTGGCAGGCCTCAGGTTCTCATCGACCACTGGCCAGAGACATTTGTTCCATGCTGGGTGCTGGCTGGAGGCCTTCCTTATCTTGGGGCCCTGCAGTTCACAGCATAATACCTGGCTCCTCGCATGAGCTCAAGGAGGGATGGGGGTGGAGAAAGAGAGCCCAAGATGGAAGCCACATCCCATCCCTTCTGCCACATTCTGCTCACTAGAAGCAAGTCACAAAATCTATCCCACACTCAAGAAGAGGTGATTACACTAGGGCATGAATACCAGTAGGTAGACATCTTTAAGCTGCATCTTCAGAGCCAAGTTTAGAACCTAAGTGTCCTGAGGCTGAAGCAAGTGATAGCCGCTGTTGGTTTGCAAATCCCATGAAGGTTATTAATCGACTTGGGACCTCTACCCCAGCCTGAGCATGTGGGAGGAGCTGGTGGTGCTGGGTATAAACAACCCTCCCTGGGACACACACACACACACACACACACACACACACACACACACACACATGCAATTGCGGAAGCTGTGGTATTTCCTCCTTCAGCATGTTATCTGAAAGTAGATCATCATGGCGAGCCCAGGGAGAAGAACAGATGGCTGGGCTCTACAACCTTTCTCCAGTAAGCCACCAAAGAGTCAGCGACACATATCCTCTCCCTTTCTGTGGACCCCTCTCCTCTTCCTGCTCATGGGTAAGTCCACACTACGGCCACTGCTGCTTGCTACTGGTATTCCTCTGAGGCTGGTCACATTTCTGCTGGGGATTCTAATTGTTAAAAGCAGGAAATGCTTCTCCTTTTGGTAATGATTCTGCAAGTTCCACCTTACTCTGAGCTCTGTATGTGTGTGTGTGAGTATGCATAGTTACATACCATGAATAGGTGACATTCTAGCCCCGGTCACAAATAACTCTGGGCTCAGACTCTATTCCTCTCACCTTCACATTTTCCTGCTAAGAAATATTGGGTGATGAGTTTGTTCCCTATACGCTGTGGGTAAAACACACAGAGAGATACAGGGAACTTGTCCTGAGGATAAGCCACCTGTCAATTTCCTAGGGAGGGATAGAACTGCTGGAGCTTCTTTCTACATCCTGCCTTGTTCATCACATGTATGGAGGCTTCATTGGGGATCTGGAGATGGTCTGGTTGCCCTCGGCTAGGTGGCTTCTATATGAATAGCCTTTCTCCCCACCATCCTACCTCCCCCTCAAGGCCCAAGTCCTGCTAGTTTCTGAGAAACATTTCTCAAGAGCATGGCCTGGGTCACCCCTCTCCAGTGGGCAGAGCTGACCCAATACCCCAGGGAGGATCTCAACCACCTGGGCTTGGAGGTCATTGGATGTGGCTGTGGCAGTTACTGTCTGTCTGGAATCCTGCTTCCTCACCAGGGATTCAGGGAGGATAATGCAGGTAGCACTAAGGACCTGACAGCAGTGAGGATGGAGGTGGGCATGGGCAGTGAGGAAAACTCTAGAAAACTCTTAGATGCATGTATGGGGGTAGAGGGAGCCTAGACCTCAAGGCTGAATTTTAGTTTGACCTCCTTTCACTTCTTTTTGGCTGTGTTGGGTCTCTGTTGCGGTGCACGGGCTTCTCGTTGCTGTGGCTTCTCTTGCTGCAGAGCACGGGCTCTAGGGCGCATGGGTTTCAGTAGTTGTGGCGCAAGGGCTTAGTTGCTCTGTGGCGTGTGGGATCTTCCCAGACCAGGGATCGAACCCGTGTCCCCTGCATTGGCAGGTGGATTCTTAAGCACTGTGCCACCAGGGAAGCCCCCTCTCTTCACTTTCTATTTCATCCTTGCTCACCATAAAAACACAGGCGGCAGCAGGGCTGTTTATATCCACACCCAACTCTCGAGGTGCTTCTTGGTTATGTTGGATAAACCTGGAATTAGCCACATCCAACGACCTCCAAGCCTCAGATGGTCAATGCAGGGAATTTCAAACAGTTCAGGGCAAAGAGACATCTCCCTCTGTCTGGCTCCACCGGTTAGGGTTACCTCAAACCTCACTGTTTGGGTCTAGAAGGGAGTTTCCTTGATGCTTTTGTGTTTCCAAGGAGTTGTTTCAGGAACTTAGGAGGCAGTAGGGTGAAAAGTTTTGACCCCCCGCCCCAAGCTTTAGTACCAGGAATATTTGAAATTAAGTCCTTGCTCCATCATTTCTTACGTGTGTGAGCCTCTATTTCTTTTTTTTTTTAACATCTTTATTGGAGTATAATTGCTTTACAATGGTGTGTTAGTTTCTGCTTTATAACAAAGTGAATCAGTTATACATATACATATGTTACCATATCTCTTCCCTCTTGCATCTCCCTCCCTCTCACCCTCCCTATCCCACCCCTTTAGGTGGTCACAAAGCACAGAGCTGATCTCCCTCTGCTATGCGGTTGCTTCCCACTAGCTATCTATTTTACGTTTGGTAGTGTATATATGTCCATGCCACTCTCTCACCCTGTCACATCTTACTCTTCCCCCTCCCCATATCTTCAAGTCCATTCTCTAGTAGGTCTGTGTCTTTATTCCCGTCTTGCCACTAGGTTCTTCATGACCTTTTTTTTTTTTTTCCTTAGATTCCATATATATGTGTTAGCATACTGTATTTGTTTTTCTCTTTCTGACTTACTTCACTCTGTATGACAGACTCGAACTCCATCCACCTCATTACAAATACCTCCATTTCATTTCTTTTTATGGCAGAGTAATATTCCATTGTATATATGTGCCACATCTTCTATATCCATTCATCTCTTGATGGACACTTAGGTTGCTTCCATGTCCTGGCTATTGTAAATAGAGCTGCAATGAACATTTTGGTACATGACTCTTTTTGAATTATGGTTTTCTCAGGGTATATGCCCAGTAGTGGGATTGCTGGGTCATATGGTAGTTCTATTTTTAGTTTTTTAAGGAACCTCCATACTGTTCTCCATAGTGGCTGTATCAATTTACATTTCCACCAACAGTGCAAGAGTGTTCCCTTTTCTCCACACCCTCTACAGTATTTATTGTTTCTAGATTTTTTGATGATGGCCATTCTGACCAGTGTGAGATGATATCTCATTGTAGTTTTGATTTGCATTTCTCTAATGATTAATGATGTTGAGCATTCTTTCATGTGTTTGTTGGCAATCTGTATATCTTCTTTGGAGAAATGTCTATTTAGGTCTTCTGCCCATTTTTGGATTGGGTTGCTTGTTTTTTTGTTATTGAGCTGCATGAGCTGCTTGTAAATTTTGGAGATTAATCCTTTGTCAGTTGCTTCATTTGCAACCATTTTCTCCCATTCTGAGGGTTGTCTTTTCATCTTGTTTATGGTTTCCTTTGCTGTGCAAAAGCTTTTAAGTTTCATTAGGTCCCATTTGTTTATTTTTGTTTTTATTTCCATTTCTCTAGGAGCTGGGTCAAAAAGGATCTTGCTGTGATTAATGTCATACAGTGTTCTGCCTATGTTTTCCTCTAAGAGTTTGATAGTGTCTGGCCTTACATTTAGATCTTTAATTCATTTTGAGTTTATTTTTGTGTATGGTGTTAAGGAGTGTTCTAATTTCATACTCTATTTCTTAAGTGTAGAATACAAATAATAAGATGTATTATGCAAGACTGTTTTATAGATAGAGATGGTATGTGTACAGTGCTTGGCACGTAGCTGGTGGAAGCTATGTTTGTTATTATGATAATCACTGTTAAGTACATTATTCTCAGACACTATTAAAGGGTGGGCAAGTCAAATTCAGTTATCACAATCTTTGAACCCCCCTTTAATTATTTGTCAAATGATGTAGTTCAAAAATAAGATGGATGATACCTGGGACTCCTGTCACTCTGCAGGGAGCTATGTAGCACTCTGTTACAATATGATCAGGACCACATCTTGCTCCTCCCACTGACAGTATGAGAGGCTTTGTTTATCGTTGATGTGAGGAAAGATGATATCAAAACATGTTCATATGAACCCAGCCAAGACCCAGCACCTCTGGGCTTCCAGGATAGGGTGGTGAGTGCTTTTGGCCTCTATACTCCGGGGCATCATGTACATAGAATCTGGGCTCTGCAACTGACCAAATCTGTGATCTCAGGCAAGTGGCTTAAACTCTCTAAATTTCAGTTCCTTATCAGAAGAACAGGGCTACTTATCAGATAATTTTGAGGATTAAATGAAGTGATTTCTACAAAGTGCCTAATACACACATAGCAATCATAAGCAGTGTCTTCTGAATGAGAAGAGCTCTCTTTTAGGCAACCTCAAACCAACATCACATCAGCTAAGCTTCTGTCTTCTGAATCTGCCCCCAGAGTCTACCTGAACTGACCCTTTCATGTCCAGGGTTCCTAGTCCTGTGTCCTCCCTAGCTACCACGCCACAAGGTCCAAGTGCTCTGCTGATGGGGGTCTGGGCAGAGACCCCCTTGGCCTGCACCAATCTCTTCTCTGTGTCTACGGAAGCTGTAACCTTTAGGCTTTCTGAACACACTTCAACCTTTTCCCATCCCTCCAGGCTGTACTTTGGACACTCCTCTCTCTCTAACATTTTCTACATATTTTTCCACCCAGAATTCCTGGTGTAGTCTGGGTCCTGAACCCATCCGAGTTGGTCTAGGGTTTACAGAGCACTCTCTAGAGCCTCAGAAGCCCTGGAATCTGGGAATCCAGGCTGGGGTCACCCAGCGGATACTCACAGGACCTCTACAAGGAAATAAGCTGCCGTGGCCAAATGTCAGGTCTCTGGAACCCTTGGTAACAATGGTTATCAGAGATCTGAGTCTTTCCTGAGATGAGGAAATCAGGGGCTGAATCAATGCTACCTACCTATTCTCAACCCCAAACCTTGTTCCCAAGCACAGACCAGATTTCCCTGGCCAAGCCAAAGTCAGGCTGAGATCCGTGGGCAATGAGGGAAAGGTAAGATGATAATAGAGGTGAGAGATGCTCCTTTTATTCCCAATATTTTATTATGAAAATTCTCAAACGTACAGAAAACTTGAAAGAATTTTGCAGTGAACACTCAGATACCTCCCAGCTCAGTTCTATCACTGGTGTTTTACTTTACTTGCTTTATCACACACCTATTCTTCTATCCACCCTTTTAGCCATCCATCAATCCATCTTGTTTTTTAAAGATGCTCCATTTTTTACTTCATTAGTTCTTTATGATTTACAGCAACCTGATTTTATTTCTTCTCGACCACATTCTTGGAGGAAGATGGTACAGGTGTGAACATTTCTGTCTTACAGATGAGTAGACTGATTCTCAGAGAAATTCAGAAATTCATCGAAAGTCACAATGCTAATTTCCCTGTAGGAATAGAAACGTATAAAGTCTGTTTTACTGATTATTGTAGCTACATTCCTGGGAGAGAATGTTTGGGAAGTGAATGAATGGATGAATAAGGTCCATTTGCTAAGCAATGGATCTAGAGGGAGGACAGCCAAAATATCATTTCATTTCTCAACATCTGGCATTTATTACCAATATGTGTTTATTGAATGAATGAATGCACGCATGCATGAATAAACGAACAAACAAATGAACGCTGGCTTGAGGGCTCCAGTTCCTCCTCCAAGTCCCTCTTTTGTCTCTGCAGGGCTAGGAGCCTCTGAAAAGGACTCAGCCCCAACAGTGGTGAAAGGGATTCTAGGGGGTTCGGTGAGTCTCTCCCTGAACATTTCAGTAGACACAGAAATTGAGCACATCGCCTGGAGTGGTCCCCAAGAAGCTTTGGCTTTAGCAGATGCAAGAGGAAAGATTATCTTTATAGACAAAAGCTACCAGGGGCGAATAAACATCACCCAGAACAACTCCTTGTCTATCAACAAGCTGACTCTGAAAGATGCAGGATCCTACAAAGCCCAGATAAACCAAAAGAATTCTGAAGTCACCACAAGTGAGAAATTCACCCTGTCTATCTATGGTGAGTTCCAGAGAGCGTCTGTGGGTTTTGACCTTTTATTTTTAAAAGCAGTGTTTTTTCCTCTCCAGGAATTAATCTCTCTAGGACAAAGAGAACTATCACATTGGTCATTTTCACCCAATTCCATAAAAACAGGTGTCAAGAGTGAAGAACGGCCAAAATGTGTTTAAGAGCTATTTGGATTCTCTTTTCTGACATTTGGATTCTCACCCTCTATTAATATCCTTTATCCATCGGTATTGGCTTGCTAGAGCTGCCATAACAAAATATCACAGACTGGGTGGTTTAAACAACAAAAATCTATTTTCTCACAATTCTAGAGGGTAGAAGCCCAAGGTCAAGGTGTCAGCAAGTTTGATTTCTTCTGAGACTCACACCTTGGCTTGCAGATGGCCACCTTCTTGATGTGTCCTCACATGGTCGTCCCTCTATCTGTGTTGACTGCGTCTTAGTCTCCTCTTTTTACAAGGACACCAGTCATACTGGATTAAGGCCCACATTACAACCCCATTTTAACTTAATTATCTCTTTAAAATCTCTATCTCCAGATACAGTCACATTCTGAGGTAATAGGGATTATGAATTCAACATATGAATTTTGATTCAGCCCATAACACTCTGCCCTCTGGCCCCCCAGAACTCATGTCTTTCTCACAAAATACATTCACCCCATCTCAACAGCCCCCAAAGTCTTAACCCATTCCAACATCAAGTCCAAAATCTTATCCAGATATCATCTAAATCATGTATAAGTGAGACTTGAGGTATAAGTCATCCTAGGCAAAATTCCTCTCCAGTTGTGAACCTTTGAAACCAGACAAGTTACCTGCTTTCATGATGGGACAGGCACAACATAGACATTTGCATTCCAAAAGGGAGAAATCTGAAAGAAGAAATGGGTCACAGGTCCCAAACAAGTCTAAAACCTATTAGGGCAAATTCTATTAGATTTTTTAAAAAATTTTATTGGGGTAGTTATCTCTTTTATATATAGTAGTGTGTATATGTCAATCCAATTTATCCCCCCCCTTACCACTTGGTAACCATAAGTTTAGTTTCTACGTCTGTAACTCTATTTCTATTTTGTAGATAAGTTCATTTATACCCTTTTTTTAGATTCCACATATGAGTGATGTCATATGATATTTGTCTTTCTCTGTCTGACTTACTTCACTCAGTATGACAATCTCTAGGTCCATCCATGTTGCTGTAAATGGCATTATTTCATTCTTTTTTTATGGCAGAGTAATATTCCATTGTGTATATATATACCACATCTTTTTTTTTTTGATGATGTATTTTCTTTTTTTTTTTAATAAATTTTATTTATTTATATATTTATTTTTGGCTGCATTGGGTTTTTTGTTGCTGCGTGCGGGCTTTCTCTAGTTGCAGCGAGCAGGGGCCACTCTTTGTTGCAGTGCATGGGCTTCTCATTGCAGTGGCCTCTCTTTTTGTGGAGCATGGGCCCTAGGTGCACAGGCTTCAGTAGCTGTGGCACACGGGCTCAGTAGTTGTGGCGCATGGGCTTAGTTGCTCCACGGCATGTGGGATCTTCCCGGACCAGGGCTCGAACCCGTGTCCCCTGCATTGGCAGGCGGATTCTTAACAATTGCGACACTAGGGAAGTCTCCACATCTTCTTAGGTCTGAGAATAATCCCCTTTGGCTCTATGATTTATCCTTCTGGTCCACTGGGGTGACAGCCACACCCCTTGGCCCTGGGCCCTGGCCAGCAGCCCTGCCCCCTGGAACCAAGGAGGAAACCACCTCTCCAATGGCCCCTGGGCCTATGCCCTTTAGGCCTGTGGCGCCAGTGGCAGACCTGTCAACCTCTGAACTGCCCTTGGGGTCATTCTTCCCTTTTCTTGAAGGATAAAGCATGGTCTCAGCTGGACACCTCTATTGGCTTATCCTGTAAAATCCCCCAAATCTGACAGCCTTCCTTCATTTTGTCCCATCTGTGTCCCTTCAGTCCAAGGTGGCAGAATTTCTACTGAAATGGTTGACTGGATCCTTGAATTACACCATTGTCTATCCATACTCTCAGTGTTTTCTCCAGACACAAATTCTCATTTTTTGCTCTATAGATAGGCTGAGAATTTTCCAAATCTTTAAATTCTGGTTTCTTCTTGCTTAACAATTCCTTCCTCAATTTATCTTTCTTCTCTCACATTTTACTACAAGCAAAAGGAGAAAACAGGCAGTGCCCTCAACACTTTGCTTGGAGATCTCCTTAACTAAACACCCAGTTCATCACTTAAATGTTCTACTTTCTACAAAACACTAGAACATAATTTGTCTTAGTTCTTTGCCACTTTATAAGTATCACCTTTCCTCCAATAACAGGCTCTTCATTTTCAACTATTACCTTACCAGCCACACATTTAATGTTTATCTTTCTACCAATGTTATATTGACAATAATATGTCTATCTCTGAGATAATAGAAGTTTTCTCTACAGCTCTCTTCTTTTCTTTCTGAGCTCTTACCAGAATCACCTTTAACATCCATATTTCTATGAACTGTCTCTTGAAGACCATCTAGGCTTTTTCTAACATGCACCTTAAAACTCTTCCAGCCTCTATCCGTTAACCAGTTCCAAAGCCACTTCAATATTTTTGGGTATTCATTATAGCAGCACCCCAGTTCTGGTGCTAAAATCTGTGTTGGTTTGCTAGGGTTGCGATAACAAAATAGCACAGACTGAGTAACTTAAACAACAGAGGTTTACTTTCTCACAAATCTGGGGCTGGTCACGAGGTCAGCAGGTTTTGTTTCTTCTGAGACCTCTTTCCCTGGCTTGCGTACAGCCACCTTCTTTCCCTATGTCCTCAGATGGTTGTCTCTCTGTCTGTGTTGTCTCTGTCCTAATCTCCTCTTCTTATAAGGACACCAGACATGTTGGATTAGGGACCATCCTAATGACCCTATTTTAAAATAATTACCTCCGTTTCCAAATACAGTCTTATATCCAAATACAATCACACTCTGAGGTACTTGGGGTTAGGATTTCAACATATGAACTTTGTGGGGACAGAATTTAGCCTATAACACCATGTTTCTATTGGATTGTTTGATCTTTCTGAATGATTTTTAGGGTGTTCTGGATATGTTAAGGAAATGGAATTCTATGCAGTTAACAGAAATAGAATGAATCAACTTAATATGTACTAACATACAACAATTTCCAAGATATATTATTAAAATTTTTAAAAGCTTCAGGACAATATGTACAGCATGCTATTATATATATGTGTCTACAAGTAGAATATCTCTGGGAAGATCAACAAGAATCTCCTAACAGTAATTGCCTCCAAGAACAATAATTCCTGGGAAGAGGAACTAGGTGGCTGGGGCAAGAAAGCTTGTTTTTTTGTGTGTGCATGTGTACCTTTTTGTATCTTTGCAATTTCAATTTTATGTATGTATTGCCTATTCAAAAAAGAAAAAGAAAATGAACTCACACACACACACACACACACACACACACACACACACACACACACACAGGCTATGAACAGAGGAGATGGAACAAAAGGAAAGGAGAGGACCAGGAAGAAAGTCTGGAAGCACAGTGGGTCCCAAATCTAGACCAAAAGGCAAGGGCAACTCAAATTATAGAGGCAGAGCTTCCAAATCCCCAGTGTTTGGGGCTGACT
Organism: Balaenoptera physalus; assembly: GCF_965194825.1. Lineage (NCBI taxonomy): Eukaryota > Metazoa > Chordata > Mammalia > Artiodactyla > Balaenopteridae > Balaenoptera > Balaenoptera physalus. Next base: position 78,776,647 of record NC_138882.1, on the reverse strand, counting down.
CATTCATCCATTTATTTACCAAACATTCCTGAGTGTCTTTCATGCACCAGGCAGATGTTAGATGTTCAGGCACAGACACTGGCTCTGTCCTCAAGGAATTCACTAACTGGTGGGGGAGAGAGAGAAGTAATCAGACTATTGTCATGTTGAGTCTTGGTGATAACAGCTGTAGAGGATACTATGGAAGCACTGAGGAAAGGCAACCTAGCTTGCATGGGATACAAAGAGAAAAAAAAAGACTTCCCACTGGAACAGATAATGCTGGCCTCTTCCTTCGGCCCCCAGCTCCTCTACCATCACCATCTTTTTCACTTAGCCCTTTCCTGCTGGGGAAGCATTCTGAGTAGTCTTCCTATTGCCCTTGTTCCTGCAGAACAGCTGCAGGAGCCCCGAGTCACCATGACGTCTGTGAACATGTCTGAGAACGCCTCCTGTAACATCACCCTGGTATGCTCCGTGAAGGGGGCAGGGGAAGATGTTCAGTACTACTGGACTTCGAGGGATCCCCATGCTTCTGAATCCTGGGTGGGGCCTAGTCTCACCATCTCTTGGTTGCCCTGTGACTCAGACCTGCCATACATCTGCAGAGCCAAGAACCCAGTCAGCCAGAGCAACTCCCGCCCTGTCCATGCCTGGCAGTTCTGTACAGGTAACTGGCTCCTCTAAGGCCCTCCAGGGGATTCCAGAAACAGTCTAAGCAGCTATAGAGTCTAAACCCCAGGATTCTGGCAGGACACAAATGAGGTAGGGAGGTAAGAGAACAGGCCCAAAAATCCCTTTTTCTCTACCCTCAGGAGCCTGAGAGAGACTGGCAGGGGACTTGGGAACTCCCAGGGCACTGTGAAACTCCAAGGGTCTATAACACAAGAGAGGAAAAGAGAGTATGGATGCAGAAATCCAGATTGCTCTTTGCTTGGGTAGGGGTGTCTCCTAGGGTGTCCTTAGAAGGGCAGAGAGGGCAGGAGGGGCCTGGGTATGCAATAGGCAGAGCCATGTGCATACCTGTGCATGACAAGTGGTCATGGGAAAGCAGCAGGGATGCCTCATCAGAGAAAGGGGGAAGGAGGCCTGGGCAGGAGGGTGTATCAGGCTATGGTCCCCTTCAGGCAGGCTGAGGGTCAAGGGATCGAGACCAGTGTCTGAAACTGCAATGTCTCACCTCTGGCTACAGATCTAGGAGCTTCCAGAGGAGGACCAGTGGGGGAGACAGTGGCGGGGATCCTGGGGGAGTCCATCACCCTGTCCCTGGCGCTCCCGCACAGTCAGCACATAGACAACGTTGTCTGGATGTTTAACACCTCTATTATCAGCAAAGAGCGGGGAGAAGAAGCAACAGCCAATCAACTCATTAAGTTCAAGGATCCAAATCAGAACACGGCGTGGGTCTCCAGCCAGGACTACTCCCTAAAGATTGGCCAGTTGAAGATGGAGGACGCCGGCCCCTACCACGCCTATGTGTGCTCAAACGCCAGAGTTGCCAGCACAAAACATATCAACCTGAGCATCTACCGTGAGTTTCTGAGTAGAGCGCCCATCATTAGATTCATTCCCTGAAAGGTTTCTCCTCTTTGCTGCCTATCCCACCTCCCTCCTCCTACAAAATGCCTCAGACCCACAGGACAGCTACTCAGTTCACACCAGTCAGTTCACAGGAGGACAATACAATCAGCAGCTGGGCAAATTCCCCTGGCCCAGGCCCCCTTCTTCTAGGCTTCAAGTTAAGCCTCAATCAACCAACTTCTGGTACTTGCCCTGTCCTCCTGCATTGATTATTGGGTGGGACAAGGAACTCTCCAACCTGTATTTTTATAGAACATTATCACTTTGCATAAAGACAGAGCTGGCTGGGTAAAATCATAGAAGACTGAGGAGAAAGCCTTTATTGTCCCGTGACCTCCAAGAGCTTGGAAGGCTACTTGGCTTCCTTGAGTGTGAGGGAAAGAACTCAGAGTCTTCCTCCTCAGCCCTGTGCTTCACAGGAGCTTAGCTGGACAGTTTGGATAATTTATATTTGCCAGCTCCTTCACCTGTACCATTCAGACAGGGTCAACCTATCCCCCGCCTGGGCATGTTGGTGTCTCAGTACATGAGAAAAGTGTCACTGACCATGGTCGTGTTAAAATATGCAAGTCCGCTAGTTCACATCTATTGCCTACTGTGACTCAAATATCAAAGAACCAGGAAGACGATCAAGTAAAAAGAATAAGAAATTGGGAACAAAGAGTGCCAGTCTTACGTTGCTTTTAAAATTGTTAACATTTATTAAGTGCTTACTCTGTGACAGTGCTGTGCTCACCTCTCCATATTCCTTATCTCATGTAAGTAAACAAATTAGATGATGGCACCTCAGAATGTAAGCCTTGAAGGGCCTCAGGGCACTTGGAAGTGTTGTGCTTATTTGTGTTGATTGGTTTGCTTGTTCTTCACAGTATACTGTATAGAATGATGGGGTATCTTTTTTCACTTTTCATTAACTCCTCTATTTCCAAGGACCAAAGATGAGTAAAGTGATGAGTCCGAGATTTTAGAGCTATCAAAGGAAAGTCCAGGTGCACGCCTGGAGGCACCTTCCCAACCCTAAGGCCATGTCAACCCACAACTTCATGAATATATTTTGAATGGTAACTGCCCAGGGTGCAGGCGTGACTCCACATCTGGTCTGCCTTTCTCCTCACATAGGGAGGCTGAAGAAGCCAATAGTCACCGGGAACCTCGGGCTCACAGAGGACGGCGTCTGCAGGGTCAGCCTGACATGCTCAGTGGAGGACAGTGGACACAACGTGACATACAGATGGAGCCCCCTACAGAAAGGAGCTGTCGTGTCCCAAGGGGGAGCCCACCTCAGCGTGTCCTGGAGAAGTGGAGAAAAACACCCCAGCTTCACGTGCAGAGCCAGCAATCCTGTCAGCAACAGCTCCCAGCAGTTTCTTTCTAGGGACCTCTGTCCAGGTTGCTCTCCTGTTCAGCCAGACCTCAGAGCCTTGAGTCCGTGGACCCAAGAGTTTTCATTCTGAGTGGTTCTTTATAAAGTGCAGTGAGGGAGTGTGAGTGAGAGTCTTTAGAGCAGCACATTCCAATAGAAATAGAATGGAAGCCACATACGTAATTTAAATTTTTAATAGTCATATTAGAAAAAGCAAAAAGAAACAGGTAAAGTTAATTTTAATCATATATTTTATTTAACCCAATATATCCAAAATATCATCAATTCAACATGTAGTCAATACAAAGAATTATTCATGACATAATTTGCATTTCAGTTTGTACTAAGTCTTTGAAATCCAGTATGTACTTTACACTTACAGCACATCTTAATTCAGGGGCTAAATTTTCATGGACAGTAGTTGATCTGTATTCAGATTTCATAAAATTTGCAGTTGAAAAAATATATTTATTTCTGAGTAGTTCTAAATATACTTATCAGTTTTTCAATAAGGAATAGAGTAGCTGATTTTTAATTTAAATTTTAATTAATTAAAATTAAATAGACAATTTAATTCCTTAGTCATACTAACCAAGGTCACACAGCAGAAGCAGGATTGAGGCTCTGAGTTCTGTGCTCTGCTCTTCCCTAGAGAGAAGTAGAAAAAAAGGAAGGTCTACCCAGGATGTGAAAATGCTGGGTCAGGCTGTGTCTGGCAAATGGTTTTAGAGCTCCGATCAATAGTAATCTGGATTCACTGTCTAGAACTCTCCTTATGCCATTTATAGAGAGGGGCAGTGTAGTGTGATGGATAAGGGTGTTTTAGGATCTGACAGCCTGCATTCAAATCCCAGCTCAGGTACTTAAAACTCTGTGACACTGGGCAAGCAATAAACCTCTCTACCCAGGGACGGTGTCTGCCTTACTGCTATAATTTCTTGCCTAGAATATGATTGCTCAATAAATAGCTGTAGAATGAATGAATGAATGAAAAGGAATATTTCCTGCAATAGTATGGGATTTTAAGAGGCAGGTAGGATGGCCTTTATGTTTTGTCCATTGCTTGCCCCAACTCCCTTGTTGTTATTTTTACTGATATCACTCAGTTCCTCTTCACAGGACCTGAGAGAAGGACAGCACTTTGGTCTGGGCTCTCCCTGATGGTTCTTTTCACCCTTCTGTGCTTTGCGATCTCTGGCTGGTGCTTTTGGAAGAAAAAAGGACGATGTGAGTTTCTGAGATCAATGACATCTGCCAGCATTAGGCCATTTCCCTAAGGCCTCTGGAGACTTCTTTGTCCTCTCATAATTCCCTCCTAGCCCTTCTCTCCCAAGACCTCATTTCTTCTCAGAATGATAGGGGAGGAGTGTCAGTTGGGACTCTTTAGTTGCAAATAATTGAAACCCAACTCAAAACTAGTTTAGACAAGAAAGGGTGGGGAGAAGTGCAAGGGGAGTGCTTTATTATTTGGAGACTCACATAATCAGTCTATGGGCAAGGAAGAGAAGAACTGACCTAGAGACAAATGTCACCAGAGACTCAAAAGCCACCAGAGCTCTCCATCTCTCATCCCTATTTTTCCCTATAAGCCAGCTTAACTCTCTTAATACAGCCGGCTGAAGGGCAGGGGTGGGGGTGGAATGTACCAAAACACAGCAACTGGTAGCTCCAGACTCACACATACTAGTAGTTCTGACACCAGAAAGGGGAAAAAGATGTTTCCCCTCCAACTCCAATTTGAAGAACCTCAGAAATCTCTCTGATTGGCTCAGCTTTAGGTCATGTGACTATTGCTTGGACTAATCACTGTGGGCAATGGAATGAGTGTTTGTGATTGGTAGCTCCTTCTAGAACGTCAGTATTGAAGTGGGAAATGGAGTAGTTCCCAGAAAGAACAGATTGGTTAGAATATATAGGGTCCCTGGAAGAATTACTGTGAGCCAGCAAACCAACCTGATGAGTGGCTACCACAGAGGGGTTAGAGCTCTCCCTTCCAGAGAGATGGCAGGAAGCTCCAGAGAATTCTCCTCAGCTGAAGATGACCCTAGACTCTGGCCATCCTTTCCCATGGGCTTGTACTCAAATCAGGGTCCACTCTCCTCCCTAAAGCCTTTTCCCTATGTTCTCAGAAATCTCTCTCCCTCTCCTTTGACTCTCACAGAATCAGAGACTCTCTCCCCTCACAGCCCTAATGATAACCCTTCTCTAACTTGATTTCTCAGGTTCAGCCCCAGCCTTCAGTTCCAGTCAAGTTGAGGCTCCAGCTGACACACCAGGTAATATATCACCAATGACACAGGCTATGGGGTTCCCAGGCAAGATGGAAGCTCCAGAGTGGGGTTACTCAATGTGTGACCAGCAACGTGGGTACACCCAAGGGCTTGTTAGAAACGCAACTCTTGGGTACCACCCCAGAATACTGAACACCAACCTGCATTTTAAAAAGATCTGTAGGTGAATCATATGCCTGTTAAAGTCTGAGAAGCAACGTGTTAAAAGGAAAGTGGTTTGGAGAACAAAAGCCACAACCAGGCTGAACTCCTGAAAGATGGTAACCAGAGCTAGGAGAACTAGTCCTTCCTCCGGTGACTCTAGGATTCCTCAGGCATTGACTGTCATCACTGGAATGTGCCCCATGATGAGGATGAATTTACCGTCTCCACTCCAAGAATGGAGAAACAAAGACCAGATGAAACAGTAAATCTGTGACAGAAGCAAAATTAAAACTTAGTTGAAATTAAAACTCATAAGACTGTTTAGATACCTATTACCCGTAAGTATTACTGAGGCAGTGGTTTTTCCAATTTTTGAAAAAGCTAAGGAATGCTTTCTTCAAACAAAATATTATGCAACACCCCCAAATCACAATGCACGTAAAAGTGGAGCTGTTCTGATGAGTGTTGGGGTGGAGAGCTGAGATGCCTACACCTTATTCTCTCAGTCCCAAATCTCAGTGTCCTAAATTACCACCTTGAACTCTGAAGCTCTGGAGTTCTAAGGAATCCTCAAACTCTGGCCACTCAGTCAAACCCTGCTTTAAAAAACCCTATGTCACCTCTCATGGAGGGGATGCCCCAAGGAGATGGAATAGGAGGAGGGAATGTGTGGGGGATCCAGGGGCTCAGATATCCAACATTGAAGCCTTTTCTGATGGGAAAGTGTAACCAAGAAAAAGGGGGCATGAAATGGAAATGAGGCTAGACTTTGGAGATTCCCACCAGCTTCCTCCTTAGAGCTGGCAGAACAGACCCTGGTCTCCCCTAGCCTGAACGCTCCTTCCTTGACGCCCTGGGCACAGGAGGAGGAATAAAAAAGTTTTGGGGACACCACTGTTATTCCTGTCCCTCCTCCCTCCCCCAGCACATCTCCTCAGTGCCCAAGGCCTGCTTCTTTTATTTCTCTACTATCTCTCCAGAGTTTCCTCTTTGGAGACTCTGCCACTGCCTGAGTTCATGCTGTCATCAATTTTTTGTTTTTTTAAACAGGTTCTTTTTTTAATTGAAAAGTCACATATTCACATGGTATAAATCAAAAATAATCTCCTTCTAAATCCCAATCTCCAGCTCTCCCTGAAGAGACCTCCATTGTTAAGATATATGTATGTTTAAATCCTTTCAGAGCATTTTAATGCATTTACAAGCCATATATTCTTCCTTTGATTACACACATGGGAGCCATCTATAACATTTTTCTGAATCTGCTTTTTTAACTTAACAGTAGATCCTAGCAATATTAGCATACGTAGATTAAGACTGACTCCCATTTATTCCATTCTACAGATGTACCTTAATTTATTTAACAAGTCCTTATTAACGGACATTCCCATTCCTTGTAACTTCTTCCCTGAAATATTGTAATAATTTCCTAACTGGCCATTCCCTCTCCAGAACTTTTCCTTTCTATCCCTTCTGCTCCCCCTTTGCAAAGCTTAATTCTGACTGCTCTAAAACCATCAGTGGCTCCTCATGGCTTCGTCTGTTACTCAAAAGGCAAGATAACCTAGTGGTCATGTGTATGAGTCCTGAGGTCAGATAATCCTGTGTTTCTGTCCTAGCTCTCCTCCTTTATAGTGATCTTGGGCAATTCAGTCTCTAAGCCTTAGTTTCCTTACTTTGCAAAATGAAGGCACCAACCTCTCAGTTGCTGTGAGGACTGCGTGGGGCAGCACCCACGGTGTGCACTCAATAAGTGGTAACTATGATTATCGCTACTTTTGTCTACTTTTTTCCTACACAAAGCCCATAGGGGGCAGTATTGAGTAGCAGTTAAGAACACCAGGGACCAGACTACCTGCATTCAGATCCTGGCCCTCCCACTTACTTGGGCAAATATTCAACCTTTATGTGCTCCGGTTTCCTCATCTGCGAAACATAAATGAGAATAGTTATTGTCTAGGCTTCATGGGGTTTTATGCAGGTTAAATGAATTTATTCATGAAAAACATTTAGAACACTGACTGACACATAGTAGGCACTATGTGAGCCATTATTATTCTACACTTAGATCAAATGGGTTGCTTGATATGCCCCAAAGGCAGTAGACATCCACCCAGTTGTTCATAGCAGGCACCCATTCTGATTGTCCTATGCCCAAACCACTGTGGTTGTTAAATATTTTAAGTATCATCCTTTCCCAAAAGAGAGGGTGCCTCAGGTTTCATACCTGCCTTTAATCATGCTGTTCTCTCCACCAAGAATACACTGTCATTCATCAAAGTCCTGCCCCAATGTCAAGGCCTACCTTAATTCTGCCACTTCACAAGTTCTTCTCTGCTTCCTAACCAGAGACCATCTCCTCTCACTTCTGTACTTTCCTCATACTTTTCCTATGACACTTGTCACAGTTGGCCTTACATTAGTTGATTTATGTATAGATCTGACCCCCAGGTAGACAGTGTACTCCTTCAAGACCAGGTCTAATTCACCTTTGTGTTTCCCCAGAGTACCTGTCATGGCAATTAGGATGGTTTATTCAACGGGGCCAGTCCTGCTCACTGAGAGCTCCTAAGTCCATCACGTAACACACTCGATGAATGCTTATCAAATGAATGAACAAGTGAATGCTTGAAAGGAAGAAGGAAGGGGGAGTGGAATGGAGTCCTGTGAGGGGAGACAGGAAAACACCTTCTCCTCCAGTTCTCTAGGCCTCGTCTGGGGTAGGAATCAGAGCAGCTTGGATCCTTGCACAAAGCAAGAGAGAGAAGGGGGCTGGCACACGTTTTACCAACCCTGCACAATGTGTTCCAGAGCCCACTGCTGACCACACGGTATACTCCATGCTCTCCCAAGGGTATGAGAAGGTGGACACTTTCCCTAAGACTGCCAGGCACGTCTCCGACAGCAGCTCTGACAGCAATGGAACAACTGAGGAGGATGAGGAGAGGACAGAGAGGCACCAACCTGTCAATGGAAGAGACCAGGTGTGTGATTTGGTCACTCAGGAGGATGCTGGACATGACTCTGAGGGGCAAGCAGAGTACGATCTCGTCACTCCAGATGACACGGCACCGGCGCTTGTGACTGAAGGGGAAACTGTGTATACACAGGTGTTCCTTGACTTTCAGGTGAGCTCTTTTGATCAGTACACCTTCCCTCCCCCTCCCCCTTCTAGGACTATCCAGTAACCTGGAAGACTAATCTCTCCAAACTGGGAGACAGGACCAGCGGTGCAAGGGCAGAGAATTGTGATTCTATCCATGTTTACCAACATTGGGGTCCCTTGAAATGAAGGAACTTCGCTCCCATTCTTGGGCCGTAAATAAGGGAGGTGTTAGGAAACCAGAGGCGCTGTTTCCACTGCACTAAGGCAGTTCCCACCCTCTATGTGTAATCAGAACCTGGTGGGGTGCCCCTTTTCCTCAAGAGTTGAGGGCGAATCTCTGGAAAGCTCTCGTCTGGTGATTATGGATATCCTGGTGTTGGTCTGTTACAGAGACAGACCCCCGTTCCTCAGAAGAAAGAGAGGTCAGCCACAATCTACTGCTCTATACAGAAACCTCAGAAGGTGAGAACAATTTTCTCTGTATCCTAAGGCCCATAAAGTGAGGAAATATTGCCCAGACCATTTTAACTGAAAGCAGAGGAGCTCAGGTTCCACTCACTGTGTGCTCCCATGACACACTCCATGGTGCATAGAGATATTGAAACAAATATTCCTGATTTGTATCTGGAATATAATATATTTAATATATTATAATATAATATATAATTATATATTATATAATATAATAATATATTAAAATATAATATATAATATATTAATATATATTAAATATATAATATATAATATATTGATATATATTAAATATATAATATATTAAAATATATTAAAATATAATATAATATATTTTGGTGTGGCCAAAAGCTGAATATTTCTAATTAATTTAATGATATCTTATATTGATTAATCTTAACACTGACCAGAATAAGAGTCTGTAAACCCAAACACTGTATGGTCCATGTATGTTTCTAAATCTATCTCTAAAAATCTATCTCTAATCCATCAAAATGGCAACTTCCCAAAACAACTGGAAATTAGCCAACAGTCTAATGCCAAGATTTTTTGGAATATGTGCTATTAACTACAGCCCTTTGGTTTCATTAGAGCGTTAAAACATCCCTTCAGCATAGAATTCCCCATTAATAATAAGTTTATATAAAGTTTTACAGTTTACAAAACATTAGCAAACATATTCTCATCTGATCCTTAAAACAACTCTACAGGTGTGCTGTCATCCAAACTTTATAGCCAGAGAAGCTGAGATTCAGGAATTAAATTTGCCTAAGTTCACACAGATAGTGGTTGGAATTTCAATATTAAAAACCACAAGGAGTTTTTAAATAATCCTGAAAAGTCTTAAACAATTAACCTTGATCTGAATCTGGCTGTCCACTCCACTTTCACTTTCCTGAAAATATTGAGTCCATTCATACTTTTGCTTTCAAGTCTCCCCCAGAATTTCCTCACTGTAATATGTTCGAACAAGATTTTTTTTTAACTCTCCAAGTTTTTCAATTGTGCTACTTCTCTGTGATTGATGAATCAATCAGTAGATACTTATTGAATACCTTTTGTTTGCCCAGAACTGGGCTGAGTGCTATGGGGATACAAATATGTTTAAGGCACCACTTTTGACTTTGAAGACTTGTTATCTATCTTTGATGTAGGAGAGTTGGGTTGATTTAGTCACCTGAAAGGGGAGAGAAAATACTCTACATGACTGCTTATTATGTGTGCAGTTCCCAAGGGTTTTTCAGACATTGGAAATGGTAGACAGCCCTGCATGGAGGTAGCCAGGAAAGGCTTCATGAAAAAAATAATTTGGATTAGGCCTTAAAAGATGGGTAGAATTTGCTCAGTAAACATTTGTGCAAATACACAGTTTGGTTCAATCATCATCTGCCTCATGTCCTGATTTCTAGATCATGGCCTAATGCCTAGCCAGGTAGGAACTTTATCTTTGGTCTCAAGGCCAAATCTGTACTGTTGACTACGTTCACTAAAGCTGCTTGGGCCTGGCCCTTTGTGTTTGGGTCAATACTGGTCAATCTTAAAGTCATGGACAGCAGTCCCTGCTTTGAGTTTCAGAATGGTCATGTGACCCCCCCCACCTTATCTGGTCAGTCCTGCATGACTCCCACACCACTCCAGGAACTCAAGACCCCTAAAACCACCCTCACCCACAATATAAGTGGAAATCAGTGCATTTCCTCAGCCAAACTCTAGAAAGAATTTATTCCTGGCCCTCAGAATTTTCAGGACCAGGAATTCTGGTTCTGGGTCTCCTAAGGCCATTATTTCCCACTTGACCAGGAAATTCTCAAACCTACTTTAGTTATTTTCTGACACTTGTCTCTGCATGATCTCTCAAAGAAGGTTTGTGCTATTTCCAAGCTATTGATGGTACCCAACCTCCTTTCTGCATCAGCTCAAGTCTCATCTTCTCTTTAGAGCCTTTCCTGAACACTCTCAGACAAGGGATCCTCAGAACCCCTGGCATATGAAGGTCTAATGGTTTGGACTATTACTTTGGAACTTAGCCTCTATCACCTGAATTATCTTTATATAAATGTCTGTATTGTTTCTCTCGCTAGGGTAGAGACTGGGATCATTAGACTGTAGCTTCACGAGAGCAAGGCCTTTTATTGTCATTTTTGAACACCCTCAATTTGCTGCACTAAACTGTCTTATATCTCCCTTCCAAAGAGCCTAGCGCATGGCCCTCACCATTAGGAGATTCTCCGTAAATGCTTGTCATCAGCTTGGATAATTGCTTTATTAACCATATTATTGTGTGTCTTTTGGCTCACAGGTGGTGCCAGCACCGCAACAGAATGACGTTGAGTCTCCTGAAATATCTACCTATGAAAATGTCCCCTGAAAAGCAGCTGCCTCCCTCCATGAGGTTGGAGTGCTGGACCTAATAGGGCCTGGGGCTCCTGCAGGCAGAAGCACTTCAGAATTTCCTTCAGTGTCTCAGCGATGCCTGGATTTGTGCCTGCCCCTTCCTCTCACCCCCATGACTTCCCAAACCCATTAACAGATCAGACAATTTCTGGGCTCCATTTGTCTCCTTGCATGCTCATACTGTTTCTGCCTCTCAACTCAGATGCACACCTCAAAACTCTGCCAAGGCTTGTCATGTTGTTGAAGGGGACCTGGACCTTCACATGTTCCTCTAAACAGCTGCTAAGATAAATCCAACAGATATTCTCACTTACAGACACAAAGATCTAGGTGAAATCATGACCACAGTAGTATTTTTTTAAATAAAAGGCTACAAATAACCTAAGTGTCCACTTAGTAGGAATCTGGTTAAGCACATGAAAGTATACCCATGCAATGGCAAAACTTGCCACTTCTGTAAAGAAAGGAAAGTAAAGACTAATATGTGCTAATATAGAATGAGCTCTAAGATACATTGTTAATGGAAAGAACAAAGTCTTGGACAGTGTGTTTCATATGCTACCAGTTGGATAAAAAAATAACTGTATGTTTATATAGATAAAGAAAAGTTCTGAAAGGAAATACAAAAATCTTATCAGGGGCTGCCTCTGTGGAGGGAACTGGATTGGCTTGGGGATTTTTTTAATGCATACTTTTTGTACTGCCAGATATTTTTTAAACCATTTGTGTGTACTACTCTTTTGATATATTTTTTAAGTGCTTAAAATGCGTCTTCTGTATAAGCCTCCCGTATTTACCCAAAAGAATTTCCCTCCTTATTGTCAGGTCTGGATGCATAACAGCCATAATATCTCTCTTCTCCCCCAAATTGTGGCCTCAGCCCTGTCCCCCTGCTTGTACACTGCCCTTGACTTACATTCATGATACTCTCGTGTCCACTTGCGTTACATGAGCTTTGCAGCCCATTTATGTTTTTGAATACTGTGCTTCCGCTGTCATGCGCCCCTGCACATGGTCCATGGAGTCAGTATGACTTCTGTGGCCTGAAGTGAGTACTCCCAGGGAGCCAGGCAGTGTTTCCTACACAGCAGGAGCTTAATTACTGCTTTGCTCATTGGCTGGTCATTGCATGGATAATTATCTTTGTAAGGCTTTATCACAGAAGCTCAACAAAGACATGTAAGATGATAATGATGTACATTATTACATTCCAGAATAGAGCATCCCAAAAGGTCTTGGGCTCATAGGATCTCTTCTGCTCCTTAAACAAATCTGGCCAGTTCAAGAGCTATGCAACTCAGGACATGTGAAAGGCCAGCAGCAGGCAACGGTCCACATCTCTGGTGTTCATCTGAACTGCTGTGACCCCTATCATTTCCCACTCCCTCTTCTCACCAAACTCCTTGACTGAGCAGCTCAGCTCCTAATAGGTGCCTCGGCTCCTCCCCCTCTTCCTTTTGCATATATTTTCCAAGTTTTACCCTTGACACTTTCTCCAGGATGTGGTCTGTCCACACTTGTCTCCAGGAAGAAGCTAGCTTGGCCAACCACACACCTGCAGGGGAGAGGGATCAGGCAGGGCATGAGCAAGTGGCTATCCCCCAAGACTAAGTGGCCCTGGGATCTGGGGACCCTAGAATCTGTGGTTCCAGTGTGAACGCAGGCTGGGAGACACTGACAGCTTACCAGGAAGCCAGACTCCTCTCCAGCAGGAGTTGAACAGACGTGTTTATTGATGGCCCACAAGTGCCCTTTGGCTGCTATAGAGAAGAAAAGTACAGAATAGGGAGGAGACCCAGACATTTAATTCAGGAAAGAAATTTAGACTGCCTCTAAATAACAACACAGTTCTATATTAAATTCATACCTTAAATACAGAGTGGGGCAATTGAAGAACAAGGCTCCATGCAATGCCACCTGTTGGGGGTCTCTCAGTAGGCCCTCTTCCAGTTCACCCTTTCCTGGGCTCGGCCAGAGTCTCAGCCTGCTCCCCACAGCCTTGTGGAAGGGTCTGGCCTGAAGACTCAGGGGAGCCCAGCCAGGTGTCTGGTTCCCAGTTGCTCAGCGGTCTGAGCCCTCCCTCCCGCATGTGCCATGGGGAACATCAGGACTCAGAACTTAAATACAATATTGTTTCTAACTGTGAAGAGGCCAAAATCGATGTCCAATAATGTGTTTTTGTAAGTCAAACCTCGTTCTGTAGACAAAGCTGGTCCCACTGCCAGGTTATCAGGATGGCATGGGCTCTGGGTGATTTTTCCACTCAGAGATGGGCTTGCTTTGCACCATCTACCCTCGCTCCTGCCTACACCCTTTTGTGACCAAAGCCCAGGCATGGCCCTCTTGGAGAACCTGCCAGCTGGCTTACGGCTAGTTATTCCACCCTCACAGAGGGGGCTGTTTCTTTTCCTCTGCATCCCCATTATCTTTCCTTCCTCTTTGGAAGATGAGCCTGGGCAAGGGAAGGGTCTAAAAATGTGGTCATCCCTGATTAGGGAGGAGGGAAGACAAGTCATAGATTAGAAAACCAGAGGAAGGGAATCTTAATGCTAATAATAACACCACCATATATTTACACAGCACTTGAAAGATTACCAGTACTTGGATTGCTGAGCCATTTTATGGAAACTACCCAATATCTCTATCCATTCTTGTCCAGTCTGTGGGTTGAGATAGTATTTAACAGCCTTGCTCCTATAATGGCCGTTAGCAATCATTTTCAGAACAAAATATAGACCATGCACAAACTCTCGTATCCTCTCCAGACTAGGAACCGCTCTGCAGAGAGTCATATGGTGTCATCCATTGTGACAGAAGCAGAACTGTGAGAAAGGTGAGAACAGCTGCGGCAACTAGGGATATACACAGAAGTTCTCCAGCTCCCTGCGGCTCAGTCGAGCAGGGTTCGCAGCTTTGGATGCTCTCTTTCCCACCTGCAGAAGAAGAGGAGAACTTCAGACCCTCCCACTAAGAGATCCTTATAACAACCCTGTGGGCTGTGAATTATTATCCCGATTCACAATTCATAAGAAAAGGAAGCTCAGATGGCTAAGGCAAATAATTCAGGGTCAACTACTAGTAAGAAGTAAAGGAGGGGCTTGAATCCAGTTCTTCTGGCTCCATTTCTAGTGCTTTGTAACCACACCACCCCTCTTCGTGACCCACCTAGATTGCCTTGGCCCACATGGTGCCCTTTACAACCCTGGCCTGTCCAGCTGGCTTTAATGTAGGGCCGCAGCTCAAGTGCCAGAAATTCCAGCAGGCACCCATCTACCCTCTCCCTTGTGACCAGGGGCAACACCTTTATCAGGCCACAGGTGGAAGCTCAGGTGTTAACTGAGACTGATGGGCGGGGTGATCTCCATGCCTTAAATTCTCTGGGTATAAATGGGAAGTATAATTATACTACCTCATAGTATTCTGTGAGGATTAAATAAGATAGTTCACATGAAGTCACTGGCAGGCTAATATATATATATATATATATATATATATATATATATATATATATATATATATACACATATATATATATATATACACACATACATATACATATGCAATAAACCTCCAATAAACGTTGAGTTCCTACTTTCCACTCCCTAAATGGCCTAATGGGAATCAATTTGGCCACTGGGCTCGTTGGTCTCTTTTGTGCAGTGTCCATCCCAGCAGCAGCTGAAGATCACCTATGTCCTGGAATGATTCCCAATTACTTACTAATGGGAAAATCATTTAGATTCATTTATCCTCCCTTCTCTGCTCCCCGTTCCCCAACACACACATACCCGTGGAAGGGAGAGATGTCCAGTGCGTGGCACACAGCTGGGAAACTAGCCTGGGGATAGCCCTAATTTAAAACTTTATCTCCCCAACAGGAGTCAAACTCCAAAATATGATATGATCTTGGGTTAGACCATCACTCTCCTTGAACCTCAGTTTCTTCATCTCTAAAATGAAGATTTGGATTAGAAGATCCCTAAGATCCCTACAGCCCTGAGACTCTATGGGTGACTTTTCACACGTGTATGACTTCAGGGCTATGCTATGAGCACTAAACCCATTCAGAGGAGTTCCTTACCTCTTCATAGACAGTTTTATTGAAGGAAGTGTTGTGGTTCGTCTTCTTGGATCCAGACTGGAAATTTAGAGGGTAAAGAGTGCTTAACTTCAAGTTAAGAAATGTCCCACTCCTGACTGATGTGAGAGGTCCCAAAGGAGACTCAAGGCTCAGAAAGACCCTGAAGTATCCCCAGCCAAAAGCAAATAGAATTTCCTACCCCGGGAGTAAACAATGGTGTTTACGGTTTCCAAAGAAGGCACAGTACATACTTGCCTATGATATGATATTTCTGAACCAAAAGAGTTTAGTATCCCACACCCACATACCCCTAAAATCCACACATACACACATTCCCAGCACACACACACACACACCCTTCAGACAAACCTAATACAAATACTGCCTCAAACTGTGTATCTTTTCAACACATAGCATACATACACACCTTAGTGTAAATAATTCTGGCACATACATAAGTACCAATCCTAGCACATACCCTGAACATGGTGAAACACTGGAGACAGTGCAGGAACTCAGAAGCACTTTCAGTAGTATACAGAGCCTTCATAACCTAATACAAAAGCATGTGATCATGGTGCCTGTGACCATCTATATGTCCATAAACTCTAGTGTATAATTTAAATATAAATACCTCTCATGGTAGAATCCAAGTTGATTTAATGACTTATTAGAAGGAGGGTGAGTGAAAAGTCTAAAAAATCTTCCCAAACCTCTCCCCCATTTGACACAAACACAGGATCCCTGACACACATGAACTCAACACTTCCACAGTTTGGCAGATTCTAAACTTCCCATACTACCATGGTAAAGTTTTGTCTTCATACAGTGACTCCAGCCTTGGAATTAACATTCTTCCCACCCCCCCAACCCCCAAGGTGGAAATATGACCATGGGCACTAGGACGTCCCACTTTGTGGTCCCAGGCACATGTAACAGCTGTGAGCTCAGCTTGGAGCAGGATTCAAGGAGACCATGATGGGTTGCCTCGGTCTGGAGACCTCCACCAGCAGGTGACTGGCCAGAACCTTTGTCTGATTCTCTGAAAGTCAACACTGTTTCTCTCTAGCTCCAGTCTACTCCTCCAGTTCCAGGTTATATGCCCCTGCCTTGGAAATGACTCCAGTATCTCCCACCATAGCCTCAGTTGGCCTAATGAGGGCTCTGTGGTCCTTCTGCACAAAGCACCTCCTTTCTGTCTTTGACGGTCCTCCGCCTCCCACAGAAACTCCTATAGAATCCACTCTTCTCCTAATCTCAGAGCTGTTCTTTTTCTCCAGACAGAACCAGAAAGGCATTTCTAGTTGACCCATTAACATTTAAACACAGTCATTTAACACAAGCTACTCAGATACACACAGTGGAAGACAACTCACTCAGAAGTACACACACACACACACACACACACACACACACACACACCCTCTGCAAACACATGCTTGCATAAGCACAGGCAAAATACATTTGTGCATAAAGAACACCCTGTGGAGGAGACTTACCTTCCAGGAAGACTGTACTAATGAATACAATGTATTTGTATTATCTTGTGATGTGGAAGCAGAAGACTAAAGAAAAGAGAAATAAAACCATTTCAGAAGCACAGATCCAACACAACCCTGGGGAGGCAGGCATCTATCGCTTCCATTCCTCCCCTTCAACCTTGCCCAGACAGCAGGTTTAAGAGTTAGTGAAAAGAATCCTGGACTAGTTGGGAGGTCAGACAACCTGAAAGCTAGTCCTGCTCTGTTATTAAAGATAGCTGCTATTTTCTGAGTGCTTACTCTGTATATGCATTCTCCTCTAACCCTTATAACACTCCTACAAAATAGGAATAATCATAATTTGCCCCATTCTACAGATGAGACTCCAAAAGGGTAAATAGCCCAAGTCAGAGAGTGTGCTCACAGTAGAAGCAGGATCTAAACCTCAGACTCTCCAAGGTTCTTTCCTCAACACCTCAGTGCCTCCCTTTGACATCATGCCTTCCCTCTCTGGACCTGAGCCAGGTGTCCTCAAAGGCAGGTAACCATCCTCTTTTTAAGATGCTCCAGAGGAGAAATCTCATTCTCACCATCATCTCAGTCTAAGAGGATTTCTTCCTTGCATTTATTTAAATTCCTCTTGTTGGAATTCAATGTGACTAAAGACAGAAAACTGCCAGATATCAATGGCCCTTACATCTCTCTTTGACTTTGACCCATTATCATCGAATCATGTTATCTTAAGGGGAGTAGGAGTAGGCCACACCCAGCTTGGGAATTCCAGAGCGGCTCTGAGGGGTCGGGCACCTTCCTTCCTCCTTTCCTCCCTCTCTTCCATTTCTCTCCTCTCTTCCTCTCCCCTCCATTGCCTTCCCTTCTCCTCTTCCCCTTCCCTTTCTCCTCTTCCCTCTTTTCTTGATCTTCCTCTGAAGCTTATCACCATTCCCCAGGAGTTTTCTTTGCCCTGCAGCCTAGCCACCAAGCTGAAGAGGTTGCTGCTTCAAGTCTTAATTCTTTAAAACATAAATAAGTAAAATAATGTCATTTTTATCAGAAATTATCATTACTGGCCACCAGGGGGCAGTGTCTCCTTTGCGAGAGATGCCTCAGCAGTCCGGGTTATCAATACAGTCATTTTAGTAGTCAATGTTACAGGCTCCTTCTCCAGTTTATGGGTGAATTTCTACAATCCCAGAATGTTAGAGATGAAGTAGCTAGAGGTGGAGTGAAGACTCTGAAACCATTTGGCTCAGCTTTGCCGCAACACAGCTATGTGGCCTTGAGCACGTTAGTTAACCTCTGAGTTTGTTTCCTCATCCACAAAATGAGGTTTTTAAAATTTATTTATTTTTGGCTGTGTTGGGTCTTTGTTGCTGCGCACGGGCTTTCTCTAGTTGTGGTGAGCAGGAGCTACTCTTCATTGTGGTGCACAGACTTCTCATTGCAGTGGCTTCTCTTGTTGTGGAGCATGGGTTCTAGGCGCACTGGCTTCAGTAGTTGTGGCACGCAGGCTCAGTAGTTGTGGCTCGTGGGCTCTAGAGCGCAGGCTCAGTAGTTGTGGCGCATGGGCTTAGTTGCTCCGCGGCATGTGGGATCTTCCTGGACCAGGGCTTGAACCCGTGTCCCCTGCATTGGCAGGCAGATTCGTAACCACTGCGCCACCAGGGAAGTCCCCGAAATGGGATTTTTATTAGACCTACTTCATGAGGTTGTTTTGTGACATTCAATAATAAAATAGACATGTTACGTGCTTAATAAATGCTATTGTTAAGTCATAATTAGATAAAAGAGAACACAGATGCATTCTCTCCTGAAAACAGGTATAATCAAGGGCAGGAATAAAAAGTACAAGGCCCCCAAGTATTGGAAGCAACAGGGAGGGAAAACAGAAGTTGAATCCCCTGACAAGTTTCCTCCTCCCACTGACTTTATCTGGACCACGCTTGCTATCAGGCATGGAAGAGAAAAGAATGCCTGCATCAGACTTTCCAGCTCTGTTCAGCTGTCGAGACATTTCAGAATCACACTCATCTTTACAAACAACTTAATGCAGCTGAGGTCAAGCTGTCTTCCGGACTCCAGGAGCGCCAAGGTCTTACTCTGCCATTCAAGGGTGTGAGTGTCTAGGGGGCATTAGCAAGCCCCATGGACAGGTACAGAATGGATTCGAGAAACCAGAGTGGTACCTGGGACTGGATCATGGAGTAGATGGTGTGCCCTTCTCCAGGGGAATTCTGCTCCTGCACAAGAGATAGTAAAAGGACATATGGTAACATGAGCAGACAGCTGTGTCTGTCTGAATTTGGATCGAGTGGGGGAGGAACAGCATAAGAAGAGGCGCTCCCAGGAACCTGGGTGGGAGGTGGTCTTTGAGCATCTCAGGATAGGGAGAGACAGTAGGAGCGACTCACTGTGCAGCAGTTAGTGTCAGAAGTGGGGAACCTCCCAAGTGTGAAAGAATTGCATCGAGTGACCCTGCCCAAAGGGTCTCCTGTCACTTGCTTTACTTTGGTAACTTAGAAACTTGCCTTTGCTGACTTTCTGACTAAATTTGCCACGTAACTGCTGATAATGGGCAGAGCTTTGGGTGGGGCTCTAATCTGAGCCTTACCTATAAAGGACACAAATTCAGGGACTCTAAATGTTCTAAAGCCCCCTCTCTAGATCCAGCTTTGGTGGCCAGCTTGCCTTTGGCCTCAAGCCAGCCCCTGAGCAGCTGTGGTGCTGGGTGGAGCCCTGGACCAAGGCCAAAGGCAGGGAGCACACGCCCTTCCTGCTTCTCTCTTCAGTCCTGTCCCACGGGAGACTGGGACTGTAGGCATTTCATGCTGCTCGACCCCGAACACAGACTGCCAGGCTAGGCTCTGGGGGAGAGCCCATGGAGACCATTAGAGTCCATTAGACAAGGAAGAAGCGGAACTCCCCAGAAGCAGGAAGATGCTAAGAGGAGCAGAAAAACATCAGCCGTGCTTGGAGGCTGGAGTCGCTGGCATCTGGCAAGAAACAGGAGTTTGTGCTTTTCTCTTCTGCCCAGACCTGAGTGAAGTGTCTCCAGAAAGGTCAAAGCTGGGACCCAAAGTGAGACCACGTGAAGCTTAAGATTTAGACCTTCAAGCAGAACCTTGGGGACAGAAGGGACAGGCCATGGAGAGACGTGGCCACAGAGGGAGGAAGCCCTGAGTCAGATGCAGAGTAACAGACCTGAATCCCCAAGAGGTCTCTCTTACTCTGAGTAGTTATTTTCCTTTGTCTTCTCCTCCGTTTACTTAATCTGAAGTCACCTTCATTTTGTTGGGGAAGAAAGGCTATTTTTACTGAGCATTTGGGCATCCGTGGCTGTAGGAAGATGCACTTGCTCTCAGGAATTTGTACCAGCATCCAATAATGATGGGGGAAACAAAGTCTCCTTTTGTTTTTCATGCCCCAATATTCCATGGGTGGGGCAAGGAAACAGGCGAGGGGAGCCACACTGATTCCTAATTCCCACTGAGCCCAGACCTTCGGGAAGCTGCTTCTCTGTTCTATGAGGCCTCACAGGGCCTCGCACCTGTGACAACGGAGAGTCCCACTGCTGTGACTTCCTGCCTCGCCTCCGCAGGTGAAACACCAGGAATGGGGGTGGGAAGAGGGCCCTTCCTCCCCACGCCCATCACCCTTCCCACCTGGCAGTTCAGCTGGGCACTGCCTTTCCCTGAGGCCTGTCACACATCCTGTCCTGCTCAGGGGCAGAGCAGCAGGAGGGCCCCTGCAGCCCCCTGCAGTTTCCTCCTCTTCAACACCCCTGGATGACAGGCAGAGTTGGCCACTACCTGCAGACACTGACCGGCCAGAGAGGTTCGCAGAGGAACTAACCTTTGTGCTAACCTGGATACTCTCTCTAGCGCCTCAGCCAGACTCGGGACTCTTCCTCCCAAAGCATTGTGAGCACAGACCACTGAGCCAGCTGTGAAACAGCTGTGCTTTGGCTGCTCAGGCTGGCCTCCTTCCCAGCCTGGGCAACGATCAAGGGACCCGCAAAAGTAAACTCGGACTTGCAGGGACCCGAGACTTTGTGGTCAGACACAAAAATACAAGAAGGTTGGACTCTTCATGGGGCTGAGCCTGGCTGGTAAGACAGGACAGAAATGAGGACACCAGGGGGCCATCCCTTCCCAACAGGTGCGATTCTGCGCCAAGATGCCCCTTCTGCCTCCTTCATTTTTTCTGCACCCCGCCCCCTTGTTTTCCTCTTTTCCTCCATGGCCAGAGCTAGGAGGCTGATGGAGAAAAGATAGATGGGGAGGACTGAGGACAATTGTCTGGTCCTCTTTGTCCCCCTGCTCTGAATGGTCATCCTCCCAAGAGCATCTCCCAGACTAGTTGAGAGAAACCGCAGCCCCTAGGGTGCCATACTTGATTTCTCCTGGTTTGCACGTTGTTGACATCTTCATAGATCGTCAGAAATTCCTCTGGTCTGGCCTCTGTGAGAGGAAAGCAAAGAAGCAAAGAAAAGAGCTGCAGAGACCTCCAGGGGGCGTCCTGTCCAGGCTTCTGCTACTGGCGGCCCTCCCTCCATCCCAGATGACCAAGACCTTGAGAAAAGTTCTAGAAAGGAGGCAGATTAGTGCTCTCCCTAGGATACCCGAAATGCACAGTGGCCGCAACCTGCCCTGACATACCTATTCCGTCAGGCCAGGCAGAGTGCAGGTAAATCTGCACATTGGGGATCAGACTGTAAACACCCAGCAGCCACTGCAGAAGGCGTGAACTGGGAGAGAGGGCCCAGCAGCCACTGCTTCCCCTCCCCCAAGCACACACACACATACCTCAATGCCCCCAAGGAAAAGCAGGTACTGTGCTCCCAGGTGCATGCCACTGGGGATGTCAAATCAGGCAACACACCTCCTAGGGACCCTCCACTTACGTGACTGCTTCCTCTTCCACCTCCGCACACAGAAGCAGGTGAGGGTGCCCAGGAACAACGCCGTTAGGAGAATCACGATGCTCACCAAAATGGACAGAAAGATGAAACCTGAGGGATATGGAAGGCACCAGGCCTGAGTGCTAAACCCTCTCTGTTCTCCCTTCCCACCTGTCTGCTGCAGGGACTGTCTCAAAACCCACACTCCTCTCTCAAATGGCTGGTCTCCACGGACCCTGTGAATTCACCATCAAAGTCACCTCTCTTCTCAATTGGGTGACCTCCCCTGAGTGATGCTAAGAGTATGGGTATTAGTATCTCAGAGGCCAGGCTCGATTCTAATTCTATAAGCTCTGTGCCCTTGGGCAACTTCCTTAATTAAACTCTCTGAGCCTCTGTTTTGTCACTTACAGAAAGGAGATAATGTTATCTACACATGGGGGTTAATTACGGGGTCTAATATATGTAAAACATCTGGCACAGCAAATGCTAATCCATTCACTCTTTTGTTTTTAACTCAACAAACATTTGTTGCACACCTACTATGTGCCAGGCAAGTCTTCCATTTCACCTTCTGCTATTCTTGCTTTCACTGCTCTTCTTCACTCAAACTTTAACATTTGTGTCACACGTGTAGCCTGTTATATAACCCAGCCAACATGGGGAGAAGGGAAATGAATTAAAGTTCCAGATGCCAGCTGACTAGGCTCTTTACAAACATCATCTCATTTAACCTTAACAGCAATCCTGTGAGGTACTTATTATTAACATCCCCATTTTACCCAAAAGAAAAATTGAGGATCAGAGAGGTAATGCATCAGCCTGAGTTCACAGAGCTAGTGAATGATGAAGCCATGGCTGGCATGAACCAAACTCCAATGTCCTTGTCACTCCACATTACTTCAGCTTGTTTTGTTTCTTTTTTGCCCATGAATGCTTAGTTTGTTGCCCCATTTGATTATAAGTTCCTTAAGTATGGGAACTGTGGGTTGTTTTTTCCTGTCATGCCCATGCTGATGGCACAGTAATTTTTTGTTTATCTAATCAATAGTGGTGTCAACTTAACTCGGGGTAACTCTTAGGATGAGCATAAGCAAAAAAAAACCAAGAACTCTTCTAGGTACCCCCAAGATCATCCTGATGACCCTATGACCCAGAGCACTGTGTACAGCATAGTTACCTCTTGGGGAACTATATGGTTTGGGGGAGTTGTCACTCAGGAGGAGAAAGTAGATCTCCATCAGTCTCTCAGAGAAAGAAAGTAACGATCAGCATCATGGCAGGGCTGTGACTCACCAAACAACTAAGCATTCCCTACATGAAGGAGAAATGCGCATCTCCCAGAAGGAGATTCTTTATTGGGATAAAATCCTTCCCAGACAAAGACAGCCCTGGCTTTATGGAAACTGTGTGCCTAGAGGCCATGACCTCCCTGGGGAAGGACTGCAAAGCCCTGGGGGAGGCAGCCAAGGGAACTCAGATCCAAGTCTCCTTTGCACATGAGCCTGGCTGTGGGGTCCCACACCTTCAGCCCCTGTTACAGCGCAAAGTGCTCCACTTACTCGGGTGGGCATTCAGACAGCCCTGTGTGAGTTGGAGGGTGTGGTTTGCCCAGCTGACAGGGTTGCTGACATTGCAGGTGTATGTGTGCAAACCAGTGACATCAATCTGCTCCTCCAGCTTGGTGAGGTTCCTGGGTGTCTGAATCAGCTCAGTCCCTTTATACCAAGCATAGCTCACATTACCACCTCTGGAGACTGAGCAGGACAGAGTCACTTGGCACATCCCCCTGTCCAGGACCTTCCACCTCTCCACCAGCTGGGGCTTCTCAACACGATCTGGAAGCAGAGATTCTGATCAGAAAGGTGCTGGAAATACAAGCCCTGCAGGAGTCAGAGGTGCAGCATGAGCTGTCCTGAGGACTCACCAAATACAGAAACCTGGAACTTATGTCTCCAAACCTTCCCAGTGTCTTCAGTGACCTCCAGGAGGTAGAGGCCACTGTCCTGCTGCTGAACTGCCATGATGAGAAGAGTTAAGTTTTCGCTTATAAAGCTGAGTCTATTGTTGAAATGATTTGGAGTCCGATTCAAACTCTTCCCTACATCGCTCTGGCTGGAAACATTCTTCCAAGAGTGTATCAAAAAACAGCTTGAATTTGAGTATGGCTGCATCTTCCATTTAACAGAGTATGTCCTTATCTGTATGCTGGGGGGCCGTAACCAGACAGACTCTCCCGAGATTCCAACCACATGATCAGCAGAACCTAGGGATTATAGGAAAGAGAACCCGGGCTGGAGGTGGAAAGAAGAGATTCAAGCCTGAGCATTGTGTGTTGTTGGATGTGACCTCCCTTAAACCAAGAGGATGGAAATGCATATGAGGAGCCCAAAGTCTAAGAGAACCTGAAAGTGTATCTCCCTTATCTGCCTCCCCTCCCTCCATGCTCTGTGCCCGAGTCTGAAGGGCCCACAAACCAGTAATAATAGCTAAAATCTCCTGAGTTCTTATTATGGGACAGACAGGTTTTAAACACTACATATTTTTACTATTTCATTTTACAATGACCCTAAAAGGTCTTATCCCCATTTTACAGGTTAGGAAACTGAGTTAGAAAGAACTTAAAAGTAATTGGCCCAAGTTACACAGGGAGAAAGATGAGCTTAAAATCCAGTCAATTTGGCTTTAGAGAACGAATTCTTAACCACAATGTTATAAATATCATATATGATGTCACTCCTTCCCTGCAGTGCTGAGGCAACCAACAGTGGCCATCAGTGACTGCTGGAAATTCTTAATGGCCAGACCTAATAAGACTAACCCTCCAAGTTGAACTAATGGCTCCCTCCTCCGTCCTCCGTCCTCATAGAACTAGATTCATAACCCTTTCTTGTAGCACTTTGCTCATAGGATTGTGGTCTTTATTCATTAGTGTTTGCCAATTTTTTAGTTACTAGAAAGTATCCACAGGATCGCTCCATAGAAAACAAATAGAGAAAAATAAAACTATATTGCCAAGGCATATCCTAGCACATGCCTCTCTAAGGACCAAGATGGGGGTTAATGACCGTGACAGTGTGACATAGAGCTGCTTGTCATTGCCTACCCTAGAGTACCCCAGTGCAATCAATGAAAACAAGTGGAAATCCCTGTGGCCATTTTTGGCAGGGAAGCTATGTGCCATGGCCCAGTGGATGCTGGAGATAAAAAGGTCTATCTGGGCGGGTTGAAAAGGGTCAGGGAGAATTTGGAGGAGAGAATAGAAGAAGGAGATAGTTATACAAACAGATCTGTTAAAATGGAGGACATTGAGAAGAGAGCGATGGAGAGAGATCTTTAGATGTCCACATGCATTATAAATACCCTCACTCCTAACCATACCTTCATGTCAGCATTTTCTCAAGAGACTAAGTAAATAAAGGACTCGTAATTACTATCTGGTTAATATAATATGTTCCTCTGGTTTGACACTCCTAAGAGTAAAACACATGAGGTTCCTATTCATATTCCCATGATTTGAACTGGCTGTGCTCATTACCAAGCCAAAAGCAGAGACTGTGATATACATCTCTGTGACTTTGTCTCTTGAGGTCCTAGCACTGCCTAAAGATGTTGAGAACAAAGGTGAACAGAAAAATAATTACTAAACCTACAAAAACGACATGAACTGTCATCACCAATTATTCAGTCTTTACTGAGTCCCCACTGTAATGAGGACCCTGAAAAGGCAGGGCCTCTTCATGTATAAGATATGGTTCCTGACTCCAGAGAATTTGTGATCTGGAAATAGAACATGCTTTCATCCCACAGCATACACTTAAAGGTTGAGATACATAATCATCTAAAGTATTCTAATTCTGATAATGGAAGACCAGATTAAGACATGCTAACCAATGTTCCCACTGAGAATAACTAGAAAAAACGGGCAAAGTATAAAAGCATGTCGTTAATGGCATCAGAGAGCTAATAAAGCAGTATAAAGGTATAGGGCCAAGATCTGGAAGAAGGAAACTCAGAGAGGTGGAACCAGAATTTTTGACTGTTGCTCCTTGGAGACATCTTCTGAGTCCATAAAAAGCAGCTGAAATGCTGAGAAGCTAAGCAGAGTTTACAATAAGCTTAAGGAACTAAGAGAACATGGAGTTCAGGAACCTCTTGATAGGAAGTGGGTATACCTAAAATCCAGCAGATTTGGGGTTGGTACCATAAAGGTCTACACACTAAGAGTAAGGGTGAACAAGAAATAGGCCAGGAACTTCCCTGGTGGCACAGTGGTTAAGAATCTGCCTGCCAATGCAGGGGACACGGGTTCAAGCCCTCGTCCTGGAAGATCCCACATGCTGCAGAGCAACTAAGCCTATGCGCCACAACTACTGAGCCTGCATGCCACAACTACTAAAGCCTGCTCACCCTAGAGCCCTTGCTCTGCAACAAGAGAAGCCATCGCGATGAGAAGCCCACACACCGCAACGAAGAGTAGCCCCCGCTCGCCACAACTAGAGAAAGCCCACGTGCAGCAACAAAGACCCAACACAGCCAAAAATAAATAAATTAATTAATTTATTTATAAAAAAAAAAGAATCTGCCTGCCAATGCAGGGGACACCGGTTTGATACCTGGTCGATGAAGATCCCACATGTCATGGAGCAACTAAGCCTATGTGCCATAACTACTGAACCTGCACTCTAGAGCCTGCAAGCCACAACTAGTGAGCCTGCGCTCTACAACTACTGAAGCCCATGCATCTAGAGCCTATGTTCCACAACCAGAGAGGCCACCGCAATGAGAAGCCCATGCATCCCAATGAAGAGTAGCCCGCAGCTCGCCTTAATTAGAGAAAGCCCAGGTACAGCAACAAAGACCCAACACAGCCAAAAAGTTAATAAGAAAGAAAAGAAATAGGCCAGCTCTCACAGAGATTGAAGCCCAGTTTTGAATAATTTCAACCCTGAATTGGATTAACATTATCTAACATCTCTAGTATTTCTAATCTAACTACTAGAGGCAAATATAAATTATTCCTGGAGGAAAATAACAAAAACCAGCGCATTAAACTATTTCTAAAATTTTTCATACAACAATGTCCAAAATGAAATAAAAAAATAAACAAGCATAAGAAGAGGAAACATGTCCAAAAACCAAAAGAAAAAATAGAAATAAATCCAAGGGACATCTAGATAATAGTGTTATCAGCCATAAACTTTAAAGTAATTTTGTTTAACATGTTCAAGGAAATAAAATATGTTTGAGAATTACAGCAGAGAACTAGTGTAATAGAAAGCAAAATGGCCATGCTCCCTGAAATGTGACTTTGCAGCTCCTTCCATCATCGACAGATAGAGTTCACTTTCCCATCTCTTGTAACTGGGCTGGCTTTCTGAACAGAATGCAGTAAAAATGTTGTTGTGCCAGTTCTAAGCCTAGATCTGAAGAGGCCTTGCACATGCCTCTTGGAATGTGCCTCTATGTGTTCTCTTGGCATGTTGTCTAGCTGACATATAAACAAGACTCAGATAGCCTCCTGGAGGATGAGAGATCACATGCAGCAAGTTGAGGCCTTCTGAGATCAGCCGTCCCCAGTCAATCTGGCAGCTGACCATATATGCATAATGGTGCAAGCCGAAATGAAAATAATGACCCAGCTGAGCCCAGCCCAAATTGCCAACTAGCAGAATCATTGACTAAATAAGTGGTTGTTGTTTTAAACTACTAAGTTTAGAGGTGCTTCATTTTACAGCAATAGTTACCTGAAAAAATGAATTTTTTGAGAACCAAATGAAAATTGTGGGAATAAAATATAAAATAACTGAAAAATGAACTCAACTGAGAACTTTTCTGACCACAAAAATCTGAAACTAGAAATCAACCACAGGAAGAAAAACAGGAAAAGAACATATGGAGACTAAACAACATGCTCTTAAAAAACCAATAGGTCAAAAATGAAATCAAAGAAGAAATCAGAAAATACCTGTAGACAAACAAAAATGAAAGCACAACCTTACAAAATCTATGAGATGCAGCAAAAGCAGTTCTAAGAGAGTTCATAACAATACAGGCCTGCCTCAAAAAACAAGAAAAATCTTAAACAAACAACCTAAACTACCACCTAAAAGAATTATAGAAGAACAAACAAAACCCAAAGTCAACATAAGGAAGAAAATAATGAAGATCAGCGAGGAAATAAATAAAATAGAGACCAAAAAAACAATAGAAAAGATCAATAAGTCCAAGAACTAATTTTTTGAAAAGGTAAACAAAATCAACAAACCTCTAGCCAGGATCACCAAGAAGAAAAGAGAGAGGACCCAAATAAACAAAATAAGAAAAGAAAGAGGTAAATTTTAACCACGGATACCACAAAAATACAAAAAAATTATGAGAATACTAATAGTTATATGCAAACAAATTGGACAACCTGGAAGAAATGAACAAGTTTGTAGAAACATACAGCCTGCCAAAACTGAGTCAAGAAGAAACAGATCATTTAAACAGACTGATCACTAGAAGTGAAATACAATCTGTAATTTAAAAACAAAACAAAGCAAAACTCTCTGCAAACAAAAATACAGGACTGAACAGCTTCACTGAGGAATTCTGCCAAACATACCAAGAAGAACTTATACCTATCCTTCTCAAACTATTCCAAAAAATTTAAGAAGAGGGAACACTTCCAAATTCATTCTATGAAGCCATCATCATCCTGACACCAAAACCAGACAAAGACACCACAAAAAAAGAAAATTACAGGGGAATATCTTTAATGAACATAGATGCAAAAATCCTTAACAAAATATTAACAAACTGAGTCCAACATTACATAAAAGGGATCATACACCATGGTCAAGCTGATTTCATTACAGGGTCACAAGGATGGTTCAACATACATAAATCAATCAATGTGATACACCACATTCAAAAGAGAAAGACAAAACCACATGATTATCTCAACAGACACAGGAAAAGCATTTGACAAAATTCAACATCCATTCATGATTTTAAGAAAAGCTCTTACGAAAGTGGGTATAGAGGGAACATATCTCAACATAATTAAAGCCATTTATGACAAACCCACAACCAATATAATACTCAATGGTGAAAAGCTGAAATCCTTCCTGTTAAAATTTGGAACAGGACAAGGATGTCCACTCTCACCACTTCTATTCAACATAGTATTGGAAATCCTAGCCACAGCAATCAGACAAAAAAAAGAAATAAAAGTTATCCAAATTGGAAGGGACGAGGTAAAATTGTCATTATATGCAGATGACATAATATTATATATAGAAAGCCCTAAAGACTCCACACAAAAACAACTAGAACTGATAGATAAATTCAGC
The DNA here is from genome assembly GCF_965194825.1 of Balaenoptera physalus. Classification (NCBI taxonomy): domain Eukaryota; kingdom Metazoa; phylum Chordata; class Mammalia; order Artiodactyla; family Balaenopteridae; genus Balaenoptera; species Balaenoptera physalus. Next base: position 78,747,519 of record NC_138882.1, on the reverse strand, counting down.
AAGGTAGCAGGATACAGGATTAACATACAGAAATCAGTTACAATTCTTTACACTAATAATGAAATATCAAAAAGGGAATGTAACAAAACCATACCTTTTAAAATCACACCAAAAAATAAATAAAATACTTAGGATTAAACCTGACCAAGGAGGTGAAAGACTTATATGCTGAGAACTATAATACATTAATAAAGGAAATTAAAGATGATTCAAAGAAATGGAAAGATATCCCATACTCTTGGATTGGAGGAATTAATATTGTTAAAATGGCAATACTACTCAAAACAATCTACAGATTTAATGCAATCCATACCAAAATAACCATGACATTTTTCACAGTACTGGAACAAATAATCCTAAATTTTATATGGAATCATAAAAGACCCAGAATTGTCAAAGCAATACAAAGGAAAGAGAACAAAGCAGGAGGCATAACCCTCCCACTCTTCAGATAATACTACAAAGCTACAATAGTCAAAACAGTGTGGTATTGGCACAAAAACAGACATACGGATCAATGGAACAGAATAGAGAGCCCAGAAATAAACCCACACACCTACAGTCAATTAATCATCAACAAAGGAAGCAAGAATATAAAATGGGAAAAAGATAATCTCTTCAGCAAGTGGTGCTGGGAAAGTTGGACAACTACATGTAAATCAATAAAGTTAGAGCACTCCCTCACACCATGCACATTGGAGTAGTCTCCACCCAGATGGGGAGTAGTGGTTTGGGGAAGGAAAGTCAGGCTCTGCCTTTTACCTGAGCCTCCTCTGCCACATGGATTGACTCTTTCTTTAACAAATGATTTCTCTGTAGCAGGCAATGATGTTTGATAGCATTTTAACCACAGTAGAACTTCTTTCAAAATTGGAGTCAATCCTTTCAAGCCCTGCTGCTGCTTCATCAACTAAGTTTATGTAATATTCTGAATCTTTTGTTGTCATTTTAACAATTGATTAACTTCACCATCTTATATGGGTGCAGTTTGTGGCACCCCAAAATAATTGCAATAGTGACATCAAAGATCACTGATCACAGATCATCATAACAAATATAATAATAATGAAAAAGTTTGAAATATTGAGAGAATTACCAAAATGTGACAAAGAGACACGAAGTGAGCAAATGCTGTTGGAAAAATGGAGCTAATAGACTTGTGTGACACAGTGTTGACACAAACCTTCAATTTGTAGAAAACTCAGTATCTGCAAAGTTCAATAAAGTGAGGCTCAGTAAAATGAGGTATGCCTGTCTATAAAGAATTCCTAAAAATCAGTAAGAAATAAACTGACAACCAAAAAAAAAAAAAAGGTAGAAGACTGGCACAGGCACTTGACAAATAAATGATACCCAATTAACAAACAAGCAGCAAAAAGGTCCCCAACATTGCTGGATATCAGAAAACAATGAGACTCTACTATATCCCCACCAAAATGGCTAACATTTAAAAGACCGAAAATTCCAAGTGTTGACAGGGATGAGGCACAACTGAGACTCTGATTCATTGGTAATGGAAGTGTAAATTGGTGCAGCCACTTTGGAAAACTGACAATATCTTTTAAAACTAAAGTTACATATGCCCTATGACCCAAGAGAATTTGTACATACTCAAGAAAACATATACAAGAACGTTCATAATGGCTTTATTCATAATAATTCAAAATGCAAAACAACCCAAATATCAGTCATCATTAGATGAATAAATAAATCATGTTATATTCATATAATGGAATGTTACACAACAATGAAAAAGAATAAACTGGGACTTCCCTGATGGCGCAGTGGTTAAGAATCCACCTGCCAATTCAGGGGACATGGGTTTGATCCGTGGTCTGGGAAGATCCCACATGCTGTGGAGTAACTAAGCCCATGTGCCACAACTATGGAGTCTGTGCTCTAGAGCCCACGAGCCACAACTACTGAGCCCACATGCCACAACTACTGAAGCCTGCATGCCTAGAGTTGGTGCTCCGCAACAAGAGAAGCCACCGCAATGAGAAGCCCGTGCACCGCAATGAAGAGCAGACCCCGCTCGCCCAACTAGAGAAAGCCCGCATGCAGCAATGAAGACCCAATGCAGCCAAAAATAAATTAATTAAATTTTTTAAAAAAGAAGAATAAACTACTTCTACAAGCAAAAATGTGGATGGATCTTATCGACGTGGTTATTAATAAAGGAGCCAGACACCAAAAAGTATATAGTGAATGATTCTACTTATATGAAATTCAAAATCCGAAAAAACACAAATCTATGGTAAGAGGTTAGAATATTGGTTAACTCTGAGGAGATTATCAAGTTGGAGGGGACACAAAGAAGAATATTGGGGTGCTAGAAATGTTTTACATCTTGAGATGGGTGGTGGTTACATGTACATACATATATAAAGGTTCATCAAGCTATTCACTTAAACTTTTTTTACATTACTGTAAGTTATATCTTGATAAAAATACAAAATGTAAAAAAGGAGTAATTACTACCTCTCAGAGAGCTCTTCTGATCATTAAACTAAGTAAAATGTACTTTGATAAGAGCAAAGTAAGATGTTGCCACTGTGGAAACATTACCACAGCAAGAGTGGAAAAACAGGAGATTTCTGCACTCACCTTTTGGAGAAATATTAGAAAAGTCTTCCTGATACTTACTCAAATGACAACCAGAAATCAGTGGATCAGAAATTCTCACAGGTAAAATAGACTAGGAAATAGGTTGGGCAAATTTACAGATTGACAAAGATGTCCTAAACCTAGGTTCCAGGTACATCTATAAGAATCAGTGAGCCCCTTTGAGGCAATGAGAAGACTACTCACTCCTATATTCAACAATTATTTATTGAATACTCTCTGTGTGTCAGGTATTGCTCTAGGGAGGATATCTTAATCTCAACACTTGACATTTGGGGTCTGTTAATTCCCTGTTGCAGAGGAAAGGGGAGATGTCCTGTGCATTGTAAAGATGTGTAACATCATCCCTGGCCTCTACCCGCTAGATGCCAGCACCCCTGCCCCATTCATGACAAACAAAATAGTTTTTAGACATTTCCAAATGTCCCCTGGGGGGTAAAATTGTCCCCACTTGAGAACCACTGCTCAAGGGCATTGGACTAGAGGGGTGAGCAAGAGAGACACGGTCCCTGCTCTCATGAAGCTTACACTCCAGTTGGGGTACGCACCATAAATAAGTGAAAAATGAAACAAGATCCTTTCAGAGAAGCGTTAAGTGCCATGAAGGTAGTTTTAAAAGGTGATATAACAGACTGACTGGTAGATTCATGGCCAGAGAAGACCTCTCTGAGGAGGTGACATCTGAGCTAAGAAATGAAAGATATGAAGGATCCAGCCAGGCGAAGAGCTACAGAAAAAACATTCTGGGTAGGGGGAACTGCAACTTCACAGCTCCTCTGGGGACAGGGAATCAAGCAGACGGTGCAGCCCTTAGGCAGGATATTAGAGATAGAAGAACTAAGCCAGATGGTCTTAGTGGTTGGCAGCATTTGCAAAGAAATACATACATATCATGTCTTAATTTCCTAGAAACAGGACATCACCTTCGCACACTATAGAAATGGGAGATGATAAAACAACCAAATTACATTCAAGAGATTAACCCAGGCGAGTAGAGTTGGGGAGAGTTGCAAATAGATTGGTACACAGAAAGATAGAAATGCCCCCCATACTTAACAAGCAAGTGCTAAAGGAAGATATGGAACTCCCAAGACTGGTTAACTGGCAATAGCAGTGTCAGTCATATGAAGGGTCAAGGGTAAGGCCCAACAGAGAGGGAGTCACACCAGTGGATGCATATTTCATTGGCCAGGCACTGGGCGAAGTAATGGGTATCTAAAGCTCCACCCCACCTAAGGCAGCAAAAGGGCTGAGACTACAGATGGATCTTGAGTATTCCACAGGAGCCAACTCCAAGACCAACAAGAAACGCCAAGTTTAAGGGCTCCAGGATGGGTGCCAGAAATGCTTGCCACAAAACCAGAATCTATAGGGCTGGGCAGGATTTTAAATAAGGAATGAAAGCCAAATCATAAGAAGAGAAGAGGACCAAAACAGAAGCAGATAAGTGTAATATGGGAACAGCAAACAGCCAAGGTTATTGGTGCATGCATGGGTGCATCTTACTGGCCCAAAGGCAGGGAAGAAGTTCAGCCAATACCTCAAATAAAGCTTTCCAGGTTGCTCAGAGCTGGCATCTGTTATGATTGCTGTTGCTCATATCATATCTATAATATCATTTGTAATATCACTCCTATTTTGGAGAATGGGATTATTAAGGGCACTGGGCAAAGACGTAAAGGAAAAGTTACAATCTCTGTTTTACTGTGCTTACAGTCTAGAGGAAGATAGACCTAAAACAGCCAACTAAGACTTGATGTGAAATGTGCTATGGGGGTATGCCCAAGGCGTGACACAAGCATAAGGAAAGCACGCTTTACTCTTCCCTGGGGCATTAGGAGTGGCTTCCCAGAGGAGGTGACCTAGGTGCTGCCTGGGGCACCCAGGCCTGCCAGGTGGATTGAGAAAGGAGTATGGAAGAGGGCATCACAGACAGAACAGCAGCACTGTTACAGACACCCATACTTCTGGCTTATGGGTCTGCTAAGGATGGTAATAAAGCTCTCTCCAGCAGGTCTGGAGAGTGGGGTGACAGAACATGAGTTTAATTTTTAGGGGGTTGTGATGGTTTTATTTTATTTTTACCTTTTATAAAATTGAGACGTAGCACAAATATTAAAGGGTGCCTAAAATATAAATGCATAGTATAATGAATAATTATAAAGTAAACTCCTGAATAACCACCATCAGATCAAAACATAGAGCCTTCATTCTGGTTCTCCTTCATCATGACAAAACTGAATATAGGACTTCCCTGGTGGCACAGTGGTTAAAAATCCGCCTGCCAATGCAGGGGACACACGTTCAAGCCCTGGTCCAGAAGATCTCACATGCCGCGGAGCAACTAAGCCCGTGCGCCACAACTACTGAGCCTGCGCTCTAGAGCCTGTGAGCCACAACTACTGAGCCTGCATGCTGCAACTACTGAAGCCCACGTGCCTAGAGCCCATGCTCTGCAACAAGAGAAGCCACCACAATGAGGAGCCCACGCACCGCAATGAAGAGTGGCCACCACTCACCGCAACTAGAGAAAGCCCGCGCGCAGCAACGAAGACCCAACACAGCCATTAATTAATTAATTAATTAATTAAATTGTTAAAAACTGAATATAGAGTATACAGGGAATGATTAAGTTATTAACTAAACTATTAAATTATTAAGGAATCAAATGTGTGATCTACCCTCCTGATGCTATACTGCCATTGTAGTCATTTTTTAATTATACTATTCTATTTTCATGTAACTTGTATTAGTTTATACACTTAAGAAGGGTTTGTCTCCAACTAAAAGGGAGGTAGGAAATAAGCTACCACAGGAAGAACACCAGGTGTTATTTTGATTTGTTGGTTTGGCTTTTGTGAGATAATGGAAATATATATATTATTCTCTCCCCCGAGTTCCTGGCACAGAGGAATTAAATTAAATTAATTAAATTAAATTAAATTAAATCCTTATAATTTCCCAGTGATAAAAGCATCTCTTGCTTTAGTATTTAGTCTTTGACCCCATCCCTGACATGGGGCTCCTAAAACCTTTGTAAATTCCTAAGTAATAAGAGCACCAGGAGCATCTTTTATTCTATTAAGATGACTCTGGATGAACTCCTGGGTGGGAGGGGCTGATCACAAAAAAGGCCAAGCCATGATTAAAAGCTTGGAATTTTCAGTCCCATTCCCCATCCTTTGGAGGAGGGATGGAGGCTGGAAATGGAGTTAATAGTTAATAACTGATCACATCTACATGAGGAAGCCCCTATAAAATCCCAATAGCACGAGTTTAGGGGAGCTACCAGTTTGGTGAACCCCAACTCCAAGGGAACAGAAGCTCCCTTCCAGACCTTGCCCTATTTATCTCTTCATCTGGCTGTTCATCTGTATCCTTTATCATATCCTTTAATAAACTGGTAAATGTAAGTAAGTGTTTCCCACTGTTCCATGAGCCATTCCAACAAATTAATTGAATCAGAAGAGGGGATCACTGGAACCTCTGATCTACAACCTGGGCTTGAGACTGGTGTCTGAAATGGCAGAAGGAGGTAATCTTGTGGGAACGAGCCCTTAATCTGTGAAATCTAACACTGTCTCCTGGCAGATGGTGTCAGAACTGAGTCAAATTGTAAGACACCCAGCTGGTGTCACAGAGAGTTGCTTGGTATGGGGAAAGAACCGCACACACATTTGGAGACCAGAGGTATCAGAAGTGAAGTGTTCTGTATGAGTAGTAAAAGAGACACATGGGAAAGAAAGACACAGTAGGGAAAAACCGGATGGTATTCCAACATAGATTTTTAAATGGGAGGATAATGAACTAAGAGTGGAGAGCCAACAGAAAAGGAGCAGTTGAAGAAAGATCAGAGATATCATGGACTGGGCAGGTCCTGGATGACCTACCAGATGAAGCCGTGATGTCCAGAGTACACGGGGAAGGACAGACCAAGGAAAGGAGGAGAGCTCCCTAACGCAGAGCAGAGGTGACTGTGGTCATTTATGGGCGCAGATGAGGCGGGTTGATGTTGAGGGATTGTTGGTGAGGTCAGCAGAATCCCTAATTGGGGCCTCCATTTACTTGGAGAAGGAGAGTGTAGGCTGATAAAAGCTATGATGATGGAACAGGATCTTGAAGAGATGGTGAAGGTTTGGAATCACCCCTTTGGAGAAAGGGGAAAGCTGTGGATCAGAAACAAGGATTCCCAGGGCACTGAGGACCCAGCTGAAATTGAAGGCTCTCAATCTGTAGTTGCTCTTTGTTGCTGAATTTTCTTCTGCAGCCCTCAACAGCCCAGTGTGGGGAAAAGGAAGATATTCAGGGTGAGGCAGGGCTAGACAGGGATGGCGGTGGGGTGAGGTTGGAGTGGGAGGATACAGCAGAAAGATGAGTGGGCAAGGTACTATGTACTGGGTATTGTGACTGATGCAGAAAGACCTCTGTCCCTGTCCCCGAGGGGCACATATGCCAAATGGAGAGACAAGAAATGGCAGTATGATAAGATAACTTCAACACAAGTTCTCACATGCTTAGTGAGAGGTGGAGGAGGCCCCGACAAGTGGTGGATTGTTCAGAGCGGAGAGGCCACAGCAGATTCCGGTGGTCAGAGCAGGCCCCAGGGCTGCTGCTACCTCTGTTGTTACCACTCAGCAGCTTTGGGGCCTCTCTTCCGGTGGTTAGGAAAGAATGGGGTGAAACAACTCTGCAGAGGGAGGGCAGAGGTCAAGTGATTAACTCCACCACCTACTCAAGAAGAAGAGGGAAGCCAGCACAGAGGACGGTCAAGGAGACGATATGACCCAGCAGTGAGTCCCGCTCAGCCCCAGAGTTGGGTGCAAGAGCTGCAGCCTCCAAAGTCCCGCAGTGTCCACTGTCAGCTTAGCTCCCTCTCACCTTGACCCGCTGGTCGGAGGAAGGGTGAGATGGGAAGAAGGTTGAGGCCTGAGAGACTGGGAGAGGGGACAGGGGAGAGAAAAGAGAACTTTCAGAAAAGTATAACTTCCCCTAGCCAACAAAGGATGTTGAGGTTTTCTCAGCTCAAGGTTATGCCACCAGGCTTGGAGTGAAGGCAACAGAAGGGGTTCCTGATGGGGTCTGGGTGGATAAAGCTCAGTGAGGTCCCAAAAGTGCTGGGGCAGGGCCGGCCCTAGTCAAGGCAAAATTATAAAGTAGATAAAATCCCCTCCAGGTCCACAACCCAATTCATCGCCTCTCTTCTTCTTCACCTAGCCCCACCCTGGGGGGCTTCCTCCTGACCATACTGACTCCACCTCTCAGACAATGCAACCCCTTACCTCTGTCAACTTACCTAGCCTATGTCTCACTCTTTGTATCAGTTAACTGAATCATCCCATTTATAATACTGTCTTTTTCCAAGATAACAAGTGCATTTGCTTCTCATGTCTCCTCATTCAAACCTGTTTTCCCTACTTCTGTTTAGGCTGTTCCCTCTGCTTAGCTTGTCCTTCTACCTTACCTCTATCTCCTGAACTCTTATTTATCCTTCAAGGCCACTTCCCCAGTGTCCCTACCTAGAAGGAATCTCCATCTTCTTTGCACCCTTTGTGCTCTAAATGTATCTTGCCTGTCAGAGACACATAGCATTTAGCATTTTCTGTCTTCCCTTAGAGTTGATATTGTACAGGCCTATTTTCCTCTAACTGTCTGAAAGATTCTTAAGGATGGTACCAATGTGTGTTTCATCTTTGTTTCCTCCACAAAATCTTGCATAGTTCTTGGAACATAGTAAGGGTTTAATGAAGTGTTCAGTTGATTAATTAATCCATTAAATTCAGCTCCCAGAAATGACTCTCGTGTAGGAATTTCGTGCAGTATACCAGGGAAGCCACACAGACATGGTTCTCTTGGCTTTGACTTTCACCTTTCAGGCTCCACACCCCTGCACTTTCATTTCCCATTTGCAGGTCCTCAGAACACAAAGCTGGTGGCCCTGAAACAACTTGGAACTCTCACGCACTGCTTGGTTCAACCACTTTGGAAAACAGTTTGGCAGCAACTGCTAGAGGTATATCTACATACCCAGTGATTCTACCCCCAGAGATACGCCCAACAGACGTGCATGCACTAAAAGTCTCATAGAGGACTTCCCTGGTGGTCCAGTGGTTTAAATTCTGTGCTTCCACTGCAGGGGCCGTGGGCTCCATCCCTGGGCAAGGAACTAAGATCCCGCATGCCAAGCAGCTTGGCCAAAGGGCTCTTAGCAGCGTGACTATAATAGGGAAAAAAACCCTTGAAACAACCCAAAGGTTCATCAATGGTAGAATAGATTAATAAACTATTATATAGTCATACAATGAAATACAGCCATGAAAACGACCAGCTGCAAGTGATAGCAGAGATAAATCTCATCAGATGTTGAGCAAAAGAAGCCAAATACAGGAGTATATACTTTATGATTCCATTTATATACAGGCAAAACTAACCAATGATGTTAGAAGTCAGAAGAGTGGTTGTATTTGTGGAAGAGGGTGGAGGTAAGGAAAGGAGGGAACATGTGGTAGACACACAGGTGTTTTCACTTAACAATAACTCATTGAGATGTACGTTTATAATTTTGCACACTTTTCTGCACACATATCATGAAGACAGTGGCCCAGCTATCTCCGGAGGGATTTCTATAGAACTGGTTTCCTCCAGTGGTGCTGCAGCCCTGAGTTCTCTGAGTCCTGACCTCTCTCCTGTGGACAGATACTTCACTCTTCACACTTTGTCTGAGGGGGAGTACAATCAGGAAAAGATGGACAAAAATAAATCCAGCCTTTTTAGAACTTGTCTGGATCCCAGCCAGAGCAGTTGCGATCAGTGACTCCTTCCTGAGAAGTGAAAATTTCAACACAACCTATGGGAACAGCCTGCAGCCTTCAGAGCTGATCTGTGAGATGCTGCCCCTGCCCCTTTTTTTTTGTCCAGCACGTCTCACCCCAGACCTTGTGGCCCCTGGGCATTTATAGCCTCTGGTGTGTCCTTTGTAGTTTCTTCAGAATGCATAGCCAAAACCTGAATTTAGGGTCCAAAATGAACTTTAGGGCCCAAGTCCACACTTATGGGCAGTGATTTGAAGGTCCCTGGTCCCCAAACCATCTGACCCAAAAATTATCCCAATCTTCCTCTAAGATGCCTGAAAACAATTCATTTACTCACTCAACTAACATGTTTGGAGCACTTACTGTGTTGGGCACTTCGTTGGGCACTAATCACAGCTGTAATTATATACTGATGGACATAAATGGTGTAGGCTCTGTGAACAAAGGGGCCGTGTACTTAATCACTACTGAATCCTAAATATCTTGTCCAGCACCTGGTGCAGAGCTACTCAAAACATATCCAGGGAAGGAATGGGAATAGAGAGGGAGATGCTATTGTGAAAACAGACTACTTCACATTACGATGTAATCATGTGATTAAATGTCTTGAATACATGTTCCTTTAAGTTAAAAATGTTGAAGACTCCCTAAGATCCTGGTTATGATAATGAGAAACCCTCAGAAAAGGGTCACACATTAAAACTTTATCATCTTATCTCAAGATTCTCTAACTCACTTTCTCTTCAATTAATTAAAGTCAACAAAGGATTACTGAATAGTCTCTCTTCTTTACTCTGACTACAAAACTAAGTGAAATATATGCCCTGCCTCCAAAGAGCTGAATAACATGAGCATTCATTTTGGAGGACTTGTTATAACTCAACATTTCTCTAAACACTTTATACACTATATCTCATCTAATCCTCATACATCCCCCAGGAAGAGGACACCACTGTTAACTTCATGCTATGAATGAAAAATTGAGAAACAAGAAGTTAGTTAACTTCCTCAAGGCCACAGAGGTAGCTAGTATTTACATGCTTTAAAATCTAAAACAGTTTTCCCAATGAAGCTTTCTGGTAGGCAGATAAACTCACTTTATTCCATGGATTATTTAAAGTACTCATGCATTCAATAAATACATATTGAGGGTCTACTTGTGCCAGATACTGTTCTAGATGCTGAAGATACAGCAGTGAACAAAACAAACAAAAGCCCTGGCCTCAAGGATCTTACATTCTAATGAGGTAAAGAAGAGCCTAGGAGATAGAAAATAAGACAAATAAGTAAACGTATAGTATGTAAAATGGAGACGAGCACTACAGAGAAAAATAAACGAAGAGGGAGATAAGAAGTTACAGGATGAAGGGGTTGACATTTTTAGTGGGAAAGATATCACTGCAGAAGTAGTATTTGAGCAGAATGAGGAAGCAAGCCTCATGGCAAATGAGGGGAAAGCAGCATTCTAAGTGGAGAAAACAGTGCAAAGCCCCCAAGTGGAACATGCATGAGGACCAGCAGGCCAGCGTGGCTGAAATGCAGTGAGAAGACCAGAGAGGAAGGGGCAGTGGTTAGGGAGGTCAGATCACGTGGGCCATTGCAAAATGTATGGCTTTTATTCTACGTGAAGTAAGAAGCCTTTGGAAGACTTTTGCAATGCTCAAGAGTGATATGAGCCTCTTACACATATGTGGTGCATATTACATTCTTCAGTAAACCAAGTCTTAGAAAAAATGTTTCACTGTCATTGTACCACCTGATGGGATGCACTGAAAAAGACATGCCATCACTTTCGTGGTATTCCTGCCAAAAGTGCATGACCTAAGTCTTATGACAAAACATTAGACAAACTCAGATTGTGGAACCCTCTAGAAAACAAGTGACTTGTATTCCACAAATGTCAAAGTCATAAAAGACAAAGAAAGGAATAATTATAGATTGGAGATGACAAAAAAGACATAACAACTGAATGCAATACATGATCTTGATTGGATTCTGGATGGGGAAAAAAGATGTTGTATAGCACATTTTGGAGACAGTTGGTAATATTTAAATATGGACTGTATGTTTGATTGTATCTATGTTAAATTTACTAAATTTGATACCTGTGCTGATATGATATGATATGATATGGGAACATCCTTGTCCTTAGAAGATGTGTGCTAAAATAGTTAAGAGTAAAGGGGCATGATGTCTGAAACTTACTCTTGAATATTCCACAAAAATAATTATTATTATACAGCTATACACACATACCTATATTTGGAGAGAAAGAGAAATAAGGCAAATGTGATAAAATGTTAACAACTGGTGAATCTAGGTGAAGGAAATACAAAAATTCTTTGTGCTATTCTTGCAGCTTCCCTGAAACTTCAAAATTATTTTCAATTAAGAAGTCTAAAAATTGAACTAAATAAACAGAGCAGTTTCAGTCAGCTTACATCAGGCCGGCCCCACAGACACACGGCATAGCAAGAAGAGAGAGAAGTTCCCTAAGACCAAAGTCCATCCTTCCCTGCGCTCAAACAATCACTCGCCAGGCTCCCCCCTACATCCTACCGGTGAGTCTTGTCATAGCCACACCCAAAGAGAGCACCACAGCCCTGGGAATGAGGATGGAGGGAGCACCATCCTCCTGCCACTTGGGCTCATGATCTGAGTCAGCCTCAACCTTCTGTCCCTCCCACCCCCAAAGCCAGGCATCAAAGCATGTGGGTCCTATCTCAGCTTTCAAGGCTACTTAGCCCAGGTTCCAACCTAGCTCTCTTACCTAGGATCCTGCGTCTTTGGGTCCCCCCAGCCCACACGCATGAGCCCCAGTCTCCAGACTTCTCTCTCTGCTCCCTGTTCCTTATTACACCCTGCCTTACTCCGCCTGTACTCGTTACAAAAGCCGGAGCCTAGAATGTGTCTTCTTGAAAGATACCAGAGTGCTCAGGGGCTCAGTGATTGAACTGAGTACCCAGGGATGGCTTCTAACAGGCCTTGCACAAATACTTCCTTGTGCCTCTGTTTCTTCCCTTTGCACAAAAGTGTGCCCTCCTCTCACTGCACGCTGTGCTCATGATGCCCCTCAAAGAGTCGCTGATCTAAAATGCAGGCTCCAAGTCTCAGAGCATCCTAGACAGGGTTGGAAAAAGAGGGGGAGCCTGCTTCCCACACACACAAACATTAGTTGGCTTGGGGCCCAGCTGACAGTTATCAGTTTGCTATGGAGCCTCCTTATACTGTCTCCTTCTCTTCCCTTCCCCGCACCCTGCCCCCAGACAACGTTTCCCTTATAATTCTCAGGCTCCCATGGCCTCTGGGCTGCTGGAAGAGCTGAGGGATGAGGGACCAGGCCATGCTGGTAAAGCCTCTGTTCTGGCCTTGGCGTCACACTTCCCCTCTCCCCTCCCCCTTGCCAGGGCTCAGCTTTCCTGCCTCAGAGAATAATCTGTCAGTCTCTGAGCTCCAGTACCCCTACTTCCTTGGAGAAACCCATGAAGCTCATGGCCACTTCTCCTCTCTGCTGATAATCCCACCAAATTAGAGGATATTTCCTTTGTCTTTCTTACAGCCAGCAGGGAGGATACTTTCTCCCCACTAGACAGAAAGGAAAACTGAAGCCAGTGGAAAAGACTCACCTTGCCTGAGGTGGCCTGGATTGCTTGGCCAGAGGCACTTCTCAAGGACCTCCCAACCCACTGCCAGCCTCTGCTCTCTGACCCAGCCTGTCCAGAGCTGCGGGGAACTGCTCAGTCACAGTTCCAGGTCACGATGGAAGCAGCACCACCCAGAGGCTCTGGATGCTGATCTCCCTGAAGGCCATGGCCCCTCGTCCATGCCAACCCCACCCCTGCCAGGCTGAGCCTCCTTACCTTGGCCCCGATGTCCCTTGATGAGCAGGAGGAGTGTGAGGGTAAGCACTTGCCCCAACATCCCCACAAGACAGAGGGGTCAGGCCGGGTCCTCTCCCACCAGATGCTCTGCCCTGCACAGGCTCAGCAGCCACCCATCAGCAGGAGGGTGACGGGGAGCAGAACTGCCTCGCTCCAGCCACAGTTTCCTCAACTTGAAGCTGTTCTCATTAGCTGAACGCTAACAAGGCCGTTGAGGAAGCCCCAGTCCCTGGACCTGGTCTGATAGGTCCCGCAAGCTAAACTTGCAAAGTCTGCCTCAAGTGGGCGGGTGCTCAGAGTTCACAGTGACTCACAAAACCAGCTTCAAAATCTTGTCCCAAGCTCTGCCCCAGCCCAGCTGCTTTGTTTAAAGGACAGATGTCCAAGAAATTTTCCAATTCTCTGCATCCTACTGGCAATATGGAGAAACCTACATGGGGACCAAACAGCCATCATCAGAGCCTGTCCCATCCCAACAGACATGGTGAAGGTGGAGGGGAGAGGGTTTGGGAAGGATGTGGACTGAGAAGTGGAACCCTAGATAAGTGGGTGAAATGTTGAAGAAGACAAGTAGGGGGCACTGGAAAAATCTAACAGGCCTGGGGAATCTCTGCAAGTTGATACCAAAGTTTAAGCATATGCAAATTAAATTTTTTTTCTCAAGAATGTGTTTTTGCCCTAGTTTCCTATCTGTACTTCTAAATTCCCTCCCTTCTTTTTCTACTTTCCTTTAATAGTCCTTTATTCCTTCTCTCAGCTTCTCTCACCCAGACAGGATATAGACGCATGTTTGCTTCCCCCTAGCACGCACTTTGATTCCACCCTCCAGAAAGGCCAGGTAGCAGCTGATCCTCTTCACCCCACCAGGGAGAGGTGAAGGCAGCCCACCTTCCCCAGAATGCAATTGCTTTGAGACCACACCCCAGCGTTCTATGCCTTTCTCTTTCTTCTCCTTTCTCCTTAGCAGAAAATACTTTCAGTTCACTTCAGGTCAGTCTTTCTTCTCCTTTTCCATCTTTTGATCCATTTCCAGTCACCCTGTCTGAAGCTGGGCTGAGGGGAGGCAGACTGAAAGCCTTGCCTGCCAAAAAAGGCAGCAGTGATATTCCGGATGGAGTACTGGATTTGGAGTCAAAGATGTAGACCTGAGTTCCAGTTCGGCAACACACAACCTGTATGATCCTGACCAAATTACTTTCTGAGCCTGTGGGTTCAACAATACTTGGCTCCCATCCCTCACAAGGTAGTTTCAGAATCAAATTAAAAACTGAACCTGAGAGGATGCGTGTAAAAAACTCTGGACAACGGTAAGGTTTTGTTTGTTTTCTTAAACGTAGACCCACACAGATTTTTCCAGCTAATCTAATGGTTATCAGCTCTTCTCTCATTTTTCTCCTCCCAAGGGGCAGCCCTCAGCCCTGGGAAATTTCCTCAGAGTTGATCTGGCCATGCCCTTGACCTTAAGAAATGGTGCTCAAGGCATGATAAAATAAGGAAGAGTAAATTTCCTCCCGTTAAAGATGGAGGACAAGGTCCATCTGTTCAAAGCAACTAATGGACAACATGAATTAGGAATGTGGTTCACCGCTCCTGACCCCAGCACCAGCTCCATCCTCTTCCCACCAGTCACATGGCTGACCTACCATCCCCTGGAAACTGAACTGGAAGTAGATGTACCACTTTGTGTCTTGTGGTCCTGACCATACTCTACCCCATGATAACTGCTACTTGTTCTCCACACTGCCCTGCCTGACCTTGAGCTCTTCTACATGAAGTCTTTTCTCTCCTTAGTTTAGTGTTTCCAGAGCCTGGCCCAGTGCCTGGCTCTTAATAGTTGGTCATAGATTGTTGAGTGCTGAAGGAATGAATGAGTTCCCTAGAGAAAGCATTTCCCTTCCCTCTGAGATACACTGGTAAACTAAGTCACCATGGTCCCTGCCTTCATGGAGTTTATATCTTGCCCTGCAGGATCCTTGTACAAAGAGCCCTTCTGTGTAATCCGGCCACTTTAGCATGAAGACCCAAGATGCTACAAAGTCCACATAAACTCAGAAACTCCTGTATTCTCATTTCCCATGCATATTTCCCAGGTATTTGTAAGTCTTGGACATTTAATGGTCAGTGACCATCCAAGAATTAGTTTCATCAACCCCCACCCTCTCATCCTTCTTTTTCTCAAATCACACTTTCACCATGTTTCAAGGAGTCAAGGTCATTCTAGTATATCCCAGCTACAACACTGACGAGTCCCCAAATCCACCCACTTCTTCTTTTTTTTTTTTTTTTGGATGACCACAACAAAAGCAACAATGATTGCAATTACCAAACACGAAACACACTCATACTATGTCATAATATTGACATTCAGTCCAGTAATCCTCCACTGTAACAGCTCCTTTACTTTGCAGTGAAAATTGATTTGTATACTTTTTATCTCTGAGTCCTTGTGGGATTTTTTTTTATTCAAATAGAAAGTCACAAAAATTATAATCATCCTCATCAGTTCACTCAGTCCCATGTAATTAATTTTTTTTTCATCTTGATCTTTTGTTAGCACTTTTATGAATTCATCAGTTTTCCATTAGAGTTCTGAAAATGCTTATTCATTCAGTTCAGCAGTATAGTCAGTTACCAGAAACCTGTACTTGTCAGAGTCTTTTCCATGGATTCCTTGAAGATGAAACCCTTTTATAGGAACATTTTTGCAAAAGCATCAGAGTACACCCAGAACTGTCTGTCAATGACAAAAGACTTTAAAATGACCACGGTTAAAGATTTGATGAAAGTTCATAATAATGCAATTGACAAGGAAATTTAGTTATTTCTGAGATATACATTTTAAAGTAATACTAGAATTATGACTTATAACATTATACCAGAACATATAAGATTTTTAGAAATTTCATGTAATGTCTGAAACAATCCACCCACTTCTGAGACAAATTTTAAATTTGGGGTCCCTAAGACCACCTTCAATTTTGATAATTTACTAGAAGGCAATTTAATAGTAATCATTAACATGTTAAATACATATGCCCTTTCACCTAGCAATACCCCCTTTGAATTTACCCACAGAAATACTCTGACTAATACTTTCACAAATGCCCAAAGATAAGCAAGATTCTTCCTTATAGCATTGTTAAGTAAAAAATCGGAAATAACCTAAAGTTAATCAGTGGGGAACAGTTTTAAAAATATGGTGTATTCATTCTATACTACAGTATATTAAGAAGGCTTTTAAAAGAGTAAAATAAATGTCCACATACTCACATGAAAAGAACCTTAAGACATTCACAAAACCATCTGCATAATATAGTTCTGTTTAGGTGGACAAACTAATGTGTGTGTATTTATGTTCTCTGAATGGTTGTAAATGCAAAGAAACATGCCTGGGGAAAAATATTCATGATGGGGGCTTCCCTGATGGCGCAGTTGTTAAGAATCTGCCTGCCAATGCAGGGGACATGGGTTCGAGCCCTGGTCCGGGAAGATCCCACATGCCGCGGAGTAACTAAGCCCGTGCGCCACAACTACTGAGCCCGGGTGCCACAACTACTGAAGCCCACGCACCTAGAGCCCGTGCTCCACAACAAGAGAAGGCACCACAATGAGAAGCCCGTGCACAGCAACGAAGAGTAATCCCCGCTCGCTACAACTAAAGAAAGCCTGCACGCAGCAACAAAGACCCAGCACAGCCAAAAAAAAAAAAAAAAAAAATTATATATATATATATATATATATATATATATATATATATATATATTCATGATGGCAACCTTTAGATAAAGAAGTAGAATTTTGAGTAGAGGTAAGTGAGTGACTTTTACTTTTTATTCCACATATACTTCCTGTCCAGAACTTTTTACAATAACTATATTACACGTGCGATGATTTAAAGTATCAGTTCTCCGAGTTCCCAGGTTTTCAACTACATAACATAAGATCAACGTATTAGTGAGGCTTTCCAGAGAAACAGAACCAATAGGAGATATATAGACATAGATAGAGAGATAGAGATGGAAATGGAGATGGAGATAAAGAGATTTATTATAGAGACCTGGCTCATGAAATTATGGAGGCTGGCAAGCCCAAAATCTGCAGAGCCAATGTCTCAGTTTGAAGGTCATCAGGCAGGAGAATTTTCTCTTACTTGAGGGAGAGTAAACCTTTTTTTTTTTCGTCACTAAATAGGTTCTGCAGTATTACATGACCTGTGGCTCGTTGAATCCACGGATGCAGAACCGCCTGTATGGCGGGCCAATTATAAAGTTATACTCAAATTTTAGACTTTGGTAGGGGCGGTATCAGCACCCCTAACCTTCACATTGTTCATTTTTCAAGCGTCAACTTTGTAGTATAAATCAGAATCTGATTTAGCATCAAATTTTATACTTAAATTGTTACATTTGACACATTAATATATCAGAGTGTTTTGCAAAAATGGAAAAGAAAACATAATGACTCTAGATGCCCTGCCACCTAGTTTGTGAATTACACCTACTTTGTGAATTATAAATTTAGAAGGTCAAAATTGAGGTTTGAATGATAAGGTAATTTGTGCAAGTCAATGTTCCCTTTAATTTTTTAAGTTGTGGTACACTGGCACCTCTGAAAACAAGAGCATGTGATCAAAGTTTCATACTGCAGTTAGAAGCTTAAAACCAAGTTATCTTGTTTTTTTAATTATATGAACATTCACAATAAACCATAAATGAAATTTTCTTGACATGGCAAACTCTATTCTGGAGGATTTTCTTTTCTCCACATTGTTGTTTGTCTGTCATGTATAATCCATATCAGTGCTGACAGGTTTCCTGATTCCATGTGCAGTTACATCTACTACACAGGTTACACATGCCCACATACCCACATATTAGACCACAAAAAATGAAGAGCCTAGATCGTATTTCCCGTCCCCCAAGAGTTCCCCCTTTTTCTCCCCCCATCCAACCTTCCTATATAACTTTCATGTGAAGTTCTCTCAGTCTTTCTGGCAGACTCTGTTCTAACTGCCTCTGCTGGTGTTCCTTAGCACATCTGTGTGCTTTCTTCTTCTGAGGATAGAGACTTGGGGATCACATGCTTTGACCTCCCCTTGCTCCACTCTCTTATCTGATACTGCTTTTCTGCCCTCCATCCCAGCCAGGGCAATCCAGCACAAGCACAAGTGTTAGACACACCATTAAATGTCAAAAAGTACATCAGCCTCATTCCAACTGAGGTTTTTAAAGCATCATTTCAGATTTAGAAGTCCTTGGCAGAGACTTCTGTTGCCTTGTGTTTTAATTCTAGTAATTCTTCTCAGACTATATCAAAGGATAACTTTTGGGTCTTGGACCCCAGAAATTTTATTCCTATTCACTTCCTCAAGTCTGAAAAATAGCATTTTATCTTTCATATCCAGCCCCTTTATCTTTTCTAAATGCATTGGTTCCTCCTGCCCTGTTCTTTTTGTTCTTTTGTTTTGTTTTGTTTAAAAAAAAAAAAAAAAAACCATCTCAGCTTTATTGAGGTATAATTTACATTCACCCATTTTATGTGCACAATTTAATGACTTTTAGTAAATTTATGGAGTTTTGCAGTTTCATTACCACAGATTGGTTTTAGAACATTTTCATCACCCCCAAAAGATTTCTCAGGCCCATTTGCAGTCCATTGGCTATTCCTTTTTATTCTCTTTTCTAGGCTCTTTGTTATTTTTGTTGTTGTTCTTTTTTTTTTAAACATCTTTATTGGAGTATAATTGCTTTACAATGTTGTGTTAGTTTCTGCTGTACAACAAAGCGATCAGCTATATGTATATATATATCCCCATATGCCCTCCCTCTTGAGCCTCCCTCCCACCCTCCCTATCCCACCCCTCTAGGTCGTCACAAAGCGTCGAGTTGTTCTCCTTGTGTTATGCAGAATCTTCCCACTAGCCATCCATTTTATATTTGGTAGTGTATATATGTCAGTGCTACTCTCTCACTTCATCCCAACCTCCCCTTCCCCCTCCGTGCCCTCAAATCTGTTCCCTACATCTGTGTCTTTATTCCTGCCCTGTCACTAGGTTCATCAGTACCACTTTTTAATTCCACTTATATGCGTTAGCATATGCTATTTGTTTTTCTCTTTCTGACTTACTTCACTCTGACAGATTCTAGGTCCATCCACCTCATTACAAATAACTCAGTTTCATTCCTTTTTATGGCTGAGTAATATTCCATTGTATATATGTGCCACATCTTCTTTATCCATTCATCTGTTGATGGACATTTAGGTTTCTTCCATGTCCTCGCTATTGTAAATAGTGCTGCAATGAACCTTATGGTACATGTATATTTTTGAATTATGGTTTTCTCAGGGAATATACCCAGGAGTGGGATTGCTGGGTCATATGGTAGTTCTATTTTTAGCTTTTTAAAGAACCTCCATACTGTTCTCCATAGTGGCTGTATCAATTTACATTCCCACCAACAGTGCAGGAGGGTTCCCTCTTCTCCACACCCACTCCAGCATTTCTTGTCTGTAGACTTTTTGATGAGGGCCATTCTGACTGGTGTGACGTGATACCTCATTGTGGTTTTGATTTGCATTTCTCTAATGATTAGTAATGTTGAGGATCTTTTCATGTATTTGTTGGTCATCTGTTTGTCTTCTTTAGAGAAATGTCTATTTAGGTCCTCTGCCCATTTTTGGATTGGGCTGGGGGTTTTTTTGTGATATTCAGCTGCATGAGCTGCTTGTATATTTTGGAGATTAATCCTTTGTCAGTTGCTTCATTTGCAAATATTTTCTCCCATTCTGAGGGTTGCCTTTTCATCATGTTTATGGTTTCCTTTGCTGTGCAAAAGCTTTGAAGTTTCATTAGGTCCCATTTGTTTATTTTTGGTTTTATTTCCATTACTCTAGGAGGTGGGTCAAAAAAGATCTTGCTGTGATTTATGTCATAGAGTGTTCTTCCTATGTTTTCCTCTAAGAGTTTTACTCTAAGAGAGTAAAGTAAGTGTCCAGTCTTACATTTAGGTCTCTAATCCATTTTGAGTTTATTTTTGTGTATGGTGTTAGGGAGTGTTCTAATTTCATTCTTTTAGATGTAGCTGTCCAGTTTTCCCAGCACCACTTATTGAAGAGACTGTCTTTTCTCCATTGTATATCCTTGCCTCCTTTGTGATAGATTAGTTGACCATAAGTGCATGAGTTTATCTCTGGGCTTTCTATCCTGTTCCATTGATCTATATTTCTGTTTTTGTGCCAGTACCATATTGCCTTGATTACTGTAGATTTGTAGTATAGTCTGAAGTCAGGGAGCCTTATTCCTCCAGCTCCATTTTTCTTTCTTAAGATTGCTTTGGCTATTCGGGGTCTTTAGTGTTTCCATACAAATTGTAAAATTTCTTATTCTAGTTCTGTGAAAAATACCATTGGTAATTTGATAAGGAGTGAATTGAATCTGTAGATTGCTTTGGGTAGTATAGTCATTTTCACAATATTGACTCTTCCAATCCAGGAGCATGATATATACCTCCATCTGTTTATGTTATCTTTGATTTCCTTCATCAGTGTTTTAGTTTTCTAAGTACAGGTCTTTTGCCTCCTTAGGTAGATTTATTCCTAGGTATTTTATTCTTATTGTTGAGAATGGCAAATGGGATTGTTTCCTTAATTTCTCTTTCTGATCTTTCATTGTTAGTGTATAGGAATGCAAGAGATTTCTGTGCATTAATTTTGTATCCTGCAACCTTACCAAATTCATTGATTAGTTCTGGTAGTTTTCTGGTTTCATTTGTTTCTAGAATCCTAGCATCTTTAAGATTTTCTATGTATAGTATTATGTCATCAGCAAATGGTGACAGTTTTACTTCTTCTTTTCCAATTTGTATTCTTTTTTTTCTTTTTATTCTCTGATTGCTGTGGCTAGGACTTCCAATACTATGTTGAATAACAGTGGCGAGAGTGGACATCCTTGTCTTGTTGTGATCTTAGAGGAAATGCTTTCAGTTTTTCACCATTGAGAATGATGTTTGCTGTGGGTTTGTCATATATGTCTATTATTATGTTGAGGTCGGTTCCCTCTATGCTTATTTTCTGGAGAGTTTTTATCATAAATGGGTGCTGAATTTTGTCAAAAGCTTTTTCTGCACCTATTGAGATGATCATATGGTTTTTATTATTCAATTTGTTAATATGGTGTATCACATTGATTGTTTTGCGTATACTGAAGAATCCTTGCATCCCTGGGATAAATCCCACTTGATCATAGTGTATGATCCTTTTAATGCGTTGTTGGATTCTGTTTGCTAGTATTTTGTTGAGGATTTTTGCGTCTATGTTCATCAGGGATATTGGTCTATAATTTTCTTTTTTTGTAGTATCTTTTTCTGGTTTTGCTATCAGGGTGATGGTAGTCTCATAGAGTGAGTTTGGGAGTGTTCCTCCCTCCACAGTTCTTTGGAAGAGTTTGAGAAGGATAGGTATTAACTTTTCTCTAAATGTTTGATAGAATTCACCTGTGAAACCATCTGGAACTGGACTTTTGTTTGTTGGAAGGTTTTTAATTACAGTTTCAATTTCATTACCTGCGATTGGTCTGTTTATATTTTCTAATTCTTCCTGGTTCAATCTTGGAAAGTTGTACTTTTCCAAGAATTTGTCCATTTCTTCCAGGTTGTCCAATTTATTGGCATACAGTTGCTTATAGTAGTCTCTTATGATCTTTTGTATTTCTGCGGTTTCTGTTGTAACTTCTCCTTTTTCATTTCTAATTTTATTGATTTGAGTCCTCTCCCTCTTTTTCTTGATGAGTCTGGCTAAAGGTTTATCAATTTTGTTTATCTTCTCAAAGAATGAACTTTTAGATTTATTGATCTTTGCTCTTGTTTTCTTTGTTTCTATGTCATTTATCTCTGCTCTGATCTTTATGATTTCTTTCCTTCTACTAACTTTGGGTTTTCTTTGTTCTTCTTTTTCTAGTTGCTTTAGGCGTAAAATTTGATTGTTTTTTGGAGATTTTTCTTGTTTCTTGATGTGAGCTTGAATTGCTATGAACTTCCCGCTTAGAACTGCTTTTGCTGCGTCCCATAGGTTTTGGATCATCGTGTTTTCATTGTCATTTGTTTCTAGGTATATTTTTATTTCTTCTTTGATTTCTTCAGTGATCTCTTGGTTATTTAGCAGTGCACTGTTTAGCCTCCATGTATTTGTGTTTTTTACTGTTTTTTTCCTGTAATTGATTTCTAATTTCATAGCTTTGTGGTCAGAAAAGATGCTTGATATGATTTCAGTTTTCTTAAATTTTCCAAGGCTTGATTTGTGACCCAAGATGTGATCTATTCTGGAGAACGTTCTGTGAGCACTTGAGAAGAAAGTGTATTCTTCTGCTTTGGGGTGGAATGTCCTAAAAATACCAATTAAGTCTATCTTGTGTCATTTAAAACCTGTGTCTCCTTATTTATTTTCTCTCTGGATGATCTGTCTATTGGTGCAAGTGGGGTGTTAAAGTCCCCCACTATTATTGTGTTACTGTTAATTTCTCCTTTTATGGCTGTTAGCATTTGCCTTATGTATTGAGGTGCTCCTATGTTGGGTGCATAAATATTTATAATTGTTATGTTTTCTTCTTGGATTGATCCCTTGATCATTATGTAGTGTCCTTCCTTATCTCTTGTAACAGTCTTTATTTTAAAGTCTATTTTATCTGATATGAGTATTGCTGCTCCAGCTTTCTTGTGATTTCCATTTCCATGGAATACCTTTTTCTATCCCCTTACTTTCTGTCTGTATGTGTCCCTAGGTCAGAAGTGGGTCTCTTGTAGACAGCGTATATAAGAGTCTTGTTTTTGTATCCATTCAGCCGGTCTGTGTCTTTTGGTTGGAGCATTTAATCGATTTACATTCAAGGTGATGACCGATATGTATGTTCCTATTACCATTTTCTCAATTGATTTGGGTTTGTTTTTGTGGATCTTTTTCTTCTCTTGTGTTTCCCACTTAGGGAAGTTCCTTTAGCATTTGTTGTAAAGGTGGTTTGGTGGTGCTGAATTCTCATAGCTTTCACTTGTCTGTAAATCTTTTGACTTCTCTGTCAAATTTGAATGAGATATTTTCTGGGTAGAGTAATCTTGGTTGTACGTTTTTCCCTTTCATCACTTTAAATATGTCCTGCCACTCATTTCTGGTTCGCAGAGTTTCTGCTGAAAGATCAGTTGTTAACCTTATGGGGATTCCCTTGTATGTTATTTTTTGCTTTCCCTTGATGCTTTTAATATTTTTTTCTTTGTATTTAGTTTTTGAAAGTTTGATTAATATGTGTCTCAGTGTGTTTCTCTTTGGGTTTATACTGTATGGGACTCTCTGTGTTTCCTGGACTTGATTGACTATTTACTTTCCCATGTTAAGGAAGTTTTCAACTCTAATCTCCTCAAATATTTTCTCAGACCCTTTCTCTTTCTGTTCTTCTCCTGGACCCCTATAATTCGAATGTTGGTGCAGTTAATGTTGTCCCAGAGGTCTTTGAGACCTCAATTCTTTTCATTCTTTTTTCTTTATTCTGCTCCACGGCAGTTATTTCCATCATTTTATCTTCCAGGTCACTTATCCTTTCTTCTGCCTCAGTTATTCTGCTATTGATTCCTTCTAGAGTATTTTTAATTTCAGTTATTGTGCTGTTCATCACTGTTTGTTTGCTCTTTAGTTCTTCTAGATCCTTGTTAAACGTTTCTTGTATTTTCTCCGTTCTGTTTCTGAGATTTTGGATCATCTTTACTATCATTACTCTGAATTCTTTGTCAGGTAGGCTGCCTATTTCGTCTTCATTTATTTGGTCTTGTAGGTTTTTACCTTGCTCCTTCGTTGTAACATATTTTTTTGTTGTTCCTTTTTTTTTTTTTTTTTTGATGGGTGGGGCTGTATTTCTGTCTTACTGGTCATTTGGCCTACCAGTCCACTGGCAGGCAGAGCCAGATCCTGGAATTTCTGGCTGCAGGGCTCTGGGGGTCCTAGGGTTACTGCCTATGCCCTGGTGTGGGGGGCAGGGTCCTGGACCCTCTGGTAGACAGGCCATGTCACAAGGAATGTGTCAGCTCAGGGAGTCTTAAGGCAGCCTGCCTACTGGTGGGTGAGACTGTGTCCCCACCAATTAGTTGCGTGGCCTGAGGCATCACAGTATTGGTGGGTGGGGCAGGTTCCAGTGCTAATAAGCTAGAGAGAGGATTACAAAATGGTGCTTGCCAGCACCAGTGCCCAGGTAGTAGAACAAGTTCCCAAAAATGGCTGCTACTAATGTCTATGTCACCAGGGTTAGCTCCAGTTACCTCTTACCTCTCCAGGAGGTTCCCCAAGATAAGCAGGTGACTATGAGCTATAAGCTCCTTTCAAATTACTGCTTCTGCCCTGGGTCCTGGAGTGTGTGAGATCCTGTGTGCCCCCTTTAAGAGTGGAGTCTCTGTTTCCCACAGCCCTCTGGCTCTCCCAAAATTAAGCCCTGATGACCTTCAAAGTCAAACGTTCTGGGGGCTCATCGTCCCAGTGCAAGACCCCAGTCTGGAGAGCCTGATGTGGGGCTCAGAGCACTCACTCCTTGGGAAGAGCTTCTGCAATTGTAATTATGTTCCCATTTATGGGTCGTCCACCCAAGGGTATGGGTCTTGATATATCGAGACTCCACCCCTCCTACCTATCTCCTTGAGATTCCTTCTCTATATCTTTAGTTGTAGAAGATCTTTTCTGCTAGATGCCAATCTTTCTCATCAATAGTTACTCTGTTTTAATTTTGTTGTGCCTATGAGAAGAAGTAGAGCTCAGGCCACAATCTTGGCCCAAGTAAGTCTACACAACAGAATGATAAACACAAATTCAGACAATGGCAATGTAGAGGAGCACATGGGTAGGTATAGGTTATTAATAACATTCCAGTTTTGGGGTTGGGTAGCGGTTTATAAGTGTCTAAGTCATTACAAAAAAAAGGAAAGGGGGAGGGAGGGGTGGAGGAAAGGAAGGAGAGAGAGGGAAGGAGATACAGAGAGAGGACCGACCTGTGTCCCATGCATCTCTGCTGTTTCTTACAGCCATAAGGAAATGATCACTAATGTCACTTCATCAGGAAAACTTTCAGGTAATCATTAGTGTTGTTCACTCTGATTCAATTTACTTCTTTTTAGAGGCACATGGAAGACTGCACCTCTTATCTGTGAAGTTAAAAAGGGCCATGGGACTTGTTCTAGCCAGGAAATGTAAGCAGAAAAGGTTATTTTCAGGCTGAAGCCTTTACCAGGCAGGGCACAAGTCAACATTGTCCTTTTCCCAGCCTCAGGAAATAACTCAAATATGTAGCCCTGGCTTGGTGGTATGTTTATAGCTGATGAAGAAACTAATCTTGGAGGTTATCAGGATGGAGTTCTGTGTTCTGTTGTAGGGAAAATGTTACATGTGTTGCCTGTGGTATCTCAGGAGGTATGTGATGTAACTACTGCACTGGAGCTTTAAGGGAAGACCTCTGGGAAACAACGTGAGCACTGCATGTCAGCTGCCTTGGTTCTATATTACAAAGGACAGGACCTCAGGGAGAAAAGGTGGTGTGTTTTGCAAGCAGGAATGAAAGGAATAACTGATTCTGGGTCTTCAACAGGAAAATGGTAAGGAAAATTTTCCTTGAGAAATCATCTTCAATCAGGACACACACACACACACGCACACGCACAAGCACTATATATATATATAGATAGATATATCTATATATAGATATATAGATATATATAGATATAGATATAGATATATCACTCCCAAAATCTTTCTCTCCATCATCTCAGTCAACAGCAAGTATTTACTACTCATATGCATTATAGTAACCAATGACACAGACCCAAGCTAGCAGCTGAGGGAGCCGAGAAATATTGTTCCTACACAATATATCAAACTTCTAAAATTTGACTAGTAAAATTTGGGGAAATAAAGCAATACATTTAAAATTACATTTGGATTGAAAATTCTTTCCGATGTTCATTCTTTGTGCATCAGCACATGGCTTTATCATCTGTTGAATACAGTTTCTAACGTGGGACTATTGAGACTGTGTGGCCAAATGTGTATTCAGTGACCTCTACCAGAAAGGTGTGTAATTGCTGGATGAGACTGAGCAGCCCTAAAACCTGGGCCTGGTTGGGGGGGTGGGGAGTTTGTGATTGCAGTACAGGTTTGGCATATGCTGACATTCTGAAATACAGAGCCCTTACGTTCCAAACTCCCAATATTTGGGGTATAATAACATATATTAGTGTTTTTCAAAAATATGAAATCTGAATTTGTGTATCTTAATATATATCTTGAGGAACACTTTGCATTAAAATTTCAAATTGAATAAAACTACACTCCTTTAAAAAAATATCACCACATCCATTCCTCACTCAAAAATCCATCCTGGTTTTACCCCAATAAGTACACTAGCATTGCAATCTTACAGAATATCAAAGTGTACAGGAGTACTGAAAGATTGTTTTGTAGTCACAACATCCTGGTAGCAGAACCAGGTTTTAGACATGGTTATGATCTATTCTTGCAATTTTTAAAAATTCTTACTCCTTGGCATCAGAGAACTCTTTACTTATGTTAATTCATCTGGACCTATTGAGTAATTCATTTCCTTAACATCCTCAAAGTAGAAAATATTAGCTTAGCAAACGTGGGAAACCACCAACTTTTTCCTAAGAACTGCTATAAAAGATAAATAAATATTTGAAGTGCAACAATATTAGTTATATAGTAAAAGCTTGCCTCAAAATTATGAAAATACATAGGAGGAAGTAGTTGATTCTATCACTGGGAAAGGGGTTTTTTTTTAATTTATTTATTTTATTTATTTATTGTTTTGGGCTGCATTGGGTCTTTGTTGCTGCGCATGGGCTTTTCTCTGATTGTGGAGAGCGGGGGCTACTCTTCGTTGCGGTGCACGGGCTTCTCATTGCGGTGTGCGGTGGCTTCTCTTGTTGTGGAGCGCAGGCTCTAGGCACGTGGGCTTCAGTAGTTGTGTCATGTGGACTCAGTAGTTGTGGCTCGCGGGCTCTTGAGCACAGGCTCAGTAGTTGTGGCACACGGGCTTAGTTGCTCCATGGCATGTGGGATCTTCCCAGACCAGGGCTCGAACACGTGTCCCCTGCATTGGCAGGCGGATTCTTAACCACTATGTCACCAGGGAAGCCCCTGGGAAAGGGATTTAAATGTTTTTTTTCAAAGAAATAATTGGCTCTGGGATATGAATAATGTCAAAGGTTTTGATCATGAGAAAGGTTTGTACTGAATCAAAGAGTCACAAATTGCCGTCTGAAGATGTGGCAGGTCATGACACTTCCAGTGGTTGGCATACAATATACAAAATATAAGAACAAAATTGTGGGACTTCCCTGGTGGTGCAGTGGTAAAGAATCCGCCTTCCAATTCAAAGGACATGGGTTCGATCCCTGGCCAGGAAACTAAAATCCCACATGCCACAGGGCAACTATACCCACTCTCCACAACTACTGCACTCGCACACCTCAATTAGAGAGCCCGTGTGCCGCAAACTACAGAGCCCACGCACTCTGGAGCCCGCACGCCACAACTAGAGAAGAGAAAACCCGCGTGCCACAATTAGAGAGAAGCATGCCCACCGCAACGAAAAGCCCACGCATCGCAACAAGAGATCCCGCATGCCTCAACTAAGACCTGACACAGCCAGAAAGTAAATAAATAAATAAATATTTTAAAATAATACAACTATTTTTTTAAAAAGAACAAAATTGTGCGTTTTCCATGGAAATAAATATATTCAAGCTAAAGAACTATATTTACTCTGCGATTATGGCCTTTCTATTTTGTTGTTGTTAGAATACCTTTCATTTAAGATGATACTGATAACATGTTCTATTTTTGCTTCTTAATCTTCAATTGGCAATTTTTTAAATTTTGTAACTTTATATTGTTTCCCGTGGAAGTAAATGAACTTCATGATAAATTCTAAGTCTATGATTCTGTGCTGAGCCTAGGCTGGCCCTGAGAAAACCAAAGTTCTTGCCTCCATTGAGCAAAATATGTGGGCAGTGGCGTCACTGGGCTTTCCTCCTAAAGGACTCAGCAGCAATCCCCAGGGAGTTTACAAAACAAGCACAGGATCCCAACTTAGCAGGGAAGTCCTCATTCCAAGAAGCTCATCGAGGGAGGGAGACAGTAAGGAAAAGTTCCTCCATCCCTTGGAAGGAGAACTCAGGGGTTGTTCTGGTCTGATGATTAAGTCTCCCACCCCTTTCCCTTTGGGGCTGCATGCCTATTGTAGAACTATCTCTCCTTTCAATAGTGTCCATCTTTGCTTTATATATTTTAATGCTCTATTATTAGTTGCATAAATGTTAATAATTGCTATGTCTTCTTGCTGTATTGAAACTTTACTAATATATAATGTCCTTTGTCTCTTGCAACTTTTTAAAATTTAAAGTCTATTTTGTCTGATATTAGTGTACCAACCCTGCCCTCTTTTTGTTAATATTTGCATGGAATATCTTTTCCCCCCTTTCACTTTTATTTACTTTCAACACATTTGTGTCTTCAGATCTAAAGTGAGTTTCTTGGAGACAGTATAAACTTGGATCATGATTTTTTAATCCATTCTGCCAATCTCTATCTTTTGATTGGAGAATTTAATCCATTTACATTTCAAGTAATTACTGATAAGGAGGGACTTACTTCTGTCATTTTGCTTTGTTTTCTATATGTCTTATAGATCTTCATTTCTCGTCTCCTGCATTACTGTCTTTTTTAAGTTTAGTTTATAAATTTTTTTGTAGTGAAACGTTCAAATTCTTTTCTCATTTCCTTCTGTGTATATCCTATGGCTATTTTATTTGTGCTTAACATGGAGATTACATGTAACATACTGAAGTTATAACATCATATTTGAATTTATACCAGCTTAACTTCAATATCATATAAAAACTCTGTTCCTTTATAGCTCTCCACCCTTCAGTTGTTGTTGTCACAAAATTACATCTAACATTGTGTGTCCAAAAACATAAACTAATAATGTTTTTTATGCATTAGTCTCTTAAATTATGTAGAAAAAAAGTGTACTCATAGTGTTTGAATTATTTGCCTACATGGATGTCTCTTCCTGCCATTCCCCTGACTTTGCCCTCTTTCCCACTGCACTCTACAACTCAATGAACATGTCTTTGTTTTCTTTGCATCTGTTTCAGAGTTTACCACAATGCATGGCACAGTGATTCTTCAGCAGCAGAAAGGCCCAAAAATGTCTTTTTAATGAGTGACTGAAATTGAATTGAAGTAGACTTTTCAAAACTCTCAAGAACACAATAAAATAATAGCTAGTATGTATCAAGCAGTTACCATAAGCCGGGCACTCTTATAAGGGGTGTAATGTTATTCCATTTAATTTTTAAAAAACAATATTGAAGACTTTACCATTATTATCTGTATTTTATTATTATCTGTGTCATCTGTATTCAGTTAAAAGAAACTGAGACTCAGATATATGAATAACTTTCTGGGGACCAGGTGAATTTAGTGCACCAAGATTTAGACTAAAGACATCTATAAACATTTTTGAAGTTATCTATATTGTCTGCCTGATAACTTTGTATCAATTTTTATTTCTACCAGTAGAGATTTAAAGGGTCCATTTCTTTCTTTTTCTTTTTTTTTGTTGAGGTGTAATTGACATACAATATTATATTAGTATTAGGGGTACAACATATTGATTCAGCATTTATGTATATTGCAAAATGTTCACCACAATAAGTCTAGTTACCATGTTAGCTTACAAAGTTAATACAATATTATTGACTATATAACCCATGCGGTACATTACAACCCCATGACTTGCTTTTTTTATAACTGGAAATTTGTACTTAATCTTCTTCACCTACTTTGCTCCCCCAAGCACCCTCCCCTCTGGCAACCACTAATCTGTCCTAAAAGAGTCCGTTTCTTGAACCCCTAGCCAAGGATTATATTTGGCTGCAAATAATAGAAAAACTTATAGCAGCTTAAATAGTTCAGGGGGTTACTGATCACAAAACAAAATTTCCAGGGGTAGGCAATGGAGGACTGATGTGAGACACAACTGTCTCAAGAGGGTACTTGACTTCTTTGATGTTCCTGCTTCACCATCCTTTGTATATATATATATTTTTCAGCCTCATGATCACAGAATGGTTACTGTCTCTCCAAGTTTTTGCACAGCAAAGGAAACCATAAACAAGACGAAAAGACAACACTCAGAATGGGAGAAAATATTTGCAAACGAATCAACGGACAAAGGATTAATCTCCAAAATATATAAACAGCTCATGCAGCTCAATATTAAAAAAACAAACAACCCAATCCAAAAATGAGCAGAAGACCTAAATAGACATTTCTCCAAAGAAGACATATAGATGGCCAAGAAGCACATGAAAAGCTCCTCCACATCACTAATTATTTGAGAAATGCAAATCAAAACTACAATGAGGTATCACCTCACACCAGTTAGAATGGGCATCATCAGAAAATCTACAAACAACAAATGCTGGAGAGGGTGTGGAGAAAAGGGAACCCTCTTGCACTGTTGGTGGGAATGTAAATTGATACAGCCACTATGGAGAACAGTATAGAGGTTCCTTAAAAAACTAAAAATAGAATTACCATATGACCCAGCAATCCCACTACTGGGCATATACCCAGAGAAAACCATAATTCAAAAAGACACATGCACCCCAATGTTCATTGCAGCTCTATTTACAATAACCAGGTCATGGAAGCAACCTAAATGCCCATCAACAGACGAATGGATAAAGAAGTTGTGGTACATAAATACAATGGAATATTACTCTGCCATAAAAAGGAATGAAATTGGGTCATTTGTTGAGACACGAATGGATCTAGAGACTGTCATACAGAGTGAAGTAAGTCAGAAAGAGAAAAACAAATATCGTATATTAACGCATATATATGGAACCTAGAAAAATGGTACAGATGAACCGGTTTGCAGGGCAGAAATTGAGACACAGATGTAGAGAACAAACGTATGGACCCCAAGGGTGGAAAGCAGGGGTTGGGGGAAGTGGTGGTGGTGGTGTGATGAATTGGGATATTGGGATTGACATGTATACACTGATGTGTATAAAATGGATGACTAATAAGAACGTGCTGTATAAAAAAATAAAATAAAATTCAAAAATTAAAATAAAATAAAAAATAAATGAATGTGTAAGCCAAATGAATGTGTAAGACATTCCAGTCAGGAGGTCTCCAAGTCCAAGTCTTCCAACCTCCATTGGACACTCTTCCCTCTAAAACTGGGAAAAAAAAAAAAAAAAAATCCATTGGCTCAATTTCCTGCCTTACATACTATGGAAAAACCCAGCACCCTCTCTGAGATTTCAGGGGATTCCCAGGGGCTCCTCATGGTCACCTCTGGCTCTGACTTCCTGTTCTAGCTGAATTATCTCACATCTCTCCTCCCACGCTGTTTTCTTCTCTCCACTGTATGTAGGACCAAGTATGGTGCCCCCTCTTTCATCTGCAAAACATCACCAATCCAAGACAGTTGTGTAGATTGCTACCGAAGGTTTTGGATAACAGAGGAATTACCTCACAGCCCAAAAAATAAATAAAAATGGGAATTAGCCATCTCTGCTCTCATGTTTCTCAGCATCCCTGCAACAAGGAACTTCCTACTGGCTGAATTTCCCCCTCAGAAGAGTGACCCCGCCTCTGGCTCCCAGACCTATAACAGCCTCTCCTTAGCCTCCCACATCAATCAATTGCCAACTTCCCAATGTTGTCTTATACGGGGAAGCCTAACTCTTCTTTGTTGCACCATCTCCTGTCTAGGCTAGGTTTTCACAGCAAAACTTGCCTATTTAGATGTTTTTCCTAACCCAAGACTTTGCATCTCTCCTTCTAGGCCGTGCTCTGTATAAGAGCATTTACTATCTTCAATGAGCTAGGTATCCTAATAGATGCCAGGATATAAAGATGAATAAAATATGGTTTCTAGGGAATTCCCTGGCAGTCCAGTGGTTAGGACGCTGCACTTTCACTGCCAAGGGCCCAGATTCAATCCCTGGTTGGGGAACTAAGATCCCACCGTGTGGCTCAGCCAAAAAAAAATGTATATATATATATGGTTTCTATGTTAAAGAAGCTCGGTTGTCTGTTCTTAATCTCAACATTTAGTTTCCATGATCCAGTTGTCTGCCTACATTAAAATGAAGTACATTTCCATCCTCTGCTTCAACATGTTGTGCTGTTAACAGCAGTCAGGAATCTTTCAATTCCAAGTGATAGAAATCTACCTCAAAAACCACCATAAGCAAACAACGTAGAATTTATCAGCTATGTGACTAGGAGATCCAGAGGTGGAGTCAGGGGCATGATGGGGTAAGTACAGGCTCAGGTGAGGTCCTCAGGCTACTCTCTTCATCTTCTTCTTGCTTCTTTTACTCATTCTTTACTTCTGCAGACAGGCTGTCTCCTTTGGTAGGGAAAATGGATCTGTGGACTCCTCACCCTGTGCAGACGGGCACTGCCACGGAGACTAGCGTGGTGCCTTCTAAAGCATCCTGAGCAGGAGCCCCACTTGTCTGGGGCTAAGAACGGTACTAACCATCCACTCAAGCTGAGTTGGAAGACTTGGTTCAAATCCTGCTGATTCTGCCTTTTAAATATCACTTAAAAGTCTTAAACTGGGACTTCCCTGGTGGTCCAGTGGCTAAGACTCTGCACTCCCAGTGCAGGGGGCCCAGGTTCGATCCCTGGTCAGGGAACTAGGTCCCACATGCTGCAACTAAGAGTTCACATGTTGCAACTAAAGATAGATCCCACGTGCTGCAACTAAAACCCGACGCAGCCAAATAAAGAAATAAATTTTTTTTGAAAAAAGTCTTAAACCTTGCCTGTCTCCATTCCCTGCTATCACCGCCCTTCTTTTCCTTCACAGGTTTGGATTCCAAAGACCATCTTGTACCTCAAACTCCTTTTCAGTGTCTACCACCAGAGAAGCCAACATGAAACACCAGCCCCTGTTTTAAAATATATCTTTTATTACTACTTAGGTATGGCAAGGCCAATAAACGAGGACACAACTGTCATTGAAGAGACAGTTATACTCTAGGTTAAGTATAACTTAATGGTGGGATGAACTGGGAGATTGGGATTGATATATATACACTAATATGTATAAAATAGATAACTAATAAGAACCTGCTGTATAAAAAAATAAAGTAAAATTCAAGAAAAAATAAAGGGTTTTGATGGAGATTCATTAGCTAACTGGATCTTTCCAAAATAAGAATACTAAAACTATAAATTACTGAACACACGCTTCCCTTCACAGAGAAAGTAAAGCTGTATGTAGGAATCTCGCAGTTTTCTGAAAAAAAAAAAAAAAAAAAAAAACTTCGCAACCAGTATTTCGCAGACGTACAGAATGCTAACGTGAAAGTTCACAACCGTGAAATGGAGCAGGATCCTGCAGGGCCTTGTTGGCCGAAAAGCTTCTCCGTCTCCCGAGTTTCATGTCCGGAGTTCCTTGTCCGGCAACCACGTCCTTCTCGTTCAGACTGTGAGTAACCAGTAACGCTGTGTGCCGATTTCAGCTCTCTCCCATGGCAGAGTGCTGTATCATTTCCATACGGCTCCATCAGGAGTCCCTCCTTCAGGAAAAAAAAGAAGGGATAGAAAAGTTTTCGGGCTATAAAACTCATAAAATGAGAAGCGGGAAAAGAAACGAAGTTCTACAGAATGAGAGTCACTGAACACATATCTAGAAAAAGACGAAAACATTCCCGCCTTACGCTCCGTCGACAGCAGCAGCGCTTCTACTCAATGGACAAGTAGTTTTAAGGTAACTACTCCAACCAGCCTTTCTCTTTACTCCACCGTTTACAGAAAAACAAGACAAACCATTGTCAAAGCCCTGTGGAAAAAAAGGCGATTAATAGACGACACCACAAGTGCTAATCTTGACACAATGAATTACCTCCCGTAGGGAAACCGCACTGCTTTCAACAGCACTACAAAAAACAGCCGATGCGCAGAGCGAACAAAAACGGCCCGCCGTTATAACTCTTGGTTTTAAAAACTCATTTAATGTGTTACTTTTCGACACAAAACTTACCAAATACTAAGTTAATACAAACAATTCCTACCCTTGATTTATAATGAATAACGCCGAGACGCGCTCCCAGCTGACCGGCTCTGGCCGTTGCGGTCCTTCCTTCATCCCTATTCAAGTACGGTGAGCAAGCTAATCCACACTCTTTGTCTGATTCCTTTTGCGTCGTCGACAGTGCTATCAGGGACTCCTGTGCAGGCTTTCTGCTCTCTACCTTGTGAGGAGAAATTCTATGTTCTTGATTGTTCCGTCATTCCCGCGCCGAACAGCCATTTCCAATCTGCATGCTCCGCCTTCTGTCCCCCGAGGAGGCGCGGCTACCGCGAGCGGACTCCACCCTCCGGACCGCCTCCTCGCGCCCGGAGCCCAGGCCAGACCGGGAGCCCGACTCCTGGCCTCCTGGCCGGTGCACTTCATGCTGCAGACCGGGGACAGGGGCGGCAGCCGGAGAATGCGAAGGGAGCGGTGACACGGCAGCAGCTCTCACGGTTCGAGCCCCAGAAATCAAGAACTTGCTTTTGCCCACCGCTCTTCCTCCCGCACGCACTGCACATTCAACAACCGTTCAATGAGTAGGCGTGCCTCCTACACGCTTAGCCAGTGCCCGACACAAGCCATGATTACGGGGGCTCTTCAACCACCACCACACCCCCTCGCCCCTCCTTGCTCGGGGCCGCTCTGCTCGCGTCGGTGTTCGCCCGCCCGTCTTCTGCCCGACAGTTCAGGTCCCGTGGTGGGGGTGGGGGGTGTCGTCCTGAGAAGGGACTGTCCTGGGTGACAGTCGTTGGAATGCAACACTGCGCGTCGCAAATCAATACTTTAGCACCTCCGTTTTCTCAGCGTGATTCACTTCCGCGGAATTTGCTCAAATCGACGTGCACGGACTGAAGGGCCTGCGAATGGCGCCCGGCCCCCGTGCACGGCGCTCTGCCGAGGCCGGTCGGGTGCCCTTGTGCCCTCACGGTGGTGCAGGGCCGTCGCGGTGCCAGCCACCCTCACTGCAACGGAGTCTGGAATCTCGGGAGATCAGGGACGGTGACCGGAAGAGCAGGGCAGGCGTTCTCCGGCAGCGCCTCTTTCCCCAGCCTCGCCAACAACCCCACGTGGCATCAAACTTGGGAATGCTTTTTTGGTGCGGGGTGGTGAAAGGGGGAGGGGGTCGATCTCATAGGTGAAAATGGTACCTCAGCGTAGTGTGGATTTGCTGCTTTCTAATCTTGGGTAAATAAGGTTGAGCGTCCTCTCCCGTTTCAGAGTCGCCTTTATTTTCTCTCTGTGAACTAACTCCTTGTTGGGGGTCTTCGGCCCTTTTCTTCCTGGGTTCTCGGTTGGGCTTTATCCTAAGGGCCTGCATCTGCAATTTACACATTCAGGGGACTGGCCCTTTGTCTGTAATGGAAGCGGTGAACATTTTCTCCTGTTGGATATCTGGCTTTGGCTTTGCTTGAGGTGATGATTCCATTGTCTAAAGGTTTCATGGAAAGTTCTTTTTATATTATCATACTTATCAATTTAAAAAAATATCTTTCAGATTTTGAGTCGAAAGGACTTATAAAATAATTTCCTAAATTTAAAAAAAAAAAAAAGGACTTCCCTGGTGGTGCAGTGGTTGAGAATCTGCCTGCCAACGCAGGGGACACGGGTTCGAGCCCTGGTCTGGGAAGATCCCACATGCCGCGGGGCAACTAGGCCCGTGAGCCACAACTACTGAGCCTGCGCGTCTGGAGCCTGTGCTCCGCAACAAGAGAGGCCACGATAGTGAGAGGCGCGCGCACCGCGATGAAGAGTGACCCCCGCTTGCCGCAACTAGAGAAAGCCCTCGCACAGAAACGAACAGCCAACACAGCAATAAATAAATAAATAAATAAATAAATAAATAAATAAATAAATAACCCTAAAGTAAAAAACAAAAAAAAAAACAAAAAACTTCTTAACAGCTGCCCTTTGCCTATAGTTTTTTGTTTTTTGGTTTTTGCAGTTAAATGTAAACTGAAGCCACGAGGATCTTCAATTACCTTGCTGCAACTCCCTCTTTTCTCCATGACCCTACAACAGGTCCCAGGGGGCATCCAAGGTCAATCCAGGTACACCAGCCACTAAGGGTGGGAGGTCCCAGAGTCAAGCTATATCAGGCAAGTTTACCCAGAGAAGTCAGAAGCAACAGCACCAAAGCAGGTTCAGTGGATGAGGCAGGCAGCCGGAAGTCAGAGCTGCAGCAGCAGCAGCAGTATTGGGTTTAGGGGTGAGGTAAGGACATAAGCCATATGTTTTAATCAGGATGGGCTCCGTTATATTTCCCTAAAACAGCTTCCAAACTCAGTGGCTTAGCACAACAGAGGTTTATTGCGTGCTAATGCAGTCACCTGCAGGTCCGGGTGATTGCAAAATATTTGTCATCCCTGGAGCAGTTCACAGTAATTTCAACATGAGGCCTTCTTGGTTACAGAACAGATGATACATCTGGAGCATCTTGCAGGGTTTTCTTTGCTTTAGCCTGGAAATGAAATGCGTCACGTTTGCTGACAGCCCATTGTCCACAACTAGTCAAATGGCCCCACCTAATTTTAAAAACACTGGTACATGTGGGTGTGGTAGACAGAATCCAAAGACGTCACCTGTGGTGGCCCCCAAGCTGTAAACTTATTCAGCTTTCTGCTTTCCGGAGAACTGCTTGTCTCTTTCTTGGTATGCACTCCTGACGCTGCGGTATTGAGCGTAAAAAAGGAAAATGGCTTGCGGCCAGTTTCGTTCCAGGTGCCTGCTCTGGATCTAAGAGCCCCTGGTTGTTCCCCAGAAGTAGGACGTGCTGCCCTGAGGGGGAAGTCTGTATCTCCAAAGAATGGCCCATAAGGCATGCTGACGCATAGATAGTGGCGCATAGATAGTGACACATAGATAGTGGCGACAGAATTATGTGGAAATACAAGGTTTACTGATTTGTTGTCTAGTATTCGTTCCGTACTAAACCTATATATACATTCATGCTCTTTGAATAAACTTGCCTTGCAACCATCAGTTGTCTTGGCCCTTCTGACCCCATACTGGTGCTTTTCAGTTCCTTACCCCTCACCGCCAGGAACTTCTAGCTTTCTGCAGCCGGTCTGCGGCAGTCACCCACATTCCTTCCCCATTGATTACATGGGGATATCACTCCTCCCATCAGAGGTGCAGCCTATTTCCCCTCTCTCCAAATCTGACAATGTCACCTCCTTGACGGATAGAATGTAGCAGAAATCATGTACGTGTAGCCTAGCCCTTAAGAAGTGGCACCTTCTGTTTTTGCTCTCTTGGAACTCAGCCTCCATGGATAAGGAAGTCCAAGCTATCTTGTTGGAGAAAGAGGGGTCATGGAGGGTGAGACACAACTTGGAGAGAGAGGCATGGAGGAGAACTAAGGAGCCCCTGCCAAGTTCCCAGCTTAATGCAGCCCCATAAG
Organism: Balaenoptera physalus; assembly: GCF_965194825.1. Taxonomy (NCBI): domain Eukaryota; kingdom Metazoa; phylum Chordata; class Mammalia; order Artiodactyla; family Balaenopteridae; genus Balaenoptera; species Balaenoptera physalus. Next base: position 78,709,647 of record NC_138882.1, on the reverse strand, counting down.
TGACCTGGCTGACAATGTCCATTGATCAGTCAACATACAAAATCCAGAGAAATAACCCAAAAGTCCATCAACTGATAAGTGGATAAATAAAATATGGCAAATCCATAAAATAGAATATTTTTTGGTGATAAAAAGGAATTAAGTATTGATACATGCTGCAAAATGGATGAACCATTTATATGAAATATTCAGAATAGACAGATCAATAGAGAGAGAAAGTAAATTAGTGGTTACCTAGGGCCGACAGGGTTGGGGGAAATGGGGTGTGATTGCAATGGGTATGGAGTTTCTTTGGGGGTGATGAAAATATTCTAAACTAGATTGTGCTGATGGTTACACAACTCCGTGAATATACTAAAAACCATTCAACTGTACACCTTAAGTGGGCGAATTGTATGGTATGTGAATTCTATTCCAATAAAGCTGTTTTTAAAAATCAAGATAATTGATATACCCTCAGAACTCTTAACAAAAATTATCCAAAACTTGCAAATAAGGCAGAAGGATGACTGCATGTGGCTTCAAGGTCACACACAAGCATGGTCCAAGAGGCTCCCCCAAGGATTATCTCATTCTTTCCTTCCGGTCTGTCCAATACTGTAACCACAAGTCACAGGTGTCTACTGAGCACCTAAAATGTGGCTAGCACAACCAAATGTTTAATTTTATTTAATTTTAATTAATTTAAAATTTTAAACTTCAGTTATTGGGAAACTTTTAAATATATATGTATATATATATATACATATATATTAATGTAAGTCTTTGTCTTTATTTGCATCTTGGGTGGGTTTTTTGGGGGATGTTTGTTTGTTTGTTTGTTTTGGCCATGCCACACGGCTTGCAGAATCTTAGTTCCCCGACCAGGGATCAAATCCAGGCCCTCGGCAGTCCTAACCACTGGACTGCCAGAGAATTCACAGTATATTTTTAATTATGTTTGGAACAACTTTTTCACTATAAATTTTATGAAATCAAAATGCAACATCAACAATTCTGATGAATATATAGTATACAAATTGAGCTGAGCTGTATGTGAGTGTTAAATACACACTGGATTTTGAAGACTAAGCAAGAAAAGAAATTTTTTACATTGACTACATATTGAAATGATAATATTTTGGCTACACACACACACATATATTAAAGTTAATTTCACTTTTTTTTTTTTTACTTTTTATATAGGGTTAAAAGAAAATTTTAAATTACATATGCAGCTTGCATTATGCTTCTATTGGACAGTGCTGCTCTAAGGTACAAACCTTTCATTTACTAGTTGCAGTTAATTAGGGCCTAAACTCTGAAGTTACACGTTAACTTGTCAATTTTTGCCTCTTAAAAACACAAATGATTGAAGACTACCCCCAAAGTTTTATTGCCCAGCTTATTTCTTAGTTGATTTATTCCAGAATGCCCTTCCTGACTTCTATATAAATCTGTATTCCACAAATGCTCTTTGTTTTTTGTTTTTGTTTTAATTTTATTTATTTATTTAATTTTGCCTGCATTGGGTCTTTGCTGCTGCACGAGCTTTCTCTAGTTGTGGCAAGCGGGGGCTACTCTTCATTGCGGTGCTCGGGCTTCTCATTGCGGTGGCTTCTCTTGTTGTGGAGCACGGGCTTTAGGCGTGCGGGCTTCAGTAGTTGTGGCTCACGAGCTCTAGAGCACAGGCTCAGTAGTCGTAGTGCACGGGCTTAGTTGCTCTGAAACATGTGGGATCTTCCCGGACCAGGGCTCAAACCCGTGTCCCCTGCATTGGCAGGTGGATTCTTAACCACTGCACCACCCAGGAAGTCCCTACATTTATCTTCATACTGTTAGAGGTATATCTTCAGGGTAAATTCCTAGACATGGGATTGAAACCGAGTCCCCCTAAAACTGAGTTCTCCTGCTCAGTTTATGATTAACCTCTCTATCCAAAACTTTATTCACTTTCTTGTCCCGCCCCTGTTCCCCTCAGGATTGAGAAGTATCAAAGAAAAGGAGGAGATTGAAAAATGAGCAGGACCCTGCAGGGAATTCCCAGGTACAAAAAGTCCTCCTTGTCCCCTGTTTCTTGTTTGTAGAAAAAGGATTTAGTCCCTTAGGCTTTCTCTGAGTTCCAAAGAGCAGACTCAAACAGTTACTTATTAGGGAAGTGAGGGAATGCAGAAAAAAGGAAAAGCAGTCAAGCAAGAAAAGTAATGATAGCTTAACAATATTTCAGCCACAAAACAGTGTTCTATTTCCTCCTCAAGGGACGTAGATAACAATCTGATGCATATCTTTGAGTTGTTCTGCAGAAACTAAGACATCCCCCACCCACACACCCAGGTATAGGATGGTGACTACATGCTGACCACAGCACATAGACCCTGGACTGGTTGGAACCAGAAGGTTGGTGATTAAGATTCCTGAAACATCAGGAATTCCCTGGCAGTCCAGGAGTTAGGACTCTGCGCTTCCACTGCAGGGGGCACAGGTTCGATTCCCTGGTCAGGTAACTAGGATCCTGCAAGCCACATAGAGTGGAAAAAAAAAAAAAAAAGACTTCTGAAACATCACCCTGTTGCCTCACCACCAACCAGTCAGGAGAAACTCCATGAGCTGCAATCCTCACCCCAAATGTTGCCTTTAAAAACCCTTCCCTGAAAGACATCGGGAGTTCGGGTCTTTTGAGCACAGGCTGCCCAGTCTCTTTTCTTGGTGCCCTGCAATAAATGCTGTAATTTGCTTCACCACAACCTGATATCAGTAGATTGGCTTTGCTGCGTGGCAGGTGAGTGGACCTGAGTTTGGTTTGGTAACATAATGACCAGGTCAAATTTTAAATGTATATGTACTTTTGTTATGATATTGACAAATTGCCCTACCTTTTGGTTTGTGTGTGTGTGTGTCTGTGTGTTTTTAAAGATTTATTTATTTATTTGGCTGTGTCGGCTCAGTAGTTGCGGTGCGTGGGTGCCCCGAGGCATGTGGGATCTTAGTTCCCTGATCAGGGATCGAACTGTGTCCCCTGTATTGGAAGGTGGATTCTTAACCACTGGACCACCAGGGAAGTCCCACCCTCCCTTTTGTTTTCACACCAACAACATACGAGTGTTTGTTTCCCCCACAGCCTTGACGATCAAGTGTATTATCAAGTGAAGGGGAGCAGAAAATGCCACCCCAAAATGTGCCTTTTTGGTATTGAGGAGGAAGAAATTTTCCTCTACCCAACTAGGTTTTTCTGGCTGGTTTAAGAAATAAATTGACATGAGACAGATTAACAGGAGCAAATCAAACAAAATTTAATTAATAACATGTGTACAGGGCAGAGACCCAGGAAAACTGAGTAACTCACCAAAATGGCCAAAGCCCTCACCTTAAATACCATCCTCAGCTAAAGTCAAAAGAGAACGTTTAGGATGGGGGCAGTCGGTTATGGGAAGCTACCAGGAACAGCACAGTAAGCAAGGGTGATTGTGATGCAGATTTAAGTCACTGCCTTCTCCATTGCTAAGAGTTTCCAGAGATTTGGTCCTCTTCCTGTTCCAGGTACAGAGAAGATACACCCTTACAAATGGAGATTTCCCTCACAAATGTAAATGTTTCTTACAAAAGGGCAACTCCTACTTGGTTTTCAGAGCGCTTCCCATGTCTGCGGTTCCTCAGAAAATAACCAGCTTCAAACAATAAATATGCCAATGAGACATATTTTAAAGTGGCAAATTCTGCTCCCCTACATTGACATAAGGATTATCTTGAGTTGCTTACTTTTTAAAAACAGCAGACACAGGAAAAGCTCTGAAAACCAAGTAGAAGTTACCCTATGTAAGAGAAATTTACATGTTGAAGGGAAATCTCCATCTGTAAGGGTGTCTCCCTTTCTGTACCAGGAAGAAGAGCATGACCAAGTCTCTAGAAACCTCTTATCAATGGAGAAAGCACAGACTTAAATCTGCATAACAAACCTTACCCCTTTTATTGTGTTTTGCCTGAAAACCTCCCATAACTAGCTCTGCGTCCCCAACACTCCAACATTTTGTGCCTTTAGCTAGAGACAGTATTTAAGGTGAGAGCTTCAGCCATTTTGGTGAGTTTTCCTGGAAACATGTGTACTGGAGGTATATATGTTATTAAACTTCTGTTTTTTCTCCTGTTAATCTTTTTAATGTTGGAGGGAGGGGGGTTCTTCAACCAAGAACTTGGAAGGGTAGAGGTAAAGTATTCTTTCCTCCCCTATACAAGCTTTTTAAATTTTCCCGGGGCTTCCCTAGTGACGCCGTGGTTAAGAATCCGCCTGCCAGTGCACGGGACACCAGTTCAAGCCCTGGTCCGGGAAGATCCCACATGGTGCAGAGCAACTAAGCCTGTGCGCCACAACTACTGAGACTGTACTTTAGAGCCCGCGTGCCACAATTACTGAAGCCCGTGCGCCTAGAGCCCATGCTCCACAACAATAGAAGCCACCACAGTGAGAAGCCCACGCACCACAACGAAAATCCAACGCAGCCAATAATAAATAAATAAAATAAAATAATAATAATAAATTTTGCCAATCTGATAAGTGAAGTTAACTATTTGTAATTCCTCATACTTAACTCTATGTCCAGGAAATTATGCCTGTAACATAGCATCACGTTTGGAAGACTAGCCATGCCAGAAGGGTCTAGCTCCACCTGGTGGTAGCATATCTAGTTGCAGGAAAAGTACTGTACCTTTACTTCAGGGATATTTGTGCCTTTGCACATTTGCTTACCTCTTAAATCTCCTGCCCCTTCTTCCCTAATGAAAAAAACCTGTATTCTAACCCCTTTCCTATTGGCTACAGCATGTGCCATATGCCAAACTTTGTGAGTTAAATGGCCACTAAAATAATCCACACCCACACAGTTTGCTGTTTACATTAACCTGACTTCACTATGTGAAGGTCTGCATTAACAAGACCTTACTAACCCAGGAAACTCTTGCCCAGGAACTAGACATCCCGACAAAGTGTCCTTAGCGTAAAATGACTCATCAAACAAGAGTAGCTAGGAAACCCTTCTCTAGAAAATATTTCCCACCAATCCTAAATTATTTTGCCACAGAGTATGCCTAATCTCAATCAGCAACCCCTGCCTCCCCCCACAATGAAATACCCCCTGTAAACCAGACTCCAGAATTCCCATCAATACCCTGCCTTTGCACCCCCATTCTGAGACTCTACTAAGACTTTATCAATGACGTTCCCTCTGTTACTCCAATAAGCAAGAAACTCGGTTTTGCCTTACCAACAGATTATTTTGTGGTATTTTGGGGGAGCCAGCTTTCAACTTAAGAGAGAAGTACCTTTATCACCAAGTTCCAGACAGGGGAAAGGTAAGGGATTGGCCTTTGTCATACCAGACATTGGGCTTGACCCTCTTACCAACCTCATTTCACAAGTACACCTGTAGTTTAGTCCTTTTGTCCATTAGACTCTTTAAAATATTAGAGGGTGCCTTGGTCCATTTAGGCTGCTATAACAAAATATCATAGACTGGGTAGCTTATGAACAACAGTAATTTATTCCTCACAGTTCTAAAGGCTGGAAGTCTGAGATTGTTACTGAGTCCAAGCTCACTCTGCTCACCTCACGACAGGCCAATAAATCAGGAGACGAGGTGTTGAGGCAAGGAATAGTGACTTTATTCGGAAAGCCAGCAGACTGAAAAGATAGCGGACTAGTGTCCCCAGAGAACCATCTTATCGGGGTCTGAATGTCAGTTTCTTTTATAGAGCAGAGAGGGAGAGGAGGTGAGGAAGTAAAGTAAAAAGGCCATTAGTTTTGCCTGGCTTGGCCAGCATATGGGAGGGGATGTGTTAGTTTCTTCTTTTCTGCAGCCATTCACAGGTGGGCAGGGTTCCCTGAGGCAGGCCATTATGTATGATTATAATAACAAAAGCAAAGGTTAAAGTCAAAGAAACAGATCCAACATGGAGTCAGATTTTGCTCTTCCCTGTTACAAGATCAGGGTGCCATTGTGGTTGAACGAGGGCTCTCTTCCTCATTGCAGACTTTTCCTTGTATCCTGCATGGTGGAAGGGGCCAGGGAGCGCTGTGGAGCCTGTTTTATAAGAGCACGAATCCCATTCTTGAAGGCTCCACCCTCATGACTTAAGCATCTGCTAAAGGTCCCACCTCCTAATACCATCACCTTTGGGGGTTAGGCTTTCAGCATATGAATTTGGGTGGAACACAAACCTTCAGACCATAGCAGAGGGCAACTTTAGACCACCTGGACCTTAGGCTCTTTTCTGATGTTGGAGGCTAGAGGTTGTCAGCACCTGCTTCTCCCACTAGCCAGCTTCTTTCCCCCCAACCTATTTTCCTTTTATTTCTTCTTTTCGTTTTTTCCTTCTCTCTTCTACATGCCCAAGACCTAAAGGTGACACTATAAGGCCCTATCTCAGGACTAAACAAGTTTTCAGTGAATAGGAAATTTGACCTGCATCCGTAAAAAATGCTTTCTTGAAACAGACTTCAGATCCAGCCCTGGATTTTGCAGGCACCACAGGGAGCCACAGGCAAGAGCCCCAAGTTGTGCCCTCCTGGTATCACTCGCATTGAATTCTATGAGAGTGGCACCTCTGGCCTGCAATGCCTCCTAACATGACATCTCTTACCTGTGAATTTTCCAAAAAGCCTCTGGAGTTGTGTATTGAGTGACAGTGCTGGGGTGGTTTAGGGAAACTTTCCAATAGCTCTTTCCCATATAGATAATTATGTGTCTGTAACCTTGGTAGAAGCAGAATAGTGAGTCTTTAGAATTTGGGCTCTGGAGTCTGTCTGTCTGGGTTGGCATTTTGGCTCGACTACTTACTCCTATATGACCTTGGGCAAGGCACTAACTTCTTCCTGCCTCAATTCCTCACCTGAAAATGAGGATGATAACAGTACCTTTCTTTTAGGTGTGAGGATTAAATGAGTTAGTACATTGAAAGCATTAGAACAATGCCTGGCACTAATGAGACTTCCAGGCCAACTATTATTATGCAAAGCACTACACAAATACAGCTTCAGCTCCTGCCCTCCAACCAGATTGCTGCTCCCTAGGGAACAGCTTCAGCTGCATCAGCTCTTCTGTGGTTCCTAAATGTGTAGCCCCATGAGGGAAAATATAAGGCTGTTTTTCACCTAAATCTGCTTATCTAGAGCTCTAAAGAATGCTCATGTTTCTCACATCTTTTTAAATCTGTGATGGTTTTACCCAACAATGACATCTCTTTTCAGCCTGGACATCTTTAAGGATTTCGACCTGTGTCTTGTGGAGTACTCCCCTCCAAAAATAGACATTGAAGGGTAGCAGAATATGCCACCCCAAAATATGCCACTTTGGCATATTGATTATTTCGAGCTGAAGGGAATGAGAAGTAGATACAAGAAAAGCCCTCTGCCCTTCCCCTAGTTGCCTAAAAGCAGAACAGAAATTTGTAAAGGTGCCCGCCTACCTTCTCTACCAGGAAGGACAGAAGTTAATCACCAGCGACAACTCTAGACCTTTAGCCCAGAGATGGCACCAGAAGAAATCCACATAACAAACCTAACACTTATCTCGCATTAGTTTTTCCCATATACTTACTTTCCTACAGTTTGCCAGCCTAGAAAGTCCTTTTCCTTTTGTCTCATCACTTCTTTAAAAATTTATTATTCTTTTGTTATGATGCTGTATATGCCCAAGTTCTAACCACTCCTTTGAGTTACTCATCTGAGTTCTCCCTGTGTATGCATGACACACGTTAATAAAGTCTGTTTCTTTGTCTCTTGTTAATCTGTCTTGTCAGTCTAATGACGGGGCCCCAACTGGAGAACCTAGGAGGGTAGTGGGAAAAAGATATGTTTTCCTTCCCCTACAGCATAGACTTCAGGTGTTCTGAGCGCAAACAGAATTGGAAGTCACAAGCCTTTTAGGAATGTTGCCAAAACATTGGTGGAAAAGGGTGAGAGAGAGGGGGCTGAGGCTTTAGGCGTTGTCCTTGCTCCTCCTTTATCCCTCTGGCCACACTGCCCTTGCCAAGCTCCTTCCACAGCAGGATAAAGGGACCTCATTCTCAGCACTCAGCCTTTCCTGTATGGGTTGATGTCTCCCTGAGGAAGGTTTCAATGTGCTCCTTATTGGCCACCTCAACACCTTAAACCGTGAGCTGGTCTCAGAGGTAGGAAGAGCAGCTCTGAAAATCCAAGAGCCCAGCCCACTTGGAAGGACTCAGCACACCAGAGGGAGTGAATGAGGCCACTTCATTCTCTTCTCGGCCCCATACCCTGTTCCACTGTCTCCATTGCCTATACACCAAGAAAAAAATGCACGTTGAAAAATTCAGGGCCTTGGGCTTCCCTGATGGCGCAGTGGTTGAGAGTCTGCCTGCCGATGCAGGGGACACGAGTTCGAGCCCTGGTCTGGGAAGATCCCACATGCCGCGGAGCACCTAGGCCCGTGAGCCACAACTACTGAGCCTGCGCGTCTGGAGCCTGTGCTCCGCAACAAGAGGGGCCTCGATAGTGAGGGGCCCGTGCACCACGATGAAGAGTGGCCCCCGCTTGCCACAACTAGAGAAAGCCCTAGCACAGAAACGAAGAGCCAACACAGCCAAAAATTAATTAATTAATTAAAAAAAAAAATTCAGGGCCTGGGGTCCTCTGTCCCCCAGCTCCATTCAACTTATTTTCATTTGGCTTCCACACAAGAAACAAGAGGTAATAATGCTGGTGACAGCCAACATAGCAGCTCCTCAGTTATCTTGACTTATTTAGATCTGGGGACATGATACTCATTCATTCACCATTTATCGATTGGCATGATGTGCCAGACACTGGGCACGTACCATGACAAGCTCCCTGCCCTCAAGGAAGTTGGTGACATCAAACAAGGAGCTATAAATAATAATTTATTACTGAAAATGACTGTATTACTATTTCCACATAGGTTAAGAATCAACTAGAAACAGAAACTGGATTTAAGTGTTGTTCTAAAATAGTGCAGATGAGTCTCCCTGCTAGTTAAATACCCTCCTCCCACATCACTTCTCATTGACATACTGGTTTTCCATTCACTCCTTTCTCTCCTGCAGGCTCCAATGATTTAGCTCTTATTCTTGTCCAGCTGCTCCCACTCACTCTGTTGTCTGAGTTTCTTTCTCCCCAGGGACGTTACAGACCTGGGCCAAAGAAATCTTAAAGTCTGCATTCAAAACCTAGTGAGGAGGGACTTCCCTGGTGACGCAGTGGTTAAGAATCCACCTGCCAGTGCAGGGGACACAGGTTCGAGCCCTGGTCCGGGAAGATCCCACGTGCTGCAGAGCAACTAAGCCCGTGCGCCACAACTACTGAAGCCTGCGCGCCTAGAGCCCGTGCTCTGCAACAAGAGAAGCCACCGCAATGAGAGGCCCATGCACTGCAACGAAGAGTAGCCCCAGCTCGCTGCAACTAGACAAAGCCCGTGCAGCAACGAAGACCCAATATGGCCAAAACTAAGTAAATAAATAAAATTTTTTTTTTAAAAAAAAGGGGGTTAGTTGCCTTCTTTTAACTTTAACTATGAATAAAATACCAACGGCTCTATCAGTATGTAAAAAAGTGGTCTCGGGCTTCCCTGGTGGCGCAGCGGTTGAGAATCTGCCCGCTAATTCAGGGGACACGGGTTCGAGCCCTGGTCTGGGAAGATCCCACATGCCGCAGAGCAACTAGGCCCGTGAGCCACAACTACTGAGCCTGCGCTCCTAGAGCCCGAGCTCCGCAACAAGAGAGGCCGCGATAGTGAGAGGCCTGCGCACCGCGATGAAGAGTGGCCCCCGCTTGCCGCAACTAGAGGAAGCCCTCGCACAGAAACGAAGACCCAACACAGCCAAAAATAAATAAATAAATAAATAAATAAATAAATTTTTTAAAAAAAGAAAAACTCATAGCTAACATCTTAAAAAAAAAAAAGTGGTCTCGAATTTATGTGGAAGGGAAAGTAGACTATGGTGAATACATGGATTAAAATAATGTGAGGTGACAAGCAACAACGGTTATAACTGATAACATATTTCTGAGTAACCAGACAAAAGAGAAGGCATAGAGTGGATGATTCTTCTCTGGCCATTGTTTGGTACGGACTCATTTCCAAATGGTGTACAGTCTTTACAGTTTCTAAGGACAAGAATTAAAATATTCTTTTATATAAATATATATATATACACACACACACCAATTGCCAGTCCATCACCTGTTTTTGTGCAGCCTGGGACCTAAGAATGGCTTTTACATTTTTAAACAATTGAAAAAGATCTGTTACCCGTGTGACAACATGTGAAAATCGTGAAATTCACATTTCAGTGTCGACAAATGAAGTTTTAGTTGAACACAGCCACACTCATTCATTGTCTATGGATGCTTCCTTGCTACAACTGCAAAGTTGTGTAGAGACTGTGTGGCTCACAAAGCCTAAAAAGTTATCCTCTAGAGGCAACTTTGAGCCACTGGGCAGATACCATGAGCCAAGCTCACCCTCCCTATATGAAAAAAAAATTTGTGGGGAATTCCCTGGTGGTCCAGTGGTTAGGGCTCTGTGCTTCCACTGTAGGGGGCAGGGGTTCGATCCCTGGTAGGCGAACTAAGATCCTGCAAGCTGCACTGCACGGCCAAAGAAAAAGAAAAAAATTTATAGAAAAGAAGTTATCATTGAAATTAAACTGTGGCAGACATGTCCGAGGAATACTGTGGAGATCTGATCCCTTTATGAGTCCTGTGGTAGATAAATGTGTGGAGATGGTAACTAGCGGGCAACAGAAATATACCAGAATGGTGGTAATACGAATAGTATCATCATGTTAGAAGACTTCCAGCGTTTATAACCAACGGCTGTGTTCACCAGAGGAACCAACTGCTTCTACACATCCCCCATCCAGAGCAACTGTTTTCCTGTGTATATTTTCTTATCAAACTTTCTTTTTAAAAACACCTTCGTGTTGAGGTCTATCCTGATGGGGCTTTTTCTGTAAACCTACACCGTTGGAAACGCCTCATAGAGTAATGGTGTGGTTTCCTTTACTCATAGAACTACCTGTTAGATCTGTGGGAAAGAACTACAAGACAGAGCTGCCAAGTAAACTATGAAAAACCTAACAAACTTTTTTAATCTTAGATATTGGCATATCCCAATGATCTGTACTGTTCTAGGGTGTGATGGCTTAGGAGTGAATATAATTTGAACCTAATACATTTTTAGAGGATGTCAAATTCAGAACCAGGCAGATCCATCTCCTGACTCTAAACATGGTCCTAAAGTAAATCGCTTGAGGAAATTGGATCCCAAAGATTACAGGTGGGGAATTTTGAAGTGTGTCCATATTCCACGGGAGATCAAAGAAGCCTAACGAAAAGAACTGTGGGCTGACTCACATGACAACTTCTTTTTGAAAGGGCTATTTTATCGTGAAGATTATGAGTTTGGAGGAACTAAGGTGATTGGCAGTGGAAAGAATCAGAACATGTGAAATTCCTTAAAATTTTATTGACAAATAACTGTCTATGTTACACATAATTTTTTTAAAAACCTTTTAAAAAATAAATAAAAAATAAAAACACCTTCGTAGGGGACTTCCCTGGTGGCGCAGTGGTTAAGAATCCGCCTGCCAATGCAGGGGACACAGGTTCAAGCCCTGGTCCCGGAAGATCCCAAATGCCCTGGAGCAACAAAGCCCGTGTGCCACAACTACTGAGCCTGTGCGCCACAACTCCTGAAGCCCGCGTGCCTAGAGCCCATGCTCCGCAACAAGAGAAGGCACTGCAATGAGAAGCCTGCGCACCGCAATGAAGAGTAGCCCCTACTCGCCACAACTAGAGAAAGCCCACGCGCAGCCACGAAGACCCAAGGCAGCCAAAAAACAAAAACAAAAAACAACCACCTTTGTAAGTCAAAAAAAAAATTACCTAGCCATTTATTGAAAGTTTGTCAACTCCTGGCCTAGAATATCCAGTCTGAAAGCAATTATGGACAGCTCTTATAATGTGAGGTACTGTAAATGCTTTACAGATCTTGTCTCATTTAATTCTAAAAATTTCATAGGGTGGGTATTATCACCAATTTTTTAGATGACAAAACTGAGACCCAGAGAGAAAAATTTGCCAGCGTCACAGAAGGTGGAATCAAACAAGGTCTGCCTGACTCCAAAACTGCTATTCTTTCTTCCATACAGCACTTCCTCCTTAAAGCTCTGAAGGGCACATTCTGAATTATAACCAGTCTTCTTAGACATCATCCATTGGTCCTAATTTTCTGCCTTGGGACCATCCATCCAGTAATCTTCAAATATCTAATTTTGTCTTGCCTGAGTCTTTGATTCTCTGGGCTTGACATTGATTCTTTTATTAAGCTTCCAGATGGCATAGTTTTAAGTCCCTTAAAACTTTAAGTCCCTTTAAGTCCCTTAAAAGTTTTAAGTCACCATCCAGATCACTTTCTATGAACATATTAGTTTGTCTATAATCATCTTAAAGTTTGACATCTAAAACAGAACTTGATACAGGAGTTTAGTACCATCAGTGAAGAGTATCCCTCTGGTTCTAGACGTTCTACATCTTTCCAAATTTATACATGAAGAATTGGTTTTGGGAGCCCAAAGTCAGAATCTTAACACTTATTACCACTGAACTTCACCTTGTTAAATGGAGTTTATCATTCCTGCCTACTGAGATCTTTTTGACTTCTCATTTTGCAAGCTGATGAAGTTGTTATTCTATCTCCTTGCCATCCACAAATATGCATGCCTTGTTTTTCATTTAGGTCACTGGCAAAAATGCAGTGATGTTATCCTTCATTCCAGAAGGTGGCACTCATAGGCCCTCCATTTTACCAAGAGCTTCATAATTGCTTGTCTCACTGTCCTGTAGATACTGTTGGGGTAGTCACAGCTCAGAGAAAACCCCAGGTGGACGTCATTACTTTCAATGTCCTCTCTCCTAATTCCCACATACCTACCTCTACAGGGAAAGTTAACTTCTATCTCCGGCTCCTCCTCCTGCAGGGTCACTGTGAGCAGGACATATGCTATTCAGCCTCTCCCCAGCTGTCTTGAATCCCAGATCTACTACTTGCCTAGTACTGGTTGTGTGAACATGGGCAGGTTCCTGAGCATTTCTGTGCCTCTTTTCCCCATCTGTGAAATGGGGATAGTAGTAATACCCAGTCAGGAAGTTAGTGGATGATAGTAATTATCCAACAAGTTACTGGGCAATTCCCTGGTGCTCCAGTGGTTAGGACTCAGGGTTTTCACTGCCATGGGCCCAGGGTTCAATCTCTGGTTGGGGAACTAAGATCCCACAAGCTGTGCAGCGCGGCCAAAAAGAAAAAAAAAAAAATTACTTCCCTCAAAAAAGTTCCATTTCGTATTAGATTTTTACAGCTAGTACCAGAGAAGCGATAATAAATTGGAAGAGCTACAAAATTAGAGATTTTTTTTTCTTAAAGTGCAAGTTGTACTTTTTCTTCATTTATCTCCTTTACTAAGCTTGTCCCCATGCCCCGATAGAACATATTGTCCTGTCATTCAGAAATGAACCAACCCCATTTCCCACGTTCCCCTCCCCTGGCCTTGATCTGCAGATCCTGTTGAGACAGGGACGACAAATACATCCTTAGTGTTCAATCATTTTATCCCTGATCAGGGTGGGTTCACGTCTAAAACACTAATCTCTGTGGATTACCCTGTTCCTCAACCCCCAAGTCTCCTTTTAACGTAGAAAATGTCCATTTGAAGCATTCCCATTCACGTACAGGCCAATGGTTAAGTTAAACTGAAATCTAACTACCAGACTATTTAGAAGGATATCCCTAATCTCTTTCTTAAAAAGACTACAGGTAAGATTTTTGAATGTTCAAGTCACTTTGGGGGTCCCAATTCTTTTAAGCTAAGACTTCAGGACTTAAACAAACTCAATGTGAAAAATAAACATTTATTACAAAAATTAGTTGTAACATTCTAAAATGAAAGCAGACGAGGTGTTTTCCAACTCAAAGGGACTGTTGTAAGCTGAAGCGGTGAAGTCCAAGGCTGGTAAATAACTGACTCACACTCCTCACAAGTCGTGACCTAGGGAGTGAGGAGCCATGTGCTTCAGACTTAACAGGAGCAATGATTCACCTCTGCTTCCCTGTGGCCTTTTCTCCACATCCCTCCCACCCTGTCCCCCCAACAATGATACAAAACCGAAACATACTTCAAAAATCTCATTCTTACTGAACCGTTTCACAATCTCTACTTTTATTGCCTAATTAGATTTTATTTCCATCTGGAAAGCTTATTTTTTATTGGTGCGTGACGATACGATTCGGTTTTTGTTTTTCCTTCTGGATCCTTGATGAAAAGAAAACTCAGTTCTGTGATGCATTGTCCGATAAGGGAACAGAATATGGCAAAGTGGTGTTCAGTATCCTCCACAGAAATTAGCAAAATCCACCCTAGAAGACCCCTTATTTGCCCTCTTGCTAGTTAATAAATAGACTGGGGCTGCTGGGGTAGAGGGAGAAAACAGATTTAAGGGCAAAGAAGGGTCAAGATGGGACAAGGAAAGCAGTGGCAGGCAGGACTACTCTGCTCACTCCTGCTCTCACTTACACCTACCCCCTAAATAAAGTAGTAGCACTACTTTTAAACTACTACTAAAGAAGTGATTCTGAAAATGATTTGAGAAATCCTGCCTCAGGCTCTGGAGCAGCTTTTCCTGTAGCCTCAGGGAAGTATATTAGTGTATCTGGCTGCCAGAGGTGGCAGGGTGGGCGCTTCTCCTCTCACTGGGTGGATCAGACCAAGTAGAACCCAGAGTACACCATCACTTCACCCGGGGTGCCCTTCTCCTGCCACAAGAGGACTCTGGAAATGAGGGTCCGATGTCTGCCTTGAAGGCAGGAACCAGGAAGGGGTAGGACAGTGAGCTAGGGACCAGCCCAGCTTGCTAGGAAGCAGGGCTTTGGGGATTTTCTTGTTTGTACTAAGAAGGAGCCTAGGTATTTCATTTCTCCCATTCCCACAGTACAATCTCACCAAAGAGCTAGGAAGCCCTCCAACACACACTCAATTTCAGTATAGAACCGAGACCGCACACACACACGCACACACACACGTGCTCAGCAGAGCTGACTACTACACAAATTCCCACAACCCTGCAGACACATCTTAAAAGTGTGGGTCCAGTTGTTCCAGCCAAGGGAAGGGTGATGGCTTGAGCTACCAGCTCCAGCTTTCTTTTCTGTAGATCAGTCGTTTAAAAACTCTTCTGCTCCGTGTGCCCTGAAAGCTTACTATGCTCTCCACAACAAAAGCTCTTGTTTTCTCTACAGATATAGCTGCTGTCAGTCTGCTTGTGTTCAGAAAGAGGACGGTGCAGGAGGATCCCAGTGGCACTTCTGGCGGGAAGACAGAAGAAAGTGGGCTGCAGAGGCGGAAGAGACTTGGCGTCGTCACCAAACAACCATTTCAGCTGCTCCAGTCTCCAGTCCCCACTCTAGAACAGCTGGTACCGGTCCTCAGGACGGTGAGAAAGAGCCAAGGAACCAAGCTCCAGATCCCTCCCTATTCGAGGACCACCACATGCAGGGGGCAGTGAGTACCCGCCACCCTCGCAGTCTACTTGGAAGGGAACTCAGCAGGCGTCAGTCAGCACTTCTGCCTGATCCCTCATAGGGATGGGGAAAAAGAGCGTTAAACAAGTCCCAGGCCACTCAGCAGTGGTGGGAAAGGAAGGGAGGCAGGAAGGAAGAAGGTGCACGTGGCAGACATTATTAAAAAAAAACACATCCTAACTAAGAGAAAAGTGAGGGCCCCTTTGGGGGCTAGAAGACAAATAAGGCATCCAGTGAAACTACAGACATCAGGGGCCAGAGTCTGGTAGCACCTGTGTAAGGCAAGCACAGAGGACGGGAGATGAGCTGGACCTGGGTCACACCAAGAATGATGAGGTCTGTCTGAATTCCCCCTGTAGAAATAAAACATTCAAGTCAACTCTCTACAGTCTTCTTTAGCTGATAATCCCCTGAATACATATAAACACAGTCTGGAAACCCCTCACTCCAGCCGGGAGGCCCTCCCCATCCCAGGGCAGGCATACTCACATCTCTTCGAGCAGTGGGCTGGCTGTAAATCACCTTCTTACTCGAGGTCCTACGGACAAGTCAGAAGATGGAGACACTCAGTCCCCTAGTCCCTCTCTTTAACCTCTGCTTGTTAACTTTAGAGGCCAGGACTGAGAACTTAATGGAAGCACAGAGTTCTCGGTAGGGAGGTTTGGGTGCAGGGAGAAAGGACAAGCACAGGACCATAGTGGACAGGGCTAGAAATCCAGATGTTTTTTCCCTACCAGGCTAGTTGCCTTCCCCTCCAACCCCTTCCCCCGGGCACATCTCAGCTTCAAACCATATACATCCATGTACTCAACCTTAGAGAGCTCTAGGACAGCAGCTCACTCACCCTTTCTTTGCTCCTGAAAGACAAGAAATGGGACCATGAGTGTCAGCAGTGTAGAAGACAGCATGGCGCAGGAAGATGGGGGACCTAGCGTGTGGCCCTGAGATACGGGGGACTGGTGCTCCCTGGGAGGTAACCCCAACACACACGGGGCTCAGTATCAGGTCAGTACTCAGGTGGCACCCAAGAACCAGGCCCTGAAATGGGGATGATACAAAGGAGAGCCTTTGAGGGCAAATACTTACTGTCAAAGTAGCCTCGGTTATAGGCGAACCAGATGCCAAAAATCAAGACTCCAAGGAGAATGAGTGTTACAAGGACAGCTGCCACGATGCCCCCTACATTCAGCTCCGCTATGGGACACAAATGAGAGGTCAGGCACCTGAAAGCTCGTTCATGGTATTGACAACATTGCCAAAGCCAGGATGGAAAGCAGACCCCAAACCCCACCCTGGGGTCTGAGCTCAAGCCCCAGCCACGCCCTCACTCACCAGCATCCATGTGCACAGTGTCTGACTTCATGGGTGACCCATACCCATTCTGCGCCTCACAAGTATAATCTCCAGCATCAGAGGCCGACATGGGGTCAAAGATCTGGAGGGCAGAAGACGAATTGGCTTCCTGCTTGAAGAAGCCAAGTACCTGTCTTTTCTGTCTCCTAACCCTAACGCCAAGGTTACCTTGTTGCTTGCTCTTCTTCCCCACTTTCGGGGGTTCTATAACCTGAGCCCCCCTCATACACATCTTTTACCCTGACCCCGTCCGTACCAGCTCCCCTGTCTTATGGTTCAGGCTATAGGAAGAGTTGCTGAAGGCACGGTTGTTCTTGGGTTCCGTAGGCATCAGTAACCCATTCTTGAACCAAAAGTATTCAGAAGGTGGGGAACCGTCTTTCTCTGAGCAGGTCAGCACTGCTCGGGTCCCGATGGTAGCAGAGGAGGGGACATTGATTGTAGGCTTGGATGGAGGCACTGGGGAGGGAGAGAAGGTACTTGTCACAAGAGCAGGAGGGCTGCCTGAAGGCCAAGTAACATGACACTCCCATCCATCAGCTCTGGCCTTCCTCCCTTACTATGCCCTTAGTTTCCCCCTAACCAGGGGCTCGTTCTTCTCTGACAGCACTAGGACTCTGAACACCCCTCTCCCCAGCCCCATCGCCACGAGCATTTTCACCATCAGCGAGCTCCAAAGCTTAGCAGAGCCTGCTAAGGGTTTAGGGAAGCAACTGATTGCAAGCCCACACAGAAGGCCTGTGGCACGTACCAAGCACAATGAGCTGGACGGTGACCTCCCCATAGGTGTTGCCGCCTTCGTCAGAGACCATACAAGTGTACGTCCCCGTGTCTTTCCGGGTCACAGAATGGAAGGTGATGCCACTGTCCGAAAAAGTAACTCGGTCCTCATAGGAAGCTACCAGGACAGAGGAAACAGGGGCAGAGTGAGCTGGAAAGCTAAGAGAAGCTGGTGACGGTGGCACCCAAGGCACAGGGGGCTCTCTTCTTCCCCCAGGAAAGGCTCCGGGAAGGCCCTGGGGACTTCAGCCCCAGGGTGTGCCCCCTACAACCTAGGCAGTCAGCAAGGAGGTGGAGTGACTCACCTGTGATCTTGTTGTTATAGCAAACGAGGCTGGTGATGTCGCCATGGGCAAACTTCCACTCCACACGGGGAGAGGAGAAGCCCGAGTAGGAGCAGGACAACTTGGCAGCTGCAGACAGGATCAAAGTGAGTGGGAAGAAGAAACAGCAGTAAATGGAGAAGATGGGGAAATGGCCCCAAACCACAGTCTGGGCTGGATGTTCCCCAGGGGTCTGCACCTGCTCACCTCCCTTCCCTCCAACTCCCGCCACCCTCCACAGCCCCACCCAACTCACGTTTATTCTCAGCAACTTTGACTACTGGTTCAGAAGTTTGCACTGCACCCCTGCCCAATGCCAGTGAGCCTGAGAAGAAGAAGAGAGGCGGGTCCATCAGGAGTGGACAGAGAAATGCTGTGGAGAGGGGAGAGCAGTCCCAGCTGACGGGGCATCTAGGGCTGGGTCTCTCCATGCTGAGATTCCAAGGTCAAGGGATTCAAGAGCTTCACGTTCCTCTCGGATCTCACACTTTCTCACCAATATTCTAAATATCTTTTAAAAATGCTTTTTGTTACAGTTGCAGGCTAATACTTGTTTTATCAGTGGAAATAAAATATTTCCTGCTAATGTAATTTCTTTATTTAAAAAAAATTTTCCCTCTGTGACTCCTAATAATCTAATTAGATTCCTCCTAGTCCAAGAGCAGCTTTCTAAATGACATTTCATGGTTCAGAGAAAGCTTCTCAGCAAATAATTGCAGTCACTTGTCAGACAATCCTGGCAGGAAGCCAGCAAAGCTGGAGGCAAGGGAGGGAAGGAAAGGGAGGAGTAATAATAGGATAATAATAATACATTTGTAGGGCCTTTTGTGCTTTTTAAAGTGTTTTCACATATAATTATATCATTTGATCCTTGAAACAAGCATGACAGATCAGCAGGACAAATATTATCATCCCAGTGTTACATGAGGAACTGAAGTAAAGAAATGTGTCTAAGATCACACAGCTGGTTCTGGACCAGAAGTGGGCTCAGATCATCTCATTAGAATCTCCTTCTGCCCAATGGAGAAGAGAAGGAAAATGTGGTGTGTGGTGAAGGCGGAGAGAGGAGGTGAGGAGAGGCAAGGCTAATTAAATAACATGGTGGGAGAGAGGCAACAGGGCTCACAGGAGGGGCCCACACATCCCAAAATAAGCACCAGTGCCAGAGGATTCTACGATGGTGTGATATAGTTACCAACCTGCACTTACACAATTACTCTCATTCATGTTTTCAAAGCTCAAACTCATGAAGGATGCTTTATTTGTAGCTTTAAGTCAAAGTCCTGTCTTCTTTAGATAAATGCAAGCATATTTGTTCAATGCAAGTATACTTTTTCTTTATTAAATTACCCAAGTAACTGAATCTGGTCTCTTGACCCTGAACCTCCCTTTTCTTATCTGAAACATGACGGGTTTGAACTAGATGTTCTCTGAAATCCTTTAGGTTCATTTTCTTTTTCTTGTTTCTTTCTTTTCTTTCTTTCTTTCTTTTTTTTTTTTTTAACCTGAAAGATTAAGTGGGGGACTTCCCTGGTGGCGCAGTGGTTAAGAATCCACCTGCCAATGCAGAGGACACAGGTTCGAGCCCTGGTCCGGGAAGATCCCACATGCCGTGCAGCAACTAAGCCCACGAGCCACAACTACTGAGCCTGCGTTCTACAGCCTGCGTGCCACAACTACTGAAGCCCGCGTGCCTACAGCCTGTGCTCTGCAAGAAGAGAAGCCACGGCAATGAGAAGCCTGCACGCCGCAACAAAGACCAGCCCCAGCTCGCCACAACTAGAGAAAAGCCCGCAGGCAGCAGTGAAGACCCAACGCAGCCATACATACATACATACATACTTACATACATAAATAAATAAATAGAAAAAATAAAAGATTAAGTGGCTGATCCAAGTTTTCATAGCTAGGAAATGGCAGAGCTGAGATTAGCATACAGGTCTCTCCTATACCTCTTTTTTCCCCTTATTATACCATACTTTTATACACCATGCTGCTTTTCAGAAAAGCCACTAGTTTAACGGAGGCAAACTATGTACTAAAATATAATTCTCTTAAAAGTCAGGTCCATTTTATCTAGAAATTATTTCTAATCATATTACTTTGTATCTGTATATTTGGCATTATATTTCAAAGTCAAATCTATAATCAGATGTAATAACAGATACAGAAATTAACCCAAATAGTCTTTACTAAATTGAAAACTGAGGACATGGAAGTCTCTGACTCAGCCCTCATCAAGAACGCTGACAGTGAAATGCTTTGATTTTTCGCCCAAGTCAACTTTCTCTGCTTTGATGATGGGAACTTTGTTTTTTTAAGATTCTCGAATTTTACAATTTGGTACCTGTGATGTACACCGAGATGTGCAAACCAGATCTCTCTTCAGGAATGAAGGACTTGTTGTCTCAGCTGCTGGAACTGCTGCCAGAAGAAGGCCTGCAGCCATCAGCCCTCTCTGAGGATACCCAGAACACTGCCTTGCCCAGGGCCGTGCCTCCTACCAGGCAGCAACAGGGTCAGGGCACCGGCATCCAATGCCTGATCAATGAGGGGGGGGTAGTTCCCTGGTGACCTAGTGGTTAGGATTCTGGGCTTTCAGTGCCATGGCCAAGGTTCAATACCTGGCCGGGGAACTGAGATCAAGCAAGTCTCGCGGCCAAAAAAAGAAAGGAACCAGCAAGAACTGGTTTTGGAGACTTCCCTTGGTGGTTCAGTGGTTAAGACTCCACGCTTGCTTCCACTGCTGGGGGCTCGGGTTCGATCCCTGGTTGGGGAACTAAGATCCAACGTGCCACATGGGACAAAAAAAAAGGGGGGGAAGGACACATATAAAGTCCCAGCTCTATCGCCCCAACTCCCCAACTTGGGACAACACTGAAGGGCTATTTCTGCTTCAAAGTTCCCTGTGCAGTAAGCTGAGGCCTTGTTGGGACTACAATGCAACTCAGCTTTTCCCTCTGCCCAGTCCTGCTTCCATAGGTGTGGATCCCAAGAACACTCCCTAATAAATGTCTTGGTACAATAACTGACATCTCAGAGTCAGTTTCCCAAGAACCCAACCTATGACACCACCCAAATGAGGAACAGCTTGTAATTAAACTAAAAACTAGCCTTTGAAATAAAGGGCCGCCCAAAAGAAAATAAATAAATTAATCACAGCATATGAATTTGATGATTGCTTCTGCCTCACTTCTAACTTTAGCTGAAGTTCTTTTTTGAGTCCTCTCGGATTATCAGATCTAAAACATGTGCAGGAATGACACCACCGCATATATACACAAACATATTGGGTAACTGGCATCTTCCCCTTCTCATTAATTCTGACTGCTATTACCTAGTCCTGGCTTCTCTCCTCTTGCTTAAAATACAGGGCCCTTCACCTCAGGGCCTTCCCACCTTCCTCTGATGCAGGACTGTTGATGTCTGCCTGTGGCCTGACTGCAATACTCAGACCTCTACTGTGACTGCGTCTCACACCATGAGTCAAGTCCAGCCTCCCCACCATGTCCATCCTTCCTAGTGACCCCAGGACACCTCAGACATCCTGATCCACCTTCCCCTTCTTGTTCCTGAACAAGCCTCTGGATCCAGACTGCCTGCATTCAAATCCCAGCTCTGTTACTTATAATCTGTGTGACCCGGGCAAGCCACTTAGTCACTTTGAACCTCAGTTTGCCCACTTGTAAAATGGGGATAATAAGAGTTTCTATGTCAAAGGGCTGTTGTTGAGAGTTAAACAAGCTAATACAAATAAAGTGCTTACAAGAGTGTCTGACCAACAGGAAGCACCAAATAAGTATTATGTCTTATTATTATCATCATCTGCCCATAGGTCCTTCTGTACATACTTCTTTTTCTGACTTCAAAATTTTCTTCAGTAAGACATATAAATAAATATAAATACTGCCGGAAAAATGCTTACATTCCAGCCCACTAAACCACCTCTCCTCTATCACTGTAATTGCCTTGGAAAGACTAACTCTTTTCTAGAGCTTCCCTGGTGGTGCAGTGGTTAAAAATCCGCCTGCCAATGCAGAGGACATGGGTTCGAGCTCTGGGCCGGGAAGATCCCACATGCCACGGAGAAACTAAGCCTGTGTGCCACAACTACTGAGCCTGTGCTCTAGAGCCCGTGCTCCGCAACAAGAGAAGCCACCTGCGCACCGCAAGGAAGAGTAGACCTCTCTTGCCACAACTAAAGAAAGCCCGAGTGCAGCAACGAAGACCCAATGCAGCCAAAATAAATAAATAAATAACTTATAAAAATTAAAAAAAAAAAAGACTAACTCTTTTCTGGAACCATCATGTATAGAGCAGCAGAGCTGAGGGCTTTCTCTCACAACACCCACAATTTCCCCATCCATTCTCCTCATCTATTTTATATGTTCCCTTGCTTCATCACGACCTCCCTTTTGCACTTAACCTTGGACCTATACTTGGCATACTGTACATACAAATGTCCTACTAGTTAACATGGTAAACCAAAACAGAAGGAAATTTCACCTTTTCCATTGTGATGTTTAATTTACTCCACGTTCACAACAAGAAAAACTACAAAGTCAAAGGCATCAATAGATTTTTTGGAAGGTGCGTGGTGAGAGGCCTCGTGGAGCGTGGAGGTGCTGCTCTCGCTTCCAGTGGGGCTGGCATGACCACTGCGGGCTTGGCAAATGAAGCTCCTGAAATTCCAGACAACGTGGGAGACTGGCTTCGGGGAGTCTACCGCTTTGCCACCGATAGAAATGACTTCTGGAGGAACTTTTTTTCTTCTTTTTTTAATTAATTAATATATTTATTTTATTTTTGGCTGTGTTGGGTTTTCGCTGCTGCACATGGGCTTTCTCTAGTTGTGGTGAGTGCTGGCTTCTCACTGCGGTGGCTTCTCCTGTTGTGGAGCACGGGCTCTAGGTGCACAGGCTTCAGTAGTTGTGGCATGTGGGCTCAGTAGTTGTGGCTCGCGGGCTCTAGAGCACAGGCTAAGTAGTTGTGGCACACGGGCTTAGTTGCTCCACAGCAGGTGGGATCTTCCCAGACCAGGGATTGAACCTGTGTCCCGTGCATTGGTAGGCAGATTCTTAACCACTGTGCCACCAGGGAAGCCTCTTCCAGAGGAACTTGATCCTTAATTTGGGACTCTTTGCTGCCGGAGTTTGGCTGGCCAGGAATTTGAGTGACATTGACTTAATGGCACCTCAGCCTGGGGTGTAGCCATAAAGATACATGGAACCCCTGTGCTGTACTCGAACCTTCCAAAAACAGAGCCTCCAATCTGTGACCATCACAAGACTTGCCCTGATGGCAGCTGAAGTTTGATTCAGGTGGGCACCTTTCTTTCCCTGCTTGATTTCCTTTTCTTTGCTGAGTCCACTCAGAACACCCTTCTCTGGTCAGCAGGCAGGCTTCAGCTAAAGTGTTGTCCTCTGTTCTCTAAAGTTCTGTACATAGTTCCAAAGTTTCTGCAGGGGATGATCTTTGCTCTTGTCCTGAGGAAAAATCTAATGGTATTTCAACAAATAAAGACTGTACACAGAGACAAAAAAAAAAAAGATTTTTTGGCCCTTTCATGTACAGAAAACCTTCACTCAATCTTGTACCCCTCTCTAGTGACAATCCTTTCCTCCCTTTCTCTCTAAACTTCTTAAAGAAGTAGTCTACACACACTGTTTCCAGCCCAACATACACATTGACTGCTCAACCTACTGCAATACGTCTTTGGCTCTCACTTTGAAATTAAAATTGATTTTACTAAGGTCACCAATCGTATTCCTCAATTCTAAGATACCCTGATTATAAGATATAACATCAATTTAATAATAGCTTCTTGGGGGAACATCATATTAAATATGTACATGGGCTGTAAGTCACATCCCAATTTCCAAAACATTAAAGTAGTCTTATAATTAAAGATATCCAGTATTTGTTTTTTCAGTTACCTTCTGTGGCCTTTGTGAGATGTTTGACCCTGCTAACCACTCGCCTCCTCAAGCCACTCCACCCCCTTGGTTTCTGTGTTCAGCCCTTCTGGTCCTCCCCCCACCTCAGTGTTATCTTATTCGCCTTCTTGAACTTTGCTTCCTCTGTCCATCCCTTAATATTAGTAATCCCCAGCATTCCATCCCGTGCCCTTTCTCCTCTCCATATTCTCTCTAGGAAATCTCAAATACACAACATTCCTCTACACCAATGTATGGCCAGCTCCAGATACTACCTCTTACCTGAGCTGCAGACTCCTATTGCTGTGCCTCCTGACACTTCTACTTGGACTTCACACACCCCCTCCTGCAATCTCACGCTGCTCATCATTTCCCACTACCTCTCGCTTCCCCTCCTCTCTCCAGGTTGGTGGTATCACCATTTACTTGGTTACTCACTCTAGAACCTTTTAAGCCATCACCATCTTTCCTTCACTCTAATCAAACACCAAGCATTACAATGTCACCTCCCAAATCTCCCTCAAATTTGGCCCCTCCTCTCCAGACCCACTGCCACTTTTTAGTACCACCGTCATCTGAAGAATTGCATTTGGTCTCTCAATAGGTTTCTCTGCCTTGTTTAATTTTGACCCTCTCACATCCATCCTCCATCTCACTGCTAGAGAAAGAGTTGACATTTATTGAGCACTTACTATATTATATGCCAGGCACTACTATAAGCACATTACATGGATTTAATTCCTACAACAACCTTAGAAGTTGGGTGATACTGTTATTATCACCTCTGTTTTCTACATGGGGAAACTGAGGCCCAGAGCAGTTACGTGGTGGTATAGCTTCAAATCAAGGCAGTCCAATTCCAGAGACTGGGCTACACTATACAGCCTTCGAAAAAGTGCAAATCTAACACTTGCTTCAAGCTTCCAATGATTCCACATTACCTGTAAGATAAAATCCAAATTCTTCAGCCAGGCAAGAGTTCTAGCACCAGCCGACCTGGTGATAAGCTTATCATCTTCATCACACTCCCTATTCTTGCAATTTACCCTCCAGCAATACAAAACTACTTACAATTCCCAGCAAAGACGTACAGTTTCACAACCTCTGCCTTCGCTTACGCTATTCCTGCTATACGGAACACCCTGTCCCCTCTTTCTCCACCTGGCCAGCAGGTATTCAAACACATTACTTTCTGGGAAATGACTTACCCCACCCCCAATCCTCACCACAGCCAAGTTAAGGTCTCTTTCCTAGGCTTCCACTACCCCATGCAAAGCACTGTCAAAGCACTTCCCACATTATAATGACATCATCTATGCGCCTATATCTCTCCCCTATCAGGCAGTAAACTACCAAAGGAGCAGGGATAATGTGTTAATCTATCATTCTGAGTTCTCAGCACTTAGCATAATGCCTGGTACAAACTGACATTGAACAACATAGAGCCTTAACAAATTAGGTCAGAGCAGACCATTCACTATAACATCTACTTGTTAAGGTTTATCTACCAAGATAAGCCCATTTTTCAAATTGGCAGATGGGGCACACCCAGATAAAGAAAAAATAAACTTGGGACTTCCCTGGTGGTCCAGTGGGTAAGACTCCACACTCCCAGGGCAGGGGGCCTGGGTTCGATCCCTGGTTGGGGAACAAGATCTCGCATGCATGCCGCAGCTGAGAGTCTGCATGCTGCAACTAAGAAGTCTGCACGCCACAACCAAGAAGTCCGCACGTCACAACTAAGACTCGGCACGACCAAAATAAATAAATAAATAAATATTTTTAAAAAGAAGAAGAAAAAACAAACTTGATTCAAACCCAATCTTTAAAAAATTTTAATACTAGCAACAGTGTGTTTTTTTTTTAAAAAAAATATTTAGTTCTCAGAAGAAAAAAAAGAGCGTTCTATTAATCATTTTTTAAATTTAGCTTCACAATTTAAGAATTAAGTGTTTTTAATTTGCTTCATAGTTATGAAACAGAATTAAAGTTCTCTGCACATGAGTGGTTTCCACCCGCCATTTTGCAAAAGGGCCTCATTTCTGCACCTGGGCTGCAGTGTGTCTGTAGGTGTCTGCATGCACAACAGTAGAGGCTGGTTTCCCATATCCAGTAGAAGTGTGCAGAGCCAAAAGTGGAAGAAGTGCCAGGAAGTTTTCTAATGCAAGGTCTAAAATGGGCAGAGGGGGGGAATGGGGAAAAGATGTGAATCCATTTACAACACCCTCATTTCTTTTATGATCACAAGAGCAACCCAAGACTCCAAGTAGACCCAAGTCATCTGAGGAGACGCCTGGCTAGATCACTGCTCTGTCTGCAGAATCTTCAAAATGGTTCATGGTTTTTATGGATTGAATTGTATTCCCTCAAAATTCATATATGAAAGCCCTAACCCCCAGTACTTCAGAAAGTGACTGCATTTGGAGACAAGCCCTTTAACGATGTAATTAAGTTGTAGTGAGGACCTTAGGACATGTCCTAATCCAATCTGATTGGTGTCCTTCTACAAAGAGACACATGCTCATGCATAGAGGGGATGACCATGTGAAGAGGCAGCAAAAGGGCTGCCGTTGTAAGCCAAGGAGAGGCTTCAGAGGAAACCATCCCTCCAGCACCATGATCTTGGACTTCTGGGCTCCAGAACTGTGAGAAAATAAATTAGTGTTGTTCAAGCCACCCAGTCTTTGGTATTTTGTCATGGCATCCCAAGCAGACCAACCCAAAGGTTTAAACTGGGCATCAGCTGTGGACATTCTGGTTGAATCCCCAGTCATTACAGCCTTGACTCAAGTATGCACAGTGAAAGAATCAACATTCTGCACAGCAAAGGAAATCACCAACAAAATGAAAAGGTAACCTAGAGAATAGGAGAAAATATTTGCAACTCACTTATCTGACAAAGGGTTAATATCCAAAATGTGTAAAGAACTCATACAATTCAATAGCAAAAAAACCTAAACAATCTGTTCTAAAAATTGTCAGAGGATCTGCATAGACATTTTCCCAAAGAAGACATACAGATGGCCAATAGGTACATGAAAAGACGCTCAACATCATTAATTATCAGGGAAATGCAAATCAAAACCACAATGAGATATCACCTCACACCTGTTAGAATGGCTATTATCAAAAAGACAAGAAATAGGGAATTCCCTGGTGGTCCAGTGGTTAGAGCTCTGTGCTTCCACCGCAGGGGGCACGGCTTCGATCCCTGGTCAGAGAACTAAGATCCCATGATGCACAGCACAGCCAAAAAAAAAAAAAAAAAAAAAAAAGACAAGAAATAACAATTGTTGGTGAGGATGTGGAGAAAAGGGAACCCTCATGCAAAGCTCATGTTGGTGGGAATGTAAATGGGTACAACCACTGTAGAAAACAGTATGGAGGTTCCTTACAAAGTTAAATATAGAACTATCATATGATCCAGCAATTCCACTTATGGGTAGTATTTATCCAAAGAAAATGAAAACATTAACTCAAAATGCTATATGCAGCCCCATGTTCACTGCAGTATTACTTACAACAGTCAAGATAGGGAAATATCTTGAGTGTCCATCAATGGATGAATGCATAAAGAAAATGTGGTATATATATATATATATATATATATATATATATATATATATATATATATATACACACACACGATGGAATATCATTCAGCCATAAAGAAGAATGAAATCTTGCCATTTGTGACAACAGGGATGGACCTTAAGGGCATTATGCTAAGTGAATTAAGTCAAACAGAGAAAGTCCAATACCACAGGATCTCACTTATATGTGGGATCAAAAACAAACAAACAAAAAACCCCAAGCTTATAGATACAGAAAACAGATTGCATGATTGCCAGAGGTGAGGAGTGGGGGGTTGGGAGGCAAAATGGGTGAAGAGGATCAAAAGGTACTAACTTCCAGTTATAAAATAAATAAGTCTTGGAGATGTAATGGGCAGCATGGTGACTATAGTGAATAATACTGTATTGCATATTTAAAAGTTGCTAAGAGAGTAGACCTTAAAAGTTCTCATCACAAGGGAAAAAATTCTATAATCATGTATGGTGATAGATGTGCATTTACTGTGGTGATCATTCTTCAATAACTATAAATATTATATTATTATGTTGTACACCTGAAACTAAAATAATGTTGTATGCAAAATATACCTCAATAAAATAATTTTTTAAAAAATCAACAGAATTCTTGAAGACTTCTGCAAGGTTTGTCCTATACTTTTAATTAATTATATCCAAAATCTAGACACATGTTACTGAGCATGACCAAATGAATAAAATAATAGCATGAAAAAAATAATAGCAGCTAACATTTCTTGAATACTAGGTACCAGATACTCTTCTGAGCCCTTTACAGGTTTAATTCATTTAATCCTTGTAATAATGCTATGAAATAAATATTATTATTGCTCCCATCTTACATGTGAGTTAATCGGGGCACAGAACTGAAGTAATTTGCTCAAGTTCACAAAGCTAGTAGCAGGCAGAGCTAGGATTTTAACCCAGGTAATCTGGCTCCACGGTATGATACATTACACAACTATGTAAAACAAAAACAAATAAAAATAACCATATTGCCATCCCAAAGGTCAAGGGAAATCAATTTGTTCAGGCATAGAAATATGTCCAAAATGTAAAAACAATATGTAGAACATGACCCTATTTTTACAAATAATAAAAATAACCCGAGTATACACATAAAGGAATCTCTAAGAATAGACTCCAAACACTTGACAGTGCATATTATCTGAGAGATGAGAATACAGGCAGCTTTTCTCTTCTATGTTCTATATTTGTGTAATAAACAAGTATGTATTAAGTGTTTTAATTTAAAGAAAAAAGAGTGGGAAGGGGAATAAAAAGGGAAAAAAATAATAAAGATCACAAGAAGCAAAGAAAAATAAAACAAAGCAAGAAAGGAGAGGCAAAAACAAAGGCAAACAGAAAGGAAGAATGATAAAGAATAACAGGAAATACCCAAATACTGACACACCAGGAAGCAGAGAATGATTAAATAAGACTTCAAAGGTGAAAGGAAGTAACAGATGAGTAAGAAATAGATTATTACACTATCAAGATTCTGTATGTGAGTCTGATAAATTTCAAGGAGAGAAAAAGAGCAGGAAGAAATGAGAGCACATGCATTGTCTCATTAAAAACCCTGTGAGGAGGAAAAAAAAAATTGAAAAAAAAAACCCTGGGAGACAAGTACTATTGTTATCATCCCATTTTATAGATGAGAACATTGAGGCTTAGCACAGTTGCCCCAAATCACACAGCTGCAAACAACAAGGTGGGAATCTTAACCCAAGTCTGCCTAACTCTGAGTCTCCAAAACTACTGCACTACACAGCATCTTCAGCAGAGCAGCAAGGAAACACCATTCATACTTCAAGATCCTGTTCCAGTGTCCCTTGATCCATCATGCCTTCCCCCAATTAAAATTAATCTCTCTCCAACTTCTAGGAATATAGCCTAAGAAAATAAAATAATTAAAGGTAAGCTTAAAGATGTATGTTCAAGGACAATTTAATGTATTTCGTACAGCAAAGAAAAAATAAAAAACCCTAAATGCTCAACAAAAGGTGAACAGTTAATTACAGGATAGCCATACAGTAGAATACTATAGAAGGGATTTTGTTTAAAGTGTATTTTGCTCAAAAAAAAAAAAAAAAAATACAGTCAGGACATGCTACCACCATACCAGGGACCATAGATGTTCCTATCCTCTCTGGCATAGAACGTAGTCACTACCTCATTTAAAACTAGTACGGGCTTCCCTGGTGGTGCAGTGGTTGAGAATCCGTCTGCCAACGCAGGGGACACGGGTTCGAGCCCTGGTCTGGGAAGATCCCACATGCCGCGGAGCAGCTGGGCCCGTGAGCCACAATTACTAAGCCTGCGCGTCTGGAGCCTGTGCTCCGCAACAAGAGAGGCCGCGATAGTGGGAGGCCTGCGCACCGCGATGAAGAGTGGCCCCCGCTTGCCACAACTAGAGAAAGCCCTCGCACGGAGGCACAGACCCAACACAGCCATAAATAAATACATATTTAAAAAAAAAAAATCACAACCCTAAGAGGTACAGAAAATATTAAAAAAAAAAAAAAAAAACTAGTACTCTGGGGCTTCCCTGGTGGCGCAGTGCTTAAGAATCTGCCTGCCAATGCAGGGCACACGGGTTCGAGTCCTGGTCCGGGAAGATCCCACATGCCACGGAGCAACTACGCCCGTGCGCCACAACTACTGAGCCTGTGCTCTAGAGCTTGCGAGCCACAACTACTGAACCCACATACTGCAATTACTAAAGCCCGTGTACCTAGAGCCCGTGCTCTGCAACAAGAGAAGCCACCGCAATGAGAAGCCCACGCATCGCAAGGAAGAGTAGCCCCCGCTGTCCACAACCAGAGAAAAGCCAGCGCACAGCAACGAAGACCCAACGCAGCCAAAAATAAAATAAATAAATTTATTTTAAAAATAAATAAAAAAATAAAAAAATAAAACTAGTATTCTGTCATTAATAATCTAAATGAGAAGGGATCTATAACACAGTTTTGTTTTTTCCCACTGTAATTCCTACATAATCTGACAAACCGGCCACAGCTCAAAGTAGCATTAGTACACAGTTTGGTTTAAACATTGATATCTATGGATTTCTGTTGAGCTGGTGTGACCCTAATCAATTTCTGCCCACAGAGCCAAGACTTAAGGAAAAGTCAGTGACACCAAACGGCCATTTTATTTTTTCTGATATATTTAGCACAGGTCATCTATACCACACATTTATTCATAGTGGAAAGACTAGAATAAAACCAGCAATCAGTGTTTATCTCTAGATAATAGGATGACGTGATTTTACTTTCTCTATATCCCTCTGTTTTCCCATTATTCCACATTGAACATCTACTATTTCTTAATAAAAAATTTATCATTTTAAAACGTAACTCTTTCCTTCTATGCTCCCCAATCATTTCGTGCTTCGATGACAGCCCCTGACGCACGGTGCTCTGTATTCTACTTAGTCAATATATGTCTGTAGTTCCTTGGGAACAGAGAAACCAAATTATGTTTGTATCCTCCCCCGTTCCTAGCACTGTGCTTTGCCGCTCTGAAGCAATGCTGTGATGAGAAGGTGGTCACAGAGGGTGGAGGCATCCAGACATCTGACAGAACCCACCAACAACCCTCCCTTGTACACGCAGGTCAAACCCACAACAGAAAAGCTACTTCCTTCTGCTGCTTTACTAAGAAATCTTTGTTTTCTCTATGCATCCTGTTAATTATTAGAATTTTCCTTAAGTTGTTTTCATGCAATGAGTTTGTTTTGATCCATTGAAAAACAAACAAACAAAGGAAGGAAAAGGAGGGAAGCCAGCCAGCCAGCCAAGCCAGTCTCTGGTTCTCTCTAAGAATTCATCCCAACTTCCCCTCTATGCAGATGAGCCTCACAGTACCCTCCCACTGTAAGGGAGCTGGAGCCTGGGAACTGGGAAGATGAGCCAAAGCCTTGGAAAGCCCCCAGCTACAGTGTGTTCACAGTTTACCTAACGTGGGCTAATTGTTACAATACCTGACTCCCCTCAGAGCTTCTTGATAGCAGATGTTATTCATTTTTTATCCCTAATCTCTAGCACAGTGCTCATAACATAGTAAACACCAATGTTTATTGGATTAACAAATGAATTTGACACTGCAATACAATTAGAACCTGGACCCAGGGCTTCCACCCCCAGTTTGCTCTTTCCTTCCCACCGCTCACCCTGTAGAGACTGAAGTCACTCCTGGGGTTTGGGGTGGGACAGATAAGGAATGAGTGGGCAAGAGGAAGGCTCTGTGAGCCCAACAACAGGCTGGGCTAAGTCAACAGCCAGGCTTGGCTGTACTCTTAGTGACGTGGTTCAACTGGCAAGGCCCTCTGAGGATGGTGGGAAGTGGTGATGGCAGTGGAGGACAGGAGAGCTTTCACGCCATTGCTCCCTCCTGCCCTCTCTCAGCAGAATTTCCAGTTCTACCTGCTCAGCTCTCCTCCCCCACCCATCTCCCCATTACAAGGGAAGGCTCTGCCTGCCTGCCCGGGGCTCACTCCAGGGGGCCTGGCATCAAACTTCCTGCCAACCAGCTGCTTCCTCCTGTCCTACTCATTGTAAAACAAATGACACCAGGCGGACTTTAGACAGAAGCTCTGCTTATCAGGGAGTCCCAGGCAGATGAACTCTTGAGTTTTCAATGCCTGGAAAACCCCAGTATGTATCCACTCACATTACATCTCACAACCCCCTGACAACACTGAAACCTCTTCCACAATTACGTTTGACAAGTGGCCATCCAGGTCTTCCCTGAACCTCTAGAGGAAGCAGGTCTGAGTTTAGAGAGTCCCCAAGGTCTTTCCTCAATGCTAACAGATGTGAAAAACAAGCCCCATCATTTCCTAATCTCTCACATGACATGTATATAGCTTTTAAATCTGTCTTTGAGCGGGAGTGTCAGCCACTTCTGAGTCCACAGGACAGATGCCCCTTGACCCAGAGGACTTGGGGAGGAGGGCGGGGGAGGGGGTGGAATATTCTAATGGCCAAGGCCACACCACCAATATGAAAAGATCTCCAGGGTATATTAAATGAAATAAACAAGATACAGGATGGAATACAATGAATATAGTGTGCCTCTTTTTGTGTAAGAAAAGGGAAAAGAAAGAAATATATATTTATATATACTGATATTTGTATAACAAAACACTGGAAAGATGTATAGGAAACTAGGGGAGACACGGAGTGAACAGGAACAGGGTGGGAGTGATAACCCCACTCTTTTATATCATTTTGATTCTCGAACCACACTAATGTATTAACCTCTTCTAAATAAATAAACTTTGTTTTTTTTTAATTACAGCAGCTCCACCCCAAGCCAAAACTAGGTTGGAGACTCCAGGCAAGCCCAGATCACAAAGAAACTGAAGAGAAACATCATAAAGTGAAAGTTCTGGAGCCAGGAGGGAAAGATTAAGACACTGGAATTCCACTACCACTCACTTCCTAGTTCCAACTTGCTGTGTCACTAGTTTCTAGGTTCTGGTTTCGAGGGAACAATTCTTTCCTGGGAGTAATTTCAACCCCCCAGTAGAGGGAGGGGAAAGGAGGAGTGACTCACCAATCTACAGTTTGAGGTAAATCTAACCCCGAACAGCAAAGCTAGAAAGGCAGAAACATCAATACGAAAGAAACACCGGGAGTCACAGACTGACTCAGACACAGGGCAGCAGTTCCCCCCTCCTGGAATGTTTCAGTGGGGACACTACATGAAGTAAGAGGTGTGTGTGCAAACACCAGGCTTCCAACCTAGGTTTCCCCTTTCTCCTCTGCAGTTACACCAAAAGTCATCCTATGCACACACCACCCTGCTAAGCAGAAATGCCTCTTCCTGCCTGGGAGATAGCTGGAAACTTTTCTAAGCACAGGCTCTCTACGGGGAGGGAGACTAGTACTCTCTGTCACCAGTTTTACTTTTCCCAGGCCCAGTTCTCCCAGTGTTTAGTCTCCAACCCTGTCTCAGTAGGCTCAGGCCTTCCTCTCCACTAGGTTCCCCAGGCTGGGGTTGGGCCTTTGCTTGATCCTTTCTTCTTCCTCCCTGATGGCAGAGCCCACATGAGGAGCAGCCCTGGAGGGAGGAGGGAGAACATGCAGGTATCCTATATATGCTTCCAGTATCCCAAGGGCAGAGGACAGACTAGATGCCCAAGAAAGCCCCTACTTTTTCACTCTCGCCTTTTGGAATCTAGCAGGGTCTCTCCCTGCTTCCTTTGACCTGCTCTACTATGGGCAGCATCCTTTCATCCTCACAAAATCCAAAGGGGATAAAAGCTGCCCAATAATAATCATTTCATATACATGTAATGTAGCTATTATCCCAGTTGATCCTCAGGACAAGGTTAGGACAAGTATTATTACTCCCGTTTTACAGATGAAAAGACTGAGTTACTAGCCTAAGATCACAAATAAGGCAGAAAGCCAAGCTAGAACCCAGGGGGGATGGCCTGGCTGCTATCTCCACCCTCACTGTACTAACCAAATTGCTCTCCCCAGGTCTAGCCCTATTTACATGTGACAAGGTCAGTTCCTCCATCTCCTGGACATGTTACTTTCTAGGATCCACTGTCCTATCAAGCTAATACAACATCATCTCAAGCTCCCTCTAAACCACTGTTTCTTGATTCCCTGAACAGACTAGAGGACACTCCCAAGCTCAGAAGGGTGATATCACAACTCTTTCAGTGTCAGTATGTGATTATTATAGAAAATGAGGGGGAGAGAAAAGAAAAAGGAAAGGGGAGAAGGATGCAGCTCTAGGAAGCTTATAAGCCTGACAAATACTGTCACAAATAGTTACTGACTCAGAAACTTCTAGGTTGGGGGTGGGGAGTACTGGTACAGCACAAGTGTTGGCAAAGTGTTTAGTATTGAGTACCACACAGAACCAAAAAATGACCCTGGGTGTCACTAGCAGTTCTAAGATACAGACAGAAGTAAATGGGGAAGAAGGGGAGGAAAAGAATGGAAACTGAAGAAAAAGGGGAAATGGAGGAGTAGAATGAAAGGGAGAAGTGAGAGAAGAAAGAATCTAGTGGGAAAGAAAAATTGAAAAAGGTAGATAAGATAGTGGACTCTGGAGCAGTATCCCAAACTGATGTTTTGATATCCTGGTTCCTGTGCCACAGGGTGCCTGAGACGCTGGAGCCAGGAGTGGGAAAAGGAGAAGTCAGTCAGGAGACTTTTGTTCCAGTCCCAGGTCCCTTTGTCAATCTGGAAAAGTCATTTCCCCTCTTTGTACCTGTTTCCTTATCTGTACAACAGGGAGAGGATTCGACTTGTCACTGGTCCAGTCCACCCCAAATGTTAATGTTTTTGTGATAAGGGACAAAGAAGTAGTCAATTCATCTGTCTTAAGACACCCTTCAAACTAAGCAAAGTGAATTACCTTATAACCGCTAATATTGATCATAATTGTTCATTTCTTTTATTTCCTAAAACATGGATGTTGAGAGGGAAATGGAGAATCTTACAGATCCCCTACTGACACAACTATCCACAGAAGCACACACACAGACACTCAAGAATCAGACAGATAAGTGCACAGATGCTGACACAGGTAGACTAAGGCACAAACCACACACTCGGCCGGGCACAAGCGTATCTATAGACGGAGGCCTGCCCCAACAAGTGAGCCTCATTGTTCCACAGGAAAGGGAGTTTACAAAGGAAACAAAAACTCTCAAACAAGGCCAGGGGGGAGGGCAGAGTTCTGGCTCTGAGAAGGAACTAGCCAACCAAAAAACAGGACCTCCCCCTGCGAATAGTCACTCAGTCAACAACATTTATTAAGGACTCTGGAAGTAGTTATTCCAGAAAGGAACTTTGAATGCTGTGCTCTTGAGAAATTTTAGGTTTCAATTTTATTTCCTTTTTTTTTTTTCCCAGATTTTGCACCTAGACACTTTTCCCAGAGCAACAATACCAACCCAAAGATCCGGGGAAAGCTAAAGAAACCCTTCAGCAACAGCCAGGGAAAGAAACTTCCGCCCCACCCCACCTCCATTAGATTTCCTCTGAGGACCCTTAAGTAGCAGAGCATCCAGGGGCCAAGGGAGTCAGGGTATGAGAGGCTTCCGACTTCTCTCGGGTTGTTCTCGGATGTTGGATGCGCGTTGGAGGGGCAGGATGGCCCCCTTCCCAGGTGTGTGATCCCGGCTGGGCAGGGCCCTCGCGCCCACCGGCCCTCACCAGTAGGTGAGGATGAAGGAAAGGGGAATCAACCTCTCCCCGTTATTTTTGGTGAACGTGCGGAAAGGCAGCTCCCTCCCGGTGGATGTAAGAGGAGGGGTCATTATTCACCGGTGTGGGGGAGGGGAGCCAGCCACTCACCAGGGTAAGAGGGACAGGAAAGAAGAGGGACGAGCCAGGGGTGGAAAGAGGACTAGGAGGGTGAGGCGGACTGGTTTCTGAACCCCTCCCCTCTCGCGGGCAAGAGGTGTGGGGAGCGCCTCCCTCCAACCTCTGACCAGACCCACAGATTCCTCCAAAAACTCCGGGAACTTACACAGGATAATCGACGTGAAGAGAAGCAACTGTTTCCGCCCGACTTTCGCCTTTGTCCCCAGCATGATCAAGATCCCAACAGACAGTAGTCACCGGAGCCCGGGAACAGACACAGCTTCGCCCAACAGGAGCGCGGGGACTAAACTCCAGCCGCCAGGTTGAGCCCAGCCCAGCCCTTCCCTTCATGCCCGATTGGTCGGCGCCCCGCCTCTGCACATTCCGATTGGTGGAAGGAGCCGCCGCTCCACTGACTGATTCACCGTCGCCAGGTGCAACTCCGCCCACTACTCCCTACGGCTGACTGGCGCCTTTCCAAGACCAAGCCGCCTCTGATTGGGCCAGGAGACTGTCGCGTAAGGAGACCCCAGACCTCACCTTCTGCAGGTGAGGACACTGTGATTGGGCGGCGTTCCTGAAGTAGGGACTTTCTGACTGGCTAGGTTTTGAGTTGGAGCTGGAAGATTAGAGGAATACCTTAAAGGAGGTGGTAGGGAAGGTAGTCGTACTGTGGGACTCGAGAGAGACAAGCGTGAGTTTTTTTGTTTGTTTGTTCGAATGTAATGGTATTGTTTGTTTGTTCGAATGTAAATTGCTGGGTGCTGCAGAAACCTTGGTCCCCTCCTTTGGCAAGTGAAAACCACATGTATTAATATGCGAGGGTTGGGGGAGAAGACCAGGAGACAAGTGGGGAATGATATGTTGACACTACCCCCCAAACTGTGTTCCTTTGTCCACTCCATTCGCAGCATTCAAGGCTGCGCTGAGAGGAGAAAAGGGAAAAGGAGCGCTCAACTCAACAGTGAGAAAAGCAGAATCACGTTACCAAACAAACCCAGATAATACAAACTGACCTACAGACGCTCTATAAACATCACTGAGTGACTGTGGATATGTCCTTTACATTTGTTTAATCAGTCAGCAGAGCTCTGCATTTCAGAATTACTTCTCTTCTCACTGTGACTAACAGTTGGGTGCTGACTAAACTCTCTTTCTATAGGCTATGTTGATACTCAAGCTTTCTGTTAATATTTATACTGTTACATCATTTTTAATTGAAACTCGTGCTCAACACCTTTACTATTTGTAGTTTCCATTTTATAATGATTTTATTTTGTGATCTTAGTATATCCAGGTTGCCTGTGGAAAAACTTCCTGAGCCTTATCTCATTGCAAGTAAGAAGTCCACACTTGTATCCAAAACAGTGGTATTCTTTGACCTTTTGCTTCTTTCACCTTTGTTCTCATTCCTTTGGGCCAAAAGTCTACTTCTGGTTTCACCCAACTTAAAGCAATGTTTATCAAGCACCTATTGGGTACGGTGGGGGAATACAAATAAATATAAACCGCAATCCCTGACTTCAAATGGCTTACAATCTACTTCCAAGACTAATACAGGAAACAGGACAATATGTAACCAAAAGTTAAACTTTGTATTACTAAATTGAAACAAATATTTGGGTGCCTGCCACTTGGAAAGCTCTGTTCTTTACCCTCAAGGGAATTTAAAGTCTTGGAGAGAGAGACATATACATGAAATTAAGTCAGAGAGTAAAGAGGAGCAGAGAGAAAATCTTAGAGAGTCAGTCTGGGCTGTGACTGTAAGAGAAAATTTTATGATGGGGGAACTTGAGCAGGGGTTTAAAGGAACTCTGAGATCAGTCTTAGAAGGGTAGAAGGGTCATCTTAGAGGTCATTTAAGTCATCCTCTCACCCTTCACAGAAAGGCCAATACAACCACCAAGAGTTTAAACATCCTCTGGTTAAACTCTTTGAATAATTCTCTCTCTTGCTTTTTTTTTTTTTTTTTTGGCCGTGTCGCACGCTTGCGGGATCTCAGTTCCCTGATCAGGGATTGAACCCGGGGCACAGCAGTGAAAGTGCTAAAGCCTAACCACTAGACCACCAGGAAACTCCCTTTTTTTACAACCCTTAATTGTTAAAATATTCTTTCAACAAAACTGGAATATGTCTCCTGCTTCCAAACACTGCTCTCTGGAGTTACACAAAATGTTATCATTATTCTTTACCAATGACAGCCCTTCCTTTAAGTATTTTAATATTCTTATTATGAGCCTCCTTTCCTTCTCCAAGCTAAACTATCCTTCAAATAGTCTTCATATTGCTACCCGAAAACTGGGTTCGCCTCTTGGTGGGTGTCGAGCCAACAGGCACAACCAAGCCAAAGATCGGGAGAAGGAAGAATTTATTATTACTAGCAGCAAGTAGGGAGAACACCGGGGATCTTTCCCAAAGCAGCATCTCCCTGAACAGCAAAACTGGGGAACTTTTAAGCTAAGGGTACACGCACATTCATAAAGGGGCTTGAGCAGAGAACTCAGCATAGAATTGGGGCAAAGGTCAACAGAGTCCAAGCTTTAGTTGATTGAAGTCAGGAGGGTCAACGTCATCATTCCATCCTCCACCTGGTTGGGGGCCTTAGTTCTTACAGAACTCAAGGATATATTATTATGTATATCCCTTGAGGAGGAACTAGGACTCTGCTTTATCACTGCACTATTGTTTGACGGCCTTTTCTCTGTTCTTGCATTCCTTTGTTCCCTTAATATCATTAATTACTGAGACCTGTTCAAGGGGCAAGCATTGTGGCCAGGCTTAGGTCACAAAATAGCTTAGGCCAAAATGGCTTCTCTTATGTCAAGAAAGTCATTCCTGGTCTCTTTCTCCTGGGACCCCCTAACTTATCTGCTTACAAAATAGCACAGATTTACATGCCACCCCCAATTCCTCTCACTCCTCTGGATAACCCCTTGTTTATTACTGTACCAAGAACTGAACCAGGCACTGGAGAAACTATCTCTATGGGATGGACAGGTCTCAGTTCAAACCCAGTTCCCCAATCTAGCTACCTTGGCCAGCTCACATCTGTCTGAAACTTTCTCCATCCAGAAGGTAGTTATGATGATGGTAATATGACTTACCTTATGGCAAAATAAGAATTAAATAATATAATTGATGTACTATGCTTAGCACAGGGCCTGGTACATTTTAAGTACTGAAATGGTAGCTATTTTCATCACTCTTATTTACAGTCTAAGAATGCATTTGCAACCCACACACTTATGGTCAATTAATCTATGACAAAGGAGGCAAGAATACACAGTGGAGAAAAGACAATCTCTTCAATAAGTGGTGTTGGGAAAACTGGACAGCTACACGTAAAAGAATGAGATTAGAACATTTCCTCACACCATATTCAAAAATAAACTCAAGGGCTTCCCTGGTGGCACAGTGGTTAATAATCCACCTGCCAATGCAGGGGACACAGGTTCGAGCTGGTCCGGAAAGATCCCACATGCTGTGGAGCAACTAAGCCTGTGCGCCACAACTATTCAGCCTGCGCTCTAGAGCCCATGAGCCACAACTACTGAGCCTGCGTGCCTAGAGCCTAAGCTCTGCAACAAGAGAAGCCACCTCAATGAGAAACCCACGCACCGCAACAAAGAGTAGCCCATGCTAGTCACAACTAAAGAAAGCCGGTGCGCAACAACGAAGACCCAACGCAGCCAAAAATAAAATAAAATTAATTAATTAAAAAAAAAAACTCAAAATGGATTAAAGACCTAGAAGAGAACATAGGCAGAACACTCTTTGACATAAATCGTAGCAATATTTTTTTGGATCTGTCTCCTAAGGCAAAAGAAATAAAAGTAAAAATAAACAAATGGGACCTAACTAAACTTAAAAGCTTTTGCACAGCAAAGGAAACCATCAACAAAAGGAAAAGACAATCTGCTGAATGGGAGAAAATACTATTTGCAGATGATATGATCAATAAAGTGTTAATATCCAAAATATATAAACAGCTCATACAACTTAATATCCAAAGAAAACCCCAATTTTAAAACAGCCCAGATAGACAGTTTTCCAAAGAAGACATACAAATGGCTAACAGGCCCATGAGAAGATGCTCAACATCACTAGTTATTAGAGAAATGCAAATCAAAAGCACAATGAGATATCACCTCACACCTGTCAGAATGGCTATTATCAAAACATCTACAAATAACAAATGTTGGCAAGGATGTGCAGAAAAGGGAACCCTTGTACACTGTTGGTGGTAATGTAAATTGTTGCAGCTAGTATGAAAGTTCCTCAAAGAACTAAAAATAGAACTATCATACGATCCAGCAATTCCACTCCTGGGTGTATAGCCGAAGAAAACAAAAATGCTAATTTGAAAATATACATGATGCATCCCAATATTCATAGCAGCATTATTTACAATAGCCAAGATATGTAAGCAACCTAAGTGTCCACCAGCAGGTGAATGGATAAAGAGGATGTGATTGATACACACACACACACACAAATACACACACACACACACAATGGAATACAACTCATTCATGAAAAAGAATGAAATTCTGCCATTTGCAACAACTTGGATGGACATGGAGAGTATTATGCTTAGTGAAATAACTCAGACAGAGAAAGACAAATACTGTATGTTATCATTATATGTGGAATCCAAAAAATAAAACAAACAGATGTATATAACAAAACAGACTCACAGATAGAAAACAAACTAGTGGATACTAGTGGGGAGAGGGAAGGAGGACAAGATAGGGGTATGGGATTAAGAGATACAAACTATTATGTATAAAATAGACAAGCAATGAAGATATATTGTACAGCACCGGGAAATATAGCCTTTATCTTGTAATAACTTTAAATGGAGTATAATCTATAAAAATATTGAATCACTATGCTGTACATCTAAAACTAATATAATATTATCAATCAACTATACTTCAATTTTTTAAAATGCATTTGTAAATATGATTATTAATATTATAGAATTATTAACTAATAACATTAATATTATAACTACTAAGTTATTTATAGTCAATTTGCAGCAAACTAAAACCCATAAGCCTTTTATTTTCACTTGGACTACTATTAAATCAGGTCTCTCACATACTATATTTATACTATTGTTTTGTTTTTTTTTGTCAAACAAAGCTAAATATTTATTTGCATGCTGCATTATTTCCAAAACGAGACGTAAGGCAGTCTACGATAAAAGACTTACAGAACAGGAGTGAAAACAGAGATGGAGCACAGAAAAGAGAACCGCAACTGCCAAATACAACGGCTGATACAATTCGCAAAAATCAATACTAAGTTTGCCTTCAAGCTATCTACTAGCTAAAGAAATAGGGTGTCCATAGAAGAAAACATATCCTTAAAATATACTCTTAAAAGAAGATCTATTTTAAATATTTTTAGTTGAACCATTTATGCCTTAGGTCCTTATTCAAAGGACGTGGAACAAAGTTTTGCAATAGAAATTTTGAAATGTATGTAAGATGTCCTCAAGAAGGTCGTCCCTGTATCAACACTCAATAAAAGCCAAGCACAGTCAATCCGTGATAACTGTTATTTTTTTGATAATTGTTAGCCCAGTGAAGGCACTGGTGGTGGCAGCAATGGTGATGGTGATGGTGGTGGTCGTGGTGGTGTGTGTTTTTGCGTGTCTTGGAGTTGGATGGTTGGAAGGAGAGATATTAGTAAGCTACCTAATGAGACCCAGATATAAAACTTTCAGGGGATTTCACCTGCTGTGGTATAAAGTTTAGTCAATATGGAAAGAAACAACGAAGCAGCATCTCCACGTATCGCCTCCATGCCTCCCTGGAGTCTCACAAAGTCCAAAGCTTTAGAAGACACCTGAAGAATAAGCAATTCAATATCCAGCCTTCCAAGAAGAGCCTGAAATACTGACGGTTGGGATTACTGGCTTAAGGAGATTCATGGGCTTTGAGTCCCAAATAACGGCGACAGAGTTGACGTTCTTTTATGCAAGTGAAAAATAGAAAGAGATGTCTGTTTGGAAGGGCTGCAGAAAGCTACTCACTTCTTGGTGTGATGTGTTTTCTCCAGAAGAACACTCCCACCCAAATGAAGTCTTAGCATTTCCTCTTGACATAAGCCTTAGCTATAAGTGCAGACTCCAGTGAATTGTATAAAGTTAAATCAAGAAATAAGATTAAAAACATAGGGTCCAGTAGTCTAGATGGTACAAAGGACTAAACCAGATACACACCGAGTTCTCAACAGGGACATCTCAGGCCTGAGCTGCTCCATCCATGAAACACCACACGTGAGGGCAAAAGAAAATGAACGGAACAGCCAAACGTCTGGACACCAATGGAATAGAATACATGTATGCCTCTCCATCAGAA
This sequence comes from Balaenoptera physalus, assembly GCF_965194825.1. NCBI lineage: Eukaryota > Metazoa > Chordata > Mammalia > Artiodactyla > Balaenopteridae > Balaenoptera > Balaenoptera physalus. The sequence goes on along the minus strand of NC_138882.1, from coordinate 78,667,371 downwards.
TGTCACTCAACAGTCTTCACATTTGTCTCCAATAAATGAGGAAGGTTGTGGAATTATGCAAAGGTCTTAAGCTTTCAATAAAACTTCTTGACAAGTGTAAAATATTAATTCAATCATGCTGTGTGAAGAGGTCACTGTGAATTATTTCAATCAGGCAATATAGCTTCTGAATGGTCAGCAAACCCACGGGAACATTTAGGATGAAATCAGTAAACATTTTGTGGGGTGACAAAACTGTTCTAACAGTAGATTATGGTGATGGTGTAGAAGTCTCCTTCCTGATGTGGGAAAACAAGATGTCTTCAGCACAGGAGTCGACTGAGCTCTTTGGGATCAAATACCAATTTCACATCGTTGACAATGGTTGGCAAGTATTTCAGCACTGCACCCGGTCCTCCTCTGCCCTCCATGAGTCCGCACGAGCTGGAACTGCTATACTATTGTTTTTAACCAAAGTACATTTTGCATTTATACCCACTCAATTTCATATTTTTTGTTTTGAAAATGAATTAATATACAGAAAAGTATACATGTAATAATGTTAATGATTAAAGTAAATACAAATAACATGTATTCCAGTTATTTCCATATAAAACATTTATGCATATGTTAATATTTACAAAGCATGAAAGTAATTTTGGGGCATGCAAATAATTTGATATTCACCAGGTTCCTTTTCCCATAAAGTTGATTAAATAAATAATAAATTTTAAAATGTCATTATCATTGACATTTGTTTTCTGTAGTCTTTTTTGAAAGCCAGATTTTGTAAACTTCAGACTGGTGAGTTTGTCTGCAAAGTAGAAAATTCTGGAAGGGACTATTAAATATAAATCTTGATTTTGTCATCCAGTATATTAGCAGTTGCACCTGAATCTGTGTTATATGCAAATTTCATACACATGTTATCTATGACCCAATTCAATAAGTTAATAAAAATATTGAAGAAGGACAAAGTTGAAAACAGAATCCTTAAGTGACCTCTTTCCAAGCTGGCACAGTATACTAATAGCAGTCTAGGTATTGATATTTCCAGAGGTTCCTGTTGAGAGATGATGTGCTTCTGTCATATGTTGGTCATATGGATACCTTACATTTTTTTTTTTTAATTTTTATTTACTTATTTATTATTTATTTATGGCTGTGTTGGGTCTTCGTTTCTGTGCGAGGGCTTTCTCTACTTGCGGCAAGTGGGGGCCACTCTTCATCGCGGTGCGCGGGCCTCTCACTATCGCGGCCTCTCTTGTTGCGGAGCTCGGGCTCTAGAAGCGCAGGCTCAGCAGTTGTGGCTCACAGGCCCAGCCGCTCCGCGGCATGTGGGATCTTCCCAGACCAGGGCTCGAACCCGTGTCCCCTGCATTGGCAGGCAGATTCTCAACCACTGCGCCACCAGGGAAGCCTTACATTTTATAATCAATCTTGTTAGTCATTTTGCTTTACTCTCTAGGAAGACCAAGCCCAAATTTGCAATGCAAGTCCAAAAATTGACATGCATTCCTCATTTCACCTGACTTTATCCTGACTTCACCTGACTATGCTATTCAATCTTCCTTAGGGCTTCCCTGGTGGCACAGTGGTTGAGAATCTGCCTGCCAATGCAGGGGACACGGGTTCTGAGCCCTGGTCTGGGAAGATCCCACATGCCACGGAGTAACTAGGCCTGTGAGCCACAACTACTGAGCCTGTGCGTCTGGAGCTTCTGCTCCGCAACAAGAGAGGCCGCGACAGTGAGAGGCCTGCGCACCGCGATGAAGAGTGGCCCCCACTCGCCGCAACTAGAAAAAGCCCTCGCACAGAAATGAAGACCCAACACAGCCAAAAATAAAAATTAATTAATTAATTAATTTAAAAATCTTCCCTTAGCCCTGACATTTTTTTTTCTTTTATCCTTTTTGGAATGTAGAGTTTTCTGTACATACAAACATACTGTAGTGATGCTGTGATGTGCTACCCAGACTCCCTTTCAGAAATGAAGAACAATTTCCCCAGCTGTTGGCCTCTTTGGGAATTGCCTCCACCAAAGAGAGGCACCTAGGCCAAAGACACGCCCCCTCCCCTTCCCAGGGGAGGGGATTAGATATGTACAGGGATTAGACGTATATCTAATGTCTAATCCCTGTAAATTGTTCATGGGTCACCTTGAAAGAAGTGTCAGTGGAATAGTGGAGTAAGCAATAAAACCTGTATGGAGTAGGCTGAGGAGAGAATGTAAATCGAGGAAATATAGACTATGGCTACAGGCACTTCAAGAGAGACTTTGCTGAGAAGGGCAGCAGAGAAAAGGAGCAGCAGCTGGAAGGGTGCTGGATGAAGGTAGAGCAGGTATTTTGTTTACATGGAAATGATTGTTGGCTAATGGCAATGACCCAGTAGAAAGGAAAAAATTAATGCTGTATGAAACAAGAGGGGTTAGTTGCAGTACCAAGTTCTTGAGGAGAGAGGAGATGGGATCCAGAGCCCAAGTTAAGGGTCAAAAGGGAGCAGAGACAACCATCCACCATGACAAGAGGGAAGTATATGGTACAGTTGGTACATTTGTTGGTGGGAAGATGATAAAAATTTGGCCTGCCTTCTGTTCTCTGGAGCGTGAGGTGAAGTCATTAGCTAAAAGTACAGAGGAAAAAGGAAAGTTTAGGAGATTGAAGAGTGGGGAGAAGCAGAGACAGAAACTGAACATACTAGGGAAGTGTATTAGGCCTGGTGAGCAGTATCAAGTGCCTACTAGATATTTTGGACATAAATTTAAAGAGAGACCAGTCAAGCTGGTATGAATTTTACTCCAGCTGTTTGACTGCAGGAAAAGTGTAAGTGGTTAGTTGGGTGGGACCACAGTTGGGATTTTCCTAAGAAGTGGATGGAGAAAGCAGCAGGGATGCTAAAGAGTTCAAGGGAGTGGCATTTTACTAATTCTCTCTGTGTCTTTCCAGAGTTTCTTTCTGCTAATATAAGCAATTATAAACACGTATTCATAGTATCTTTTTTTTTTTACACTACATTTTTTTTTTCACTTGAAACATGTCTTGGAGATCCTTCGCAAATGTACTGTTTCCTCATTCTTTTTTACAGCTACATAATATTCTATTGTATGCTTATAATGTTATTTATTTAGCCAGTTTTAACTTATAGATACCTGGATTGCTTCCAGTATTTTGCTAATATAAATAAGGTAATGAGGGCCTTCCCCGGTGGTCCAGTGGCTAAGACTCTGTGCTTCCACTGCAGGGGGCACAGGTTCGATCCCTGGTCGGGGAACTAAGATCCCTGCGTGCTGCGGCCAAAAAATAAATAAATAAATAAATAAAATAAGGTGATGAATAAACACATACATATATCATTTCACACAGATGCAAGGTTATTTGCTCGATAAATCTCCAGAAGTGTGAACGCTGGGTCCAAGGATACATGCGGTTATTATTTTTATTGATATTGACAAATTGCCCTCCATGGAGGTTGTACCAATTTATATTTACATAACCTATTAGCATATCTATTTTCCCACAGTCTTGCTAAAAGTGTTTTATCAAACATCTAAATTTTTGCTAAAATGATAAATGCAAATTGAAACTTCAGTTTAGTTTTAATTTGTATCTCTTATGAGTAAGCTGAGCATCCCTGTAGGTTTAAGAGTCATGTGTATTCTATGAACTGTCTCTTCATTTGTTTTGCTCACTTTCTTATTGGGATAGTTGTCTTTTCCTTATCCATTTGTAAGGGCTCTTTATATGTTCCAGGAATTAGCCCTTTGCGTATACTATGAGTTGAATTTTTCCCCTGGTTTGCTCTTTGTCTTTTTTTGTTTTTGTTTTCTTTGTTTTTGGCCCTGCAGCATGTGGGATCTTAGTTCCCCGACCAGGGATTGAACCCGCGCCCCCTGCATGGAATCTTAACCATTGGACCGCCAGGGAAGTCCCCTGCTGTTTGTCTTTTGACTTGACTTGTGTGATGTTTGTTTGTTTTTGCCACACAGAGGCTTGCTTGTTTTGTATTTTCTCAGTCTTTTCTTTCATGGCTTCTAAATTTTGACTTAAAGTTAGAGCTATCTCCCCCACTTTTAGATAATAAAATAATTCTTCTTGATAGTTTCCATTTTTAATTTAAATCTTTGAAATTGATCTTGGTATATAGTGTGGGGTTTGGAACTCATCTATCTAATTGCTATTATATATTTTAATAGCTGGTAGGGCTTGCTTCCCCTTACTGATGTTCTTTTTCTAGATTTTCTGGCTATTCTTAATTTCAACTAAACTGATATATTTATGGAACTGAGTCTTCCTATCCAAGAACCTTTTAAGTCTTTTCTTTTGTGCAAGTCTTCTTTTAAGGTCTTTTCATCATGTTTTAACATTTTCTTCATATTGGTTTTGAATTTTCTTGATAAGTTTAGTCCCAGTTATGCAAAGGAATGATGATAATGATGAGCCATGCATGGAATCAACTAGATTAGGAGGAAAATAAAATCATGAGGAAAATAATAGTGAAATTTGGGTAGGGTCAATTAATTGGAGGACTTGATAGGTTGAGGAATATGATTAGGATTGGGAAAACTAGTGGAATAAATGAGCTGGAAGGACTTCCCACTGGGAAATACTATCAAGTCTGGGTTCTGAAGACTCTCAACTCTGTTGACTCATATTCTCCTTAGAGTCTCTGGCTATGAGCTTAACTGCTATTTTCTTTTAATTAAAAAAATCTGCTTTTCTGGTGTCTAATTGTGCTTAGTGTTTTCTTCTTTGGTTAATATGAATTCCAGGAGACATGGTCTATTATTACCATGTAAACACTAACCTAAATGAAGCTGGTGTAGTTGTAATAACAGCAAAAAAAATAGACTTTAAGGTAGGAAGCATCACCAGAAATAAAGAAGGACATAATAAGAAAAGGATCCATTCCGGAGGAAGCATAGCAATTCTAACTCTGTAACATATAATAACATAGTCTCCAAATATATAAGTAAAAATGTCAGAAAAAAAGGCAGAAAAGACAAGTTCAAATCATGATGAAAGATTTAAACATACCTCTGTAAGTAGCTAATAGAATAAGCAGACAAAAAAAATCAGTAGAGCTATAGATGTGAACAAAATTAATAAACTGGCCCAAACTGACATATATAGAACACTACACTCCAAAACTACAGAATATACCCTCTTTTCAAGTGTTCATGGAACATATACAAAAATTGACCATACACTTGGCTATAAAGCAAGTCTCAACGTGATTTAAATGATTCAAATCACAGTGTATGTTTTCTGACCACAGCAGTGGTTAAATGAGTGTGTAAAACATCATCAAGCTGAACACTTATATTGTCTGACTCTTCTATTAAATATATTTTCTTTTAAAAAAAAAAAACACTTTTTGGGACTTCCCTGGTGGTCCAGCGGTTAAGAATCCGCCTTCCAATGCAGGGGACACGGGTTGGATCCCTCGTAGCAGAACTAAGTTCCCACATTCCACAGGGCAACTAAGCCTGCATGCCGCAACTACTGAGCCCGGCGCTCTCGCGGGCCTGTGCACCACAACTAGAGAGAAGCCCGTGCACTTCAACAAAGAGCCCGCATGCCACCACGAAAGAGCCCGCACGCTGCAACGAAGACCTGACGCGGCCAAATAAATAAACAAAACAAACCCCTTGTAAGTTAACATAAATAATATTTTTAAAAAAACACGTTTCCACTGCCAGTCATAAGTTCCCTTCCATCAAGTTTCAATGATATCTATGCTGTTTTATTTATCTTCTTGTGTTTACTCATATATACATCTCTAAATCCACATGTTTTAAATGACAGGCACTTTACATATGTTATCCCAGTAAACTTTCACAACCATCCAAAGAGATAGTCTTTTAACCCCCATTTTATAGATAAGGAAAGTGAGAAGCAGAATAGTTAAAAAGTAACTTGCAGTGACACTAAGTATTGCTGAGTCAGAACTGGAACTCAGAACTCTGATTCATAGCCTTTGCTCTTTACATGATAACATGCCATGATACCATTCGTGAGCATTATTCCCAACTTTCACCCCTTGCATTTTCCCCGCTGGGAATTATTAAACACCGCAATAAAAATTCAACATCTATTGAGTACCTCCTTTATTCCAGGTTCTGGTTTCATTGTTGGCCATACAAAAATAAACTAAACAGTCCCTCCCCTTAAAGAGTTCAGTCTAAAGGGGAAGAACCACATAATTTATAATACAGTGTGTTAAGTGCTACATAGAGGTGTGTACCTTATCCACCATTCTCCTGTTTCTTCTGTCCTTCATGGATCAGTTATATAATCTTATCTGGTTATTTTTCTCCCTTTTCCTTCAGTTTACAAGCCCTCTAGATGAAGACAGCAAGCATCCTGCCAAATACATTCTTCTAATTTTTGTGAAATTTAGTGTGGCACAAAAGAGGCTGGAAGCTTCCCAAACAGGGTAAATGTTGAGTAAAGGCCAGGGTCAGAAAGGAGTAGGGTCTACTTTGGCCACTAAAGAAACTAGCCTGATGGGAGCTGGCACTGAAAGATATGTTTGAAAAGGCAGGGTGATGCCAGATGCAGACTAGAGACTGCTCGAAATGCCAGGCCAAGGCATGTGCTTGAGCCACTAGGCAACAAGGACCTACTGTAAATTATAAACTCTGACTGATAAGATTAAAATGTTATTTTAAGATTGCTCAGGCAGCGATGTTTCAGAAAGACTGAAATTAGAAGATTCTGAAAGTGGCGAGGCCAGTGATGCTCAACAAACACCTACTGAGAACTCAGATCCCAGGCACTGGAGGTAAGGAAATGAAAGCCAGTTCCTGCCTTTGAGGAGTTCACTATCAACTAAGAGAGATAAACAACCAAAACGTAATGTAGTAGATATGACACAGTCAACACAAACCTAGGGTAGATAAAATATGGTGAAAGAGGGGCTTCCCTGGTGGCGCAGCGGTTGAGACTCTGCCTGCCAATGCAGGTGACACGGGTTCGAGCCCTGGTCTGGGAAGATCCCACATGCCGCGGAGCAACTGGGCCCATGAGCCACAACTACTGAGCCTGCACGTCTGGAGCCTGTGCTCCGCAACAAGAGAAGCCGCGATAGTTGAGAGGACCGCGCAATGCGATGAAGAGTGGCCCCCGCTTGCCACAACTAGAGAAAGCCCTCGCACGGAAACGAAGACCCAACACAGCCAAAAATAAATAAATAAATTTATATTTTTAAAAAAAATACGGTGAAAGAGAGGAGTCTGATGTAGCATGGAAAGAGAGAAGGCAGGGGAAAGACATGGAGCTGGTAAGCTCTAGCTCTTCAGCCTCACCTGCTGAAATAGTTAGCTATGAGGAAAGAGAAAGAGAACGTTAAAGGGCAAGGTAATGGGTTGGCACAGCCTATCAAGATTATGAACCATATAGTTAATGAGGGAGAAAGAGCAATGTTCTCTTAACAATGATCAAGCCAGAGAGCGTGGTCATGTAGTGGGCCAGCTCAGTTTACTTCCAGGATCCTCTCTAACCCTCATCAGCTAAACTGAAGAAAGCAAGCAGTGTAGGTTGGCAGCCAGGAAGGAAGCGAGAAAACTAGTTTAGGTGCTAGAAGATAGAAAATGGTTGCCTAGAAAGAGATTAGGGATGCAATTGACTGGAAAAGCACCCTAGAGAAATTTGGGGGATTTCGGTGTTCTGTATCTTGCTTAGGATGCTTGTTACAAGTAAGCATACGATTGTCAAACCTCAATGAACAGAACACTTAAGAACAGTGCATTTTAGGGAATTCCCTGGTGGTCCAGTGGTTGGGACTCTATGCTTCCACTACAGGGGACATGGGTTCAATCCCTGGTCAGGGAACTAATATCCCACATAACGTGTGACCAAAAAAAAAAAAAAAAAAAAAAGAACAGTGCATTTTATTGTAGGTAAATTATGCCTCAATAAAAAAAGAAATCAAATTACAAAACTTGAGGAGGGAAAAGAGAAAACTAGAACAGTTTAAGACTCAAAGAGGGAAATTAGATCCCATGAAAAATTTCCCAACCAGTCTGAGAACCAAAGGAATTTGGGTATTTGGGGAAAGAGTAACTGATACCTATTATTTGCCAGACCCTAGACTAGACTCTTTCACATATTTCAACTTTATCTCCGACCCAACAATGTCCATCTAAGCTTGGTATTTTAACAGTATTATGACTGTTTCAGGGAGAGAGTGAAATAGGTCTGTGAAAGGAGGTGGAGAGCTCAGATGAATGGAAGATTTTGTACAGTGTGCAGTGTAGACTGTGAGATAAAAGATGTATGAGGGCTGGGTTCAGTCCCCCGAAAGGCAGAAGGGGAAGAGGAAAAGGTGAGAGCAAGGCAGGGAATACAGGAAATGTCTGAAGGAATTTCTCCAGAAACTTGAAAAATCAGAAAATTGGATCCATCTCTGGCTCAACCTTTTCTTCCACAAAAAAAAGAATAAAATTTTTGTAAATCAAACTTAAGAAGTCAAAACTCTGCCATTAAAATATCTAGAAGGTCTGGAACCATATGCATTAAACCAGGGGTCCCCAACCCCCAGGCCACGGACCAATACCGGTCCGTGGCCTGTTAGGAACCGGGCCACACTGCAGGAGGTGAGCGGCAGGCGAGCAAGTGCATGAAGATCATCTGTATTTACAGCTTCTCCCCATCACTCGCATTACCGCCTGGGCGCCGCCTCCTGTCAGCATTATGGTGAGTTGTAGAATTATTTCATTATATATTACAATGTAATAATAATAGAAACAAAGTGCACAATAAACGTAATGTGTTTGAATCATCCCAAAACCATCACACCCCCACCCCTGGTCTGTGGAAAAACTGTCTTCCACGAAACCAGTCCCTAGTGCCAAAAAGGTTGGGAACCGCTGCTTTAAACCATGAACCATGCTAGAGGGAAGTTATATACCTACTGTATAGTGTTGCATTTTATCTCAGTGAACATGTGCTTTTTCTTTTTTCTTTTTTTACCAGTTAAATTTTGTTAAATCCACTATGGGATCAGAGAACAGTGTTGCTAAAAACTGGGACCTCTTTCTGCGGGCACAGGAGGAACTCCTCATACCTGTAATCTCTGTTTGACACAAGTGTAAGATTAAGAGTGGCATCCATTTCTTCACGCGACTGCCTGGGAGAGCCCTTTCATTTCCTCAACCCAGTGACAAAGTCTGAGGGAAGTGAGGTTGGGGCTGGGGACCTGAAGATCTAGAGCAAGCGTAGGCAAACTTTTTCTATAAAGGACTAGACAGTAAAAATGTTATGCTTCGAAGAACATACAGTCTCTGTTACATCTATTCTGCCATTTTAGCACAGAAGTAGCCATAGACAATATGTAAACAAATGGTCATGGCAGCAAGACCAAGTGGGGCCATAGTTTGCTGATGTCTGGTCTAGAGCAGTGGTTCTGGCTCCTGACTGCACATCAGAATCATTTGAGGGGCTTGTAAAACCACTAATGCCCAGGTCCCACTGCTGAGACTCCGAATCTGAGATGGGACCCAAGACTTTTTTTTTTTTTTTTTAAAACTACCAGGTGGGGACTTCACTGGTGGCGCAGTGGTTAAGAACCCACCTGCCAATGCAGGGGACACCGGTTCGAGCCCTGGTCCGGGAAGAGCCCACATGCCACGGAGCAACTAAGCCAATGTGCCACAACTACTGGGCCCACGCGCCTAGATCCCGTGCTCCGCAACAAGAGAAGCCACTGCAGTAAGAAGCCCACGCACCACAATGAAGAGTAGCCCCCGCTCGTGCCAACTAGAGAAAAGCCCGCGCGCAGCAGCCAAGACCCAACGCGGCCAATAAATAAATAAACTACCAGGTGATTCTGAATTATAGTCTCTCAGCAAACAGCTGGGTGTTTTCATTTTTGTTTTGGTTTTGGTGTGTGAGGGTGGAGAAGCAGATGAATGCTGGAAGAAGAAGAACCTAGGGCTGAAATGAAGTCTAGATTAAGATTAGAACTGTTTTCCGTCCACCTGACAAATTAAGTGCTTCCAATACTTTAATTAACTGCTCTTTATTTGTTGCTTTTGGTGCACAGCACTATAAGAAGTTGCCCAACCCAGCAAGTCAGCCCCTTCATCACTCCTAGTGAAGGAGGCCATGGGCGGGTGGAGGGAGCATTCAATAAGCCTCCTGCTACCTAACCTTCTTTCTGGAACCATTCACTATAGGCCCCTTTGTAGTTCCGAGCCCTGTGGAGAAAAAACAGGGGTGAGGGAAGGACAAGCCCAGGAGGCAGTCCCCAGTCACGCCCCAGCTAGCAATTCACACCATCCCCATACCCTTTGTATCCAAGGCCCAAGGCCAACTGTGTGGCCTGAAAGCCGCGCTTGCCCCTCTGACAGAAGAAAATGAGGTTCTCATCTTCCAGCTTTGGTTTCTCGGTGGAGTACAAAGCCTTGAAAGCAGCTGGCTCCATCTGCAGGGCAGTTTCCAACTCTGACACTGGGAGAAAGAGTCGAGAGGACAGAATGGAAAGCCGGCAGTTTGGCAATCTCAGGCTCTGAGGCTGGGCCTGGAAGGACGGTCCTGTGGTCGAACAAATCTCCAGGGGGCCCCAAAACAACACACGGTGACCACCACCCCCCAACCTCAAGGACAAGATACAGCCTACCTGCACAGGAAGTCAGCCACACAACCTTTGAACGGAAGCCACTTCCCTAGTTTGTGAGAAGGAGCGGGCAAACTCAGGCATTCAGCCTTGGGGAGATCCAGCGTGTACAGAAGCTGGCCTGCCACTTCCTTGTCGCCCGTTATCCCCTCAAACTGGAAGGGCCAGTTCCGCTGCCAGGATCCGCCTCCAATCAACCCGTCTTAAGGGAAGTTTGGGGGCTACCGGAACACAGGAGCCCCGTAACCAGTGCCTTCCCCACACCATCCTAAGTGAGGTCCCATTGGCTGAGACTCTCCTGGACGGCCTCTACTCCACCACCAGGGCTTCCCCTCTCCATCCCATACCGGGGATGTTGAGCGCCCCAGGGATGGTCCCAGCTGCCGCCTCCTCCCGAGATCTCACGTCGATGAGCTGGGCCCGGCCGGAGGCTAGGAGCGAACGGAGTTCGGGGAGCAAGACCGTGGGCTCTGAGGAAGGGGGCGCGAGAGGCTTGAAGGGAGCAGGTCTGCAAGGCCCGGCTGCCGCAGCACCCCCTCACCTGGCCGCGCCCCAACCCGGCGGGGGTTACGCGAGGACCCCCTCCGCCACGCCCCTTTGCGCCTCCCTCCGTGTGCACCTCCACCGGGGGGCTCCACGCGCGGCCCACACGAGATCCCAGGTCTCCCCTGCAGGTACCTCCAGCCATGGTGCGCGCCGCAAATGCGAGTTTCAGGAATGCGGCCCCGGCCAGCCCCCTGGGCGCCCGCAGCATCTCCCGCGCCCTCCCGGAGCCGGAACCGGAAGCGAAGGCACCGCCTCTCGCATAGCCCCCTGCGGCCCCGATTCCTGGTGGCCCTAACACACGCCCGCTAGAGAAATCTCCGCGATTGCCGGGCGTGGGCGGGCAACGACACACCGGTCTGAGGTGTGTCCAACAGGTAGCAGGACTCAGAGTCCAGGAGCAGCTCCCCACCCTAACCTTGGCCCAACCCTTACTGGTCAAAGCACAATGTGCCCCCTCCCTCCCGCCCTGGGGCCCGCAAAAGGAGAAAAAACGGAGACAATTGTGGCTCTTAATATTTTATCTTAAAAAAAAAAAAAAAAAGGAAAGAAAGAAAAGGGGCGGGGGAAAAAACCATCCCCACAAGGGGGTAAGGCCCCCAGTGGGCCCTGCCTGTTGTTCTCCCTGGCTCCAGAGACTTCTGCATAGGCCTTCGCTGCTTGCCGGCCAGTCCCCTCTTCCTGGGGCAGCAGCCACTGCTAAGCATCCTATCCCCACTTCTTGCTGAAGCCTGTTCCCCAGAGTCCTCAGGTGCACATCTGAGCTCCAGGGAAAGGGAGAACCAGTGGAAGCGCCAGTGTCCTGGGGCAAGCCAGAGCTTTGCTTGTCAGCAGACCCTCTGCCGGCACTCTAAGCAAGCACAGGGCAAGCCCCCCAGTTCAGTGTGTCCAGTGTCCAGCATGGAGACAGCACATGCATTGTGCAAGAGGAGCACAAGGGCCCAGGGGCTGCACGGTGGGGTTGGGCGAGGATGTCAGTACGCATCCACGTGTGTGTTTCACACCACTGCAGGCTGCTGTATCACAGGGCCTCAGTTCAAAGACACGCCTTCTGAACTCCCCCCAGTCCCACGCCAGAAGTGGGCAGTGAAGGAAAGGGCACGGGGTTAGCCTGTTGCTCCTGGGCCATCTGCAGTTCTCTGAAAGGGGCTGTAGGGCCCAAAGCCTCTGAATCCCCAGAATTAGTTGCTATCACTCTTGATGACGACCTCTACTCCGTGGTGCCTCAACTGAGCTCGTAGCAGCAGATTCTTGTTTTTAAGATCTTCCACCTACCATGGGAAGGAGGCAGTAAGGAAAATAGGTAGCAAAGTTGGCACAGCCAAGTCCCTGAACTTACTGGGACCCCCACCAGTGAGGAGGAAAAGATAAAGCCCTCTCTGTGGAAAACAAAATAGGGAGACCCAAGCTGGGTTAGTGGTTAGGGAGGCTGAGGACAGCTATACTGAGGGTAGGGGGGGTCTGACCTGCTGTCGAAGCACATCATTGTCCAACTGCAGCTGGTCAAGCCCCTGCAGTTCTTCAGACAACCTGTGGTTACTCTGCCGAAGTTCCTGGATATAATCACAGGCTTTGGATAGAATTCCACCTTTACTCTGTAAGAAAAATCCAGCAAAATGAGGACTAGGATATAAGCTACCTGGCTTGCTTTCCAAAAGCATGTTTACACTTTGGACCTCATTTTCCCTTAAGGATGGTGAAATAACATCTCCCAGGGATTCAGGAACCTCAGAGAGAGGTAGGAAAAGACTACTGCCATGTGTGCCCACTCTCTACCATTTCTGGAAACAATACCAGGAGACAGAATTCAGGCATCTTGCCCACTACCAGGGTCTTTCCATGACCTGGCCAGACTTGGTGCTCTCCATGGAGCAGTCTGGGATGATCTTGGACAGCTGTACAATCCAGTTGTTAATCTTGTCTCGGCGGCGGCGCTCCACTGTGGGGCAAAGTAGAGGACAAGGTGACTCAGGGAGAAGTCACCAAAGGCCCCAGGGTAAAATTACCTAACCTCTCCCCTCAACATCACTGCTATCCCCAATCCCACCAGACAGCTCCAAGCTTCAGACGCAGATCATACCTACCTTCATTATGCTGAGCCCTGCGTTTCTCATCCCGAGTTGTCCGGGGAGCTTCTGACTTCCTAACAACAGAGCCCAGAGCGGCCAGAGTGAGGGAGGGTCAAAAAATGAGATTGGAGTTTGGGGTGAGGAATTATACCAAATCTGGAAGGAATCAAGACCATTTCTGGTAACTGAAAAGAAACAGGGTTACTCACGGGGAATAAGGGTGGGTCCTGGGGGCAATAGAGCGCTGGCTTCCTCCTTGCAACACTTCTTGTGGTGACATCATCACAAAGAACTGACCTATGAAGATGCACGGTAGGTTCTGTCAGGACATAGGCCTAGGAACCTCACCAAGCTCTAAGGCCAAGGCCCTGGGACCCTCCTCTAAAAAGGACATACTGCCTCCTGCTGGAAGGGCAGCCCCAGACTCACTGCCTGCCCAGGTCTTTGTGATCATTAAGGGATCATGAGTAAAGGCCCACTGCCCACCAGCCATGTCCCACAGCCTAGCCTAGCCCCTCCAGCCAGCATCCTCACGTAATATCTCACCAGTGCCAGGAGGGGTCGCCTGCCCCAGTAGTGCCTCTGAGCCCTGGGTGGTAACAACAGCCGCCGTACTCCCCGATGTGGTACCCCCTGCCCCATCTCCCACTGCAGTGCTGGGGAAGTAAGTATAGTGCGTGTCAGCAGCTGTCCCCTCTGTGTCAACTGCATCATCACTCGTGAACGCACCCTGGATCACAGCCTGGGAAGGGGAGCAAGAGAACGGAGACAAGTGACAGTTAAATACTTCCCATGAACTACTCTGCAGCTTCTATCCCTTGGGAGGAGGGAGGGAGAAACACCCAGAAAGGGAGAGTCCAGTGCTTTGGGTCAAGGCAGCCCTAGATGCTTCCCTATCCCTAGCGACACCTATCCTATTGGTTCCCTTCTTCATCTTACTACTCAGAGCTCTAGTCCCCTCTGCAGCCCACACCCCTGTACCTGGGTCATGGATTGAGTGGCAGGGTAGCCACTGATGGCACCAGTCCCCTCAGTCTGGCCATCCAGCTGCCCCTCAGACACCTGGATCACCCTGTACATCACCTAGAGGCGGGGAGGAAAGGGGAAGGAGGGGGAAGAGGGAACAAGAGAGTAAGTGCTAGGGATTCCAGGGTCCCTCATAAAGCTTCTCTCGGATAGGGCCCCCAAACAAGAATCCTTCAGAGACATATATTTAGCCATTCCCCCTCCTTTCCCCATATAGAGCTTTCAGCGTAGCCCCTACCCCACACCAATCTCTACTCCAAACCTCATACTCCATCCCCCATCCCCTTCCCCCCAAATAGTCCACATCTTCACCTCATCCTCCAAACCAGGTTCTACCCATGACAGGTTCAATTACCTCCCTCAATCCCAACCCCAGGTAACACCTGCAGCCACCTGGCCCCCTCCCTTACCTGGCCCCCATTTTCAGTTCGGAAGACGTACTTGACGTTGGGGTCAGGGAAAGTGGCAGCTGACTGGATGCTGGCGATAGCCACACTGGTTGGGTCCTCCCCAGTTGCCACTGCGCCTGAATTAGGAAAAGGACAAGTCTGTGAGTTACTGCTTTTCTCCCTCTGTTGCACTTGCATGTCATTTATAAGAAGCTTGTACAGGTGATAGGCCCATGGGGTAGGGGAAGAGGCCACGATGGGCTCTTGGTCTCAGCTCAGTTCCGTTTCTCCCACTCACCTTCCTGAATCTGCACTGTCCCCTCTTCCGTTTCAGCTGTTTTCTGCTGCCTGTTTGTGAAGGGACAAGAGGAAGAATAAGGGAAAGTGAATTAAAAGCTCACTGGCCCAGTAACATATGGCTCCCAAACTCATTGGCATTCCCAACAGGTGCTAGGTTAGGTTAGAATAACAAGAGCTAGTATTTACTTAGCACTGAGCTAAGCACTTAACAGGCAATATCTTACTTAATACTAAGAACAGCACTATGAGTAGGAAGCACTACTTGCATTTTATAAACTGGAAACCAGATCACATTAGCAGGGTGATGTAGCTGGGACCTAAATCTAGGTCTGCCTGACTCCAGAGCCAGTGCTCTTAGCCATTCTGCATTCTCCCAGGCCTCCCATCTCCCATCCCAGACCCTACCTCTTCTTCACTCACCCCTTCATCTCTCTGTGAGGGGGCACATCCGAGGAATTGGTCCTTCTTTGGAAGTCTTCGTATCTCCTGCCTCACAGGCCTGAGTGCTAAGTCCTGGTAGGAATCAGGGAGTCTAGTGAGTCCAGGAAACTGAAAGCTCCCCTGTTTCTAGAACCTAGGCTCCCTGAAGACACATCCAGGAACATACACCAATCATCTGCAGGCGACAATCAGCTTTCTCCATTCTGATACTGAGGGCTGGCTACAGTGATTGAAAAAGCAACTCTACAAATGGTGCTCCGCGTCTCTCCAATTATCACTCCATCTCCTGATGGAGAGGGAATAATTATACTGCAAGACTGAGAAACAACATATTTCTGGATGGATTATTATTAAAGCTATTACGATCTGCCATGACATGGGGATTAGGAAGGGCCATGTTTAGACCACAGCTATCAAAAAACACAGGGCCGTGGATGCTGACGCTTCTTTCAGCCTCTCAGGCACATACTGTACCTGTCCTGAAATCTAGGAAAGGGAAACCTGAAACCCATTGGAAAAACCTCCGGAACCATAGAGACCAGACTTGGCCCTCGGGCCCCTTTCTACTGACAGGGCTCTTGTTTTGGGGAGTCCAGCTTTATGTCAGTCATTAAAGACCCTAAAGCCCAAGTGTATCATCTTCAGGCTCCTACTATTTTATTCACCAAGCCTTCCTGTAGCCTTTTAGCAACACAGTTGCTAAAATGTTGCCATGACAACTCCAAATCAACTGAGCCTCAGCAAAAAGGGGCGAAACTCCAGGTTCGGGGTTCGGAAAGAGAAGAGACAATGGGGGAGGAATCCATCTACGAGGTGCCTGCCTTAAGACCGTTGACACCCGGGCGGGGGGGCGCGGACTGGGGAGGCGGGCAGGAAAAACAAAGGGCTGAGCAGACAGATGCCTCCAGAAAGAAACAGCTATATAGTACAAAGCGATAAAATAATCCCGACAAGAAAGGGGTAAGACTTTTGTAAATCCTCTACCCATAAGGTCCCCCAGACCTTTATCTTCCGCGAATGAGCCATGGAAAGCTTGTATCCAAAGTGTTAACCAAAAAAAAAAAAAAAAAGGAACTGAAAGTGAAACTGTCCGGAGGAAGTAGCGCTGCAAGAAGATCCCAGCCCCTAAGGGAGAAGTAGCACCAGTGTTTCGAGACCACCTTACCTCTCCATCCTCAAGCCTGCGGAGGAAGTGCCCCTCTGAGGCTTGCAGCGCTGACAGCAGAAGGAAGCAATGAAACAGAGGCCAGGGCACAGGAGGCGTCTCTATGGCCCACAGCTGTCAGACAGGGGCAGCCTCTGAGGACACCCAGTAACGGGATCAGGCTACTTATTCAAATCTTATGTGGACATCGGGAAGCATTTCCTGAGCATTA
The DNA here is from genome assembly GCF_965194825.1 of Balaenoptera physalus. Classification (NCBI taxonomy): domain Eukaryota; kingdom Metazoa; phylum Chordata; class Mammalia; order Artiodactyla; family Balaenopteridae; genus Balaenoptera; species Balaenoptera physalus. The sequence goes on along the minus strand of NC_138882.1, from coordinate 78,650,628 downwards.
GGGGTATGCGACACGGAAAGCGGGCTAGCATGTTGTGGCGTGCACGCTCAGGGAACGAGGGCCCTGCAAGAGCCCTAAGTCTCGACACAAAGGGAAGAAGAATCAAGTTCGCAAAGAAGTCAGGCGCCTAGACCTTGCCTGAGAATGCGGCGTCTCCCTGCAGGCCCACCAACCAGTAGGCGCTCAGCAGCTGAGCGCCGGCCAGGCGCGAGACCAGGAGCCCGCGCGGTGACCCGGCCAGCCCGGCCGGGCTCACCCCCAGCCTCCGCTGCTCCGCAGAGGTAGGAAAGGACACCGGGGGCTCAGCGGGCCCCGCAGTGTCCGGCCCAACGGCTCGCGGATAGCAGCGCGGGAGGGCGGGGACGTGTGCGCCCGGGGGCGGGGAGTGAGTTCGGCCCACAAAAGGGGGAGATAACGAACCAGGCACGGCCCCCTCCCTCAAAACAAAGGCTTCCGCCCCAGCAGTTCCTGAACCTAAAAAACGGAAACAAAATCGAGGCTGCTCTGCCTCGCCGGCGCACCCAGTCTCCAGACTCCCGCCGTGTCCTGCACTCACCGGCCAAGGCAGCTTCAGCCGCCGATCTCCCCCCAACCGTGTTCTCCCTCTCCGGACTGGGGTATCTCCAAAGACAGCTGATCATGCGCACTCCCGGCCCGCGCCCATGTTGGTGAGGGGCGGAAGTGTCTCTCTGGACCCGCCCAGCCTACTCAGCCTCTGAGTCGCCCCACTTCCGTTCGCTCCATCTTGATGAGGGCTTGGATGGGGCGTGTTGTGGGTGTTGCTGGGTCAGCGAAGAAGCAATGCTCAGGGATTTCGGGAGAATGGCCTTGAAGTCCTAGTCGCTTTCGTCCTAGTCCAAGAACGGGAGAAGGACGACTAACTTGGTGCTACCATTTTTCTGATGGACAGTGCCTTTTTAGTTCCAGGAGAAGGGAGTGAGAGAGGCCAGCTTAGATCAAGAGAGGGACATCGGATGGAGGCGCCATCTTTAACAAAGGACATCTTTTTTAAGTTTTCTGTTGGAGATTAGGACATATCTGGGCATACATAGAATTTGTATTAGCGTTAGCGGTCACCCAAAGACCCCCAAGGCTTATGGTTTTTGTGAGACTCAGAGTTTCTGTGAGAGGTATCTTGATTCCCATTCTTTTCAGTCAAGACCTACCCTTAATGGATTCGGAGTAGTGTGGTGTAATAGGAAGAGTTCACACTCTGGAGCCAGATAAACTCGGGTCTCAGACCTAACCTCTGCCACTTCTTAGTTCTGAGACTTTTGGCAACGTTTGACTTAACATTGGTTTCCTCATCTGTAAATGGAGATTACAAGTACCAACCTTATAGAATTATTAGGTGAACCAAATAAAATCAAGAGCGTAGATTCTGTGCACATAGAATACCTAGCCTTTACTGGCATATAATGAGCATTATGTAAATATAAGTTTCTCTTCCCCATTTCCTGACCACCATGAACCCAGCTCTAGTTTCTAGCTACAGGTCTTCACGACAACAACTTAGGAAGAGCACCGAAATAATAAAAAAAGAAAAACACAACGTTTGGCCAAACGTATCACTCAAGACCTTAATAAGAATAATGAGACACCACACTACTTATGTGTAAAAATACAACGTTTATTCTGAGACATTGCCCCTCGGGACGTGTGGCCACAGCCTGTCGGGAGAAGCAGTCCCAGGGCCTGAGTGACACCATTCCCCTTCCCTAAAATAGGAAGTTATTCCAAAGGAGAAAGGAGAGGCCAGAGAGATCTATACAAGACCTCTCTTCCTTGAGATGCAGGGAGGCAGAGGGTGGGGGAGCTGGGAAGGGAGCCAGTCCCTCCAACAAATACTCCGCATTCAAAGAGTTTCCTGCACATTTTCCTCCTAATCTGGAGTTAAGAGGAGCAAGAGGTGTCTCAGGGCCCAAGAGTAGAACAAGGATGGGTAACTCTAGAAGTGTTTGTATGTAACAGGCTCTGATCTGGCCCTGACCCCTGCCTCTACTCTGGACTTCCATGAAGAGAGGTTCATTGCCTAAGAGGGCAGGAACTTGGCTGGAGTTCTGCCTTCATTCTTCACGTTGAGAAACCGTTAAGTTTGCCGCCTACTCTTTGTTCCCTTTGGCCAATGACCCCACTCTCTGGGAACAGGATCTTGGTGACTGTCTCTGGAATCTCGTAAGGGATAAGTGCTTTGTGTCTGAGACAACCTCAGGTAAACGGACCAAGACGTGCCTCCCACAGTCATGAAGAGAAGCTGGAGGGCCAAAACCTATAAAGTTGGGCACTAAAGCTGCTCAGGCTGCCGAAGAGACAGCGGAGAGACCCTGGAGACAGCTACTGTCCCCTCTGCCCAGTGCTCTGGCCCTAATCACAGTGCCTCACCTTTCCTAGAGTTAGCCTGTGTTTCAAATGCATACGATCGGCGCTGGGGGGACGTAACGGGCTCAGGGAGCTGGGGTTCTCTCGGGGGCAGACTAAACCGACTCCGGGGTCCAGACCCTTGTGTGCCTTCAGCCGGGAGCTCCAGGCAGCTAAGGGGCCGAGGACAATAGGCAGGGATCATGCTATAGGGGGAGGTTTTGGGGATGAGGCTGTAGTCCCCAGCCCCAGTACAGGTCTGGGTCCGCCGAACTGCCTGAGCTTCAGTCCTCTGGCGGTCCCGGGCCAGGGCCACAGCAGCATCAAAGGAAAGACTGCCCCCATTCCTCCAAGAGGAGCGGGAGGCTCGGGACCCCCAGGCCCATTCCCCAGGAGTTCCATCAAGCCGGCCAGGCCTTGGGCATGGGTTTGCTGGTGCCACGTGGATCTTGCCACACATTGCACTGGGCATCTTGGCAAACTGTGGTTTGGGGGGCACCACAGGCACAGAGCGGACCTGTTGGACCTGAACCAGGGTGGAAGCCAGGCGCATGCTCACACCACCAGCTGAGCCGAGGGGACTGGGCTGCCCCTCAGGATCCAGCTCCTCTGGCCGGCGTGGCTGTGGGGCTGCCTGTTCTGTCTCAGAGGACTGGGCATTGCCCTCTTTGGCACTGTCAACCTCCAGGGACTCTACAGGTGACACTTCAGGGAGGGAGCCCTCTTCTAAATGGTCACCTCCAGCCCTCTGGTCTCCCTCAGCTTCTCCGTCTCCACACTCCCGTTCCTTGCTGACCTCCCCTGCTCCTCCTTCAGCTGCTTCTTCTGGGATTCTGCTATCTTCACCATCTCCTTGGTCTTCTCTTGCCTCTTGGTTCGCATCCCCCCTCTGCCCTTTGACCTCATCTTCTCTGCCTCCTTCAGCCTCTTGTTTGTGTACAACTTCCCAGCTCTCTTCAGAAGTTTGGTTTTCCTGGGCCCCATCCTCTGGGTCCCTCCCGGCTTCTCCCTGGGCTTCATCTCCTTCCTCAGCCTCTTCTTCTCGCTCAGTCTTTCCTTCCTTCCCCTGGTCTTTACCCTGCTCGCCTCCTGTTTCCTCCACACCCTTAGCTTCCTCCATACTCTCATCCTCCTGCTGACCTTTGGACTCCTCTCCCTTGGCCTCTGTCTCCTCTCTCTCTTCCCCGCATCTTTCGCTCAAACTGTCAATCACCTTTTGGCTTCCCTCAGCCTCCACTCCGTCCTCACTGGCCTCTGCACCCTCCACTTCACTCTCTGGGCTCCCCTCAGCCTCCTCCCTGATGTCCCCTCTACTTCCAGGCTCAGCCTCCTTGTCCTCTTCAACTTCCCAGAACGCCTGTTCTCCCTCAGCCTGTCCTGGAGCCTCCTGTCTTCCAGACCCTGTTCCCTTTTCCTCTAGACTGCCTGAACCCTCCCAGGTCAGGAGTTCGGGCCCCAGAAGGGGGCTTAGGTCATCATAGGCGCTCAGGAAGACTTCCTCCCCACTTTCCTCCTCTGCTTCAGGCCTGGAGCCAGGAGAGTCCAGGGAACAGCAGCTGGGAGCCAGGACAAACTGCGCCTCATCCAGAGACAGGTCATCCAGGGGTGGCTCCACAGAGAACTCCTCCACCTGTAAGCACAGCATCGTGGCTCAGGACCAGGTGGCCCTGTCCACCCTCTGGATTCCTTAGCACCCCCGAACCCAGCACAGCGCCTCCTTACCTGAGGCCCAACTCCCAGGAGCTCCTCCAGGTAGCCCATCCCAGGGTCGTCCTCCCCAGGGGAGAAGGCTGCTCCTGCTGGTCCTGCCTTGGCCACCTCCCCATCCACCACCCCCACCCACTCGGCCTCTGAGCTGCTTGAGTCCTCTAGGAAGGAGAAGGAATCCTGCACCTCCTGGGACAGGCAGTCCTCCAGGGCAGGGGTCATGTCCGCTGGGCCTGAGTCAGCCAGGGGACCTGGGGCTGGACTTGCCTCCAACTTCTCATCTGTTGGGAGAAAGGTAGTCCCAGGAATACAAAGGTCAAGACCAGCCCTGACCCTTTCCAATGTGAGTCTTCCTAGCATTGCTACAGTATGGGCCCAACATTCCCAGCATAGATACTCCATGTGGCCGACCCTCTCAGACCAATATCCCTAACTATTGGCTTATAGCCACCTTTATTGAGCTCCTACCAGGTGCCAAGCACTGTGCTATACATTTTATAATGCATTATCTTATTTTCTCCATAAAACAACCCTATAATGTAGGGTATTTATCCCCATTTTATACATGAGGAAAGTGAGACTCCGAGAGAATTGTCCACGGTCACACAAACAATGAGTGGCACAGCCAAAATTTGAATCCAAGACTACTTAACTCTATAGCCCTTATCCTTACCCAGTACCCAGTGCTGCCTCAGTACTTCTCATTATTGACACTTCAGCAACTGGAGTCAGAGCAAAGATCAGATCCCAGCTCTGCCACCTCCTACCAAATTGTTTAACCTAAGTCTCAGGTTCCACTGCTGTAATATAAGGATAACAACAATACCTGTGTCAACATTATGAGAAAATGAAATAGCTAATGCCTTCAAAGTCCTTAACAAAGCACATCATAAACTCTCGACAAATGTTAGCTATTAGTATTAATATTATTATTATTACCATCATCTATGATATATTCCCACTTTGTACTTAGTAATCCCTGCTGTATATATCTGACACAGATCCCCATTCTTGGGTATATCAGTGATCTAAGGCTGCCAGAGATCCTCTCTGCAAGAATTTCACACAACCTGATAATATTACTGGATTCCCCCAATCTTGAATCCGGGGAGGCAGCTAAAGATAACCACCCAAAGCCCAGAGCAGATTCCCCAGCATCGGAGCCTCAGCCTAGCGTTCTAGTCCCCTCTCCCAGCCCTGGGTAATCCTTGAATCCTCACCTGGGGGGCCAGGGCCAAGGCCAGGGCCAGAGACAGGGCCAGAGGCAGGGCTTGGCTGGGGCTGTAGGGTGGGGTACTCAAGACCACGGGCAAACCCGGCCAAGGAGACGTTCGAGATGATGCCTGGGGATATGTTGAGCATAGAACTGATGTGTGGTGGGAGGTTGACGTCGTAGGGCTCCGAGATGTGGACGCCGGCACGGCGCTGTGCATGGCTGCTGCCCCCAGCACGGATTGCTGACCGCCCAGGTCGTGGTGTGCCGGGCTCAGAGCTCGTGCCACCCAGTGCCTCCGCCTCGGGCTCCTGTTCACCCTCTGCTGCATCCACAGAATCATTCTCCAAGCTCGCCAGCAGCAGTGGGCCTGGCCGAGGACTGCTGCGTCCCACCAGCCCCTCTGGCTCTGTGGAGGAGAGAGAGGTAGGCAACAGCCTCTGCAAGGGGACTGGACACCTCAGAAAGGCTCTGGAGAGTGCCCTCTGTTTTCTCTAGCCTGGAAGACACCAGGCCCAGCTTCCCTTAGCCGCTACTGCAAACCTTACACAGCCAGCAGGTCAGAGGTCACCCCACCAACATCTACTTAGGAACCCCCTTCCCTCCCTGGAGGTACAGTCACTAGCCTTCACTACCCGCGCCCCGCCCCGACACACACACACATGAGTGCACACCTGTACTCACCATCACTGACCCCAGCCACGGCACTCAGTGAGTCCATGCTCTTGGCTGGCCGCAGACACCCCTTATCAGATTTGTCCTCTGCAAGACAGGGACGTGCGTAGAGCCAGGGCCTGGCACACCCTCAGCAGAGCTCCCCCTACATCTCCCCAGACTTACCCCTGTCCTCAGCCCCCCGTGGAAGTTTACGCTTGGTCTCATGGCCAGAACGACCCAGATTGAAGATGGATCTCCACTTCCTGACCTTCAAAGACCCCTTCCTCCTGGAGGGGATGGAGAAATCACTGCAATTGGAGCCTGGTGGCCAGTGCAGGGGAGGAGGGCCCAGGAAGAAGGCCTTACTTGTGCTCTGCAATCTCTATGATAGTGTGATAAGGCCGCATCTGTGGGGGTCCATCACCAGCCTGCAGGATGCTAGGCAGGTGGTAGGGCAGGGATCGAGGCATAAGGTCCTCGGGGCTGCCTGACACCCGGACCCCTGGAAGTGATCGCCATCCACTTTCCACCTCACCACCTAGGAAAAGAAGAGGAATTGGCCAGCCAGGAACAGCGAGAGGGCTATGGGTACCGAGCTCCTCACTGCACCCTCCCACTCACCAACTACCATGCTAGGGATAGACCTGGAGGCAGACCCTCTGTCTCTAGCTCCTCAAGAGGGAGTCCTCAGGGCCAAAGGGAGCCAGAAGATCCCAGGACATTGGCCCAGCGGGCCGGGGGTGGGAATGATCCTTCACTAGCCTTGAGAACCAGGATGGATGGTGATTAAGAGGTCAAGTTATGCCCTGGACGGAGAGCAGAAGAGGCCTACTCAAGTCCTGACTGCACCATTCTCTCTGCAGGGTCTTCTCCACGTGACCATAAGCAACAACACTTTACGAGACCCAGTTCTGTCATCTGCAAAGCAGGGAGACTGAACTAGATGATCTTGGAGGCTCTCTATAACTCTGACATGACTCCCAGACAGAGAGTGGTGATTTGGTGAGTTGGAAGGACACTGACCAGAGAGAGCCGCACCCTCAAAGAGCTGGTCCACATGTGTGAGGATGAACTCGACGACAATGGACTGCACCCGCACCTCCATGAAGGCTGCTGTCCCATTGAAGCCTGAGGCCTCTATGTCCTTAGACCTGTGGAGGTGTGGAGTTATTCTCCCCCAGCCCCACCACACTTCCCCATTCGAATTCTCCCTAAAAATATCTTATACCCTTTCCCCTGAATGCCATTAACCCCATCTCCACCTCTTAATCTACATGCATGATTCAAGTCTCAAATGGCCACTTCCTCCAGGAAGCCTTCTTGGACACCCTCCTCAGGATTAATCTCTACCTCCTCTGCACACCAGGGTGCCTTGTGTATAACGAATCTCAGGACTTCTTATAGTCTGCCTTGCACCACAGGGAGTGACATGCAGCCCACTTCTCCAAGACATTTGCTCAACAAACGTTTGACAAGGATCCCCCCCACCCCTTCCTGCTCCAGTCCCTGAGCTAAGTGATGCAGTGTAAGATAACACAAAGGTCTGGGAATTTCCTGGCAGTCCAGTGGTTAGGACTCCGTCCTTCCACTGCAGGGGGCACGGGTTCGATCTTTGGTCAGGGAACTAAGATCCCGCATGCCACTCAGTGTGGACAAAAAAGAAAAAAAGAAAGCACAAAGGCTCTGTCCTTAGGGACTTTACTCAAGCTCGGAGAAGGGGCTCACGTGGGTGAGCTCCATCGCACTCAATGTGATCCTGAAACTTCCTGTTCTCACCGGGTGAGACCCCTCTCCAGTGCACCCACACAACCACACCCCATCCTCGAGCAGCTTCCCAGGGGCTAGGCTCTGCCAGGATCCCCACACACGCACCCACCTCAGCAGGTTGGGGGCCCACACGATGGCCAGGTTGCGGGCGTGCATGTTGGTCTGGGCACTCAATGAGGCCATGTGCACCAAGTGCCGCATGAGGAACTCCAGGGTCCTGCAGAAAGGGGGCGTCATGGGGTAGAGCTCACAAAGGGAGCGCTCAGGCAGAGGCAGGATTGAGGTGTGGGAGCAGGAAGAGAAGTGACAAGTCAAGGCCCCAGGTGGAGAGAGAGGCTGGGCTGAGTGGGGTAAGTCAGGACTCTGGGTGGGAAGGAGCCCCACACACCTGTAGTTTGGGACAGGGAGTTCTCGAAGCACCTCTAGGATCTTGACCAAACGGTCAGGTTCCAGTTGCACTGCCACAGCCTCCTGGTTGAAATCAAGGAGCAGGAGTCAGTGACCCAGCGCTGCCCCTGCTTCCTCCCCAGAGTTCTGAGCCAAACTCTCAGAAACAGTCTGTGCTGTACTCCACTCCATCCCCCAGGTTGAATCTTCGAAGCACACTGACGTAGAATTTGGGTCCCACAGGACCTGCCGATGAATCTTGGCTATGCCACTTAATAGCTTTGTGACCTTGAGCCACTCACTGCCACTCTCTGCCTTCGCATCCTCATCAGTAGTGCTCTGGTTCTGGAACACATCAGGTTCCACCCTGTGGGTGCCCCAGGGGCCATGGAGTTGATTTCAAGGTGTCCAGGAAGGCCCATGCCCACCCATTCTGGCCTGTATGGGCTGAATGGCATGCCCTGGTATTCAGGGTCTCTAAGTGATGTCATGCTCAATAAAATGCAACTTAATTTAAAAGTGTTACTCAATTCAAGAGAGCGCTTTTGTCATGTATTTTCTTTTTCAAAAGATGTTGAACACACGATCACAGTTCATGGAAGGGCACGCTTGAAAAAATCATTGACTTCCTAAAAGGGTTCTCATTCCCTTAAATGTAGGGAAGCTCCGGTCTAGGTGATTTCCAAGGGCTTTCCAGCTTCTGCTCTCTGTCTGACCTCTCCTCTCCCCCAATCTCACCCTGCACTGTGTGCACTTTGCAGGGAAAGGAGGAACAATGAAGAGCAGAGGGACAGGGGAGGGCAGAGGTAGCAGGGCTACGAGACTTGTAAGGGAGGGGTCTTTTCATTTTCATGTGGTCTCTGTCATGCAGGATCCCTAGAACTCGGTCTGGCATTGGACACATCTGGGATGCCAAAACCACAGAGGTCACCCTCAGCCTTCTCTTCCCCCCACCCCGCTGTCACTCAACTCACAGCAAACTTGTCATAGAGCCGGTAAGTGAGCAGGGGGTCTGGCAGCTCTCTGAAATAGGCCTTGCACAGGGAGGAGACGCAGTGAATGTCCTGAAGGTAAACATCTCGCCGCAGGTCTGGCTTCCGCTCAGCCTCAAACTCCTGCCTGGGGAGGTGCAGAGTGGTCAAGAGTGGTGACGGTCTGGGGAGATGGAGGGACCCTCACCTACATTCAATCTATGATTTGAGGGACCCTCACCTAGGGAGAGCTGTAGAGATGAGCTCCAGGCAGGGTCAAGGGTCAACATGTATGAATCTTGGAAGGAAGAGGTTGGGGGCGTGTGTATACGTGAGGCAGCAAGTATAAGGCGTTGTGTCTGTCAACGTGCAGAGTGGATGTTGAGATGGGTAAGTGGATAGGTGAATGGATCTATGCATGAACAAGGGTACATATCAGGATGTAGAGTCGGTGTGAGTAGCAATGTAGGGGCATGTAGGAGTCGGTAGAAGTGGGGGAATGAGCCTAAATGTGTGTTTCTGGGTATGTGTAAAGATGGAGCAGTGTAACTCTCAGAAGGGAACATAAGTGTAAATCTTCATGACCTTGGATTAGGCAACAGTTTCTTGGATATGACACACCAAAAGCACATGCAACCAAAGGAAAAAAATAGATCAATTTAACATCAAAATTACAAACTGTTGTGTACCAAAAGACCCTATCAAGGAAATGAAGACAACCCACAGAATGGGAGAACATATTTGCAAATCATAGAGTTAATAAGTGTCTAATATCCAGAATACATAAAGAACTCTTACAACTCAAAAGACACAAATAACCTAATTTTTAAATGAGCAGAGATTTGAATAGACATTTCTCCAAAGATACACAAATGGCTAATAAGCACATAGAAGGTGTTCGACATAATTAGATATTAGGGAAATGCAAATACACATGAAATATCACTTCACACACATTAGGGTGGTTATAATCAAAAAGACACACATTAACAAGTGTTGGCTGGGATGTGGAGAAATTGGAACCCTCATACATTGCTGGTAGGAATGTAAAATGATGCAACTCCTATAGAAAACAGTTTGGTAGTTTCTTAAAAAGTTAGACATAGAGTTACCATATGACCCAGAAGTTCCACTGTTAGGTATATACTCAAGAGAACTGAAACCATATGTCCACACAAATACTTGTACACAAATGTTTGTAGCAGCATTAATCATAACAGCCAAAAGGTGGAAACAACCCAAATAGCCATCAACTGATGAATGGGTAGACAAATGTGATAATGCCACACAATGGAATACTATTCAGCCATAAAAAGAAATGAAGTACTGGTACCTGCAACAATATGCACGAACCCTGAAAACATGCTAAGTAAAAAAAGCCAGACACAGAAATTTACAATTATATGATTCCGCTTATATGAAATGTCCAGAATAGGCAACTCCATAGAGACAGAAAGTAGACTAGCGGTTGCCAGGGGCTGGGGGAGAAGGGCAATGTGGAGTGACTGCTACGGGGTACAGGGTTTCTTTTGGGGTTGATGAAATGCTCTGGAATTAGATAACGGTGGTTGCACAACCTTGTAAATGTACTAAAAACCACTGAATTACACATATTTTTTGAATTATACATTTTTAAATGGTGAATTTTATGGCATGTGAATTATATCTAAATTTGTTTTTAAAGCTGGGTGGGTGCAGGTGGGAGGGGAGGTGTGTGTGTGTGTGGGTACATGCGTGTGCACACACACATGCATGCATGCAAGCTAGCCTGTGGGGAGTGTGGGGCATGGTGTCAACCTTTCCCGAGGAGACTAGAGCTCCTCCCTTGGACAGTATCTATCATTTATGTTTCCTTCTCCCCAAATCCCCTCACCCCTATGGTTCCTGGCCTCCTGGCCACAGAGCCCTCCCCTCACTGCCTGACTCACCGGAGCTTCTGGATGTTGGAAGAGACCCCTGAGAGGCGGTAGATCCCATCCACCACTCCATACTCCTCCACAAACTCTGCACAGCTCCTTAGCACCTGGGGCACTGGGAACACAGATGGGGCAGAGAAAGAGAAATCAGAAGGTCTGGGAGGTCAGAGACTACAGGGGGTCTGAGAAATGGATGTGTCAGGGAAGGGGGCTTGGGAAGACTGAAGGCAAAGCTCGTGGAATAAAAACTTGTCAGAAAGATTCTTGCAGGACATCAGGTCCAGCCTGCCAACCCGTTACAATCTCTCTGCCCATTGGGTCTAGCGTCTCGGCATAAACTCCCCCAGTAAGGAGGAGCTCACTGCCTCCCCAGACTGCCCATTTCTGTTAGAAAGTTCTGCCTTTGTTGACCTGAAATTCTCTCTCTCTGTAATTACTAGTTGCTATTACAGAAATTTTAAAGGGACAGCGATGTGATTGCAAGAGGACTCAGGGTGAAGGACTGGTCTCGAAAGCGCGTTTATGTAACACTTTACATAAGATAAAGGAACGTTAGCTCTTGCAACCAAAATGGAACAGAGCTGATGGGCATTATTGTGAAGCACCTCTTCTGGTGAGCGAATGCATGGATCTTAGATCTGCCATAGGAAGGTACATGAAATTGTGACAGACCTTCAGACAGGTCAGTTCAGGAGAGAAACAACTATATGCCAAGCACTATGCATTAGACATAAAAACTGAGGATCGTAGAAGTAATGAGTGTGCAGTATCACCCAGCTAGAGCCAGCATTCAAATCCAAGAGTGCAAAAAGTTGTATTCTCTCTCCCTTCTTCGGAGCCCTTCCCAGTTACTAGACTGTAAGCTCCTTAAGGACAAGATCTAAGTGTGACCCATCCTGCTGTTCCTCATCTTATTTGTCATGGTGTCTCAGTTGTGGGAAATCCTCAGAAACCGTGTGTTGAATCTCATCTCCACAAGGCCACATAGTTATCTCTCTAAAGCACTTCCATGCTTTACTTCTTTTTTTTTTTAAGCACTTCCATGCTTTAAATCCTTTGCTATGTACACATTCTGCTCCACCCCAATCTTCAATGCTTAGCTTACAAACACAGAATAAAATAGAAGCTCCTCAACATGGTATACTGTATAAGACCTTTCACAAACCAGGTCCAGCTGCCATTCCAGCCTTAGCTCCAGACAGCTCCCCCAATAAATCCTATGATCCAGCACTTTCCTACTCCCTGAACAAGCCTTGGTACCATCACTCATGTTTTCCCTTGCCTGGAAATGCCCTCCTCTCTGTCTCTGCCTGGTGAGCCCCTATGCATTCCTCAAAACACACTTCAGACATCACTTCCAATTCTGAACCCTTCGCTTACATCCGTATTATACTTCCCAAGGTCCTTTGTTTATATCTGTACATAGTACTTATTGTACTTTGTTATGATTTGTATATTTTGTATCTATACCTTCTGACAAATAGTAACATCCTCCCCAGCGTCTAGCACAGTGTTGAAACAGAGCAGGTGCTCAAAAGATGCTTATTAAATTACTCAGTGAATTAGTCAATGAACTGGAGCTTTAATAGAGAATATTGCCTAAGACAAAACATTGAGTCCAATTAACTGAGACTCACCAGAGAAATTCCTGTCATGTGTTAGTGACAGAAAAAGCTGTGCTTCTCCTAAGCCACCTATTTTTTTCTTATGGGCTTTATGAATTTCATACCTGATTATGTTTACCTCTTAAACTACCAGGAAGCTCAGAGCCCATATCTTGGAACCATATAGAACCACCTGAAATGCATTTCTAGGTACTGATCTTACCCTTCCTGTTTTCCCTTCAACTCAATTCCTTCAGTCATTTTTTCTTTTTGTAAAGTTTTGTGTTTTGCAAGTCATCCATCTCAGGCTCTTTGTGGAATTAAGTAAGTTAGAAATACAGATTGAAGAAAATCAATAAATCCATCAAACACTATTTTAAACCCTCTTTATATGACCTGGGGTCCACACCCTTTACCCTCCTGCACCCCAGAGCCAGGATTTGGGTGAGACAAGGAAAGCATCAAGGCTGCAAAATTTAAGCACTCACTCTTAGGGTTGCGCAAGTGCCAACTGTGCACATGCACGATCTTGAGAGTGAATGCCTCCTTAAGAAAGAAGCACCTAGGACTTCACTTGCCTGGCCCTGAGTGTGAGAGTTTCCTTACATTTTGCACCCTAGTCACCTCTCCTGCCTCACCTTAGTCCTGGCTCTACGGTTCACCATCCATCCCTTCAGGACCTCTGCCCATTTGCCAGGGTCCCCTGACCTCAGGTTCCCAGCACTGAATGAAGAGATGAGGCAGACCTTCCTGGTTCAAGCTGTTGCTCTACTCTTGGGTGAATAATGCTACCCCAACTCTTTCGGCCATCACTCTGTTGACTCATAAATAGTTCGCTGTCACCTAAACCCCAGGTTGTTTTCACAGTAACTGCAATCAGTCCAGGTCTTCTCCATCCCATCCTTCTCTGTTGACTTTGAGTCTCCACAGGAGGCCTTTGAAGAAGGCATGCCTTTAAGGAAGGCATTTGAGAGCCTAAGGAGTCAGAGCCATAGAGGAAATGGGTCAAGGAGATGGGAGAAGAGATAATGGGATCAGAGGGATGGAGGAGTCAAGGAGACAGAGATAAGAGAAATGGGGTCAGAGGTAAAAGTTAGAGACATAGTTGGGGTGGTAGAGTCAAAGGGTGGGTCAGGGAGGAGGGCCTGAAGCTTAGGAAACTGGAGAATTGGAAACCTGAACAAGATCTCAAAGAGAGAAATATTAGGAAAAGGAAGAACTCAACTCATATAAGGGCTCGGGGAGGAAGAGACCCACCTAGGGCAAAGAGCTGGGAGAGGGTGCTGAGATGGAGCGAAGCTGCAAGGATGGGGGAAACCAAGATAATCAGGGAGGATAAGTTAACCACAAACACAGCTCTCCTGGCCTGGGCTTTCATTTTTGCTGGATCTTGGCTTAAAGAGAGAAGCCATCACTGGCCTCTCTCTGTCCTTCCACTTTCCACCTGTCTATGCTAGGAGGAGCTGGGAGAAGGGGAGACGGCTGCCACTGCTGCTCTGGTGCCCAAGGTACTCCTCCCCCCTTGGACTCAGGTGAGGTTCTGGTGAAGGGCAGGAGGTGCTTGGCTCTCTCTCTCTGGGATTCACTAGGATCAGGACCCAGCAACCAGATGCCTATCCCTTCCGGAGAACATGTCCCTCACCTTCTAGGAATGCCGACAGAGGCCAGGAAGGGATACAGGAGTGGGATCTGGGCTGGCTGTGAGTTCAGTGTCTCAACATGAGGTTGGCTGGGGGTCCACAGGGAAGGACAGCGCCAGGATGAGGAGGCTGAACTGAGGGTTTGCAGAGAACTGGAAGAACATCAGCCCCAATTAAATCATGTGGCCCTCACACAAGAGCCGTCATTCTCAAGAGGCATCCCTTGTAAAGGAGTCAACCCCACACTGGCGGCTGGGCTGTGCCCTGTTAGAAAAGAAAGAAAGGCACAGAGAAGCCACTTCGGCTGTTTAACACCCTTCCTTGGGGCCTGGGCTTTCCCTTAACTGAGGTCAGTGGGATGGGGGCCTCTGGGGGAGGAGAAAAGGGGAAGGAGGTGTCTGGGGACACAGGGGCGGGGCTAAGAGCAGGAAATGAGCTGGGAACCACCATCACCCTCCCTCCACTGCAGGCGCACAGCCCAGAGCAGAGGACAAAGAGGAAATGACAGATTGGGGTGGAGGTGGGGGAGAAATCATGCCCTTCTTTGGGAGGAGGTCGAAGTACCAAAAAACAAGCTGGGCTGGGCAGTCAGGATACCTGCGTTCAATTCCAAATCAAATCAAGAAATGTTTTTGAGTGTCTACTCCACACCAAGCACAGCTGGGAGCCAGTGTTGTCCCTGGTCCTGGGCGTTTCCAAGCGCCCTCCAAGGTAACTCAGGGAGGATGCTTTCCACAGACAGTTCTCACCCCCACCCTCCTTTGTACCCTCTACCCCCATCTTCACACCAGGCCTCAGGCCATCTCTCTTACGGTTCTGGTGTTCCCATTTTAGCAGCTTCTCCCCTCACCTTCCACTTTGAACCTGTTTCTCCTTTGCACAGAGAAAACCAGAGAATCAGAGAAACTGAGGGAGGGGACTATCCCCACCCTGCACCTGTGGCCCAGCAAGGCTGCAGAGGGATCAGAGCCCCATAACCTCGTCTCCTCCAACCAGGAAACACCCATCCTCCCCATGTGCCATCCTCAGGCTCTCCAGGGGCCCTTCTCCTGTCTTTTTTCATTCAGACCTAAGGACCATCCATGCCCCTTCAGCCACTCATCTCCTGACCCTGTCCCCTCAGCCTTCCTCTCCTGTCCCCCAGCTGTCATCTTCTCACCTCTGTTTCTTCTACCTCTCCTGGGTCTCCAGTCTCTCCCTCCTCTCCTCTCAGTGCTCCCTCGGTGCCCCCATTCTCATCACCAGTCTCTTCACCCCCAGGCAGTCACACAAGGCTCTTTGCTGAGCCACATTTCCTGCCCTGCCTGCTCATCAGCTTCCTGGGGGTGACCCCAAGCCACTGCCCCTTCTCCATGAGCTCCTGGAAGCTGCTTCTGTACCCTCAGCCCAGATCAGGCTGGAGAAGCTCCACGCCTCCCCCTCCACCCAACAGCAGCTCCGGGTTGGCCTCCTTACCCTCCTGGCCTGAGTGCTGCAGGTGCTCCTGCAAGTCACACCCAAACACCCGCTCCTTCGAGCTGCCCTTCTTCTTTCCTTTCTGCCGAGACTTCATGGCCGGAGCCCCAGGGCTCTGGCCCGGCCACCTCTGTCCCCTAAGACCTTTGCCCTACTAGTCCCCCATGGGATCCCAAGCCAGCCTCTGGGCTTGGCCTGGCCCCAGGGGGGCAGGGCTCGGAACTGGGGGTGGAGGGTGGCCTGGGCAACGGGCAGCAGCTCCTGCCTCTGGGGCCCCGGCCACACGGAAGTGGCTGTGGAAGAGGAAGCTGCCAGGACCCCGGCAAGAAGTTGTGTCTCGTGGCCGGGCCTGGCACTCGCCCTTCTCGCCCTGCTCAGCCCTGGGGGGCAGGAAGCTGTGCAGCTCCTTAAACCCGCTTCCTGTTAGAGCATCTTTGCAACCACAGAGCTGGGGTGGGGGAGGTAGCTGACATTCACATCCTCACCCATTGCTGGGCCTCCACTCATTGGTCAAGAGGAGGTGATGTCAGAGCCCTGGGGTGGGCGGTAGCGCCTGCGGCGTGAGCAGGTGACTGACACCCTTGGAGACCAGAATTCTGGGGTCTGAGGTGGAGACCCGAGACTTGCCTAGGAGCAGAGCAACACAGGGCTGTGCAAGGCATACCCAGGAGGGGGTATGCCCAGGCTTTGGCCCTGACCAGCCTGTAGTCTCAGTCAAGTCACATGACTTTGCTGAGCCTCAGTTTCAACACATATAAAAAAATGAAGAGAGTGAACTAAGATGATCTTTAAATCTTTCCAACTCTAACATTCTGTGGAACTCATTTGAATTTTGGGTTCTTTGACTGTAAAAAGTTTACACTGTCGTCTACTTTCCAGGCCTGTTGTAGTGAGACTCCAATACAATACAGGATATAAACCACTGCCAACTAAGGCACTGCCTGTCCTGGAAGGGCTTATAGTTCCACTGTCCGACCTCGACTCTCAGAGATGGCTGAAGGTCTTGTGGAGGCCGTTTCTTTTCCCCCGTCCCCCATATAGTTCCAGGCAAACTAACTCCTCCGCTACTTGGGACCACAAGGAGGATGGTGCTGAGACAGACAGCACTGAGGTTCAGGACTTACACAGTCCAGGGAGCAAGACAGGAACCAGAAAGAACAGGTTTTATCTGTTTATTTAAAAACAGAATATCTTTTTTATGTACAAATATGAACATATTTACACAAAATATACATACTAGAATTCCATATCTTCAGTTTCCACATCCAAAGTCCTGGGCTGGCTGGAGAGCAGGGGATGAGAGTCTCTCCTTTGGTCCAGAAATCCAGCAGAGTTCAGGCTGAGCAGGGTTTGGGCACTAAATCTAGATATTCTGGTTCAATGTATTTGGGTGGGGCAGGCAACAATGGACCTTATCTAATCCCAACCAGAGAAACTGCTGGAAGAACCCCAAGTTAGTAACCCTGAGACCCCTGGGGAAAAGGAGACATTCTTCCTCCCAGCAGCTCCTTCACCTCCCTTGGTCTATAATCACTATTCTGTCTCCCCTACACCACAACAAAACCAGGAGCCCTTGTCACCAAGTCCTAGCAGCGCCCCCACCAAGGGATCACAAACAACTGTGGATACAACTAAGAAAACATGAGGCTAGGGGAAGAACTGAGGAACCGCTAGAGCCAAGGACCCTACCTACCCTCCCATAGCCAGTAACTGAGGGGCGCACACCCCTCCTTCAAACTCCATCAGCTCTTAGGCTCCCTCCCAAGAGCCTGCCTAGATTAAGATGCCTTAGATGGAGCACCTTTCAGAACCACAGGAATTAACCCCCCTGGGGTAGGACCTGAGCAAGGTCTAGCTTTGTTGAATTCTTGTATAGGCTGATGTCACTTTAAGCAATCCTTGCAATAATAAATGTCCAGATGAATCAAAAGTTTTTAAAAAGTCTTTTCTCTTATTAATGCGTTTGGGGCAATAGTCCTTAAAGAAGCTCCACTGTGCAGGTTTATTTACAGCAAATATGTACCTGCAGCAGGCCCAGAGGCCACCAGAGGGCGAGGGTTTCTTCTGTAACAGTTTGAGCCTCTGGCTGACCCCTAGGCCCGCTGCTTTACACTTGCCCTGACAGCTCCCAAGTGGTGGGAGCCCGGCTCCCTCACTCAGGAGGCCAGATTCCAGCTCCAACTATGCCCGCACACCTGGACATGGCCCACAGTCTCCACCTTCCGTCTCCAACCTCTGCATCATTAATACTGCTCTGGGGTCTGAGGAAAACACCTGCATTTTACAGGCAAAGGTCACACAGCCACACGACACACAAATCGCTCCCCCGTAGCGTTCCCCATGCAGCCACTGAACCCTGTGGCACACACACCACGGTTCACTTGGACTCTGATGTGACAACACAACGCACACCGTGGGCACAGTCACCCCTCCGCGCACACACAGTGCACACTCAAACAAGCACAAATGCACGCACAGTGACCTGCACACGCTGTGGGAGGGACTCAACAAGCGGAGCCCTTTCATCATCCAGCAGAAGGACTGGAGGAAAAGGTCGAGCAGTCAGTGGGGTGGGGAGCATCTTCCTCAAGAAATGAGGTGTGTAGGGAGGCTCCCCGGGGATGAGCTGAAATCTTCCATGTCAGCAGAGGGAGCCAGGCTTAGGGGACGGGGGCAAGCCTGGGTCAGACCAGGTGCCCCCGCCCATTGATGTAGATGCCATTGCCCGTGGGCTTGGCCCGCAGGGTCCCATTCTCCTGAACAAAATGGTTCATGGCCTGTTTGATGCCTTCATCCTGATCTTCCTCCTCCTCTGTCCGCCCAGAGCCTGGAGACAGCAGTTCAGTCTGTGTTTCGATCTCCCTCACTGTGGTCAGCGTGGAGTAACTGCGGCCCTCTGCCTCTTCGCTCTGGAGACCAAGGGCAGAGGGCAAGTCAGGAACCAAGGCGGGGCAGCCAGACATGAGGGGGTCGGCTGGGGTATGCTGGGGTCAGAGGTCAGGCACAAGCAGGGGTTATGGTTGCTCAACGGCTCAGAGGTGGGGGGCCAGGAATGAATGTCTGGCCTGGGGAAGGGGAGACTAGGGAGCAAAGGCATAGCGGGGCGGGGAGGGGATGGGATGGGGCAGCGTGGGTCTGAGGTATCAGGGACCGGGGAAGGGGCAGCTGACGCACCACATCGGGGACCCGGAGAGGGGCCTGAGGAGAGTGGTAGGGACGCCGGTGGGGCCGGGGGCCTCACCATCACAGAGCAGCTACTGTTGTCCTTGAGACTATCAGGGTGGCCCTCGGCTCTCAGCCCTACACTCTCCTCCGGCTGCAGGGCCCGGACATGGGGGAGGAGTCAGAACAGGGCTCAGCCTCTTGGCCTCTATCCTCCCCCCAGCCTCCCCCCCAATCACCTTTCCCCCAACCTGACCTGGCCGTTCTCTCCTCGATGCAAACATCCTCATTTCCCCCACCCCTACCCTCTTCCCACCCTAATCCCACCCTGAAACCAGTGCTGATGGTGGCTTCCCACAGCAACGTCGAGGCCAGTGCTGAAGGGGGCCTTCTGAAGGAGCCCAGCAAACCCAAAGCAGCGCCAGACCTGCTGCGGCTGAGTCAGCGGCCAGACCTGGGGGCGGGCTGCGCTTCTGGTCCGCAGAGGGGCCCCGGCCCCAAGAATGCATCCAACCTCGGCACACACCTGGTTCTTGGGGTCCGGATGATGGGAATGCAGCCTCCGGATGGAGTTCTCCCTGGTCAGGGTCAGCTCCTCCTCACTGGGAAGACACCCCCTGGTCAGGAGCTGAGGGTAGTGGTAGCCTCCCAAGGTGAACCTAGCCTGCCCGAGCCTATGTGAGCCGGGGCTGGAGGGTGTGGGCGCTGGGTTGTCCCTGCAAGTGTGAGTGAGTGGCTGTAGGTGGCGGTGCAGCTACAGAGCGTGTGTGTGCCCATGTGGTACTCGTGCATGTGGATCTGACCCTCAGTCAGGCAGCGTGGCCCCCCTCATCCAGCTGTGACCCAGGCCCCAAGGCCCTTCTCATCTCCCAGAAGGCTGGCTCTGCCTACCTCTGGTCCACAAGCTCCTCAGATGTCAGGCCGCCCAGTCTCCTCTCGCTTCTCGGTCCTGGCCCACCTCCTGGCCCACTCTACCCGCCCAGGAGTGGCCAGTACTCACTATTTCTGGGTCATCTGCTGGGCCTTGCGCCGATGGTATCGGGACATGAGCACCACCACCACCACCAGAAGGCAGAACAAGAGTGCAGCGATCACACCCACCACCACCACGGAGGCCGACACCAGATCCACCTGCTTCCCTGTGGCATCCTGGGGGTCTGCTGGAGACAGGCCACTGTCTGAGGCAGATGCCCAGATCCCTGACCAGGCCCCGGACTCCACAGCCCCCCACGCACTGTCCTCACAAAACAAGTCCCAAACCACCCCCTCAGCCTGGCCCTCTGCAAAATACATGCAGTCCAGCCCCCTCCAAATATCTACTCTCCCAATTCACTCTCTGTGTCTTGCTCCCTGTCCCCCCACCAGGCCCCTGGCCCAGGTCCCAGCCTCTGCCCCAGTGCTTACCAAGAACAACCACAACCACCTGAGAATCCCTTGAGGCGAGCTCATTGCTGACGTGGCAGACGTAGGTGCCACTGTGCTCAGTGGTCAGCGGGGGGAAGCCCAGGGTATCTCCTTCTGCTCGTACCCCACTGGGCAGAGGCCCGTCCAGCCTGGAGGACAGGGAAGCTGATGGGTGCTGGCTGGGGCGGGCTGAGACTGCCACGACCCAACGTGCCCGGGCAGCTCTCCACCTCCCTCCCCCATGACGTCACCCAGAGCCACCGGCTGTTCCCACGGTGCCCCTCCTTCCCCTAGGCAGGTCTAGGCAGAGGTCCCTTCTCCCTGCCGCCCAGCCTGACCCAGGCACCCACACACACACTTGGGGAAGATCCACACGTGTGCCGTCCCACAAGCTCCATAGGCATCACGTCATCCCGCACTAGGTACCAGGTCCACACGGTATATAAAGTCCACACAACAGGACTGTCCCTTCCTATCGGGGCTCAGATGTACTTGGACAATGTGACTGCATGCCCCAGCACCCACGAGGTTTCATGGCAGGATACATGAACACAGCCCCAGGCACAAGGCCACGTGCATGTCTCATCTGCTCACATGTGAGCCTGTCATGGGCTCACACACACGTGCCCCTGACCCCTCCCTGATTGTCTGGCCATCTCAGACCCTGAAAAAAAGCCAAGGAACTGGCAGAGATGGGTGGGTGCTTCTGAGGTGCTAGCAACCTGGCAGTGGCTATAAGAGTGTTAGTTTCACAACAGTCACAGTCAGCTGTATCTTTTGGTCTTATTCACTTTAGGCACTTACATAAATATATAAAGTATTAACATTGAAATGCTGTATTATATTTCACAATTTTAAAGTTAAGGAAAAAAAAAGCCAAGGACTTATCAGCTAATTCCCTGCCAATTACCTACACTCCCAGGTGCAAGCCAATAACAATGTTTGGTGACCATGCATATTCTTGCATTGGTCTGAACATGTGCCCCAATTTATTTGGGGTTCAGAATATATTGTCCCAGCCCACAGTGAGTACGTGCTAGTCCTGAGGGAAAGACCCTGGTCCCAAGCTAGGACCTTACCGTGTCCAGTTGTACGAGGGAGGGGGCTGCCCTTCACTCAGGCACTTGAGCACAGCTCCTTCTCTGCCAACCTGCCACAGATTTTGGTCTTCAAGGCCCCTCACAGAGGCCTCAGCAAGGACTGGAATGGAAAGGTGGAGGAGAAAGAATGGAAATGATGCCTTTGATCATGCTCTTCCTCAAAGGGCCCCCACCCCAGGCCCCACTTTGCCTGGAATAGCCTCCCCTTGCCCTTCTCCATCCTACTCATCTGCGGCCCAAGCTAGCCCAGCCCCACCTTACTGACAGCTCCCTCCCGTCTCTCTAAGTTCAGAGAGCCCACATGGGTTTACCTGTGCAATGAGCCTATAAGTCCCTCTGCACAGCAATGTGGCACACCTTTTCTGACTCCCCCGTGGTCCGTAGCATAGCGCTAGTCACAGAACAGGTGCTCAGCAAACACTCCCTGATTCATCAAAGGCTTAACCATCCTACTAGTTCATTCATTTCTTTTTTTTTTTTTTTTTCTTGGCTGTGTGGCGCAGCTTGTGGGATCTTAGTTCCCCGACCAGGGATCGAACCCGGGCCTTTGGCAGCAAAAGCATGGAGTCCTAACCACTGGACCACCAGGGAATTCTGGTTCATTCTCTTCTTTCACAAACATTTGTTGAGGACCTACTTTGTGCCAAATGCTGGGTTAGTATGAGTAGAAAACAGTGCTATCCTCCAGAGAGGCTCAAAGTCTAATGCCAGGAAAACAGTATCGACTGTCGACCGAGCACCTTCTATGCACTAAGCACTATGCGAGAGGCTCTGCATTCGTTCAGAACCCTGTAAAGTTGATATAATAATACTCCTTCTCTTGATGAAGAAAATGAACCTTAATAAGATTGAACAACAGCTGGTAAATAGCAGAACTAGGGCCCATCCTAAGTCTATCTGTCTTCAAATCCTAAACTGTCTATTTTACAAAATGCTTTTAATTCCATGTTTATATCTGATTCTCCCAACAACCCCTGAAGCAGGGCCAGCTCCTTTGTAAACAGAAGGACACCAGGTCAGAGAGTGATTTGCCAAGGTCATCTGGGATGGGCTCCAGGTCTTCTACCTTGGACTGGTGCTCTGTCAGCCATACAAGGTGGCCTCCAGGACCCAGGCTGGCCAGACTGGTGTGGCTTAGGGTCTCTCACTATCTCACCAATCCTCTTGGAGCCCATGGGGGCGCCCTACCCAAGATCCAGGTACTCACAGGCCACTTGGAGGATGTGGGTGATCCTTTGGTCCTGGAGCAGGCCAGGGTGGGACACCACGCAGGTAAGTGGCTGTCCATTCATGCTGCGGCTGGGCACCAGATGGAATTCTGAAGTGACAGCAGCTGAGCGAGAGTGCGTGAAAGAGCGGCTGGATGTTGTACCCTTGACCTCTGTGTCCCAGGTCACGCTGGGGGCCGGGCTACCCTCTGCTGTGCAGGAAGCTGCCAGTGTCAGGCCCTGGCCCTCTTCTAGTGCTGGACCAGGATTCAGCGAGGGAAGGGGAGGCACTGCAGATTGGGGGGAGGCAGAAGTCACAACCTTTACAACCCCTGTCAGGAGGCCCCGCCCCATCCCAGTTCAGTCTTGCACAGGTACAAAGTTTCAGGCCCCTTTTTCTTCTTTTATTTCATCAACAAAGATGCCAGATGAGTGGTAGCATTTCAGCGGACTTTGTACCTTTCTCCAATGCTTGAATTTTTTACAATAAGTATGGGTCATTTTTTAAATGAAAATAATGAAGTAATTAAAAAACTAACCACATAACATCTAGATAATAATAATAATAGCCACCATTTATTAAGCACTTACTATGTGCCCAGAGTTGTGCTACACACTTTACAAACGTCTCTTTTAATCTTGTCAACAAACATGAAGCAGGTATTACTATCTGTGTTTTACAGCTGAAGAAACTGAAGCTCAGGGAGGTTAAATGATTTATTCCAGATCATTAGCTATTAGGTGGTGAAGCCAAGATCCACACCCAGATTTTTCTACCAAGGCTGGTATTACTAACTTCCATGTGGATAAAGGGAAACTATAAAGGCCTTCATTTATTTTTATCTTCATAACATTAACAGTCCAAGCACAGAATGGAAAAGACTTAACTTGACCATAAGTCTAGGGCATCCGTGCAAAGTGGTGGTTTAAAAGGTGATTGTGGTCTCCAACCACATTCACTGAAGGTCCAGATCAGGAAAGGTCTCAGCCCCACTGGTCGTGCACAGACCCACTGGTCATAGCTGGGTCTGCATGTCCACGTCTAGGCACCACATTCTAAAACCATGGAGCCCAGGGTGGTGAATGAGTGTCTTTAGTAGAACTGTTGCAGAAACCTGTACGTTTAGCTTGAAGAAGAAGAGATTTGGGTGGGGCATGACAGAGGTCCTCAGCTGGTGGAAAGGCTGTCGTGCAGAAGGGAGAATAAGCCTGTGCCATCTTGCTGGGGAGGGTGAAAGTAACCGAGAGGGAGATTTCAGATCAGCAGAAGGAAGAACAGCCTAATAACGTGGATTCTTCCCCAAGGCTGACCAAGCAGTATCAAGCTTTTGGGGTCACTTGGAGAGAATTTCTGGATTGGGGTTGGGGGGGCTGGCTAAATGAAGCTCCCTCATCCCTACAGGGCCCCACCTCTTCTTCCTGTTCCGCCTCTGCCCCCTCCATCTCTGCAGTCTCCATCTCTGCATCCCCCCCCCCCACCGCCTCCAGCTTCTGCCCTCCAAGACCCGGGGCCTGAGGACCTGGTGCTTCTGCACACACAGCACCCCCGCCCCCATGCCCAAGGGGCCCCACTTACCCAGCACGCGGAGCCGAAGCCGCGCTTGGAAGCTGCCGGCAGGGAAGGTACTGACGCGACACTCGTACTCGCCCTCGTCCGCCTGCACCGCGTTGCGCAGAAGCACCGCACCGTCCAGGGGGTTCCTTGGGGGAGGCGGCTCTTCCACGCGGCCCTCGTAGGCTGAGCTCACGTGCAGCCCGTATTTAGAGTTCAGAAGTGCCAGCTCCTGGCCGCCCTCGTCCGCATCCACACGAGCCCACGCCACTTGCTCCACCTGCTCGCCCGGGTCCCCTCGGTAGAAGCAGGGCAGTTTTGCGTCCTGGCCCAGCACCACGGTCACCAAGTCCGAGGTCTCCAGCTCGCCGGCCGGGCACCGACCTGCAGGGGGGCAGACAGAAGCAGCCAGGATTAGGGGCGCTGCCAGAGCGGGGGGAACACTTATCCACAATGATAATGTCCGCAAAGGCAGCCCGGAACTCCCGGAGCACTTTATGCTTTCAAAGCGCGTTCATTCCATGACCTCATTAGATCCACAAAACATTGCCAACAGGCAGGCGTTATTATCGCCGTTTAACAGATGAGAAAACTGAGACTCAGAGACAGGAAGTGACTTGCCTAAGGCCACACAGGTGGTACATGGAAGAGTCACACACTCTCTCAGCCCAGGATTGTATCCTGAGCAATTGTAAGGTGGGGGCTATAACAGGAGGAGAGACCCAGCCTCTGCCCTCAGGGAGCTCAGGGAAATGGATTTTGTGCACACAAAGACGGGAAGCCACGGACAAACTTTTACAGAAGGCTCAACCTACCAAGGGGGGGAAAAGTGAATGCTTTCAGAAAGTGTGGCCAGGAGCCAAGGCAAGGGTCGAGAACAGTTGGTGTCTGGGATGGGGCATGTAGTGTAGGAAGGGTCCAAACCAGCAGGCCCTTCGGAACAGTCTTTTCATGGCTTCAAGATGAGAGACCTGGATTCCCAGAGAGAAGAAGGTATCCTGTGTGGGAGGAATGGCACAAACCAAGGCTCAGAGACAGGAATGAGCAAGTCACTGAAGACAGAAAGGCCCCAGGTCAGAGGCCCAGAGATACGAGGTCAGGACAGACACACATGACAGGGTCAGAACCGTGAGCCAGAATCGGAGGACCAGAGATAGGGACCAGTGACAAAAGGCGAGTGTTTTGTGTATCGACAAGGAACAGTATGAAGCACTAAGGGGTATCTATCATGTAGCCTTATCTGCAAAGAAGGATGCATTTCCTGCACTCATAGAACCTGAGCTCTATTCTGGAAGAAGAGATATGTATGGAGACAGCTATGGAAACACTTATGATGGTTTCTGATTTAGTGCTTAGTGGTGTGTTGCAGGTTAGTCGTGGGATGGGACAGTCACAGTGGTCCCGAGTCACATGGGAGGGGCTCATGCATGAGTTGGGTAGAATCAGAAGGGGATGAGACCTGGAAAGGGGTCCCAGGTAAGGGACCAAGGTGGGCAAACCCCAAGGACGTGGAGAGGCTGGCTGGTTCAGGAAGCAGAGAGGAGAGGACAAAACTAAGGCAGAGGGTGTGTGTTGAGCAGGAGCAGGACATCTGGTCAGAGCAAAATCATCCAGGACCTTCCATACCAGGCAAAGGAATTCAGAGTTGGCCAAGATGAAATAGGGAGTCACTAAAGCATGAAGCCAATGGGCATGTGCCCTCAGACTAGAAAGTAGGGAGACTGGGGACAGGAGACCCACCAGGACCCTGCAGCTGCCGTCCTGCTGAGAGGACGGGACAGTTCCAGGGGAAATTTGGCAGGATTTGGTCACTGACCAGAAAGAGAGAGAAAAGACTCAAAGACAACTCCTAGGTTTCTAGGATAAGTAACTTATGAGGGAGGCATGGCCGGGGAATCTCATGGCTGGGAAGAAAGAAATTTGGAGTTGTGGAATAAAGCGTGTGAAACAGAGGGCTGGGGGCTGAGGGCTGTGGACAGAGTGAATGCTCTCTGGGATGGCAAGAGTTCCTTGAGTTGGAATGCATATCCAGCAATTCCCAAAAGTTCAAAGCTCCTGCCTGTGGCCAGCACTTCACACACCCTGCTGGCCCTCACCTTGCTCACACTGTGCTCCTGCCTGGAACGCCCTCCTCCCTAAGTCTGGCAGCTCCTACTCATCCTTGAAGACTCTGCTTAGACATCACTTGCTCCTGGAGTCCTCCCTCCCCCCACCCCCACCTCAGGCAGAGTGAGGTGCCCTTCCTCTGTTCTCCTCTGGCACCCTGCTTTGACCCATCGTAGTACTTTATACCACAGATTGTATTTGCTATTTTCTTGTCTGCCTCTTCCACCAGATTGAGAACCTCAAGAGTATAAATAAACTCGGTCTCACGTCACATATGGAAACATGGTTTCTGATTTAGTGCTCAGTGGTCTGCATTCCTGGCACATAATTGGTGCTCAATTAATGTTTATTGACTGACTGACTGAGTGAATGGGTGGGTGAATGAATGAATGCGAGAGACAGGCGGAAGAAGGAAAGGGTAGAATGAGGAGGACTGTGCAGTCTTTGGTTGGGCTGGGCAGGGAGGGGGTTGGCATGGCAACCTTAGGGTGGAGACAGGATAGGCTGGCTACCTGGGTTCTCTGCCAAAGGGAGTACCTCCAGACTGGACCTAGGGAGAAGGAAGGGGATGGAGGGGGTCAGGCATGGAGGGAGAAAGTGAAGCCCCACTAGAGTGGACCAGAGGGTTCCAGTGAGGCAGAGCGTGGGACAGAGGAAGGGGGTCCCATGGCCCTGCTAGCAAGGGAGGAGGAAGGGAGGATGCTGTTGGGAGCTGGGAGGGCCCAAACGGGACAGGACAGACCTGCAGGGCCAGATACCAGGGCCCTGACCTGCCTAAGCTGATGTTGGTCCCACCCAGCCCAGCCTGGGAGTCCAGCTAACCATCTGCACCTCTCCCAGACACCTCCTCCTGGCGCCAGAGGGAGCAGGGCTGCCAAGGAAGGGCTGGAGGTGTGGTTGAGATAGGGGCTTCCCAGTACTTCCTCTGCTTCGAACACTGGTGTCCATGCAGGTCACAGGGAGTCCAAGCCCTGCTCCACTGGGACACTCAAACCCTTTCAAAGACTAATTCTGGGACAATGTCAGATGGCATATTTCCCATCCCCATCCCTACACTTGCCAACCAGCTGGCCCCTCCCCACCACTAATCACTCACATTTCCCCCCCAAAAAAATACCTTCTTTTTTTTTTTTTTTTTTTTTTTGCCACACAGCGGCATGCAGGATCTTAGTTCCCCAACCAGGGATCGAACTCATGCCCCCTGCAGTGGAAGCTCGGAGTCCTAACCACTGAATTGCCAGGGAATTCCCAAAACTACCTTCTTAGGGTACAACATGCATCAAGTCCCCAGCACATGTCTGAGTTCAATCTTCCACATCCCTACCTGTGGGTCCAAGAGCCCCATGATCCCAAGTGATAAGCCCAAGCTTTGCCGGATGAGAAACCCAGTAAAACCAGAAAGTCCCTTCTGTGTGAGCTCCCCATTGTCCTAAATCCACTGTTGAGTGGGAGCATCTCAGCTTGAGCAATGCCTTCCTTCACTTACACACACATACACACACACACACACACAAACACACACAGGCTGCAAGAGATGGAAAAGAGAACTTGGGCTTTAGAATCCCTGCCCTGAGCTCAGTGGACCCAGAAGCTCAAACTCCCAGGGTAGGGTAGGCCAGGACTGCCTCCGCCTTCTTCTCCCCCACCCAGTGCCCGCCCAGCGTCAGCATGATGATGTCACCAGAGCAAAGGAGACACACCGCCTGCCTGGTGAGGTCACCCTGAGGGCATGTCGTAGCCAGGCCAGGCCCACAGACCCTTCTGCTGCAAATGGTTTCCTGAGCCTGGTGGACTCTGCTGGCTGGGCACTCCTACCTCTGACCCTCCCCTCCCCTCCTTCTGGAAGTACCAGGACGCTGGTCAGGAGCCTTGGTGATTCAGCCACTGCTGCACAGCAGGCCTAGCCTCAGTCACCACCAGCCACCACCTTGCGCAAGGGAGAGAACAGGCCCAACTGGCCAGACGGGATCCCTGCCCTCAGCCTCCCCCACCCCTGGCCAAGCCCCCACGGGCCTCTTTGGGGCCCTGCCCTCTGTGTACCCTGCTTGCTCCCAGACAGGCCCTCCATTCCTGGCTTGGGCTGGCTGCCTGCTCCCCACCCTGTGCCTGGGTCCCAACTTTCCTATCTGTGTGAGGCCTGGCCTCTGACCTCCAGAGGGGAAACTGAGGCTGGCAGCTGCAGATGACAGCATCTCTGGGGAAGGAGGCTTTTCTTTCTGAGGAGCCTTTCACCTTCAGCATCCCCTGCTAGTACATCTAGGGGTACACAGTGAGGTCCTAGAGATGGGCCTGTGAGGAGGAAGAAGGGAATATGTGTGAGCCTTTTGCATCTGAACGTACATCTTTGGGTGAGGGTCTGGTGAGTCTCAGTGCTGGTTCGCATGCGGGAGAGGCTGTCTCTTTGCATGAACTTGGGGGCGTTTTGCACATATATGTGTTCATGTCTTATCTTCAGGAAAGCGTGTGCGCTTGTCTGCATCCAGAGCGAGCTATGAAACGGCGTGTGTGTGTGAATGTGCACAAATAGTAAATATTTTTTTTTCTTTTTTTTTTCATAGTAAATATTTTGATGTCGGTTTCTCTTGGCTTCTGCACGGCTGTCTGTCTCAGCTGCCTTAGGTCAGTGGTGTGTGGCTCGGCGCCTTCGCCTCTGCACCCGTCTGGAGTGTCGCCCAGGCATCCCTCCCCACCCCACCCCAGACTTGAGGGCAGATGCATCTCAGGTGGAGGGACCCAGAGATGAGGTCACTGCCCCTCCAGGGTGATGGGAAATAGCCATCAAGGACTCCCCAGCAGAACAAAACAAAAGCTCTCTCTACCCTTGCTCCTCAGGTTCCTACTAGAAGGACCCTCACCCTTCTCACCCCCCAGCCACGCCCCCAGGCCCCACAGCACCTCTGGCCCCCCAAGGAGGCCTCTCCCTGGGAATCTCTGTCAGGCCTCTGCTGCTGCCACCACCAGAAAAACCAGCTCTAGCTCCAGGCCTGGGGTGAGGGTTGTCTGGTGTAGGTTGGGTGGGAAGCGGTGGGGGGAGACCCTGCCTGGGGCTAGGGGGAGGGGTCCAAGCTGTCTAGGGTCTCACTCTCCTTTGTTAACTCTTGCCTCCCCTCACCCCACAGAAGCAGCCTCCACCAGAGACAGGCGGAATATGTGGGTGAGTTTGGGATAAGAAAGGACGTGGGAGGGGAGCCCTGAAGCCCCCCATTCGGGACAGGTGATATACACTACCCAGCACTTTTTTTCTTCCATCCTTCCCCCCATAACCTTGGCCTTGGAATGCTAAGGAACTTTGAAAACCAGCAGATTCTCCCTCTGCATTCATCCACCTCCCTCACATTTACCCCACATTGTCCTAAGCCCCCCAGCTTAGTGAGAGTTTCCCAACCCGGGCAAAGCGCCCACCACAGATTAGTGGATGGGGAGGGGGGCCACACCAATCACAAAGGGAGGTGAGAACAATGGGGCAGGACAGGCCTTGAGGCAGCCCCAGCTCTGGCCCAGACACAGCTCCCAGCACAGATAAGTCCCCTAAACCCCCCGGAGCCAGAGTCTGAGCCTGGTTGAGTCACCAAAACAGCCACACTGTGGGTGGGAGACCCAGAATTCCGCTTCTCCCAAACTCCTGAGATCCTAACCCCCTCCCCAGTCCTGCCAGCCAACCAACCACCCCCTCCCCCATCTCTGCAAGTGTGGCCAGCTCTGCCCCGCCCCAAATCACAGCCTCAACCCAGCTCTCAGGACTCGCCAGCCAGTTTTAAAGGCAAGAGGGGAGGAGGGTGGCCTGAGAACTGTGGGTAAACTTCTGAGGCCAGAGGCTCCCTGCCTCAGTGAAAGAGTGACCCTGACCCCCTCCTGCACAGCCCTGCTCCAGGAGGCTTGGTGGCTTGCCCCCAGTTCTGAACTTGACCTTCGCATTTTAGATTCTGTTCCCAGATCCAGCCCCTAGGCTCCTCTCCTCCCTTCCCTCCTGACTCAGCTCCCCACCCCACCCTCACCCCTTCTCTCTGTCCAGACTTTGGTCAGCATCAGGGCAAGTTTGGAAGGCCGGGAAGCCCAGGCATTCTCTCCTCACTAGGCTGGCTCCCCAAGGTGGCTGACCCCCCTTCACTTTGCCTGGAGGACCCCAGGATCCCGAGGCTGGGGTCTAGAGGCTGGGACTGTGGACTCTACTATGAGCCCCTCACTGCCATCTCTGTGGCTGGGGTCCCCTTAGCCCAGCTCCCTGAAACACTGGGGTGGGACCAAGGTCAATGGGGCCACAGGGCTTCCCTGGGATTCCCCTAGTTCTCCCCACCTTGGGCAGGGAAGCTAGCCTCCCTTTCTAGCTTCCCTGGTTTTGGGTAGATCCTACAGGAAAGGGCCTGCCCCCCTCTGTAAACAGGAGTAGAAAAGCAGGGATGGGGCCCTTCCCTTTCTAGGAAACTAACTTTAGACAGAAAGCTGGTCCTAACCCTCAGAGGACAGACTTCAGAATTCAGAGAACCCCGTGCCCTCTGGGGTCCTGCAGGGCTCAGTTGGGCCCCAAAAAAGATCTAGGGGGCTTCCCTGGTGGTGCAGTGGTTGAGAATCCGCCTGCCAATGGAGGGGACACAGGTTCGAGCCCTGGTCTGGGAGGATCCCACGTACAGCGGAGCGACTGGGCCCGTGAGCCACAACTACTGAGCCTGCGGGTCTGGAGCCTGTGCTCCGCAACAAGAGAGGCCGCAATAGTGAGAGGCCCGCGCACTGCGATGAAGAGTGGCCCCCGCTCTCCACAGCTAGGGAAAGCCCTCGCAGAGAGACGAGGACCCAACACAGCCGAAAATTAATTAATTAATTAATTAATTTAAAAAAAAAAAAGATCTAGGAACTAGGATCCTATTGGAGGGGTATCTGTAGATTTAGGTCCCTCAGCCCCAGGGCAGGAGATGGGGAGGGAGAAGGGAGGGGACCTTACCTGGAAACTCATCCCATTAAGGAGAGGCAAAGAGCTGTGGTGTTGAGGTGCCTCCCTAGCCTGGGCTCCTTTCCCTGTCAGGGGTGGGGCAGGGCCCTGGGGCTCAGAGCTCTAATGGCCCAGGACTTGGTGGGGGCACTAATTTTCAGCAGTGCAGGGGCAGAAGACAGTATCCAGGGTAAAGCTACCCTTGGTCCCCACTGAGAAATGGAGTCAGGACATTTCCCCCTTCTGTCACCACAGCCAGACTGACCGCCTCTTCCAGCACCCAGCACCCACCTTCAGTTCAGGGCTTGATATTTACGCAGCCACAGGCTTTCAGAGCTGGAAGGCCTATAGGGGTCATCTGGTCTACTGAAGTCTAGTTTCTTCGTTGCCCCAGGTTGTGTAGCAAATTAATTGCAGGAAAGGGACCAGAACCCAAGACTCCTGACTTCCCAGTCCAAGGCTTTTTCAGAGACAAGAAACACTCTAGTTTCCTGGGGGCCATTGAGGAGATGCCTACAGAGGAGCCAGAATGGGGGTGGCAGTTAGGTGGGTGCATCTGATCCTCGGGCTAGGCACCTGGAGTCTGAGTTCCAGCCTTCAGAGCGCCCTCCAGCTCTGTGCAGGTTATAGCAGTAGAGCGTGGCTCACTGGGCACCAGCTTCCCTGGAGCCGGGTAGCCACAGCACCTGTCCAGGTACTGGGCAAGGTTGGGGTGACGCCCTAACTAGAAGGGGTCTCCTCTACCCTTCCCTGGCTTCTCTGAGAAAGAACAGCTTCGTGTCATGGGAAAAGAAAGCGGGGACTTTGTCTTGTTCACTGCTGCATCTCCAGCATCCAGCACCCTGGCTATCCCCAGTGTGCACTCAGAGGTACTATGCTTTCATGAACTAGGAACTGGGAGACCAAGACGCTAACCCTGGTTACGCTTCTAACACTGAGTAGTCTTGTTAGCTCACTTGCCTATCTGTTTCTTTCAGTTTTCCCATCTGTAAAATGAGGGAGTTGAATCGATGATCTCTTTGGTACCTTCTGAGTCCTGAGACATCATGGCTCCATTCTTTAGGCGTGGGTAGATCCTACAGGAAAGTGACTGCTGAGTTCCCCGGCCTCAGCAACCAGGCCCCACCCTCTTGGCCGAAGCGAGTGAGAAGGTTGTCTGGAAGTTGGGAACTAAGATGTGGGGGGTAGGGGGGGGTGGCAGGGCTTGGAGTTTCAGTAACCTGCGATTGGAGGCTGGGTCAACAGCCCTTCCATTATAAGATCAGAGCAGGAGCAGCCCCTACCCATCCACACGTCTAGACCTCACTCTCCTCCACACAGCTTTAGCTGGGGATGGAGGTCGGGGGACATCACTGCTAGGCCCTGCTGGACAACTGAGGCTCCGTCACTGCTGTTCCTGGGACTGGGAATCAAACTGTCCCATATAGATAAGGCCTTGTCTTTCCAAGGAGAAAGATTTCTCAGTTGCCCATTATCCTGGGAACAGCCTACGGAACCCTACCTACCGTGGTCTCATTATGTACACGCACGCCCACACACATATACTCTCCCCCGCTCTGAAGATTATAAATTCCTATCATTTATATCTTCTGTATAATACATTACACGAGAGTAATACAAGGCATCTAGTTGAGAAAATGGGGGGACGGGATAAACAAAAGAGTGCCCTACCCTAGACCCCCACTCTTCTGAGTAACCGCCTGATTCCCACCCTGGCACCTCATAGTGTGCTCAGGGCCAGAGGGGGCCAGAGTGAGAAGAGATTCCAGCTCCCCTGTAGTCACCCAACAGTATTCTAGGATATTGTGAAGAGAGGAGAAGGAGATAGAAAGACCCTGTCCACTCTCTGGGCATCAGGCTTCCTACACCTTGATGACTGGGGAAACCAGCTCAGCCCTGAGTCAGCTGCAGCCCCAGTCAGCAGTTCCGGAGCCCAGGGGGTAGGCGAGGGAGCCTCCAGGAAAACCTGGGGTGAAAGGGTCCCCACAAGTTCTACCTCCCTGGCCACCTGCAACGGGTCACCGTGTCTCTTCCCTAAGAGGCAGCTCCAGCCCTTTGGCTGAGGTGGTCAGGGACCCCAGACCCAATGACCTGGCCTGGGGCTGGAAGGGGACATGAAGCAGGAGAGCTACAGTGGCTCTTCTGGGGGCACTACTATCAGCTGGAGGTGGGAGAGAGAGATTGATTCCTCAGTTCCGAGTAAAAGGAAAGGGAATATGTACGTGTGCGTGCGTGTATGTGTGTGTGTGTGTGTGTGTGTGTGTGTGTGTGCGTTGGCTTGGGCTCAGAAGCAAGGATCCTGAAGCAAGTCCTACCTGTAAACGATGCCAGGAGCAGTAGCAGCAGGCAGGTCTCAGGCCCGCACATCTCGGCTCCCAGGGACAGAGGCATCGGTCAAGAGGCAGAGCTTCCCGGTGTTTCTGAAGTTCCACCGAGTTCTCCCTGGGAGCCGGCTCTAGAGCTGGATTGGGCACCGACCCAGAACGCAGGAAGTCACGGAGTCCTCAGGCACTGACGCGCCTGCCTATCCCACTAGGGTCTCCACTCGGGGACCCGGCCCCGTTCCACCCACCCAACCGTAGCTACCCGCAAGTAGCCGTGATCGGGAGCTCCGAGCTCCCCCAGAGTTGCTTCCCACGCCGTGGCCAACAACGACAGCAGAAACTTGGGAACCTGCTTAGCAGGTCAGAACAGGTGCGTCTCTGGGGGCTGGGCCTGGCGCGGAGACTCGGCAGCCGCCACCCCCGCAGCCTGCGCTGGCTAATGGGTGCCAGAGAGGGAGGGAAGGAGGGAAGGACCTGGGGGGTGGGATCCCATCGTCAGCTCCAGGCTTTACCTGGCAGTGTGTGGAAGGGGCTGTGACCAGAGAGGAAAGGCGGAGGGGGAGAGTGGGGGGGGGGGGCTGGGGGGGCTGGGGGCTGGGTAGGAGAAGGCCTGGCGTGACTCGAAGAGGGAGGCGCCAGGCCAGGAGGAACAGGGGCAAGACCCTTGTGGGTGGAAAGGAACCCAAGCATCCCACACCCCAGCCAGCCTTGCTGCCTTTCCCCGGGGCCTTGCCGAGTTCCCCAATCTCCCAGAGGGGTTCAGCTTGGGAGCCAGAATCAGAGAAGGCCAGAACTGCGGACAGTACTGGCCCAAATACCTCATCCATCAGACAAGAAAACAGAGGCCCAGAGTGAGGAAGGGGCTTGCTGGAGGACACACAACTTAGGTAGTATCAGACATCCCTATCCCTGAGGCAGGGAGTTAGCTCAAAGACCCCTCAGATGGAACTTAAGCGACCCCCTCCGCTTCACCCCTCCCCCACAGAGGATAAGCCAAGGGATTGACCAAGGAATTAACCCCACAGATTCCTGGCCTCCCTAGCAGGACCCTCTCTCAGCATCAACACCTTCTCATTACTGGCCAGAAGTCCCCAAAGTGCGTCAGCACTACCTGAGTGGGAAGGGGTTCCTTTCCACCATCTCCATGGTCATTCTATCCATTTATCCCATGGTCATTGGACAAAGCCACATGTCCGGACTTTGCAAGGACAATCTTGATTCCAAATACTCTGTCCTTATATCCCTATAGGTATACTCAGACCCGTAAGACCACGCGTTTCCATGTTGGATGCATATAATGTAACCGCCAAGTTACACAAAAACTTACTGGCCTAGCTGGGATAGCCAGAGGAGGGGGCAGACTCTGAACTCCCTGAAAACTGAGGAATGGGGAGGGGCACGATTGCTGGCATACTGGAGCTAAAAATAGATATACAGGTAGACAGGAGAGAAGAGAAGATACATACGGGTTAAAATCTTGCAGTGGGATCCTTTGTCTGGAGAGGGGCAGGAAGGAGGATCCAAGAACAGCAAGGTGGGGGGGTCATTTCAGGTAGAATATTTTCCACATACACATGCACCCCCAACTCTACCTGTCAAAATCTTACTCATCTTTCAAAACCGACCTCAAATGCCACATCTTCCATGAAGCCTTCTCAGCTCCTCCCACCTAAAATTAATCTTTCTCCCTTCTGTTTTTTTTTTTTTTTAATTATTAGCACCTTTAATTTTTATTTACTTATTTATTTTTGGCTGTGTTGGGTCTTTGTTTCTGTGCGAGGGCTTTCTCCAGTTGCAGCAAGCAGGGGCCACTCTTCATTGCAGTGTGCGGGCCTCTCACTATCGTGGCCTCTCTTGTTGCGGAGCACAGGCTCCAGACGCACAGGCTCAGTAGTTGTGGCCCACGGGCCCAGTTGCTCTGCGGCATGTGGGATCTTCCCAGACCAGGGCTCGAACCCGTGTTCCCTGCATTAGCAGGCAGACTCTCAACCACTGCGCCACCAGGGAAGCCCCTCTCTTCTGTTCTTCCTCAGCCTCTGCTAGTCCCTTTATTATAGCTTGTGTACTCATAATTTGTGCACATCTTATCTCCTTAACTAAATTGTAAGCGTCAATTCAAGAAGCATCAGTTGAAGCCTGCTGTGTGCCAAGGATTCAGTAAATGTGTTAAATTGAGGCACAGGACGAGAGCTGTAGTCTGTGAACTCCTGGAAAGTCAGGCTTGTTTTATAATCTTGTCTCAGTCATCCGTGCTAGAACAGTCCACAGCACTTAATGCAGACTGAATACATTTTTGTTGAAGGCATGATGTTATGAACGGAAAAGGCGGTCAGGTAGAGGAGTGGAGATCCTGACTCTCCTGAATCTGGTTAGTGACCCAAACTTTAACCCTGCCTCTGGACCGTGACCCCAACTCTCTCTCTAGATCCCAAATCTCAGCAGTGTCCGTGGTAGTGACCTCTTCTTGGAGGGCTCTTTCCCACAGGTCGGGGCCAGGCCGAATGCCAAAGCTCCTGTTTCTCTCCACCTCCACTTTGGTGAACCCCTTCCCCTCTTCGGGACTCACATCCCCACCTGTGCCAGGGGAGCAGCCCCACCCCTATGCTGCTTTGGGATCCACGGTGGCAGGGGTGGGGTAGAGCAGTGGGGAATGGGAGGGAGGAGCATCCCGTGTTATAATTATAATTATCAAACCTTGGATCCTATCGCGTGATTTCAGAGGAACTCCTTTCCTTCCCACAGATTCACCCCTCCTGGTCCAGGAAACCATAGGAGAAACTGAGGCACGGTGGTAGGAAAGCAGTTAGATCACAAGGTGGGTATCCAGTCCCTATATCTCCTTCAGCCTTTTAGTTCACAATACACCCCAGTGCTGTCAGTCAGGAAGTCTGTGAGCTTCTGGCTGGGACCCTCAGTCACCGAACCCCCAACTCCAGCCATGTGGATCACTGGGGAGAGGCTGGACGTTCCAGAGGTGTTAAGTCCAGGCTGTGCCAAATATTTTTTCATGGGTATGTTCAGGTCCTATTAGACCCCAGAGGTGGCCTTGGAGGGAGGGCTACGTGTACCACTGGGCCTGAAAGGGAGCACTTGGGCCAGGCAGTGATTCCAGCCCTCTGCTTGAGGTAGGGATGTTCCTCCCCTCTCATCTAACAAATATCTGTCTCCAAGTCCCCCTGCCCCCTGTGCCCTCAGCCCTGCATATCTCACAAGGGCCGTGCTCTTGGGGAATACACCCTCATCCTTAGGCCTTGCCTTCGCTCTTCTGGGATGAAGCTTGCAGAAGGCAAATTCCAGGGTTGGGGCTAGAAGGAAATACTGGTTGGGGAAGACTTTCCAGACCAGTGCCTGGTCTCTTAGGTTCTGTTCTTTCTTCCTCATTGAACCCCCATTCCCTTCATGCCTCACTACCTACCCTCCCCCTACCTGCATTCTGGGCCCTAAGAATGGGAACAATTCAAGTCAAGGCGGCATCCTTAGCACGTAAATTGTCTGAGTGGCACCACCGCATGCATGCCTGCATACCTGAGTTTATTCGACAGACATTAGGTAAGCACCTCTTCGTGCCAGGCTCCAGGGAGAGGACAGAGACACATAGTACATGGTCCCTGCCTTCAAGGAGTCCTCAATTAGGACGGGCAGACACATAAACAACTATAACATGCTATGTCCCTCCATCATGTATTCCCTATATGTCTCTGTATGTATATATGCCGTGTCCATACCCGGGGCTGTCTCTATGTGCATAACCGCAGATGTTCATTACCTGCATGTATCCGAGCATCCGCTTGTAAACTGTGTCTGTCCCCATGGCAGGCTGCACACCTCAGCCAAACCGGTTGGAGTGGGTTGTGCTGAAATTTTTGTTTGTGTCAATGGGACTTGGAGGTGAGTCAGGGAGGGACAAGAATGGGTGAGGTGGTGTGGGGGAGAAGAAGAGTGAGAGTGAGGGTCAGAGTGAGTGGGTGGGGGAAGGAGGGAGTGGGTCAAGGTGGGAAGGGCTGGGGGTGGGGTATCAGGAGGATGGATTGGGGGAAGGAGTAGATGAGAGAGCTTCTTAGTGAGTAATATCCTATTTGTCTGCGGTGAGATCCCAGGTCAAAGAGTCAGAGGCCGGCAGGGAGACCCTCGGGCTTTGGGAGAGACAAGAGTGGATAATAAATCAGAGTGGAACTAGTTGGAAGCATGGATGTGGACGAAATGTCTGTAATCCATTTCTATACAGCTTGTTTCTCTGTGTGATATTAAGCTATTCTTGATCTGCTCATTGCCTTGGCTTCTTTGTACAGAGAAGTGTTGGGAGGTTGACTGACGTTGTAGTGGAAGATTACTGATAGGGGACTTGATTCCATCCCCCAGGACCAAGGCTATTTCAGGTAGAAGCTTCAAGGTCCCTCTTCCTCCTCCTCCCTAGGCTGCTCCTCACACACAGAGGGCTGGGAAGCGATCCCCATACAGAAAACAGGGACTCCGGCAGCTTTTCCTCCACTGAAAATCACCTTTGCTCCCCCCCAGCTGGAGCTTCACTGTGCCCAGTATTAGGATGGTGGCATCCTGCTTTCCAAGAGATTCCATCTAAACATTGCCATGTGCTGTGCTCTTCCTATCTGCCTATCCTGCAGGCCCACTGATCCGCAGTACCCAACCCCATCCCTTAATGACAACCACACTTCCTGGTTGCCTAACAACATCACTTAGAGTTCAGGAGGCTGGATTTGCTTGTTCCTAAAGAGTCCTAAAGCTAGAGTGAGGAAGTAGCTGAACATACGGCACATTTGGGCCCTGTATCTCAGTAGGCCACTGTGTGCAGAACCCCCTCCTCCTTGCTCTCACCCCATGGACTCCCCAAGCTTCTGTAAATACATAGTCATAGAATCAGGGACCAGGGCATGGGTAAAGAGAGAGATGCCTTATTCTTTGACCCTGTGGTCTCTGGGTAGGCTAGCACTTTTAGAAGGCTCTAGAAATAGGTCCTGGCTGGCCCAGGACGAGAGTAGGAACCCTCATGGAAATCAGAGTCTTCCAAGTGCTGACAAAAGCTGCAGAAGATGCAGTGGTTAGGAGGAGGTAAGTGCAAAGTTTAAGTGGGGTCCTAAGAACTTGATGAGAGATTGGATTCTAGTGAGGACCCCAAGCTGTGCTCCTCTGAATTCTCCCCACCCCTGTCCCCACCCCTGACCACAGAAAGAGCCAGGCGCCTCCCAGGGAGCCCGCCTGTTGAGGAACATGCATGTAGGCGGCCCCCAAGGGCCAGCCCAGCCTGCAGAGCCTGCACCACCAGGGCATTTTCGGGTAACACCTGGCCTCTGTAGTTTCTCGCACTCATCTCCAGGTATCCAGCTTAGATGCTGAGGGTGTGGCTCCTCTCTAAACCAAAGACTGCCACTTCCTGGCCATCAGCCTGGGCTCCTGCCACCGCCCAACTTGGCTTCCCTAGGGGAAAGCCTCCTGAGGCCCTGCGATCAAACATCACCCTTGGAACAGGCCCTGGGGGTGGCAAGACAGCTGCAGAGCAGAATATGGGGCCGCGGATGGAGGCAGACACCATGAGACCCAAGGGCTGTGGAAGCCTGGAAGAGGTGGGAGCTTGGGGGAAAGAGCGGGGAAGACCCCAGGGGGAGAGGGCCAGTGTTGAAGGGACTCTGAGGGAAGACGTTAGAGGAGAGGGGCAGAAGCTGAGAGGACACGAGCAGCAGCTGGGAATCGGGGGAACCAGTAGGACGTGGGGATGCTCGTAATTAGAGAGTAGACTTTCTTTTAAAATTCGTTAGCAGAATCTTCCTTCTGTATGGTCCAGGAGGAGTCACCTCTCCATCACGTCAACTCTAATTCCCTCCTTTCTCTCCACACCAGAACCCAAAGATAACTCAAACCTGCAGCTCCGCCTGTTTCCGTTATCAGTGCTCAGCACTCGGCAGGCAGGTGTAGCTGCCCTGGTCAGAGGCCAGGATGTGGTGCAGCTGTAGAGGAGCCCTAGTCTCAGTGCCCTGGGCTTTCTCTGCCTCATCCTGGAAAGCAGGGGCTGGGTCTTCAGGTTCCAAAGCCCCAGTGCAGCAGGACTAGTTCTTGGCCTTGCTCTCACTGCACTAAGAGACTCGGACCCTGTCCTGCATCTGTTTTTAGTCCTAGAGATAGCAAAGTTGGGAGCCTTTGAGCTGAGGATGGAGGAGGTAGGTCCCAGGCTGCAGGAGAAGCAGGGATGGAAGCCGAGTAGAACATGCCCCTGAGTCCCTTCTGAGTATCTTCCCCACACATCCCAAGATGGACTTCATGCTTTCCTTGCAGGAACCCCTAGTAACTGCCCTCCAGCCTCACCTTGAAGCCTTCCTGAACCTCAATTTTTCCATCAATTCTAGAAGTAGCACAAAAGAAGAAAGGCTAGGGATCAAGACACAGAGCAAGAGTCCCTTGCTAATGATAACTAGCGAGATAACTAACTAGTGATAACTAACTAGTCCCTCGCTCGTGAAAACTAGCGAGATCAGGAAGCATTGGTCCATGGGCTATAAGGAAAGGTAGAGGAACAAAGACTGGAGTCTAATCTCCCCGTGCCAGCCTGCTTCTCTCCCTGGGCCCAGGACTCCATGCTCTAAGGTCCTCTGTGGGGAAATCCTACTTCCTGAAAAGGCCCCTTTTGTTGAAGCTCACTCAGGACCTCATCAGTAATCAATACCCTATGACTGTGCCCAGGGACCCCAAACTGGTTCTACAGTTCTAGCATACAGCCAAAGGGGAGAAGCCTGGCCACTCCTAGAAGGTTCCAAAGCTCCTTGCAGAAAAGTCAGATGGTTGCCTCTGTCCAGCAGGAGAGAGAGGGCAGGGGTGACAGAAGGGCAGAGACCCAGAGAGAAAAACACAAAGTAGATATGGTGAGAGAGATCTCAAGGCACCGTGAGACAGGTCAAAACCTAGAGATAGATACAGAGAGGGAGAAACACACAGACACACATACACACACACACACACACACACACACACACACACGAGTTATTGAAGGAGGGTAATTCAAAGAGATAAGAAGCTGAGACAAAATCTGAAACAGAGACAGAAAGACCTAAAGAGAAATTTCTGGATGCCTACTTTCCCACTGCTGGGATCACTCAGGGACTTCCCTCTTCCACCCTCAATTTCCACCACTCAGCGATGACCCATTGATACTTTCCTACTCAATATCGCCATGTCCCTCAAAAACTCACGTTTTTCCCCATCCTTATCCCACCTCTCCATCATTCTCTAACTCGTCTGATTCCCACTCCCCTCCACCCCAAGTCTGCTCACACTTCCACTTCTCTCACAAACTACTTTCAGCTTACGTCTCAATCACGTCTCAAGATCTGGCCTCTTGAAATCTCTTTTCCTGGTCATTCCTCTGTCCTTCTGTTTGCCCATGTCCTTATTCTGGCTGAGCTGAGAGCAAAAAACCAGAATTGGGGCCAAGAAGGCATGGGGCCAGGAAATCAGCTAGGCAGAATGAACTGTGGGAAAAATGTAGAAAGTCCAGAGGACAATAAAGGAAGAGCCAGAGAGACCGCCTGAAGGATGGGACAGCCTGGGAGATGTAGGCAGAGGGAATTGAGAGAGTCTTGAGAGTGTGACTAAGACCCCTAGGGTCCAATTGTTGGCTTTCTGTGTGTACTGAACAATGCTGAGAACCAGGGATGGTTCCAGGGTCAGAAAATGAGGTTAAGGGGAGGAGAAGTTAGACTAAAAGTTTTGTGAAGGTTTGAGACAAAGGCGCGTAGATTTGGGGCTGGGACAGACATCTAAAACTAAGAAGCTGAGCTGCAGGGATCCTTGCTTGCCAGAAACAGCCAACTGAGGAAATCAAACTCATAGGATCACATCAGGATTCTGAGACTTTCAGAATGATCCGCCACCACCCCCACTCCTGGACAGAGGTTGTCCCTGTCCCTTTCAGTTTTTTATCATTGACGGGGTCATTATACACCACTTTTGATGCTGCCCTGGGGTGTCAAGTGTTTGTCAGACAAGTACAAATTGGCTTATTTTCTTCCTCTCTTTTCTTCTCCTTCTTCTTCCCCTTCTCCTCCCCCAGTTTCTTTCCTGCCTCCTCCAAAATATGGGCTTACTTCAGACTAAACAGGAGAGGTAGGATTCCTCCCCCAGGTCTGTGTTTGGAGCAGCAATGGATAGACACCTCTAGCTACTAGGTGGAACTGGAGGAGGTGCAGAACTGGGAGGGAACAGCCAAGGAGCAATGTGAGGTTCAGGCTCCATGTTCAAGTGAGATGACAACTGCTGAGGACTCAGAGTCAGAGTGGAAGCTGGGAGGAGAAGGAAAACAAAGCTGGGAGAGACGAGCTGGAAAGGCCCCTGGGGTGGGGAGTTCCCTGTTCTATCCAGGAGAGGCAGAAAATGAGTCTGGCAGAACAGTCAAAGACTTAAGCAAAAGCAAGAGCCTAAAATGGGCATATAGGCCAGTACGGTTAAAGCAAAATGACACCACCCGCCAGGCAGCTCCTTGCTGAAATCCTAGGAGTATGACAGATATGAATCTGTCACTTGGGAGGTTAGCCAGTCAGAAGATTTAGGGAAAAGGCTGGCTTTCAGATTTCAGCCAAGGATGTTAGAAGTTAGTGATTTTTTTTTTTAACCATGGTCTGGAAAATTGTGGATCCTCTTTGTCAAAATCAGGGAAAGCTATAGTTGGGTGGGCAGAGACTTTCAAAGCTACTACTGGGTCTCGGCTTTAAGGTATAGGTAGGGAACAGGTCTTGGTACCTACCAGTCTCTCTAAATGTGCCTTCCTGCCCATACCCTCCTCATGCTATTTTCTCTAAGGACCAAGAGTTAGGATCTGGAATGGGAAGTGCCCTGCCCTGAATTACATGTCCAGCCTCACTGCAGCTCTAGCCACTCTCTATGGCCTCAATTTCTTGGGCCTGATGGGGATCAAGTTGATGAATAGAAACCAAAGGCAAAAGTAAGCAGTCATCACTCTCATTTACAGACCAGCCCTGGGGGACACAAGTCCTGTTTCTGTCCCACCCCAGCTATGCTGGGAGTAGAAATCTGTCTGCATTTTCACCAGTAGCTAAAACTAGTCAGCTTGGATCTGGGCCTCTTCATTCTTCACTGGGTGTTGGAGGGATAGAGTTAAGAAGAAGCTCAAGGATCTGGCTTGAATAAATGGAAGATACCAGGGAGGGGCAGGAGTTTGTTTTTCTCACTCCTCGCCTGCTTCACCCCCATCCAGCTTCTAAGACTAGGCAGCTTCTGCCCTGGATCTTATCAGGAGAAACTCCCTGACCTTAATTCTGCATTCCAGATGCCACGGTACCTCAATTTCCTCCTGCTGTATGAGCTTATGAGACAAGAGGAAATAAGGAGTTACTTTTTCTAGGACTTAATAGTGAAAAGTTCTCCCAGGTTCAAGTATGCCTAAGGTATCTTCCGTCACCCTCAACCCAATCAATCTCTCTCTCCCCCCCCCCCCTCACACACACACACACACACACACACACACACACTCTCTCACTCACTCTACAATGTGCCCTGAGAGACTGGGTTCTACTACCCTCTAGTGGCCAGAGAGGAAAGGGCTGTCCCACCCAGTCAATCAAGACCTTCAAGACTTTACCACGGTCTTTGGTCTGGAAGACACCTAAGGTATAAGCCAACAGCACATTTTATAAATGAGAAAGAAGAGGCCTAGAGGAAAATAATCACTTTGAGAGTCAGGGTACAGTTGGGACCAGAACTCAAGTCTCCTGACTCCCAGGTCAGTGCTTAATCCACTTTCACTGCCTCCCCTCTGACTTTTGTCTCCCTTTCCTAGCTTATCCCTGGGGAGGTCAGAACGAATCAGAAAAACGCCCAAAACGCCAAAGCCAAACAGGACATGGTTCCTCCTCAACCCCTGCAGAGTAACGCCTGCACCTGAAACGTCATAGTCCCAAGTGAATTCACATCTTGGATAACATGGGTCCTTCTGAGGAACTGGCTGTCCTCGGACTTTCCGAATTTAACAGACTTTCAAGATTTTTATTGACCTCGCACAGCTCTTGTCGCCATGGTGACAACACTGTCTAATCCATGGTGGCCACCCAGGTCTCCTGTCTCCACGGTAACCGGTGCTTTGCGACCTTCAGTTTGCAGCGGTCGTGCTGCAGCCGCTGCAGTGGTTGCTGGGCGACGGCGGAGCGAAGCAGGTGGCTTGAGGTGGGGACCCGGACGGGCTTCCGGTAGGGGTGTAGGGGCGGTTCCGGGGAAGCCTGCGCCCCCAGGTAGGGGTGCTCCGGGCCGCCGGCCCCGCAGCCCGCCCCTCCCCGGGCCCATGGCCGGGGCATTGGGTGGGACAGGGGGCTCAGGCTGGACTTGGCGGCCGGTGGCGGGGGACCCGCTGCTGGCGCGGGCCTTCCATTCATGCACCGAACTGCGGGGACGGTTCTATCTGGTGGGGGGTCTCCTAGCCGGAGGAGCGAGAGAGCCGAGCAGTGATATGGTGGTCTTCGATCCGGCTGGAGGCCAGGCCGTGCGGGTGGGAGCCCGGGGCGGCCCGAGGCGCAGCCACCACGACGCGGCGCTGGTGGGCGGGCGCTGGCTCTGTGTGGTGGGCGGCTGGGATGGGTCGCGCCGCCTGGCCACAGTAAGCGCCCTGGACACCGAGCGCGGTGTGTGGGAGGCGTGGACCGCCGCCCCCGGCAGCTGCCCCCCTGCCGGCCTCAGTAGTCACACCTGTACCCACCTCTCCGACCGAGAGCTGCGGGTGGCAGGCAGGGAGGGCGGGACTCGCACTCAGCGTCGTTATGGAAGCATCTACACGTTAAGGCTGGACCCTGGCGCCCGCACCTATTGGTATGACACCCCTTGCCCAAAACCTTTCATGCTCCCTCACTTACACTCTGGAAAAACAGCTTCGCAGGCAATTTATCTAATATCCTCACCCTAGAACCCTCCTTCCCCGGGGATCTTCCATGTCTAAGATAGCTGAACTCTCTTATCAATATTACCCTCCCTCTCAACCGAACTACATATGGCACTGTCCCATGTCTCCTTTCTATCCTTGGCAAGGGGGTTGGGGAAAAGGCAGTACAGCACTTAACATTTTCCAGAAAACACAACTCAGGCCTGAATTTCACAGCTATAAGGAAGAAGGCTACCACACAGTCTCA
The DNA here is from genome assembly GCF_965194825.1 of Balaenoptera physalus. Classification (NCBI taxonomy): domain Eukaryota; kingdom Metazoa; phylum Chordata; class Mammalia; order Artiodactyla; family Balaenopteridae; genus Balaenoptera; species Balaenoptera physalus. The sequence goes on along the minus strand of NC_138882.1, from coordinate 78,606,038 downwards.
CGTTCAGGTCACTGCGCTGCTCTGCTCCAAAGTCCTGGGCCCCACCCAGGTCACCAGCTATTGCTCTTTGGGGGCTGCGACTCAGCTGAACCAGAAGTAGCTGGGCATTGGAGTCATGGGAAGATTAAGGTATTATCTACTCTCATCTTGCTAAGGGTGGAAGGGGGCTAAAATTGGGATGCCCAAATCCCTCCAGACAGTCCCTTCTCTCTCCACCAAGGAGGAACCACCTGTTGCCCCTCGTTTGATGGAACAGCTTGCAAGGCTCGTGAGCAGTGGGCAGGGGTCCCGGCAGGGGCCTCGAGGACTCCGGCATCACTCATGTTCTGTGGTTGGGCCCTTTGCTGTGCTGTTTGGTGGAGAAACTCTGACTAGAGCCCGAGACACCATCTGCAATGACCTCTACATCTATGATACCCGTGAGAAGGGGCTTAATGGTTGAGAAGGGGAAAAGGTGGGAAGATAGGAGAACCTGAAGACTACAGAAAGAAAGAGGATGGAGTAATGGGGTAGGGAGGAGGAAGATTCAGTCGACAAATTAAAGGAATACATAGAATGTTAAATTTTGAAGAGGCCCACAAATACAGTGAGAAGAAAAATAATGAGCAAGCCTTTGGTCTTGTTAAGAGCCCCATGGGAGCCAAACTGCTACTGCCTCAATAACCACTCTCTGCCCTTACCCAACAGGAAAGTCTCCTTCTCTGTGGTTCCACTTCCCCTGTGCAGACCATGGGCTAAAACGCATGGGCCATCGGACCTGCCTTTGGAATGATCAGCTCTACCTGGTTGGGGGTTTTGGTGAGGATGGCAGGACAGCTAGTCCACAGGTTTGCATTCTGGACCTCTTTATCTAAAGAATAGTGCCAAGATAAACCACCAAGCCTCTGTTTTGTTGCAGACTCATAAAGCGTTATCACCAGAGCTGTCTGCCTCATTTCAAATGCTGATTAAATTTCAACCTGAGAGTTAACATTTGTTTCTGAATCTTTTGGCGGGGAGGGAAGTAAATAAGGAGATGCATCTTTATTTGCAAGGTAAAGGATAAAATATGGGACCTAGTTTGATATTGTGAGCCATTAACCAGATGGACCCAAAACCACAAATCATATGCTTGCCCATGCCCCATGCAAATTCTACCCCTAATACTGGGTGAAAGCTTCAGGCTAGAGCTAAGCATTCTGAACAAAACATTTAATTAACAAAAAAAATATTACAATAGCAGAGAAAATAATAACAATAAAGAGAAATCAGAAGAAGTGGGAATCAGGGTAGAAAAAATGCAAAGGCCTTGGTCTCTAGGAGACCAACACTCCAGCTGAGCTGGACTTAGCCCCAGCCCCTTCTGAGTTTTCCTTGGCTGCTGGCTTCTCGTCTTCCCCCATGAGACGAATGTTGTGCTTTTCCCGGAATTCATTTAGTTCTTTTCCCTTTGCCTGAAGCTGCTGTGTCAGTGTCTCAATGATCTTCTGTATCTAGAGGGCAAACGACAGGGATTATGTAAGGATTTCAGGACTCCCTTCCCCCATCTGTTACGGACTATGGTTGGGGGAAGTGAGGGAGTGATGATACCTCTAACCTCAACTTTAACCAAGTATTAACAGTAGAGCCCAGACACAAAAAGTATTCCTTTCTTAAAAACAAGGTTTATAAACTGTAGTATACATAAGAATCACCTGGGCTGCTTATTTTTAAAATGCCACTTCATGGCTCCCATCCCCAAAGGTTCTCAATCAGTGGGTACAGGACAGGGTCTGGGAAGCTGCATTTTAAATTAGTCCTCCAGGTGATTTGGATGCACGTAGCCATGGACTACACTGTGAGAAACTCCACTCTAACCACCTCCCCTCCCCCAGTTCAGCCAGAAAATAGGCAGAGTCAGCAACTCCTTTGTCTAAGGAGTTAGACGTAGCATAGCTAAAGAGCATAGGCTAATAGGCTATTTATGCTGCCTTCAACACGAGTTCCTACCCACACTTTCCTCCCCCACATTCCCTAAAGCCCTGGCCTCCCTTACTCCTTGGTTGCCCAGAGCATCTACACAGGGATTCTTGATCACCTGCTCCTTGTTGTTCTCCAAGGCAGGCAGCACCTCTTTGACAGTCCGCTCCACCAGTACCCCTCCAACCATGCGGTAGCACTTGCGGGTTTCATCTACCTCCTTCAGAGTATCGATCACTAGGCTGAGGTAGGAGGACAAGGCAGGATCTGAGAATTCAGTCCCACTCTGCTGCAACCCTCTTACAAAATGGCCCATTACCCCCCCCCCAAAAAAAGTGGCCCATCCAACTCTCCTTTTGTTTGCGTCTCCCGGCTTCCTCACCTGTGCTCATTCAACTCCATCTCCAGCTCAGCTGCTTTGGATGCCAGGCCCCGCTGTTCCTGCCGAAGGCGGTTGAAGCCAGCAATTACCTAAGAAGGTGAGAAAGAGATAAAGGTGAGAGAGGGGACAGTGGAAATGGCAGAGGGTCAACACAGGATAGCAGGCTTTACAAAGATGCAGTAGTAGACACCTATCTTGGAAAAGGAGTAGAACACAGTTCGCAGTTTCTAAATTAAGTCTGTCTGGAATTCCATTCACCCAACACTGAGTGCCTACTAGGTGTGAGATATTTGCTAGGCCATCTTGCAGCTTCGTTTGGTGAGGATTAGGCATTTGTTACATAGGAATGGGGGTGGAGAGCTACTGGAGCACCTACAGTGGAGCTTAAACTCGCAGGTAAAGAGGGCTGTCAGGAAAGGCTTTGTAACGAGTAACTTTTTTTTTTTTTAATTTTATTTATTTATTTATTTTTGGCTGTGTTGGCTCTTTGTTGCTGCACGCGGGCTTTCTCTAGTTGAGGAGAGCGGGGGCTACTCTTCATTGCAGTGCGTGGGCTTCTCATTGCGGTGGCTTCTCTTGTTGTGGAGCACGGGCTCTAGGCGCGCAGGCTTCAGTAGTTGTGGCACGTGGGCTCAGTAGTTGTGGCTCGCAGGCTCTAGAGCGTAGGCTCAGTAGTTGTGGTGCACGGGCTTAGTTGCCCCACGGCATGTGGGATCTTCCCAGACCAGGGCCTGAACCCGTGTCCCTTGCATTGGCAGGCGGATTCTTAACCACTGCGCCACCAGGGAAGTCCCATGTAACGAGTAACTCTTGTTTGGGTCTGCCCAGCATCCCTCCCATTAGGCAAGTGCCCCTCCTAATTCACTGGGGTTCTTGTGAGGCTCCTAATCACAGGACCCTTGCTCTTTGACCACATGGGCAGTGACCTATATTCTATACTATAGGAATTGAATTTTGGGTAGAGACAAACAGGTACAGAAGGCAGCTGGAGCTAAGACACCTATAGTTGTCCTATAAAGATGATCCTCCATTCCTATTCCTGAAATCCCCAAAGCTGCCCTAGTTATCGAACTCTGTGTGGCCTAGTTGTTTAATGTTCCTTTTCACTGTGTTCAATTCTGTGACCTACCACTATCCTTCTAAAACACTTTTAAAAAAAGTAATAAATAAGTTGCCCAAAGCCTGTATCTGTAGCCTCTAAACCCTAACTGATACAGGCTTCCTGAGAGATAATGCCTTAACTGAAGCCTGAAGGATGAGAAACTGGGGGTGGGGGTGGGGTGGGTAATGGTACAAAAGAAGCATAATAACACACGTAAAGGCCCAGAGAAGTGATTACCACCAGCTTCTTGTTCCCCAGAAACTGAGCAGAGAATTAAAACAGTGTGAAAATCAGACAGGGTACTAATACCACCAGCAGCATCACTTCTAGTATAGGGCTCTGATGACTGTATCTGGAAAGAAATATCAGATGAAAGACAAAAGACCAGGTTTCAGGTTTTGTCTCTGCCACATATTGGTTTTATGAACTCTGACAGACTTTTAGCCCTGTTCATTCAACCCTGGCTACACATTAGAATCATCAGGGGACCATTTTTAAAACGTAAATACTGGAGCCTCAGAACAATTACACAATCACTGGGAGTGAGGCCCAGGCCTCAGTATTTAAGAAAAGATCTCCCATGAAATTCTGATGTGCAGCCAGAACTGAGAACCACTGGGTTAATCTCTCTGAGCCTTAGTTTTCTCACCTGTAAAAGGCAGATGATACCTACTTCATAGGGCTGTTGTATCACGTGAATGAATTAATGTGAAACGGCTTTGTAAGCAGTGAAGTGCATTAATTACTATTATGACCTTCTCTCCAAACCCAAAGTGTCCCTTGGACCCTCCTGGTCCACTGAGAGCAGTGAGACCATTCATTCAAACCACTGCCAAATCTCTCACTCTCATTTACGTCATCTCTAGTCTCATTGCCATCACTGACTAACCACCTCATCTTTACTAGGATCCCTTATCTCTAGCTCTTTCTCTCTGCAAGATTCATATACAGCTAATATACTCCAAATGACTGTCCTGTACCACCCCTACAGCCCTTCTACTGCCCAATAAATGACGGAATAAATTGGACTAGGAACTTGTCATTCCAGCAACTTGTTTCCTTCTCCCATCCATCATCCTTTCATCTCAATCTGCTTCATCCACTCATTTCAGCAAACGCCTTGGAAATCTCACTCATCTACAAGCTGTTTCTCCTTCACCTTCATTGCCTATATCAAAACTATTCCATTTATAATTAGCATTTTCTCCACTGTCAGTGTTACAGATCAAAATACTTTCATCTAAGAAAATTCCACAACTAAACCAGATTCTAGATGTTCTCCTAGCACCCAAATGACATCCACTCTTCTGCAAGTATGTCATATTTAACACACATTAATGAACTCAGCTTAAATGTCTACAATTTCTGAGGCCTGAACTTATTTTCCTTAGTAATTAGTAGGAATCTACTTTTCAACCACCAATTTAACACAACTATAGGCAAAAAGATTTTAATTACAACTTTTCTTCAAATACTTTTGCTAATTAACAACCCCTATTTCCTCTTGGTCCAGTTATAGAGTTTATTACAACACCAAACTAAAGTAAATATATCTAAGTGTATGAGTTATCCACAGTTGTTATGGAAAATTTCAGCCACTGATGCACGTGAAGGAAATGAAATCTCTTAGCAGCTGACAACTAACTTTTAGTTAAACGCAAAATAAGCTGATATTAACCTGCCATCTCTGGGGTCTGCCAGGTAATGAAGACAGAGAGGCTATGCTCTATTCCCACATTCTTCCTACTAAAATAAAACTTACTAGTGGTTTTCTCCCCTATGGCTTGACCTAATTTACCTTCCCTTTCCCTTATTTCGTGTTCTCCTAAAGCAGTCTGGCATGAGTGGGGATGGCCAGGTCACTGTTGACTCTCTCAACCCTATTAAATCATCTAACATATAAACATCCCTGCTGAAAAAGAATCCAATTAAAATACCAACTATTTTTCCTTTTTTGTCTTTTGGCAGTGCGGCACAGCATGTGGGATCTTAGTTTCCCTGACCAGGGATGGAACCTGTGACCCCTGCAGTGGAAGCGTGGAGTCCTAACCACTGGACCACCAGGGAATTCCCTATTTCTCCTATTCTAAAGTAATTTCAAGCCTTACAACTATACAGAGCTCTTTACATTCTCATATTTGGCATGTACAAATAACTTTACACAAGACACGATCATCTTTTTTTTGTTGTTGTTCCCAGTGGTTACGAATCCGCCTGCCAGACATAGAGAATGGACTTGAGGACATGGGGAGGGGGAAGGGTAAGCTGGGACGAAGTGAGAGAGTAGCACTGACATATGTACACTACCAAATGTAAAATAGATAGCTAGTGGGAAGCAGCCGCATAGCACAGGGAGATCAGCTCTGTGCTTTGTGACCACCTAGAGGGGTGGGATAGGGAGGATGGGAGGGAGACACAAGAGGGAGGGGATATGGGGATATACGTATATGTATAGCTGATTCACTTTGTTATACAGCAGAAACTAACACAACAACATAAAGCAATTATACTCCAATAAAGATATTAAAAAAAAAAAAGAATCCACTTGCCAATGTAGGGGACACGGGTTCAAGCCCTGTTCTGGGAAGATCCCACATGCCGCAGAGCAACTAAGCCTGTGTGCCGCAACTACTGAGCCTGCACTCTAGAGCCTGTGAGCCACAACTACTGAGCCCGAGTGCCACAACTACTAAAGCCCATGTGCCTAGAGCCCATGCTCCGCAACAAGAGAAGCAACCGCAATGAGAAGCCCGCGCACCACAACAAAGAGTAGCCCCCCCTCGCCGCAACTAGAGAAAGCCTGCACGCAGCAACAAAACCCAATGCAGGGCTTCCCTGGTGGCACAGTGCTTAAGAATCCGCCTGCCAATGCAAGGGACACGGGTTCAGGCCCTGGTCCGGGAAGATCCCACATGCCATGAAGCAACTAAGTCCATGTACCACAACTGCTGAGCCTGCGCTCTAGAGCCCGCGAGCCACAACTACTGAGCCCACGTGCCACAACTACTGAAGCTACGCCTAGAGCCTGTGCTCTGCAACGAGAGGCCACTGCAATGAGAAGCCCGCGCACCGAAACGAACAGTAGACCCCGCTCGCCGCAACTAGAGAAAGCCTGCATGCAGCAATGAAGACCCAATGCAGCCAAAAATAAATAAATAAAATAAATTTTTAAAAACCCAAAAACCCAATGCAGCCAAAAATAAATAAATAAATGAATTTATATTAAAAAAGATATAATTGACATATAGCATTGTATAAGTTTAAGATATACAACATTATGATTTTATATATATATGGAAATGATTACCACAATAATGTTAGTTAATACATCCATCACCTCACAGTTCCTGTTTGTGATGAGAACTTTTAAGATCTATTCTCGGGGCTTCCCTGGTGGCACAGTGGGCAAGAATCCGCCTGCCAATGCAGGAGACACGGGTTCGAGCCCTGGTCCGGGAAGATCCCACATGCCACGGAGCAACTAAGCCCTTGTGCCACAACTACTGAGCCTGCGCTCTAGAGTCCGTGAGGCACAACTACTGAGCCCACGTGCCACAACTACTGAAGCCCGCGCGCCTAGAGTCCATGCTCCACAAAAGAGAAGCCACCGCAATGAGAAGCCCACGCACTGCAACGAAGAGTAGCCCCTGCTCGCCGCAACCAGAGAAAGCCCGCGCAGCAATGAGGAACCAATGCAGCCAAAAATAAAATAAATAAATTTTTTAAAAAAAGATCTATTCTCATAGCAACTTTCAAGTATACAGTACGGTATTGCTAACCATAGTCACCATGCTATACATTAGATCCCCAGAATTTGTTCATCTTATAACTCCAAGTTTGTACCCTTTGACCCCCTCTAATCATTCCCCCACCTCCCCCTCCAAGCAACCACCAATCTACTCTGTTTCTATGAGTTCAGTTTTTGGTTTTTTATTCCACATATAAGTGAGATCATACAGTATTTGTCTTTCATTGACTTATTTTCACTTAACCTAATGCCCTCAGGGTTCCTCCATTTTGTCACAAATAGCAGAATTTCCTCCTTTTTAACAGGTGAATAATATTCTCCTGTGTGTGTGTGTGACATTTTATCTGTTCACCCACAGAACATGGTTTTCTAATTTTTAAGGGCTATATAGCATTTACACCCTATTTATATATTTTTTAAAGCTATTCTTCTCTTGTTGGGACATTTAGGTTATTTCCAATTTTTCTGTAATAAATAGCATTAAGTATCTGGACAAATAGTAGAAAAATTTTACAGCCATTTCTCTTGAATCATATTCTCCAAAGTAAGATTAATGAGTCAAAAGGGTATTAACATTATTATAGTTTCTACTGCATGTTGCTATAAAGTTCTCCAAGATGACCAGATGACTTTACAGTGCTACCAGCAATGTCATGATTGTACCTAATGGTAGCTTATATTATCTTTGTTAATTTAATAATTGTTAGAGCAGGAAGAGATCTTAATTCCAGAAACCTTGGAATCATCCTCAACTCACTATCCACACCCAATTAATCTCTAAATCATATCTATCTGTTAATACTAAATACCTCAAATCCATCCACTATCATCTCTCACCTGTACTACTGGAACTTCCTAGCTGAGTTCCACACCTGCCTCCAGATCGGCCGGCCCCCTTCAATCCATTCCCCACACTTCAGCACAAGTAACCTTAAATTTAAATCTAACCATATTATTCCTATGCCTAAACCTTCAATGGTTCCCACTGCTCATGGGATAAAATCCAAACTCCTGAAGACAGCAGAAAGAAGTCCTATAAGACGTGGTCCTTCCTGACCTCTCCCAATCAGTCCTTCTCCCACCTCTTACAGTCAGCACTATTGCCCAGTAGAACCACTTGTAGTTCCCCTATTCATTTGCCTTCAGGCATTTGCATAGAATCCACACCTTACCTGGCACACTTACCCAAACCTCTCTCATTGCATTTTTCTCTGCCTAACTCTTAATTCTTTTTTTTTTTTTAACTTTTTTTTTTAAGTGTTAGGCTTTTTTTGGCTGTGTTGGGTCTTCCTTGCTGCGTGAGGGCTTTTCTCTAGTTGCAGTGAGCAGGGGCTACTCTTCGTTGTGATGCACGGGCTTCTCATTGTGGTGGCTTCTCTTGTTGTGGAGCACGGGCTCTAGGCGCATGGGCTTTAGTTGTGGCGCGCGGGCTCAGTAGTTGTGCCTCACAGGCTTAGTTGCTCCGCAGCCTGTGGGATCTTCCCGGACCAGGGATGGAACCTGTGTCCCCTGCATTGGCAGGTGGATTCTCAACCACTGTGCCACCCCCCTAACTCTAACTCTTTCTTCAGGTTTCAACTTAGATTCTTCTAGGAAGCATTTCTTGCCATCCCCAACTCCCATGTTAACTCCTTCTATGGGCTCACATGTAAGCGTATAGCAATTCCTTACATTTTTTGATAGAAAACTTTTTCTATTTTCATGTATTGTGTTCCTTATTTTCCACCATGCAGCCTGCCTTTTAATCTTTATTGTTTTCTTTGGAAATTTAAAATATGCAAATACAACCTCTTTTAAAATATCTATATCTTTCATAGTCCTACAATAACCTGCCTTCCTTCCACAGTTTGCAAAGTAAAGGAGCCCTACTATGTGGCAGGTACTGTGCTAGACTTTTTTTTTTTTTGGCTGCGTTAGGTCTTCCTTCCTGCACCACCAGGGAAGTACTGTGCTAGACTCTTTATTTCATTTAATTCTAAAACAAACAGGGCTTCCCTGGTGGCACAGTGGTTAAGAATCTGCCTGCCAATGCAAGGGACACAGTTTCGATCCATGGTCCGGGAAGATCCCACATGCCGCGGAGCAACTAAGCCCGTGCACCACAACTACTGAGCCTGCACTCTAGAACCCGCAAGCCACAACTACTGAAGCCTGTGCACCTGGAGTCTGTGCTCTGCAACAAGAGAAGCCACCGCAACGAGAAGCCTGGGCACTGCAACGAAGAGTAGCCCCCTCTCACTGCAACTAGAGAAAGCCCGTGTGCAGCAACGAAGACCCAGTGCAGCCAAAAATAAAATAAATAAGATAAACAAGTTAAAAAGAAAAAAGTTCACACACACAACTGTAAAAAAAAAAAGTCAAACTATTTCCACTTGATTTATTTTGATTTTCTTTTCTTTCTTTTTTGTTTAATTGATACCATATAATTTTGATAACTTTGGGGAAAATCTACAATCATTACATTTATCCCCAAAAGGTCCTTTGGTCTTCTTATCTACATGATATTTACTCTTATTGGGTTCAATGGAAGAATAAAAGAGGTAGAGAATTATGACTGGATGCATCTGGAAAAGCATTTTCTGGGCTATTGCTGCACTAAATATCTTCTTTTCAGTGCCCCCTTTTCTGACAAACATACTCAACTCTAAAAATTTCTTCGACCTTATCAAATGATGATTTGACCATCGTCAAATGATGATTCTCATCCCTTTTCTTCATCAAATATTTTAGGACTAGTCTACATGCACTGCCTCCACTTCCTCACCTCCCAATTCACTTTATTTATTGATTTTTTTGGCCAGGCCATGAGGCTTGCAGCATCTTAGTTCCCCAACCAGGGACTGAACCTGGACCATGGCAGTGAAAGCACCGAGTTCTAACCACTGGACCGCCAGGGAATTCCCAAGTTACTTCTTTGTTGTTTTTACTTCTTTTTTGAATCTAAGTTTTTTCACCAAAAAAATGGAGATATCTGCCTCATAGGATGTTGAGAGGATTCATTAATTACATCAAGGACTTAGGACAATATCCAGCATATAACAGATTGTCAATAAATAGTGCCTGCTATTATTATAAAACATCTCCACCTAAATGTCCTATGGATACCTTAAACTCGGGTCATTCAAAGCTGAATTTTCTTTTACTCCATTTTAAACTGCTATTCTTCTTGTCTCCTATTTCTGCTAGTAACATGACTCTAGCCTGGTAGGAAACCCTAGTTTCATCTTTGGACACACCCTTATCCCATCAACTGTCAAATTTATTGCCTCTACCTCAGCAATTTTTCTTAGGCTTACTGACATCACCCTAGTTGAGGCCTTCATTACCTCTTGTCTGAACTACTGCAACAGTCTTCTAAATTATCTCCCCATTTTTGGACTCTCCAAATCCATCCTATACACTGTTGCTAATTTAATTCTTTTAGCACTTGGGTGATATAGAAAAATATTCGTGATATATTATTAGGCTTAAAAAGCAGATTATGGGGACTTTCCTGGTGGTCCAGTGGTAAAGAATCCGCCTTACAATGCAGGGGCCGGGGGGTTCAATCCCTGGTCAGGGAAACTAAAATCTCACATGCCAAGGGGCAACTAAGCCTGCGCACCACAACTACTGAGCTCACGCGCTTCAGCTAGAGCCCACGTGCGGCAAACTACACAGCCCACACGCCCTGGAGGCTGCATGCCACAACTAGAGAAGAGAAAACCCACATGCCACAACTAGAGAGAAGCCCGCGTGCCGCAACAAAGAGCCCGCATGCCGCAACTAAGACCCGATGCAGCCTAAAATAAATTAAATAAATAAATAATAAATAAATCTTTTTTTAAGAGAAAAAAGCAGATTACAAAACAGCAAATAGTGTATAATACTAATTTTATAAAATTAAATATGTAAAATATACATGCCCTCCCTTTCCATCTACACACACATATACAAAAACATAAAGGAGGGGGGAAACCTCTCAAAGGATGTATTTCAAAATGGTAAGAATAGTTACCTCTGGATAGTAGGATCATGGGTAAAGTAGGCTCATGGGTAATTTATTTCTTATTTTGTACTTCTTCTTGTGTTTTCTACATTTTCTAAAATGAATGTGTATAATTTTATGTAATAAGAAAAAAAAATCAATAGTATAACATATATCCTTCTATGACTCCCTCACTGCTTACATTAAAAAGTCCTGAATTCGTTGCCATGTAGACTCAGCTTGCTTTAAGGACTACATCTTTCTAACTTATAACTCATGATTTAGCTAAACTAGTCACTGCACTTAATGTCAATCTATGCTTTCCTCAGATCTCTTCTTACCCTATTCCCTATATTCTATTTCTACTGCCACCTGTTCAAATTTATCCAATCCTTTAGGCTCAGCTCAAATATCTCTAATAGGATTATGGTATAAAAAATAGGTCTGTCTGATGCTCAAGTCCCTCAATGAAAAGCTCTGCTCTCCCAGTTACTGACTCTGGGTAAGTTAGCTAAAGCCTCTGAAACTCAAACATCTTGAGGACAATACTGCTACTTCAAATGGCAGTAATTAAGTGACAGAAGATAAAACAAGTAAAGTGCCTAGCACAATGTGCCACTTGCCTCCATCTTCTCTATATGGCTCAAATTTGCAGCAGTGATAAATATAATATTTTTTACCCAGTGTTCTCTCTAGAACACAAACAAAGGCCAGAGAATGTTAAGCAAGGAAAGCCTCAGAACTCAATTACCACAATTCTTCAGTCTCTTTTGAGGGCTTCTTTTTCTCTACCACCCCTTAACTATTGGTTTCACTCCTGTTCTACTCTTCTTTTTTCACTTTCTGTACAAACTGTAGGTGATTTCATCCACAGCCATGGCTTTGTCTACCATCCATAAAATTATAATTCTCTAATCTGTATCTCCAACTCAGATTTCTTTCTGTAACTCAAGATTATAAATCAAACCACCTACTAAAGGTCTCTACCTGGATATCCCACAAGAAACCCAAATTCAAACTTATTTTCTCCCCAAACCTGTCCATCTTCCTACATTCCCTGTGGCACCATCAAAAACAGAAACCTGAGGGACAGCCTAGATTCCTCTTTATCTCTTTTTCTCCACTTTCAAGTCTTGCAGTCCATCCCAAACTTTAAGTCCACCTGCATCCCAAACATGTCAGGCAGTTTCATGCCACAGTGTTTTTAAAGACATTATTCCCTCTATCTAGAAAATCCTCCATTTCCTTCTTTGCTTGACTAACTTCTCTCATCCTTTAGAATTGAGCTGAAGGATTATCTTTTTTACAAAGTAATTAACACTTATTAAGCACGTAGTATATTCCAATCACTGTGCAAAACACTTTGTATGCGTTGTCTAGCCTAATAATTGAAATACAGTGAGGTAAGCACCATTACGTTTCCACAGAAGGAGAAGACCAAAAGAAGTAACTCATGGGAGGTCATATATAGGTAGTAAAAGGTAGAAATGTGATTCAAACACAGATCTATCTGAACCCAGTGCACTCCTTACACTCTTAGTCACCCCACTATACCACACTTCCCTTTCCCACCCACCCCCCAATCTCATAATCTCCTGCTTAGTTAGAGGTCCCTCCTCTAGCTGCCATTAAGAAGGCCTGTGAGGAACATTATAAAACTTATAAAACTTACTGTTTGGCAACCCAATCAAAAAATGGGCATAAGACCTAAATAGACATTTCTCCAAAGAAGATATACAGATGGCCAAGAAGCACATGAAAAGCTGCTCAACATCACTAATTATTAGAGAAATGCAAATCAAAACTACAATGAGGTATCACCTCACACCAGTTGTAAGGGGCATCATCAGAAAATCTACAAACAACAAATGCTGGAGAGGATGTGGAGAAAAGAGAACCCTCTTGCACTGTTGGTGGGAATGTAAACTGATACAGCCACTATGGAGAACAGTATGGAGGTTCCTTAAAAAACTAAAAATAGAACTACCATACCACCCAGCAATCCCACTACTGGGCATATACCCTGAGAAAACCATAATTCAAAAAGACACATGCACCCCAATGTTCATTGCAGCACTATTTACAATAGCCAGGTCATGGAAGCAACCTAAATGCCCATCGACAGATGAATGGATAAAGAAGATGTGGTACATATATACAATGGAATATTACTTAGCCATAAAAATAAACGAAATTGGGTCATTTGTAGAGATGTGGATGGATCTAGAAACTGTCATACAGAGTGAAGTAAGTCAGAAAGAGAAAAACAAATATCGTATATTAATGCATATATGTGGAACCTAGAAAAATGGTACAGATGAACCTGTTTGCAGGGCAGAAACAGAGACACAGATGTAGAGAAACAAACGTATGGACACCAAAGGGGGAAAGTGGCAGGGGATGGGTGGTGGTGGGATGAATTGGGAGATTGGGATTGACATATATACACTAATATGTATAAAACAGATAACTAATAAGAACCTGCTGTATAAAAAATAAATAAAGTAAAATTCAATAAAAGAAAAAACTTACTGTTTGGTTTGTCTTTTCTCAAATGAGTCTGTGTGTTAACTTGAAAACAAGGTCTATTTCATTTATCTTTTTCCCTGTAACCAGCAGAATGTCTGACACATGGCAGACCCTCAAAAAGTATTAAGTTCCTTCTCCCTTGCCTTTTTCCCCCTAAGTCAGAAACTATCTCTACTTCCCTCCCCAAAATTCCACAGCACTTTATATCTCTCTTAGATATACTTCTGCCTCACATTAGCATTTTGTATGTCATATTTTTCCCACCAGACTATAAGCTCTTTGACTGTAGGGGTCAGTTTTAAAGACCTTTATGCAAATACCTCTGCCTATAGTAACTGTTCAACAAATAACTGATAAATAAAACTATAATTTAAAAAGCTGTTGTTTTGACTACGTTTTCCTATTACGCAGATTTCTTCCCACCCCTAGTAAACACTAGCCCCACTATTAGCAAACCATGGTTCCCAAGCCACAAGGGGCTTTTCTGATTAATTTATCAAACGTTTCCCGGTGCTAGGCACTAGGGGAAATGCATGCTCGGATTTTTAGTAAAGGATTTCTGGTCTATAAAAAAAATTCAATCTAGTAATGACTCCCGAATCAAAACAGTATGAAACACTAGACTGTTCGAGTATGTGAGTCACGTGTCTCTGCAGAGCGACGACGATTTTCAACGTGGTTTCAGGGTCCAGTAAGACTACACTCCCAGCCGTTGACTAATCCCCTGGGATTCGTTAGGAGCTGCCTTGCCCAGCCATACCCTGTTTGAAGGTGCGGAGGAAAATAGGGAAAGTGACCACCCATCTTTCCTCAGACTTGCGCATCCTCCCAGACCCTGCTTCTCAGAGCTTTTCTCTCCCCCAGGCTCACTCAACACCCCGAGGGGGCGTGGCTTTCACCTACCAATCCGCCTACTCTCTCCCCGGGGGCTCGGCTAGCTTCTCCAAGGACCCTCCCCTCTCTGGGTGGCCACGCAAATGTGGGACTGGAGTAAAGGTCTGCACCAGGCGCAGGCTTCCCCCCTCTTCTCACATCGACTCCGGACCCAGCCGGGTTGTCCTCCTTCGCGTTCCCTGCTCCCCACCTGCTCTGCTGACACCGTCCCCTTCCCCGCGCCGCTCCCGCTGTTCTTGCCGCTGCGACCGCTGTTCTCCGCCATCTTCACCGCCTGCTGGGCTTCCGGCCTGCGTAGCTCAGCCCACCCGCCCTGCGTCACGTCCGGTCTCGGAGTTACCGCCCTCTCGCCCCCGGCGCACCCACCTCCAGGCCGGTCTTCGATTCGGATCCTGCGAATCGTTTTGGCCGTATCTTCATGTAGGACCTACTACCTTTCCCGCCCGCCGCGGTGACTCTCACCTGCCGTGCTTTAACTTGTGCAACAGAGACGCTGCCCCTGGGAGAGGCGGGGAAGGACGGGTTAACTGGAGAGTGGGGCGCGGGTTGGGCCCTGGGTGATGAGGAACGAGGGAGGGTGAACGTCCCCTCAGAGATTCTGGTGGGGGAAATATGCTTTGCGTCAATAAAACTGTGCAGGTGCACAGTCAAGAACAGAGGCTGGGAAAACCAAGGAAGTATCTTGGAGATGACTTGTGAACTGCTGAAACATTTGACTGAGGAAAGAGGCTCCAATTTAATGTGAGATCAAAGCCCTTTCCTCCATCTTCCCACTTTATGAGCTCTTCCGGTAGCCCATAATTACTTATGGTACAGAGTGTTTTGAAGACTTAGGGGGTTTTACAGGCGGGGCCCTGATTCAGCCTCACAGTGTGAAGAGAGAAGTCAGAGGATCTTAGAAATGTATTGCTTGAGAGTGGGGTTGGTGTCCTGATTTCTCACCTTCTTCAGGTTGGGCTTCATCATCAGGCCTCCTCACCAGCTCCTGTCCCTTCTTTTGTGTCCTGGACTCCGGATACCTCGACTCTCAGTACTTTGTGCTCAGCCCAGGTAACATGTTTTGTTGTGTTCTCAGTGCCTGGCACATAGTAGATGCTCAATAAATGTTTGTTAAATGTATGGATGGTGGGAAACACTGGGGTGCCAGCCATCACAGAACATTTGATCAGTGGGTCATTGTGCCATGGGTCACTGTGCCCTGTAAGAGCAGAATCAAAGGAAAGTCCAGCCTTCCTGCCTCCCCATTTTAGCCTCTTATCATTAAACTTGGGTTTCCCCATTATAGTCAGTCTGAGTCCTGCCTGTGCCATTCACAGACTCAGAGCCATGGCTGTCTCCTCTTCCTCCTGGGAACTACCCCTGGTGGCTGTGTGCCAGGTAACATCGACACCAGACAAGAAACAGAACTTTATAACATGTGCTGAGCTGATTCGGGAGGCTGCCAGACTGGGCGCTTGCCTGGCTTTCCTGCCTGAGGCATTTGACTTCATTGCACGGAACCCTGAAGAGACGCTTCACCTGTCTGAGCCACTGGGTGGGAACCTTTTGGGAGAATATACCCAGCTTGCCAGGTATCAGGGAAAGGGGGAGGGAGAGGTAGTTTCTTTCTGGGTAATGTCCCAGGATTGCCAGATATGAGGGTAGAGCCTTGAGAAGAGTTGTCAGTGTCCCCTCCCCCTCAGGGAATGTGGACTCTGGCTGTCCTTGGGTGGTTTCCATGAGCGTGGCCAAGACTGGGAGCAGACTCAGAAAATCTACAATTGTCATGTGATTCTGAACAACAAGGGTGAGACTCTTCAGCCTGCCTCTTCTCAGGCTCTTCTACCTAAGATTCTCCAGAATTCTGTGTTGTTTCTCAACTCTGTTTCCTTGGCCAAGGGTTTTAGGGGCGTTTGTATTTCTGTTCCTAGCCTATAAGCTATCTCCTCTTTGGGAGGAGAGGAACTAAGCTGGGCTTCTAGAGCACCAGCACTGAGTACTGTTTCTCCCTCTTACTCAAGGGTCAGTAGTGGCCACGTATAGGAAGACGCATCTGTGTGACGTAGAGATTCCAGGGCAGGGGCCTATGCATGAAAGCAACTCTACCATACCTGGGCCCAGTCTTGAGTCTCCTATCAGCACACCAGCAGGCAAGGTGGGAGTTGTGAAAGGATGAGGGTGGGAGAGGAGCAAGAGGGAGGGGAATAGGAATATTTTGAAGTGGTAGTAGAGGATAGAAAGCCCTAAGGAGTGGAGTAGCGGGGTTATGACCAGATGCTGTGACAAACAGGGCAGGGGACTAAACAGGCTGTTTTCATTCCAGATTGGTCTAGCTATCTGCTATGACATGCGGTTCCCTGAACTCTCTCTGGCATTGGTTCAGGCTGGAGCAGAAATACTTACCTACCCTTCAGCATTTGGATCTGTTACAGGCCCAGCCCATTGGGAGGTAAGAGGACACCTCTTTAGAACATAAGGGCCTTCTCTTACCTCATTCTCCTCCCTTGGCTCTACCAGTTAAAAGATTTTCTTCTCCTTCCCACCTAGTGGGAAAATTCACTTCCCCAGATTTTTGCCTCTCAGAATAGCTAACATAGTAAATCATTCATAGGCAATTATCAGAATGGTCACAGTGGGTAGATTGGCCTGTAATGTCCATGGCCTATCACTTCCCTACTAGCTGCTACCTGTACTTAAGTCAACGCCTATCTCCTCCATCCCCAGGTGTTGCTGCGGGCCCGTGCCATTGAAAGCCAGTGCTACGTAGTGGCGGCAGCACAGTGTGGACGCCACCATGAGAAGAGAGCAAGTTATGGCCATAGCATGGTGGTAGATCCCTGGGGAACAGTGGTGGCCCGCTGCTCTGAAGGACCAGGCCTCTGCCTTGCCCGAATTGACCTCAATTATCTGCGACGGTTGCGCCAACACCTGCCTGTGTTCCAGCACCGTAGACCTGAACTCTATGGCCATCTGAGTCACCCACTGTCTTAAGACTTTTGACTTCTGTCCGTTGAGACCCCCATTGTGAGCTGGTGTTGCTGTGACTTGTAGGCAGGACCCAGGTGCAGCTCCCCTCACTTGGAGAACCTTGTCTCTCTTGCTGGAACACAGGCTCAGCTTCTTAGGAAAGAAGAAACTTTCACCTGAGCTCAGATTTCAATTTCAGAAAGGTGGAATTTTATATAGTCACTGTTTATTTCATGAAAACTGAAGTTATGCTGAGGGCTGAGCAGCACTGGCAATGAAAAAAATATAATAATCATAAAGTCTGTGTCTGGATATCTCTTTTGGGAGCTGAAAGGGGAGGTGGTATTGTACCAGCTGGACTAGACTCCAGTTCTAGGCCTCCTGACTCATCCAACATGCCTCCCTATCTAAATAAAAGTGCGACACTCAGTGCATGTCCCAACCCCATGCTCCCAAGCTTGGGGGTGGGACTGGGGGTAGAGGATGGGGAAAGAAAAAGAAGAAAGGAATTGATATTGAATCATTTCACTTTCACCTATGATGCCCTTTGCCCAAGCCAGAAGAAAGCAAAGGGGAAAAGGGCTGCAGGGTACAGTATTTATTTTCACTTGAACATGGAAAGAAAGTGTCACACTCCCCCTTCCCCTTTTTAGGGGGAGTGTATTTTAATCAGCAACCTCTTCTCCATCCACCCTGTGTATGTGTGTACACACACACCACAGTTGGGAGGGTGACTAGGCTGACCCAGTCCGCTTACCTATTACTCCTTTGAAGAGGGTTTGACAAAGAGGGAAAAGGAAGGAGCCACACCAGGCCGAGGTTTCAAGCCATGGAATGGAGGAAACGAGGCAGAGAGGAGCAGCACCAGAGGCCAGGAGAGAGTGGAAAGGGCCACAGCTTCTTTGTTTTTTAAAAATTCTATAATTTGGGAGAGGGTGGTGATTAATTTCCAAAATACACTTCAGAGTCGCACCTTCCACACAGCTCCCTACTGACAGCCCTTTGGTTTCTCAGACAAAATTTAAGAGCCCTCATAAAGCCAGAAGTACTGATAACCCCTCAATGCACCCAAAAGCAGTGATCACTTCAATCCCTTACAAAGACTATGTTCTATAGACTTTGCTTCTCCCTATACATTTGTCTTACGGCTCAGTGGCAAGGTGGCTGTAGAGACACACATGATGGGGGTAAGTGGAAAAGGGAAACAAAGGGAAGCCCAGGCACATGGGTGCAGGGAGGAGTGGGGAACACCACTTCCATTTTTCGTTTGTCTTTTCCTTTAAAAAAAAAAAAAAGGCAGGGGTGTGATTGGTTGGAAGGGTAGAGAACAAACCCCAGAACGGTATGTAAGCTCCAGAGGTGGGTGGTGAGAAGTCCCCAGAGAAGTGAGAAGGGGAAAAAGGTCAGGGCAATGCTTGCAGCATCAAGTTCCTCAGGAGTTTCTGTCGGCCCAGCTCATAGTCCTCCTCGTCCACATTCACCAGCAGCTTGATGGCCTCATGGCCCACAGCCTGCTTGAGGGAGTCTGTGATGAAGACACCTTTAAGTGCCTCTAGTAACGAGCCATTGATATAGTCGCGCCAGAATGCGTCGAGGTAGGTGAGCTCAGAGAACTTGATGTCACAGATGATGGAGCCCAGGTCCCGGGACTTGAGGATGGTGTTGGCCTGGTTAAAGCGCTCAAACTGGCGCTCAAGTGGGTCCTGCTTGTTAGAGAAGACGTTGCCCTGCAGAGCAGTCTCATGCTGGCAGTATTCAGCCCGAACCCGCAGTCTGATGTCTGTGGGGAAAAGAAGATATGCAGAAGAGTTTGCACTTTACACGCAAGTTTGAAAGGTTGAATAGAACAGCAGAGTAGCAAAGTTGGGAACATCACCTGACAGCTTCTCTACCTCTTCCCAGAACTAGTTCTTTTCTATGTACCTCTGAAATCCTTGCCTGAACTCAAGAGGTTCCCTTAAATGGGCCATGCCCAGGTCAGATTATTTCCATCACTCACAAGTAGCACCTTGATTCTAGGAGATATTTTCCTAATTAACAGACACACAATTTCACTTTAATACTCTATCATGACTTGGGTCATCCTACAATAAGGATGTCATAACAGCATCCCTCTCATCTAGTATTACCTAGAAAGAGTTGAAATGTACTCTGCCACAAAGGTAGAGGAGTTCTCCTCCCAGAGACTATACCATTCAATCTCACTTTGCAACAGCAATCAAACTGAGCCTTACACTGAATAGAATAACTGCCCAGTATTCCAGCAGTTCTTTGTATTTCCCTTCAAGTCTACTCTACCTCTAGAACCCTTGAACTTCCTCACCGCATGTCTGCTTTTCCTTGGGATCTGGTGTCACTGACTTCCGGCGTTTTCGCTGGCTCCCAAGTGTAGCTCTCCCTCGAGCTGGCCGCTTGCTACACATCTGAGGGCCCGAAGTGGGGCAGCACACCACAGGATAGTGGGGAGGCACTGACCAGAGGGTAAAAAGGGAGACACAGTAGGGTAAAAGCAGAAATTCAAACACTTCACTTGGAATGAGGAAGGATCGTTTAGACTTAGCACTAAAAGCAGTATCAATAATGTGACCTGAAAGGCAGACACAATGTGAGAACAATTACCGGACCCAGATGAAGCATTAACACCTCATCTGATTTTTGGGGCACCAGATATGGGGTGGGGGGGACAGTGTCCTTTCATTTAGGCTGGCGAAACTGGGAAAAGATGGGTCCAGTGTCCTCTTTCTTGATTATGGAAATTAGGGGGAGTTAATATTGTCTCACCTGTTTTAGGGGGGTGGGGAGGCCTCGGTTCTGGATCGCTGAGGGCTCTGGGTGTCACATAGCGAATTGATGTCTCTTCCAGATATTTGTCTACAAGATCAGGGCACACTGTAGGGGGAGAGGGATTCACTCAGGAAAAGATACACCCTTCCCTTCTCCCAGTCCAACCCTCCACTGGGCCTCATAACTTATTCTCCTCAGTACTCCCCAGCGTCAATGCCTCCTTCTGCTTGGACTCCAATGCTGCTCACTCAGGGCCGCCCACAGCTCTTCCCTGATTCCAGCGTCCCCAGCCCCCAGTGCACCCTCACCAGCCCGTCTCCTCTTGAGGGTGACGTAGGGCAGCAGGTCATGGCGAGTGATGATGCGCAGCAGCTGCAGCACCTGGCGAAAGTTACTCTCATCACAGCGACCCTGGCGCTCCAGCGCCAATAAGAAGTCACGTCCATTTCGGATGAGGCCACGCTCGTGGTCATCAATGACATCAACAAAGAGGAAGGAAAGAACTCGTACGTCTCTGTGTGTCAGGTGGGTGCCCACGATGTCAAACATGCGATGCAGGCTATACAGCCCGTGCTCTTGCTCACCATGCTCTTCGGGCCACACCTGGCTTGCCCTCCGCTTTAGGCCCGCCATGCTGGGGGCTCAGGTGCACAATGCTTTCCAGAATCCCTGCTCAGCAGCTGCAATCCCCAGTATACTATAAGGAAAAGGAAAGAACCTGTGAACCACTCAATGTCAGGAATTAGTCATCCATTCCTATATTCCCAGAGCCCAACACAATGCCTGGCACAGTGTAGTGCTTAATAAGCGTTTATTAACTTTTACAAAGTTTTTGTTTTTTTTTTTTTTTTTTCTTTTTGACTGCACCACGCGGCATGTGGGATCTTAGTTCCCGACCCTTGCATTGGAAGCACGGAGTCTTAACTGCTGGACTGCCAGGGAAGTCCCTACAAAGTACTTATTAAAAAATATAGCCTAGAGCTCTGTATATCCAACAGATGCTGCCCTAAGTCCAGATCCTACTGGAGAAAGAAGGTCCCTTCTGCTAAGTAAGACTTGTTAACTGCAATTTTAGCACTACATATTTAGCAGAAGTTGCTATTAAATATTACCCCAATTGTTCCTCTGGCCTCCAAAATACTGCTTTTGGTCCCTTGTGCTCTCCCTGCCAGCGCCCCCAATCAATTCATCCCTTAAATGTAGGTGAAATGAGGAGAAGTAGAGAATTCACTCTAAATTCTAATATAGAAGCTGCATCAGATGAACTTAGGGGCTGACAACAGGGAAACTGAAAGCCTTTAGGGTTACAACTAGTTTTAATTCTGCCTATTTCAGGACTTCCCTGGTGGCGCAGTGGTTAAGAATCCGCCTGCCAATGCAAGGGACACAGGTTCGAGCCCTGGTCTGGGAAGATCCCACATGCCGTGGAGCAACTAAGCCTGCGAGCTACAACTACTGAAGCCCGCACGTCTAGAGACCGTGCTCCACAACAAGAGAAGCCACCGCAATGAGAAGTCCGCACACCACAACAAAGAGTAGCCCCTGCTCGCTGCAACTAGAGAAAAAGCCCATGTGCAGCAACGAAGACCCAATGCAGCCATAAATAAATAAATAGAAAAAAGAAAGATGGGACTCAAAAAAAAAAATTCTGCCTATGTCATTAACAAACTGTGTAGCTGTGTGCCCTTAAGTCACTTAACTTGAAAGTCTCACTGTCCCCATCTACAAAACAGGGATGAAAGAAACTACTCCTCGGAGTTAAGAATCCAATGAGAAGATGCATGTGAAATCACTGTAAAACTTATCTAAATGGTTAAGAGATTTCAAAGAGATAAGCATCCTTGGCCTCTGCAGCCCAGACTCATCCCTCCACAAACCTAACCTCATATTTCCTACAATCAAACCAAGTCCAGGAGAATAAATGCTAAGAAAGTTAATTAAATAGCCACCGAACTCATGGATTTAAAACAACAAACATCACTAAGCTCCTAGGTTGAGCATTCTTGTAAGTCTCCTATGCCACCTGTACTCGCCTGATGTTCACACACCATTTGGATATGTCACTTTCTAACCTTTCCTCATGGTTGTCATTTACCAATTCCCTGTCAATGACCAATCACAGTCCTACATTTATTATATATTTTGGCATTTAATTCACAAATTTCCTCCATCATCCTGGGTAATATCAGTGACCCAGCCAATAACCAATCCTCAAGTCCAACAACTTTCACCTCCTCTCTAGCCACTCATATTCACTGCCCCGGCAGAGAGTACCACCCAATACTGCTCCACCACCTGACCACAACCTCCAATCACCCAATCAATTATAAATTCCTGTTGATGCTACTTTCTATTTCTTAAATCTGCCTCACCCTTCCACCTCTACCACCACCACACTGGTTCAGGCCCCAGTAATCTCTCACCTGGATTACTGCAACAGCCTCTCTAAGTCTGTTGCAGCCACCAACCCTAACCTAAATCAATCCCCCACGTCCAGCTGAATTATCTAAAATGCACAACTGACCACATCACTTTTCGGCTTAAGACCTCGCTACAGTCCCCTCCTTACCAATAAGAACACTCCAAACTCCTTACCCAACACACCAAACCTTCCAAGATCAAGGCCTTGCCTACTTTGCCAACCTCACAACTCACTTTTTATTCTCTAACATTATCCGTTTGTTTATAGTTCACATACATCATACAATTCATTTCTCTGTAGCTTTCTTCAGACTATTCTCTTTGCCTGAATGCCCCTCTCCCTTCTCTTCCACACCCCCCATTACCACCCTTTTTCAGATGGTTAACTCCTACTCATCCTTTAAGAATCAGCTCAGATGCCATCTTCAAATTCATTCTCTACACCCCCATGCTGGTATAAGTAGTCCTCTTCTGTGCTCCTATGGAACACTGTACATATTTCCCTTAAACCATTTATCGAAGTGTACTAAAATTATTTGTGTATTTATTAGCCTATTAGATCTTAAGCGACTCACGTAGAGGGCCTAGGTCATATTCATCTTTATGTCTCTAGTGCCTAGGCCATATTCATCTTTATGTCTCTAGTGCCTAGCAATGGATGGAGGCTGGCATATAGTAGGAGTAACCTGTTGTTGAACTGAAATGAATCTCCAAGAGATCACCACAAGCAACACCAATTAAGAAAAAAACTCACAGAAATCCAAGAGTGAGAGGACCCCATTAAAAGCACACGCAACTCAGGTATCATGCATATACTCTAACTGGCTGTAGCCTCCCCCACATTGCAAAACTACCCATACCATAGTACCCTACTCAACAGCGAGACAGGCTGTTCTGTCCGTTTTATACTCTAAGAAACAGGCTAGGTTAAGAAAGAGAATAAAATTATAAACTACTTCAGAAAAGTCAAGCTGTTGGGGACTCAGAAAATTGAAGAGCAAGTAGGACCTGGTCCTCTCTTTTAATCCTGAAACGGAAGCACAGAGACACTCATACCCTTAAGAAAAGGGGAGGGCTTCCCTGGTGGCACAGTGATTAAGAATCCGCCTGCCAATGCAGGGGACATGGGTTCGAGCCCTGGTCTGGGAAGATCCCACATGCTGCGGAGCAACTAAGCCCGTGTGCCGCAACTACTGAGCCTGCGCTCTAGAGCCTGCGTGCCACAACTACTGAGCCCACGTGCCTTGAGCCCATGCTCCCCAACAAGAGAAGCCGCTGCAATGAGAAGCCCGCGCACTGCTACAACGAGCAGCCCCCCCCCCCCGACGCAACTAAAGAAAGCCCATGCGCAGCAACGAAGACCCAACACAGCCAAAAATAAATAAATAAACAAATAAGAAAAGGGGAGGGCCACCCTGTAATCACCTAGCCCCATACCATGTGTTCAGATATGTGGACAGGAAATATAGCCCTTATCTAGTTATGAGAGCCCAGATGTCCCACCCAAAGCATGGGAAACAACTGGGAAAATAGCGATTCAACTATTGACTGGTTTTCCTTGTCTTTTCCTCTCTTGTTTCACCTGCTGCAGTCACTGGCTACAAATAGAGGGGACTGAAGGAAAACAACTTCTTGCTCATAGCAGGTAACATGAGAAAACTGAGTCTCCTTAGAGCCCCTACAACTTCTCCTTGTTCCCTATCCCACCTGTTCCCCTTGGCCAGCTGTTCATTATGTGGATCCCATAAAAAACAGATGGGCAGGTTTCACATTCAACCAATCAGAAGAGCAGGCTGCTTCAGAGCTCCCTAATTCAAAGTGTCCTGACTATAAACCCCAGGAAATTAGGAAATATTGTCCCCACATACCTGGTCACTGGAAAATGAAGCAGAATACAGGAAAGCACTGTGGTCCTAATTATGTATCAATGGATGCAATTCTACAATAGGTCTCAATCCTGAGGGTTAACTCCCTAGATTTG
Source organism: Balaenoptera physalus (assembly GCF_965194825.1). Classification (NCBI taxonomy): domain Eukaryota; kingdom Metazoa; phylum Chordata; class Mammalia; order Artiodactyla; family Balaenopteridae; genus Balaenoptera; species Balaenoptera physalus. The sequence continues at coordinate 78,581,346 of NC_138882.1, read as the reverse complement.
AGGAAAAAACAGCCACCTTTAAGTCGTAGATCCTAGGCTGGATCAAAGTGACAGGAATTATCAGAGCTTCTAGGTCAGTGGTTCTCAACCAGGGGCGATTTTGCCCTCCAGGGGAATTCAGCAATGTCTGGAGTCATTTTAGACTGCCATGACTGGGAGGGTGGTAAGGGAGGGTGCTACTGGCGTGCAGTGAGTAAATGCGATGGATGATGCTAAACATCCTATAATGCACAGGACGGCCTCTTACAACAAAGAATTATCTGGTCCAAAATGTCAATAATGCTAAAGATGAGAAATCCTATTCTAGATGGAGCATGATGAAGGGTCAAAAGGAGAGACAGCATGTCGCTTCCATCCTATATCTGGAAAAGGAAGTCATTTGGTCCCTCCAACCCAAACCCATCAAACAATATTCCAGAAGAAAAGCCAGTCAGACAAAGACTCATTTAACTTAACTAAGGAGTTCCATCCCACTCCAACTTGGCTTCTCTATCACCTGCTGTTGCCATTTAGGTGAACAGCAGGTGACAGGACTACACTCCCTTCCGCCCCATCCCAGGAGGTCTAATTTGACCTAGTTCAATCTAAATTTCTGTGCAGATCAGAGAAATGCCATCCTCTGCAAGACAGACAGAAAGGATCCTGCACTTAAACCTTGCAGCCATCTTTAAAGTCCCAAACCTAGACCAAAAGCAGACCCTTCCCTGTTAGGCTGCTGATCAGACTTATACTGCTTACGCAATGAAGCAAAATGTAGAAGAGGCAGAAGTTTCCCAAGGCCATGCTTGTCCTTGGAAGAAATGTCAGGAGGCTGGCATGCAGACTAATAGGCAGCCCTCCCCACTTAATTATCATCTAGGATGGTGAGTTCACTCACTCAGCAATCCAGATGGGGGTTCCAAGAATCTATCTAACTTCAGCACTAAAAGAACATGGCCAACTTCCTCTTAAACCAAAATATACTCAGCTTTCTGTGGCAGTGAATCGAAGGAACTCAGCTTAAATTACACAGAGATCCTAGATGAAAAGTATCAGAGCAGTGAGGAGAATGTGCCCCCTCTAAAACTGAAGATTACAAAGAACTTCAGAATCTTGGTGCCTGAAATATTGCCAGACACCAAGAGACAAACACTCCAGTAAACAAGAGTCCTGATCCTGCTGGCTGATTTGGGTCTATTTGAGAGCCTAACGTATGGATCGCCCTTAATAGGTTCCCAAGACTAATTCTTTATTCTGATGAATTTCTGCATTTCCTGGAGCTGCAGGGTTTTTTGTTGTTCGTTTTCTTTTGGGAGGTCCAAGCCAGCCAAGGGCCAACAAACAATCTGTATGTATCTACAGGACTTCCTCTTGATTAATCGTTATCTATTAGATTTCTACTTCCGTACAAAGTCTAGTCTCATCCCAACCAGGGATGAGATCTGTATTTTTTGAGGTACTTGATTCTCTCAGAAGCCCTTAGAAGGCATGTGGAAGAAATAAATAAAGAGTGATGCCTTGAAATGAAAACAACAGTCCAGTTTCATCCCAAAAGAACGAGAGGTATTTGACTCTCGCAGAAGCCCTGTGAGAGGGAAAGTCATGTGGAAAATCTGAAAAAGAGTGATGTCTTGAAACCTGAAATGTAAAGGACATGGAAAACCTTAAAGATGACTAAGACGACTACATAAAGAGCTTTCTTGCTGGTAGGACCAAGAAAATGTAACCAAATATCTGGAAGTCAGAATTACAAACTGTGTTTTCAAAATGAAGATTCCAGAACAACTAGGAGAAAGAGTAAGCTAGAGGAAAAGCCTTCCCGGGGCAGGTGCCTCAGTAACCCTCCAAGGGCAACATTTAGTAGACACTGTACTAGAGTACAAAGTTCCATATGTTTAAAAATGTTTCTCTCAGAGCTGACCACGAAGGCTAAATAATAACAAAACAAGGCTGGAGGCTTGCCCTAAGACACCTAATTTCTGTTCTCCTTTCCCTCCTATCAATCTCCAGTGACCCAAAGGGACAATGACTGCAACAGATCTTACACACTGAAAACCCATTTTCCCTGTCAGCTACCCCATTACTGAGCTCAACCCCCAATATGCCATTTCCATTTCATGCCGTTTCCATTCCCTTCCATTGTTTGAAAACAATAAAAAGTTCCAGACTTACCTCTGCAAGAAACTTAATTTCCCGGGTCTCTTCCTAGCACAAGGTTCAAAGCCAGCAGCAAAGCAAAAACAAATAAGAGGGGGAAGCGTCAATTTTCAAGCTTTATTTTGAAACCTCAAAGAGGTAGTCAATCTCAGCTGCAAAAATATACAGACAAGCCTGAAGCCATTTCAATTGAAATGATCCACTCCAAGCTAAATGAGAGAACTCACTCCCATCAAAGTCCCCAGGCTTCCCTAACCTTCTGTTACCCAATTCACAACACAATAGCAACTCCAAGAATTTCCAGTCTCAGTGGCTTAGGGCAAGAAAGGTCCCAAATTCAACAACTTGGGAAAACCAATTATCCTCTGACACCTCACCTGACTCCTCAATTCCTTATGAAGCCCAGCTACTTTGTTACAGTATTAACATTGACTTTCATCTTTAGATGAACTAGGAGGAAAGTGGTTACAGCCAAAGAAGGCACTTTCTTTCCATTACTTCACTTATGAGACCAGAACTATCCTCCAAATTCTCGCACACAGTGAGAACAGAATATCCACTGGGGCAGCATCCAGTCAAACATCTACATTTCACCAGGGAACATTTTTTATGTATGGATACTGACCCCTGCTCCTAGCACTTAAACAACAAAAGAAGGGTCTGGAAACGAAAGCACTCATTTAATTAGCACGGCTGCCTAGACACCATCCTGTGTTTTCTGTTCCCTGCAAACAGCGTTCCAATATAGCATGGCTGTTTCCCCATTCTGGCATTGCTAATTGTTTAAAACTAGAAAAGTCCTTTACTCCTTCCACACTCCAGCGATACCAGGCTCCCCATTTTCTCTTCTTTTTGTAACCAGGAAAAACAAGGGAGCAGTAAGCTAGGCAGCTTTTGGAAATCCAGTTGAACCCTCATCCAACCCCAATTCTCCAAACCCACATGACCATTCCCTTCTGCCCTTCCCACCCTAGTAAGAGCTAAAGGCCTGGCAATTAGAATTGGCTGTAACTGATGCTGCTTAACTCTGCTCTCTCTTCCTTTCTACAGGGAAAAGGGAAACCCCTGAACCTCTATCACTCGTGCAGCTACACTGTCCTATCTCCCATCCCATTCCCCTTCCTCCCAAACTTTCCTCCTAGTCTCTCACTTTCTCCATTACCTCGTCACACCGACACGCTCTCCATTCCCCAAACCTCCGTCCTCTCCTTTTCCACCCAAATTCTCCCCTAGGCCCTTCCCCCTCCCACCTCCAATTTAACACTTTCACAACCTCCCCGCAAACGTCTCAAATCCAATCTTCACCTTTTCCCACTTCTCCACAACACCCCTTACAAGAGTCCAGTCCTTCTTCCAACCACATGCCACAAGCCCCCTTCCCCTTCACAGCCTCGGCCCCTCCTTCCCGTTCCTACCCCCTCAGCCCGGCGGGACCGCAGCCCCACTCCCCACCTCGGCCTCTCTAATACCCCTAGCCTGGCCCAGCCTCGGCCCTTGTTTACGCCCCTCCCCTGCCCCACTCCTCCGCCTCGACCCTGCCCTCTCCCGCAGTTGCCACCTCCCCCGCACGCCCCCCTCGGCCGCTCCCCTCCCCCACCTTGCAGCGTCCCGTCACCTCCCTCTCTTCAGGTTCTCAGGCTAGACGTCGCCACCGCCTCCCCCTCCACTTTCCTTCCCCAAGCCCTTTGCGGCCCCGCCCGGCCCCGCCCCGTCCCGCTCGACTCCCCCTCCCCACTCCGGCCGCCCCGCCGCCTCACTCTCGGCTCAGGCTCGGCGCCGCCATGTTGGATCCATCCGCGCCGCTCTCCCGGGCCTGTCTCACGGCGCCGCATCCGGGCTCCAGCCGCCGCCGCCGCCGCCACCGCGGGCGTGGGGGAGGGGAGAGGCGGGCGGGGGTGGCTGCATCCTGAACAGCGCCTCCCGGAACCTGGCCGGTTAGTGGCGGCTTCGAGACCATAGTGAGGCATGAGCCGGAGTAGCCATGCTAGTTGAGGGCAGCCTGGCAGCGGCATTAAACGGGGAGTGGATAGCTTCATTTCGGTAGCGGAGAATAGAGATTGGCAGCCATCTTGCTTTGGGGCAAGCTGGCAACGCAAGTTATTCTTCAGGACGGCTTCAGGGCAGTAGTAAAGCATGAGAGAGGGTTGCGTTCTTGAGTGTGGAAACGTTGGTGGGGTCGGAGCTGTCTGGTGTCGACTTCAAGATCCATTGAAAGACTGCGACTGGCAGTCATGACGCGTAAGGGCGGAATATTACGGGGGTCGGATTGCCCCGCGAACTTAGGGGAAGGTTCATGATCTGGGTTTGACCTTTGCTCTGAGCTTCCTGGTAACCCGGACGTTCCGTAAACTTGGGTCCGGAACAGAAAGTGCTGCTCAGATGCCCCCTCGGATTTCACTTTTTGAGCATTTGGTTTTTGAGCACCCACTTCCTGAAGGAAGTGTCGCCTGAGCTGAATACTGGACTGTTGGGAATTGGGGGTGGGGGGCTAGGTACCTTCTGGAGCTGCCAGCAGCCTGGTTTGGTTAAAAGAGAGGTAATAGATGAGTCCCGGAGGTTGGGAGGGGCCTGTTTACGCAAGGCCTTGTAAATTAGTTTATTTTATCCTAAGGGTAATGAATAGGTTTTGAAGAGTCTTAGCAGAGGTGTGAACAAATATATTTGCGTTTTAGAAAGATCACTGGTTGCAATGGGGAGAATGAATTGGAGGGCGTGAAGTTAGAGGCAAGAACAATTGGGAAGCTCTTACCCTGGTAAGAGACTACAGCGGTCTGTCCTCTAGAAGGGGGAGTGCAGATGGGGAAAAATTGATCGGAAATGGGTATGAGGCTGAGGGAGGAATCCAAGGTATTTCCCAGTGCTCTGGCTTGGGCAACTGGGGAATAATGCCATTTTCATTGTTGTTTTGGGTGGGGGAAGAGTGAGTTTTAGGTGCCTGTGGGATATCCATTAGACAATAGAATATTAGATAAGGTGGGTTGGGAGTCCAAAAGGAAAGTTTGGGGGGCGGGGGGGGGCGCCCTAGCGTGTGAAAATAGAAGGTTGTTGAAGCCATGGAAGTGACTAAGATGGCTTAGAAAGAGGAATTTGAGATGACATGAGGGAAGAGAGAGGAAAAGAGGACATTGAGAAGGAAAGGAAAGAAGAAACCAGGAGAGAAGTATCAAGGAAACTGGTCAGTGTCAAACATAACAGATCAGGTAAGATGTGGGCTAAAATGTGTCCATTGGATTTTGCAACAAGTCGTTTAGTAATTTTGGAGAAAGCTGTTTCAGAGATACAGTGGGGGTAGAAACAACATTGAGGTAAATTGAGTGACTGGAAAGGCACAGTGTGTAAAGACAATTTCTTCACGGTGTTGACGGTAGAAAGAGGCTAGCAGTAGGGTATAGCATAAGGGAGAATTACAAAGAAAGGGAAGGAGTTTTAGATATCTGTGGGACAGCCAGATGGAGATGTCCAAATGGCAGTTGAAGGTACAAATCTAACACATGGGAGAAAATTATATTAAATGGAAAAAAACCAAGTGCAGAAGAATACTTACATATTTGCACAAGTGTTAAAAAATTAACTATGAAGAGTGGGCCTGGGAGGGATGAAACTTATGCTTTTTTATTTTAGATTCATCTTTACTGTTTGTTTTACTGTGTACATAACATATATTACTTTTATAGAAAGCTGCTTTTTAAAAACTCCAATGATGTATAGGCCAGAATTTCGGGATCATGAACATGTCAGTGGTAGTTGAAGCCATAGATTTGGATAAGCTCCCCAGAGAACAGCAGGGGCTAAGAAGAGTGCCTTGGTGAATTCTAACATTTAAGGCCCAAGTAGGAGAGCCCTTGGAGAATCTTTGAAAAGGAACAAGCAGTGAGGAAGAAAAACACTGGATCCTAATTGTCACAGAATCAGAAGGAAGAGAGTGTTTCAAGAGGATGGAAGTTATTAAAAGTGTCAGATGGTCCCAGAAAGGCAGCTAACAAGAAAGGTTAAAAGCTAGCTCCAGACTCAGGTTTCCTGGGAACTTGGCATAAAGGTCAAATCCAGATCTTGAACCATCACCAAATATCACGTGGAATTCAACCCCCATGCTGTTCCATCCTTATATGTCATGGTTGCCAGTCCCAGTCTTTCAGTGGGTCTTGAAGTCAACACCAGCCAGTTCTGGCAGCACTAGTATTTCCACAGTCAAGAATGCTTCCTCTCCCATTCTTTACTATGGCCCTTAAGCTGCCAGCAAGAAAAACTTGTGTTGCCAGAAATGGTAAAGTTAAGGAATTGAAAGTAGGAGTAGGGACTTCCCTGGTCGTCCAGTGGTAAAGAATCTGCCTTCCAATGCAGGGGACAGGGGCTCGATCCCTGGTCGGGGAACTAAGATTCCCACATGCTGCGGGGCAGCTAAGCTTGCACGCCTCAACTAGAGAGCCCGCATGCTGCAAACTACAGAGCCCATGCGCTCTGGAGCCTGCGCGCCACAACTACAAAGAGAGAAAATGTGCATGCCACAACTAGAGAAGCCCGCGCGCACTGCAACGAAAGATCCCATATGCCGCAACGAAGACCTGACACAGCCAAAAAATAAAAACTAATAAAATTAATTAATTAATTTTTAAAAAAAAAGAAAGTAGGAGTATAAGTTGGAGTTGAGAAGGTCAAAAACTAGCTAGTGATCACGTGGATTTTCCTGAAACCACCCAGATAGGAAGAGTTGGTACAGAGAGGTTATTTAATAGGCACTGGAGTTCTCAGTAAGCATGAAGGATAAAGGGTACTAGAGCCAAATGGCATAAGCTTTAAAGAAGGAAGAGTTTTTACAAGAGGATGAGAGCACAATCATCTGAAAGTAGCAGTGGATTGCAAAGAGAAGGATGATACCCTGCCACCCTTTCCTACAGGAGTGGAAGAATGAACAACCTCTACTTTACACAGTTGAAGGGAAGAGATATCCATTAGAAAAAGCCAAAAATGTCTACCCCCACTTCACCACCACCCCATACTGGAACTCTGTTCTTTTGTAAACAGCCTCCCCTATATTCTCATTTTCTTCACAGATTACTCCCTAACTTTTTCTAGTGGACGAGTCATCAGGACAGAGGTAGCTAGCTGTGATATATGGAAGGGGGATTTACCCCACCCACATAAGCCCACAAAAGAGGCGGACACAGGCACTACTTCTTAAAATAGAATCATGTTCTCTCCCTACCCATATCCGGAAGTGGTTTGATACCTAGCAATCTTGACATCATGGTAGTAATTCCTTTCCATGAGCCCATCTCCTAAACTTAACCCAGCCCCATTTAGAGGATTAGAGAGGAGAGTCCATGCTGAGGACTGCCTTCTCTAATAGTATGGTGTCCTATCTGCTCATTGCAGCCTCTGGAGAAAAGATAGATTGCCTTCTTCTTCACTCAGAATGGAAAGCTAAAGGAAGGACTGGGATTTTTCTTCATTAGGCCTTCAAAGTAATTCCTCTTCCTCTATAGGACTCGAAGGACCTAATCCTTTTCCCTGGGGCCAAACGTTAACTAAATTTTACAAATTCCAGACATTGGAACAGTTGCCGGGCCAGCTGTTCCTAAGTTAGTGCATTCATGACTGCATTTGTAGGAAAGTTTTCTGTTTGGGGGTCCCCGGAAATTCACTCTTAAAACATGAAGCCTTTGGGAATTCCCTGGCAGTCCAGTGGTTAGGACTCCGTGCTTCCACTGCAGGGGGCACAGGTTTGATCCGTGGTCAGGGAACTAAGATCCCACATGCCACGCTGCGTGGCCAAAACAAAAGACAGACAAACAAAAAACATGAAGCCTTGAGATATAATAGGTGCTGAAGAGATCATAATGCCAATAAAGAGAGCTGAGCAGATTTCCTGAGGTGAAATGGGGTAAATACTAACTAAACCAAGGAGACGGGCACTCTCACGCCCAGCACTGAGAAAAAATATTTCAAACACTACGATTTTTTGTTAGTTGTAGCTAAGCAGCCGTTCCCCTGTGGCTTAAACTGTACATCATCTCTGCAGTTAAAGCAAAAACTTCACTTCTTGTCTGGTGTTCTTTTTCCACCCTCTCCTTACTTCAACTAAAAACTCGAGAAAACTCTCTCAGAAGATTGAGAACCCTATGTAGGATTCTCCTGTTCCTCCGCCTTTCACGTCCCTTCCTTTATATCAGTTCCTGTCTCTTCCTTGGAGCCCCAGCTGAGATAACATCCCTCCAGCTTTCAAAGACGGGCCCCTCCAACTGGACCCTCAATCCCATTCTTTTCTGCTTCTCAATACACTCTATTCCCACAGTTATCTCTTCCTTCACTAGAATCATTAAACTGACATCCTTCAGCTACCTTTCACATGCTCCCGTTTCCAGTATGTCCTGCACTTAATTCTCAATTCATTCTAATTTTCAGTGGTTAGAAACACCTTTTTTTTTTTCTTCTGTATTTAGAAAAATCTCTTTGTAACTTCCATTTATTGGTCCTATTTTTTTTCCCCCCTCTGGATCAACGCATCAGAGCTAAATGTCAGCCCTTCAGATAGCTACTATGTCCCTACTAAATATTTTTTTCCCAGTCAATGGTACTACCAATTCAAATTATAGTAGATCTCTTATCTTTTTTAATCTGAATACTCTATTGAGGCTGCTTGTCCCAGTCTATGCTGTTCCCCAGCTCTGCCAGAATTAAAATCTTTTTTTTTTTTTTTTTTTTTTAAACTTTGGGTTTATTTATTTTATTATTTATGGCTGTGTTGGGTCTTTGTTTCTGTGCGAGGGCTTTCTCCAGTTGCGGCAAGCGGGGGCCACTTTTCATCGCGGTGCGCGGGCCTCTCACTATCGCGGCCTCTTCTTGTTGCGGAGCACAAGCTCCAGACGCACAGGCTCAGTAGTTGTGGCTCACGGGCCCAGCTGCTCCGCGGCATGTGGGATCTTCCCAGACCAGGGCTCGAACCCGTGTGCCCTGCATTGGCAGGCAGATTCTCAACCACTGCGCCACCAGGGAAGCCCCAGAATTAAAATCTTTTTAAACCAGACATCCCTTAAAGAATTCTATACCCTGTTAGCAACCTATTGTCACAAGTATCCTCTTGACTCTTCCAGGCCCACTCTGATCCCTATGTCCCTGCCTGGGCTTTCCTCTTGAACTTTATCCTACAATGACTTGCTGACCTGACAGTTCTCTCTAGGTGTTGGTTTCCCATTAACTCCAAGCTGCTCTAGCTACTCATTTTCACCCAAGCATCGTACTTGCTCCTAATTTCAGTTGTACTTCAAACCTTGCTGTAAGCCCTTAGCTAGAATTCCAGTGTCTGCTGGCTCCTTAATAGAAGAGTAGGGACCACAATCAGTCACTGAATCCTAATGATCTGCTGTCCAAAATTCTCCTTAACCTTTTCCCTTCATTTGCCAGCTCTGACCCTCACTAATATGACTTTGGGCAAGTTCCTTCTCTGAGCTTGTTTTCTGATCTGTAAAAAGGGCAAATATAAAATAACATCCATGTCATAGGTCCCTGTTTTAATGATTATATTAAATAATATATGTGCAGTGTCAACACAGGGCCTAGCTCATTGTAAGCAGCGGATAAATGTTACCTAATATTTATATATAACAATTTTCACCAGGTTTCAGAAATTCAGGAGAGGTTCTTTGTTAATGCTCTCTGCTGCCCCCATGGGGATGATTTTTCCAAGTCATTGGTTATCCCACAGGCAGGCCATGACAAAAAACAGCCTTGTCTTACCAACCCCACCAGCTAATTAGAGAATTAATTCTCTTTGGTTGGTTGTTCAGTCAAATAAAAATGATTCTATATTCTAGCAAATTCACTGTCTTTTTCAAAGAACATATCAGGAAACTGTTACGTTTTCCTGAAGTCAAGATATACTGTCTCTATGATGTTCTAGTCTGTTAATCTAGTAACACTGACAAGGAAAGTCATTCAGTCATTTACTTAATAAATATACGTTAGGCATTTACTAATATCAAGTACTGTGATAGGCATATAGGATAGGATACACAGTGGTGAACAAAACAGACATGGTCCATGTCTTCATGGAGTTTACAGTTTACATGGGTAGACTGACACTAAGGAAAGAAAATAGCAAATATATCATTTTAAATTGAGATAGGTGCTATGAAGGAAAAGAACAGAATGCTGTGACAGAAAAATGAATGATCAGGGAAAGCTCTCTTTGAGGCGGTGACATGGAAGCTGAGACCCAAAGGACCCAAAGGAACCAGCCTTCTTGCAGAAAAGGGAGGAATATCGCAGGCTGAGAGGATACCTGCTAAAGGCCCAAAGACAAGGAAGAGCCAACACCTTGGGAGACTGAATCACATCGCCATGACCACTGTAGGCATCTGGGGGTCGCTGCTTCCTTTTCTATTCATAAAATACTCTTTAATAACTTCTACAGTTTTACTAAGAATCAATAATCTTAGTTTTTTAGTTTCCAGAATTCACCATCTAGAATTTCCCTCTTTGAAGATGTGGACATTTGCTATATTGTGTGTTCCTCAGATGACCTAGACAGAAAACAATTTCACTTACAAATATTTCTGATTTCTAGAATACCATGTGTCCAGGCCCTGAACTCATTTAAAATGCTAAGAATCCTGTTACCATTTTGACTAATCATTAATGAAGTTATAACTAACAAAAAGACTTTTCCTAACTCATTTTACCTCATTTCTTAATGTTTTCTTCCAAGTTTTAGCTATTTATAAACATTTTATATAGCTAAAATAATAATGTAATTATCATTATTGCAGATGATAGCTTATTTACATAGATATAATCATGAGAATCAACTTTAAAATTATTACATATAATAGAATTTAGTAAAGTGGTGGTTGGGAGGGGAAGTGACATGCAGAAATAAATATCCCTTATATATAAACAATAAGTTAAAGGTATAATCAAAAAAAGACCAAATAGGGCTTCCCTGATGGCGCAGTGGTTGGGAATCCGCCCGCCAATGCAGGGGACACGGGTTCAAGCCTTGGTCCGGGAGGATCCCACGTGCCGCGGAGCAGCTGGGCCCGTGCGCCACAACTGCTGAGCCTGTGCTCTGGAGCCCACGAGCCACAACTGCTGAGCCCACGCGCCACAACTACTGAAGCCTGTGCGCCTGGAGCGTGTGCTCCGCAGCAGGGGAGGCCACCGCAATGAGAAGCCTGTGCACCGCAACGAAGAGTAGCCCCCACTCGCCGCAACTGGAGAAAGCCCACGTGCAGCAAGGAAGACCCGACGCAGCCAATACATACATACATACATATATACATAAATAAATAAAATTTTAAAAATATATATTAAAAAAAAAAAGACCCAATAGTGACAAGTCAGATAAAATGCCTAGGAATAATTAACAAGAATGGGCAAGATCTGTATGAATGAAAAAAAAAATTTTTCCCCATGCCACATGGCTTGCAGGATCTTAGTTCCCTGACCAGGGATTGAACCTGTGCCCTTGGCAGTGAAAGCACAGAGCTCTAACCACTAGACCGCCAGGGAATTCCCAGTATGAATGAAATTTTAAAATGCTACCCATGGGCTTCCCTGGTGGTGCAGTGGTTAAGAATCCGCCTGCCAATGCAGGGGACATGGGTTCGAGCCCTGGGCCAGGAAGATCCCACATGCCATGGAGCAACTAAGCCCGTGCGCCACAACTACTGAGACTGTGTTCTAGAGCCCGCGAGCCACAACTACTGAAGCCCACGTGCCTAGAGCCCCCATGCTCTGCAACAAAAGAAGCCACCACAATGAGAAGCCTGCGCACCGCAACGAAGAGTAGCCCACGCTCTCAGCCACTAGAGAAAGCCCAGGCGCAGCAACGAAGACCCAATGCAGCAAAACTAAATAAATAAATGTATAAATAAATAAAATAAAACGCTACCCACATAAAAGAGAACTTGATCAAATGGAAAATAATATCATGTTCCTGGATAGACCCAAATATGTGAGGAAATTTTGTATTGATAAAGGTGTCACCTTAGATCAGTGGAAAGATTATACATACCCTTTAAAATTACTTCCACATGCATTAATAGCCGATCGTAATTAACATAAAATACTAGAAACTATCTAAAACGTAACGGTACAGGGACTTCCCTGGTGGTGCAGTGGTTAAGAATCCGCCTGCCCATGCAGGGGACATGGGTTCAAGCCCTGGTCCGGGAAGATCCCAAATGCCATGGAGCAACAAAGCCCGTGCGCCACAACTACTGAGCCCACGTGCCACAACTACTGAAGCCCGCGCACCTAGAGCACGTGCTCCACAACAAGAGAAGCCACCACAATGAGAAGCCTGCACACCACAACGAAGAGTAGCCCCTGCTCGCCACAACTAGAGAAAGCCCACACGCAGCAACGGAGACCCAATGCAGCCAAAAATTAATTAATTAATTAATTTTAAAAATTTTATTAAAAAAATAAAACATAATGGTTCAAAAACGTTGAAAGTAAAAGAATTGGAAAAGATATACTGTGCAAATATAAACCAAAAGGAAATTATATAATAACAGATACAGTAGACTTGAAAGCAAAAGCGTTACTAGAAATAAACAAGGGCACTTCATATGAACAAGTCCAATTTACCAGGAAGTTTTAAATTTGTATGCACTTAACTTCAAATTATATAGAGCAACAGAGCTACAAGGAAAAAAATACACAAATTCACTATCATAATAGGAGATTTAACATATGGCTGTCATCCATTGATAGAGGATACCTCTTTCAGAACCAGTAGACACCCCCCCAAAAAAAATTAGTAAGTATATAAAAAACTTAAATAACGTGAGCAGCAAATTTGATTCAACAAGCAGATACATAGTCACTGTACTCCAAAACTTTAAATTACAAATTATTTTCAAGCACACTTGGAACATTTTTAAAACTGACCATATTGTGCTATAAGGCAAATTTTAACAAATTTCAAAGTATTAAAATTATACAAAGTGTGTTTCTTGACTTGTAGTTAAGCTACAGATCAGTAACAAAAAAGTAACTAGAAGTTATGAAATACACTACTTCTAAGTAACCACCCAAAAAATCACAACTGGTGTTAGAAAATAATTTGAACTGAATGATAATAAAAATATTACATACCAAAACTTAGATGTGACTAAAGCTGTGCTTACAGGAAAATGTATAGTCTTAAGTGCACATATTAGGAAAAAAGAAAAGCTGAAAGTTCATAAACTTTGCATCCATTTCAAGAACCTATATAACACAAAGCAACTATACTCCAGTAAAAATTAATTTAAAAAAAAGAACCTATATAACAGTAAATTAAACCCAAAGAAAGTAGAAGAAAGAAAATGTTCACATAGAGATGTCTGGAAGGATGTATACTTAAAATGAGAGCAGTTTTTGTCTCTTGGGGTAGGATTTTGAATTAATTTTATTTTTCCATATTGCTTAAATAAGCTGGAACAAACAAAGCCATTTTCATTTTAAGAGAAAAAGTACTAGAGGAAAACATGGGATAATTTTTTTAAAAATAATATAGACTGTTGTGGTGACTCAACACCAGAAGTTATAAGCAAAAAAGACTGGTAGACTTGACCTCATGTATGAAAAATTTCCACATGGTTAAAAATACTATGAACAAAAGCAAAGACAGATGACAAACTGGGAAAAATATTTACAACTCATCACAAATGGCTAATCTCTTTAATACATATATTTTTAAAACTCATACAAATCAGTAAGAAAAAATGAATGACAATTACAAAGGAGCAAAGGATATAAGAATTTACAGAAAAGGAAATACAAACGGATCCTAAACCTATGAAAAGATATTCAGCCTTACTCATAATAAGAGAAATGGACATTAAAATTGTCTTGAGATTCCATTTCAATCATGAAATTGGCAAAAACAACTCTGTTGTTAACACTGATTTTTTTGGGGGGGGGGGCGCGGTGGGGAAATTTGTCATTTCATATATTGCTAATAGTAATACAAATTGGTTTAATCTTTCTAGAGGCAAATTGGCAATATTTAACAAAATTTAAAATACAAATCTTTTGAGGCAACAGTTCCATATCTAAGTATTTATTACATATGTACAAAATGATGAGTAGGCAAGGCTATTAACTGCAACACTGTTCGTAATAGCAAAAGACAACCTAAATAAACATCCTGAGGGTCTTGTTGAATAAATTATGGTAGATCCATACAATGGGATGCATCTACAAAAGAAGAAAGAGGGGGAGGGGGGAAGAATGAGGTAGTTTTGTATGTATTAATATAGAACAGCCTCCAAGATATATTATTCAGTGAAAAAAGCAATGTGCAGAAATGTAAATAGTATGCTATGATTTTTTTTTAATAATATATATATATATTTTTTAAAGACATTCACGTTCTTTTATTTATTTATTTATTTATTTATGACTGTGTTGAGTCTTCGTTTCTGTGCGAGGGCTTTCTCTAGTTGCGGCAAGTGGGGACCACTCTTCATCGCGGTGCGCGGGCCTCTCACCATCGCGGCCTCTCTTGTTGCGGAGCACAGGCTCCAGACGCGCAGGCTCAGTAATTGTGGCTCACGGGCCCAGTTGCTCCGTGGCATGTGGGATCTTCCCAGACCAGGGCTCGAACCCGTGTTCCCTGCATTGGCAGGCAGATTCTCAACCACTGCGCCACCAGGGAAGCCCTATGCTATGATTTTTATAAAATGTTTTAAAAGAATGTGTATGTGTGTACATATTGGTAAGTGCATAGAGTATATCTGGAAGGATATACAAAAAACTAGCTGGAGGGGAGAGGCCCCTGGGGAAGGGAACTAAATAGCCAAGGAAAGGGATAAGAGGGAGACAACGTTTCACTCTATATCCTTTTGTATCTTTTTAATTTTGAGCAGGTGTATGTATTACCTATTCAAAAGTAAATATTTTAAAACCACGTCTAGGGCTTCCCTTGTGGCGCAGTGGTTAAGAATCCACCTGCCAATGCAGGGGACATGGGTTCAAGCCCTGGTCCGGGAAGATCCCACATGCCTCGGAGCCACTAAGCCCGTGCACCACAACTACTAAGCCTGCACTCTAGAGCCCGTGAGCCACAACTACTGAAGCCCATGCGCCTAGAGCCTGTGCTCCGCAACAAGAGAAGCCACTGCAGTGAGAAGCTCACTGCAACGAAGAGTAGCCCTCACTCGCCACAACTAGAGAAAGCCTACGCGCATCAATGAAGACCCAATGCAGCCAAAAATAAAAATAAAATAAAATAAATTTATTTTTTTTAAAAAAACACATCTATGTACAATTTTGTGTTCTGATTTTACACTTATTTTATAAATATTTCTCTATAGCATATTCCATATAGTTAATATAACATTAACAGTTTCTAGGAGCTTTCTTCCCTCTTCTGTTATAAATAATGATCTAGATATTTTGTGTCATTAATATAATACTATTTTCCCTCATGCCTTCCTGCCTTACACATGTTCTTCTTTCTGCTTAGAATGCCATATTTACCCTGCTCTCTCCTTGCCCACACATTCAGCGTGCTCATCCTAAGAGTTCAGTTCAAATACTAACAGCCTTACCTGATTCTCTCAGGAATACTTACTCAGACAGTACTTTGTATACCTCCAGAATAGAGATTTTTGATTTTATGGTAATTGACTGCTTATTAGTTTTTCCTCCCCAAAGAATACATCTTTTCATCTTTGTTAACCAAATCCTCTGACACTCCCAGCCCTTGCCGAGATCTCACTAGCTAGTAGATTGCAGTTAAAGTCCATAGTTGTAAAATCTCTAGGGATGATACCAACACCTCAGAAGGTCCTGTGCACACATCAGCCCATTCCAGGGAGGGGGTTTGTTATCTCATTTATGTTCCTGCAGCTCTACTGTTTGTTCCTGCAGTCTCTCTTTGTGTTTTCAGAAACACTGGTTCATTACTGATAGCCGTCTTCCCTTTTAGGGCCATGAATAGCCCCTGCCACCACCTCTGTCCCCTCAGATCACTGGTGCTAATTTCACATTGGTCTGGAAATGGTAGAAAGCTGGTTAAGGATGTGATTTCTAGAGCCAGATTGTGCTTGGGCTTGAATTCCAATTCTAACATTTAGCGGCTGTGTGATATAGGGCTTTCTTTCATTGAACCTGACTGTTCCTCAGTTTCCTCAAATGTAAATGAGGCTAATGAAAGTAACTATCTTAAGGTTGTTGCCAGAATTAAAGGATCTAATTTTTAAAAACGTTTAGGACAGTGCCTAGCATACGGTAAGCATTGTATAAATGTTCGTTTTTATCATTCTCTTTACCAAGTTCTCTAAGTGTGAAACTAATTCCCCACAGCATAACAGAGATCAGGTTACAGTTTACAAGAATTCTTTGCTGAAGTCTCCAGAATAATTAAAGGCAATAACAAAGGAGAAAATTTTACAAAAGTGGCCACCCATCTACACTGATCCTCTATAGCAGCAGTCCCCAACCTTTTTGGCACCAGGGACTAGTTTCATGGAAGACGATTTTTCTACGGACCGGTTGGGGTTGGGGGGGGGGGTTCAGGCGGTAATGCGAGCGATGGGGAGCGGCAGATGAAGCTTTGCTCACTCTCTGCTCACCTCCTGCTGTGCGGCCCGGTTCCTAACAGTCTGCGGACCGGCACCGGTCCACGGCCCCAGGGAGTTGGGCACCCCTGCTCTATAGAGTGGTTCCCTCCCTGTAGTAGAACTAGAATTTCCCTCACCATTCTGAGTAATGTTCCAGAATATCAGAGTCCAGACTATCCCCTTAAAGACCAGAAGGAGGAAAAATTTTAATTCCTTTCCTAATCCAAGGTTTATTTCCCTAATACAATATTTATTTTTCCTTTTGTCCCAGGAGCTACCTTTCTCCATGATGACTGACAATGGGATTTTCAACTACTTTCAGAGGCTTCCTCATGTACTCAACAGTACTATCCCATCAAAACCGTGGTCTGATATTAGTGTATTTCCCAGAATTGAGTTTTCCAATCAATTCTGTCAGGTTCCTTTTTATAGCTGTTTTAGGACAATTTCCATGAGGGCAAGGACTCTGCCTGCCTTGTGCACTACTGTATTTCCAATGCCTGAATGTAGTAAGAACTCCATAAACACATGAACTGTGTATGAATGAGCACTTCCTTTGAAAAAAGATGAAGCTCAGGCCTACACACTCTTCTTTCAGTCTTCTCAACCTTAGCTTCTGACCTCTTGTGAGAATTACTTAAAGCAAGAATCAGCTAAATTGATCATTTAAAAAGAAACTTCTCTAAAATAAATACACTCTCCAGAGATGCAACTATGCTTACAATAGAGACAGCCTTCATGCAGTATGAACTCTGCTTTACAAAGTGGTCTAATAAGGTGAGTTTCAAAAAAAAAAAAGGTAAGATGCAGATTTAAGGCGACAGCTTGTCTGATGCTCACCTAACTCATCAAGATATTCCTTTATTTTAAAAATATTGATTGAGCACTTACTTTGTGCCAGGCATTACAGTATTATTGTATGAACAAGACTGACACACAGTCTCTACTGTGAGCTTACAGTCTTTCAAGACAATTAAACAATAAAGTGTGATGTGTTGTTACCATAGGGGAAGTATTCTAAGGCTAGAGGTCTTCTGCCTGCACTTGAACAAGAGCAGCTCTGCACTGATCATTTTTATACTTTGAGATTCCAAGTGAGATTTTATGTTGTTGTTGGTAACCTGGCTCCAGTATTACAAAAAGTTTGAAAATTACTGCCATATATATATACACATATATATATAAGTTTATTTATTTGTGACTGCATTGGGTCTTTGTTGCTGTGTGTGGGCTTTCTCTAGCTGAGGCGAGCGGAGGCTACTCTTCGTTGCAGTGCTTGGGCATCTCATTGCAGTGGCTTCTCTTGTTGCGGAGCACGGGCTCTAGGCACGTAGGCTTCAGTAGTTGTGGCACGCGGGCTCAGTAGTTGTGGCTCACAGGCTCTAGAGCGCAGGCTCAGTAGTTGTGGTGCATGGGCTCAGTAGCTGTGGCTCACGGGCTTAGTTGCTCCGCGGCATGTGGGTTCTTCCCGGACCAGGGCTTGAACCCGTGTCCCCTGCATTGGCAGGCAGATTCTTAACCACTGAGCCACGAGGGAAGCCCTGCCCTATATTTAATGTGAATTTCATCCTGAAAATCTATTATGTGAATGAATGAAGAGACACTGCATATATAGCTAAAATCACCCTATAAGCATTACTATCCTCCTTTCATAGGTGAGAAAATGCAGTTCACAGAGTAACTCTCCAAAGTCTTTCCCCCTCCCCCCAGTTTTATTGAGGAATAGTTGACAAATCTAATTGTATAAAGTGATGGTTTGATATACATCTACATATAAATCATATACATGTGATAGTTTTATATATATATATAGGAATGATTACCAAGATCAATATCCACATCCATCACTTCACATAGTTTACACATGTGTGGTTAAGAATGCTTAAGATCTACTCTCAGCAACTTTCAAACATACGATACCATTTTATTAATTATAGTCACCATGCTGTACATTAAATCCTCAGAATTTATTCTTTTTATAACTGAGAGTTCATATCCTTTGACCTACGTTTCCCCATTTCTCTCTCCCCCGTCTCTAAAGTCTTATGACAATTAAATTGCAAGCCTCATTCCAAATCTCTGCACTCTACCACACCACAGAGCCTACACCCTAAACGGAATAAATCTTTATTTCTCTAGGAGAAAGAACTTCAGTGAGGTATTACAAGCTTGCCTTACCCTTATCCAATATCCAATATTTCAAAGAAAGAAATATATAGCATGCAAATAAAAGACAAAAACCACATCATCATCTCAGTGAATAAAGAAAAAGCATTTGGGAAAAAAAATCCATATCCATTCATGATAAAAACCTTCAACACTAGGAAGAGAAGGGAACTTCCTTAACTTGATAAAGGGCATCCACGAAAAGCCTACAGGTAACATCATACTTAAGGAAGAGACAATGCTTTCCCCCCTAAAATCAGAACAAGACAAGGTTGTCTGCTCTCAACACTGTACTGGAGGTTTCAGCCATTAGAAATTAAAGTTGTAGATAGACTATAGAATTTGATGATTAATGGGATTTGATCCAAAATTACTGCCATGGGTTGGAACGATTAACACTGCAAACAAGATATGTAAGTTAAGGCCAAAAATAACGTGCTTAGGTTTAAAAACCAACTGGAAGATACAAATTTTGCAAAAGGATTACTGGGTACCTACTGTGTGCCTTGCACTAGAGATAAGAGACATGATTCCTTCCTAGATGAGTTCATTCCAGACCCAAAAATGCCTAGGCTACACTAAAGCAAGTCTTCCCGTGACCTCTAAACTCCTTTGGCATTTATTAAGAATTTTCTAATTCAATTGTGTTAACTGTTCAGGGTTGAGACTGTATATACTTTGATTCTCCACGGTTCCCAATAATTCTCAGGAGTTTACTACCCTCCTAATGGATCACTGCATTGGCCCCCCGCTATCTCAGCTGAACTACAAGGAAGTTAAGTTTATTCGAAGCCGAAACATGTGAATCGCGCGTTTTAGGATGACAGCGCCGGGAACAGCGCCTAGAACTGCCTGAAATTCTAACAACTCTTCAAGTGTCCGGAAGCGTTTTCTGAGATTACGTCTCTGAGCATGAGCGGAAGTCACCCTTTGAGCAATCTGCGGTTTAATTATATTCAGGACAGAGCCATCCGTTTCCATTCTTTTCTTCTCGTTGCACCCATAAGCAAGTGATCAGGTGACAAATTTCTCTTCGTTACTATAAAATAAAGATCGTATTCAAAGAAGTTTCAAGGCAGC
Organism: Balaenoptera physalus; assembly: GCF_965194825.1. NCBI lineage: Eukaryota > Metazoa > Chordata > Mammalia > Artiodactyla > Balaenopteridae > Balaenoptera > Balaenoptera physalus. Next base: position 78,561,409 of record NC_138882.1, on the reverse strand, counting down.
CCAACTCCCCATCGTCCAGTAGTAAAGATGGAGGCGCCCTGAATGTAAACTACAGGTAATACCACTTCCGTGTTTCTCTTGCGCCCTAGTCCAAGATGGCGGATGAGGCCACCCGGCGTGTCGTGTCTGAGATCCCGGTGCTGAAGACCAATGCCGGACCTCGAGATCGGGAGTTGTGGGTGCAGAGACTCAAGGAGGAATATCAGTCTCTTATCCGGGTCAGTTGTGCTTCTACTGCCAACCGCGTCGCAAAGGGGTTGCGGGTAATCGGGTGTCCTTAGGAATAGGCTCCGTGTGGAAGCCGCTTCCGGTTTTAAAGTTTACGAATTCATAGATATTGGACGACTGCGGGGCTGGGGGACTTAGGGAGGCGCGGTGGGGAGGAGGTGCCTCCTTAGAGACTCAGGTTAGGAGCCACGGTGGGGCCAGACTTTATGACTGAAAGCAGCAGTTATTTGGGGGATATGCCGCCCCGGAGGATGACATGTCCTTCTGGCCCCAGGCGATTGCTCTCCTGGATGTAGGCGAGGTGGTCAAAAGGAATTCCTGGAACCCTAAGTCCCGGTCCGCGTCTCTCCGCTCCCTCTTTCACTTGTCCTGAGGGAGGAGTACACGTTAGAGCTAAAAATTCAAGTAGATATTAGTTGCAGAGAGACAAGGAGCTGAGCTCAGGGTTAGGAACGAGCCATCTTCTGAGCTAATCTCCCTTCTGTGGAAGGAGAAGAAAATTTGACTTTCTTGCGGTGGTCTCTGTTTCAAAGGCTAGCAGCTTTCCTGATGCATGTATTCATTCACTAAAAAAACATTTATTGTATACCAAGTACCTGGGAAGGGCATCCAAAGCCGAATAAAGTTGAGCCTACGGAGGTGGACAGAAACATATCATGATAATACATTATGTGGAGAAACAGGGAGAAGGAGTCTGAGAAATTGCTAAGATGTTTTGAAGCAGGAGGTGAGATACCGAAATCCAGCTTGGGTCTGGTCAGGGAAGGCTTCCTAGAAGAGGCAATGCTTGAGCTGAGGCTTAAAGGGTGAACATAAGTTAGCCTGATTAAACATGAAGGTAAGAGAATAACATTCAAGGCAAAAGGAACAGCATGAGCAGTCATAGAAGCTAGAAACACCATGACATATATGAAGAAACACAAGTAGATCACAGTTGTTAGAGCATCAAAGTGTGGCAGTGAGTGGTAGATAAGGCTTGACAAATAGATTTGAGCACTTGAATTTTATCTTGGAGGCATTGGGATACCTTTAAAGGATGTTAAGTGGAGGGGTAACACGATGAGATTTGGGTTTAGATCAATCACTGGCAGTAGAGAGGAAAATAGAATTGACAGGGGTAAGATTGAAGTTAGGAGGCTGTCATTAATCCAGGCAAAAGAAAGATGATGATCTAAACTTGGGAGTTATGGTGAAGATAGAGAGGAGAGGTAGATTTAAAGAATATTCAGAAGGTAAAATCAGCAGGACATTGTAAAAGATTGGTTTGTAGAGTAAAGGCGAAGGAGGGTCAAGGATGATTCCCAGGTTTTTGGCTTGGGTGACTGAATGCTAATGCTGCCAACTGAGATTGGTGAAGTGGAGAAACAAGTCTGAAGGACTAGAGGGAAACTTGGACTGCCAAGTTTGAGATACCTGTGGAATGAAGGTAGAAATTTCAATACACAGTTGGATAATGGAGTTGAAGCTTTGAGAAAAGCTCTAGATTAAAGATAAAGATTTAAAAGTCATCAGCATATGGGTGCTTAAGAGAGGAAGTAATCACACACTTTTCTTTTGAGGGAAGCGGGACTGCCCTTGACCTCAACACCCCCCTCAAAACCTCATTCTCTACTTTTAGTACGTGGAGAACAACAAGAATGCAGACAATGATTGGTTCCGACTGGAGTCCAACAAGGAAGGGACTCGGTAGGCAGACCCTCTTGGGAGGTGTGAGGGTGGGGATGTCACATAGCTTGTGCATTTTGGTGTCCCAGAGCCCACTGCCAGGCCTTTCCTGCCCCTTTCTGGTCTCCACTCCCACAACTCCAGAGTTCCCCAATTCCCAACCCACGAGTCTCCCAGGCTGGTCACCTAAGCCAAGAAGATGTCATCTGAGTATGAGAAGAATGGGGAAATTGCACTGAGGTTTGGTCTATGTTACAGGTGGTTTGGAAAATGCTGGTACATCCATGACCTCCTCAAATATGAGTTTGACATCGAGTTTGACGTGAGTATGATGGAGTGGGAATTATGGAGGTTAGTAGAACAGGAGGGATTAGGTGATTGTTAACAAGCTAACCTTTCTTGGAGGGACCAAAGATAACTCTTTAAATGGGAGGGAAAAGCTGAGGTTTGAAACAAGCATAGGTTATAGTTACTCATCTCCATGTCCAGAATCCTGGTGTGTGACTGCTGCTTGATGAGTTTATAGAACATTTCAGTTCAACCAAGAAATGTGTATATCTGATTAGACTAGTTCCTTTCTACTCTGATTCTGTTTTATTAAAGCTTTATAATTCTTCCAGATTCCTATCACATATCCCACTACTGCTCCAGAAATCGCAGTCCCTGAACTGGATGGAAAAACAGCAAAGATGTACAGGTAGGACTGAATAGCAGATGGGAAAAGGTCAAAGAAGGCCTTGGAGAAGAACTCTCTGAGGCAGGAGTTTTCCCAGAGTCTGCAGGCCTACAGAGACTCCAGGTCTCCCTCTGCCAAGCCTGGGCAAAGCACTTAGCTGACCTTGTTCTCAGTTCTGATCACCAGTAGTCTTCCTGTGCTCTCAAGAGCCTGCTGTGCTTTATGGTATACCTTGAATGTCAACACCTTCTGATCATCTTGTCCCTCTCATAGGGGTGGCAAAGTATGCCTGACTGATCACTTTAAGCCTTTGTGGGCCAGGAATGTGCCTAAGTTTGGACTAGCTCATCTCATGGCTCTGGGGGTAAGTTTGGAGTATTTGGTATATAAGGGGAGAAGGGGTTAGGTCCTGAGCGGTATAAGAAAAGTAACTGAGAGTAAACAAGGAATAACAGTGTTTTCCTTTGGGCGTGTTCTCCTAGAATATCTCTAGGAAGGAGCTTCTGATGGAATAAGAGGCATTGATTGGGTGGTAGTAATCTCACAGGGTCTCCCTTGTATTGCAGCTGGGTCCATGGCTGGCAGTGGAAATCCCCGATCTGATTCAGAAGGGAGTGATTCAGCATAAAGAGAAATGCAGCCAATGAAGGATCAATCCACTGAGGCAGGACAGAGGGATCTTCGATAGGCTACGTTCCTGTTTTCCTGTGCATCATTCTTTTTACTCATCTAACCACTTCCCTCCACACCCCTTCACCCATAATTGTTACTAAGTATCAATAGTTGCAGCGGACACTGCTGAAAAAAACAACGGTATTGCTACTGAATTTCTAAGTTGGGCTACACAGGAAGGAGAAAGACTAGGGCCTTGAAAAACCAAAAGGCAATTTATATCCCTTGTCCATGTGGAGCAGTGTGAGGTCCTGGAGGGATATGGGGTGACTGAAAGTGGGTACATAGTCTTTTTGGTTTCTGGAGATAACTCATCAATAAAAGCTGCTTCCTCCTGTGGCTTGTGGTTCTCATTGGTGGCTGTTAATAGAGGGTGAGCAGGCTTAGGGTCAGCAGGCTAAGATCCAAGGCACATGTACAACTATACTAGTTCGGGTGGGAAGGGGAAATGGAGGATGCTCTGGTCTGGAGCTGGGGAATGAAAGGAAATCCTGACTGCTCTCCCTGCTGCTGAGATCTGCTTTTGTCCTTTAGCAGGGAGCCTACTGCTTTGGCCTGCAAGATGCTTGACGACTGGTTTTGCAGGGCCAGTATGCCCTGCCCTCCAGGGATCTTCCCAACCCTATGTGGATACTTCACTGGTCTGTGGGCTGGACCCAGGCCCTGCATTCGCACCCCTGCTCCCTGGGAAGGATCCGTGCTGCAAGCCGGGGGGCTATACTACGATTGTCAGATCTATATCCTTTAGAGCCACGGGGTGGGGCGATGGGACTCTACTTTAGGGACTTGCTTTGGAGCGATGGTTTAAAGACAATTCTTGCCAAAGCTGGGAACTGGCGGTCCTAAAGTTGGCTGTGTTTCCATGGTGTCGGCGGCGGAGCCGAGGGGGCGGGTTCACGCAAGCGCCGAGGAAGACGGTGGGTGGAGTCTGAGTGTGGGTGCGCAGGCGCCCTGAAAGACAGTGAAGCCGGCGGCCGGTGGCCGGGCGGGACCAACAAAGATGGCGGCGGCCCCTGCGGTGGGAGAGATCTGGGCACTAGCTGCGGCTAAAGCTGCAGCCGGGCCCGCAGGGGCGCTGCACGAGGGTAGTAGGGGGTGGCCCTGAGCTGGGGCCTGGCCCCGGCTGGCCTCCCCCGCCGCCTCACCCGGGGACAGGTACGGTCCGGGGCGTTATGGCGTGGGGGTGCCGAGGGAAGACTGTTCCAGACCCGAGAGATCGCCCACCCCAAAGGCAGAGACGCTGGGGGCCCGGCAGGCCTGCGAGAACTGGGCTGGAGGGACCAGCATCCATGGATCGTGTAGAATATGCCGCTGGACCCCGTAGCCAATCAGCAGCCTCGGCCTTTCTGCCCTCGAGGGGGGCGGACCCGGTTGAAACCTCCTGTGGTGGGAGATGTGCAGAGATTAGGGGTCAGGGAGTTAGTTCGTCCTCCCTCCCCGCCACAGCCCCTGAGCCCCGACACCACTTTGGAGCTCAGAGGTGGGGGAGGGAGTGATTCGCAAGTAACCTTTTTAGTGTGCTTCATTTGCAGCCAGGAGGGGCAGGGGTTTGAGAATGGAATGCTGTCCTTGGGGCTGTTATACTTGCATCCACACAGCTATTTGACCAGAGGTCCCAAGTGACCCAGAGCACATCCCACTTGACTAGGCAGGTATGGGGGAACCTTCATGAGCACCTAGATTATAAAGACAGCCAAGATAGGAACTATCTATCATTGGCTCTCCAGTAAAGCAGTATTCTGTAGGAAGGGCGTGAGGAATGTAGAAAGAGTTAAAGCCCTGCCTGCTATCATTCATTCATTCATTTACTCAATGGCTACTAAGTGTTTACTTTGTACCAAACACTATACTAGGCACTGGGGATACAATGATTGATATGATAGACATGGTTCCTGCCCTCCATGCATGTAGCTAGTATGGCAGCCTAGGTTCCCACCTCCCTCCATATCCAAACGCTGATCGTCTCTTCTCCTCCCAGGTCCAGCCTGTGGTGTCCACAATGCCCCAGGCTTCTGAGCACCGCCTGGGACGGACCCGAGAGCCACCTCTTAATGTCCAGCACCGAGTGGGATCCAAGCTACCATTTGCTCCCAGGGCCCGGAGCAAGGAGCGCCGAAACCCAGCCCCTGGGCCGAACCCTATGTTACGACCTCTGCCTCCTAGGCCAGCTCCCCCTGAGGAACGGCTCAAGAAACTGGAGCTGGGACGGGGACGGACCTCAGGCCCTCGTCCCAGAGGCCCGCTTCGGGCAGATCATGGAGTTCCCCTGCCTGGCTCACCACCCCCAACTGTGGCTCTGCCTCTCCCATCAAGGACCAACCTAGCCCGTTCCAAGTCTGTGAGCAGTGGGGACTTGCGTCCAATGGGGATTGCCTTGGGAGGGCACCGCGGCACTGGAGAGCTAGGGGCTGCACTGAGCCGCTTGGCTCTCCGGCCTGAGCCACCCACTTTGAGACGTAGCACCTCTCTCCGCCGCCTTGGGGGCTTTCCTGGGCCACCCACCTTGCTCAGCATACGGACAGAGCCCCCTACTTCCCATGGCTCCTTCCACGTGATATCTGCCCGGCCCTCTGAACCTTTCTACTCCAATGACAAGATGGTGAGGACTTGCCAGCACACGCCTTCCATGCCCATGTTCCTCCATGACTCCAGCTTTCTTGCCATCATATGGCTTTCCTTTCCCCTTTTTGCCAAGTTCCTCTTTCACCCCTTCATTTCAGTGGTTTGGACTTACCTCTCCCTTATTTAAGTATCCTTAAGCCTCATAGACCCTTTCCAGGGTTGTCTGTGACTGCCCAGAATGGTGTGCCATTTCAGTCCCCAAGGAATAAACCATTTGGAATTCTTTGGGTCCCCAGGCCCTTACCTTCCCTTGCTGTACCTTCTCTCCTAGGATGCTGCCTAGGCCTAATTAATCTCTGGAGCTGAAGAGGGGCGGGCTCAGAACATCTGAGCTCATGTGGTTGCCCATTTCCCGAGCTAAGTGAGCTAGGCTGATTGCAGTTGGAGCCGTCAGGAGAGGGTGCAGGAAGGGGCCACGGGTGCAGGAGGGGGCCTTGGGGGTAGCAAGGTGGGGGTGGGGAGCAGCTGGGCAACCATGCCAGTGCTTGGGGAATTGCCCCAGGAGCTGCATCGCCGGCTAGCTGGGCAGAGGAGTAAGTGGGGAACAGGTGGGACAGCCATGGCTGAGTCCGTGGTACACTCAGCTGTGATAGGCTTACTGCTCATGGCCATTGAGGTAGGGAGACCCTAATACCCAGTGACGGAAAAAGTGTAGAGTTTGGGGGTGAAGGATGGGGTGGGGAAGGCAGTGGGCAGCATGCTGTCGAAAGGTTAAAGTGCCAGGTGGGATATATGGGAACGTGCTGACTGTACTGTGACCTTCCAGGCTCATCACACACTGCTTCTGGGCTCTGGTCATGTTGGCCTCCGAAACCTGGGGAACACGGTGAGAGCCATTCTCCTGTCTTTCCTAACAGGAATGTGAACTGGTGTTGGGGGCAGGCATGGGGAGGGAAACTTGGGGAAGGACAGCACTGCGGTTCTCCTAAGGCTTCCTAGGCACTGGTCTGGGGAGGTAATGGCACTGTCTTTACTGCTCCCCAGTGCTTCCTGAATGCTGTGCTACAGTGTTTGAGCAGCACTCGGCCTCTTCGGGACTTCTGTCTGCGAAGGGACTTCCGGCAAGAGGTGCCCGGAGGGGGCCGAGCCCAAGAGCTCACTGAAGGTGGGGCAACAACTCCTGCTCCCTTCTTTCAAGTCCTCTTTTCCCCAGACCCTTGTAGGTCCATCTGCCAGTGCCAGTGGCCCCAACCCTGAGAGCTGGCAGTTGTATCTGTTTTTCCCAGTGCCTGATTTCCTAGAGGTTGTTTTCCACCCTCTAAGCCTCCTCTTGCTTCCCTCTTCTACTCATTAACCGTTGTTTCCCTTCCCCACTCCCACCCTAATAGCCTTTGCAGATGTGATTGGTGCCCTGTGGCACCCTGACTCCTGCGAAGCTGTGAATCCTACTCGATTCCGAGCTGTCTTCCAGAAATACGTTCCTTCCTTCTCTGGATACAGGTGGGAGAGCTGGAGGGTATGGGATTTCTCTCTGGCCTTGTCTGGGGGTAGGGCCAAGCAGCATCATTCTGAGCCTTGAGACACTCTTCATCCAGGAAGTGGGGACAGATGTCTGGGCAGGGGTTAGTGACTGTGGACTAGGCAGGGGTCAGTTGCCCATGTTCTTTGTCTGACTGCAGCCAGCAGGATGCCCAAGAGTTTCTGAAGCTCCTCATGGAGCGGCTACACCTCGAAATCAACCGACGAGGCCGCCGGGCTCCGCCAGTCCTGGCCAATAGTCCAGCTCCCTCCCAACCCTGCCGTGGAGGGGCTCTGCTAGAAGAACCTGAGTTAAGGTAAGGTTGCCCCCCTCCTTCTTCTCCGCAGTAGTTTATCAGCAGCATTCATCCTTCACAGAAGTGAGCTAGTCAAGATTGAGGATGTAGGGTCCAAGGAAGTGCTTAGCTCAGAAAATGGTTTGAGAAGCAGTGCAGAAGTAGGAAGAAGGCAGGAGGAGGAGGGAGGCTGAGGGGCACAGATGGAGGCAGAAGATAGTGCTATGGCCGTCACTGTATTGACAGAGGAGGGGATAATTAATTTACAAGGTACCTAAGGGGTCTGAAGCCAGGTGGAGGAAGATGGCATGTTCTTCCCTTGTCAACATTGCTTTCTTTTCCTCTCACCTTGGATTTCCCCGGAAAGTCCTCTGAAGCGTTACTCCTTCGTCTCTTTCTTGAAATTTAGAGAAGGAGCCGGGGTATGGGTGGGGTACAGGGCTCTGTGGATCATTTCAGTGGTGTCGGGGGTGCCCAGTGTTCCTGCTGTCTCATGGGTGTTCCCCACTTCCCTTGATCTGTCCTAGCGACGACGACCGAGCCAACCTAATGTGGAAGCGGTACCTGGAGCGAGAGGACAGCAAGATTGTGGGTATGGAACGAGACAAAGTGATGGGGAAAGTTAGTGTGCAGGGGGTGCGGGCTTGGCAGAAAAAAATCCATCCTCTCCAGGGGTGTGGGAGTAAGGCTAGATGACGAAAATGTGGAGAAGTTGTGAGGGGTTTGTGAGGCGTGTCGGTGGTGGGAAAGGAAGGGTCAGGCAAACGGGTGGGAAGAGATGGGAATCCAAGAAAGCATCTCAGGCATCCCACAATGACTGTTTCTCCTGCCCCTTTGCTTCTATCTAGACCTGTTTGTGGGCCAGTTGAAAAGTTGTCTCAAGTGCCAGGCCTGTGGGTATCGCTCCACGACCTTCGAGGTTTTTTGTGACCTGTCCCTGCCCATCCCCAAGGTGGGATTCCAGAAGATTCCAGGGGTGGATGGGACATGGGTTCTGTGACCCAACCCTACCCACCCCCAGTGTGGGAGGGAACCCTGTGGGTCTCTGGAGCAGAAATGAAGCTTGGATTAATTGAGAAGAGTTGGAAAAGGAAATTCAGAACATGCTGACCCTTCACTCCCCTTTCCCCCCAGAAAGGATTTGCCGGGGGCAAGGTGTCTCTGCGGGATTGTTTCAGCCTTTTCACCAAGGAAGAAGAGCTAGAATCGGAGAATGCCCCAGTATGTGTGGGTTCACAAGGGATATAGTATGGGTGGGAGACCTGGGGGGGCTCCATATGGGTAAAAGGGGTTGCATGATGCCTTAGTATGAAGAATAACACTTATATGTCTGGGTTTGTGTAGGAGTTTCAGATATGTCCTGGGATTCCCAGGGCAAAGGGCAGTGGCCCAGAGGATACAGAAGTAATAGGGAGCATAGTAAATTTGTCTGTGAGTCAGGGTGTCAGAAAAGCCAACTGAGGTGAGGAGCACGTTAACCTTATAATATTATTTGACATTTACTCAGGTGTGTGACCAATGTCGGCAGAAAACACGAAGTACCAAAAAGTTGACAGTACAAAGATTCCCCCGAATCCTCGTGCTCCGTATCCTAATGTTCAAATTCTTATTTCTCCCATTCATTCTTTTTCCTCATTCCTCATGTTTGCAGAGGCTGGACATTTGGGAATTCAGTTTTCCTTAGGAAAAGCCTGCCACTCCACCTTTCCCTACCAAGCTCCCCATGTGTGTTCAGGGAGGGGAGTGGACAACATTCAATTCCTCAGCCCCCCTCAGAGGCACTCTGCCTCCCAAATTCTCCTTAACCAGAGCTTAGATCTTAATCGATTTTCCGCCTCCCGAGGCTCCATCAAGAAAAGTTCAGTAGGTGTAGACTTCCCGCTGCAGCGACTGAGCCTAGGGGACTTTGCCAGTGACAAAGCCGGTGAGTCTTGTAGGGAAGGTCCTGAGGAGCTCCCATGAAGGGGAGGGAGAGAGTGGGAGTGGGGCACAGCTCTGACTATAGATTTTGGTCATCTCTAACCCCGAAGGAAGCCCCGTATATCAGCTGTATGCCCTTTGCAACCACTCGGGCAGTGTCCACTATGGCCACTACACAGCCCTGTGCCGGTGCCAGACTGGTTGGCATGTCTACAATGACTCTCGGTGAGAATAGCCTCCTGTTCAACTCCTGCCCCATTCCCGCTGCAGCCCTGATACCCTTCCCTAATACGAAGCCCCAGGAGAGCACAGTGCCTGGTAAAAGGTGGGCGGTGGGTGGGTGTGTGTGTGGGTATGGGGGCGTCTTTCCTGATCACTACCGGGATGCTGTGAGGTTGATCGTGTGGGGAGGGGGGGAATATGCAGGAATGATCACACCTCCTTCCCCATGTCCCTTCTTCCTAGTGTCTCCCCTGTCAGTGAAAACCAGGTGGCATCCAGTGAGGGCTACGTGCTGTTCTACCAACTGATGCAGGAGCCACCCCGGTGCCTGTGACATCCCCTTTAAGCCCTGGCACCTGTGAAACCCTTTCAACACCCTCAAGCCCCCAGGCTCCCCATTTACCTCAGAGACGTCTATTTTTGTGTCTTTTTAATCGGGGAGGGGGGAGGGGGTGGTTTTACCTCCCATTATTTTTTTTATTAAAAAATATCCTTCCACCTGGAGGCTCCCGTCTCCCAGCCCCATGTACAGAGCTCCCCAGGCCCCTGCCCGTGTACAGCCCCCAGACCCTCTACAGTCTTTTTTTTTGTAAATAAATTTATTAAGAAAAAATGATGTCCTTATTTGTATTTGTGCTTAAGGGGGGGGGGGTGGAGATACAGAACTAGGCCGAATTGGAGTCTTCCTGGGACTCAGTTCCCTCTCTGAACAGATGGGGGCGCGCTCAAAGCCGTGGGGGTGGGAGTGGGGATAGAGGTGCCGGACCAGGACACATTGATGCCAAGGTTTGACCACGCAGTGATGGTTTACATTGGGAGGAAAAGGGAAGGCGAGCTTGAGACTCGTGAAGCTGTAGGGAAGCCTGGAGCTAGAGTGCAGGCACTGGGTAGACGGGTTTTGCCGGCGTAGGGGGCTGCCCCCTCGAGAGCGAGGTGCCCAAGGACCCCTGTTGATAAACACGGTACGTTGCCGGGCCGCCCTAACTCCCGTAGGTCCAGGCTGTTGCTAACATCAAGGAGCTGTTTATGGAGCCACCTCCCCACGGACCAGCCTCCAGTGTCCCTATCTACTCTCCCTATAACCAAAGCTCATGAGGCCCTCCCTCCAGGGTTCTCAGCCTTGCTGGGCCTGGGAAGCTCGAGCTGGGGAATGCTAACCAGCACGCAGCTCTCGCCGCTCCAGCCTTGAGGGGAAGTCAGTGATGGATATAGCTGCTCTCTCCAACCTGGCATCGAACCGGTTAACTAACCTCCAGCTCCACAGAGCAGCCTTCTACAGGGGCCAACCCTACGCCTTTGCGGGAGGAGGAGCCGCTGCCGGTTCAGTGTTTTCATTGGTGAGTGTGATCGGGGCCTTCCAGGACCCACCAATCCAGGAGCAGGAAGGTAAGGTCAGGCGTGTGCCGCGAGAATAGAGTGGACGGAGAGTCGGAGAGACCGAAAAACTGGGGTGGGGGGGTGGTGGAGGCAGCGGACTGAAACTCTAGGCCTAGTGGGGGCGGGCGGGAGGGAAAGCGCTTCAGAAGACAGGCGGCAGGTCGGAGCCCAGAGCCCTGCGCTAGCAGATAGCGTGGGTGTGGCCCTTATCCACCTCCCAGCCCCCGCACCCGGGACGCCGGCGGCGTGATGTGTTGAGACCTCTGTCTCCTCCTTTCCCCTCATTTTTCTCGTTCCTCTCGTGGGTGAGTCCTAGGCCCTGGGCGGGGACCTCACAGTTCCACCACCCCATCCGCGGGCTCTGCCTTAGTTTCCCCTAAAGCAGCGAATGGCCGGGGGTGGAACGCGGAACCCGCAGGTCTTCTGGAGAGCAGGGTGCTTCTGGTCAGCCTGTCCGTATCGCCTCCACACCCGCAGGCTTCACCATGGGCCGGACCGTGGTCGTGCTGGGCGGAGGGATCAGCGGCTTGGCCGCTAGTTACCACCTGAGCCGGGCCCCTTGTCCCCCCAAGGTGAGTGCCCCCCGCTCCGTGCCAGAGGGAGCCTCCTTTAATACTCTCCCATTTCCAGCAAGAGGGAATGCGCCGCCCCATTCCCCTCCTGACCCTTTACGCCGCGGCCGCGGCCGCGGCTATAGGCTGCAGTGTCTCCCTCTTGTCCCCAGGTGGTCTTGGTGGAGGGCAGCGAGCGCCTGGGAGGCTGGATCCGCTCGGTACGAGGCCCAGATGGTGCTGTCTTTGAACTTGGACCTCGAGGAATTCGGCCGGCGGGAGTCCTGGGAGCCCGGACCCTGCTCATGGTGAGGGGCTTGTGGAATGCCTAGGAGAGGTTGTGGAGGGACCTTCACAAGAGAATAAAGTGAAGGGGAGCAAGTAGATTTGGTGGTCAGTCCTTTCCTTAGTTTATGCTCTTTCTGAGGACGTGTGGAGCAGGTTTCCGAGCTTGGCTTGGACTCAGAAGTGTTGCCTGTCCGGGGAGACCATGCAGCTGCCCAGAACAGGTTCCTGTATGTAGGTGGCGCCCTGCACGCCCTGCCCTCTGGCATCAGGTAATGCTACCACCTCCTTACTGCCATTCTTCTCCTATGCCTCCATCCTCACATCCCTTCCATTTCCTCATCTTCCAGTTTGTCAGCCCTCCCAGCAAAAGGGGCCAAATGAATGGAAATTACTCCCTGGAGCTGGGGGGTTAAATCAGAGCTCCCTCTTCACTGTGCCTTCCTCCATGCAGGGGGCTACTCCGCCCTTCACCTCCCTTCTCCAAACCTCTGTTTTGGGCTGGGCTGAAGGAGTTGACTACGCCCCGGGGCAAAGACCCTGATGAGACTGTGCACAGTTTCGCCGAGCGCCGCCTTGGTCCTGAGGTAACACCGCCCAGAAGCCCCCAAATCCTGTCCCTCCTAAACCAGCTGCAGATCCCCGTACTCGCACCTCCCAGTAGGGCCTCTTCTGTATCATCTAAAATGCCCTCTTCTCTTCATACCCAGTAGCCCCTCAAACTCAGTGTTGGGGGTGAATGCCTTCACTTCCTTTCCATCCTTCTGTAATAGTGAGACTGCTTTCCAACCAAACCCCACCCCACCTCACCCCTATTCTCTGCCAAGCAGGGACAGTGGAAATTAGTGCAGCTTATTCCTTGGCCTCTCAATCCCAGTCTCACCCTTAAGGTGGCGTCTCTAGCCATGGACAGTCTTTGCCGTGGAGTGTTTGCAGGCAACAGCCGTGAGCTCAGCATGAGGTCCTGCTTTCCCAGTCTCTTCCAAGCTGAGCAAACCCATCATTCCATATTACTGGGGCTGCTGCTGGGGGCAGGTGAGGGGGGAGTTGGTTCAAGGGTTGAAGATATTAAGGACTGCCAGAGTGAAGGACTGGAAGCAAGGGGTGCTATTTTAATGATTCTTCTCTGCTTCCTCCTCTGCAGGGCAGGGCCCACAGCCAGACTCAGCACTTATTCGCCAGGCTCGGGCTGAGCGCTGGAGCCAGTGGTCACTCCGTGGAGGGCTGGAGACATTGCCTCAGGCCCTTAACACCCACCTGACTAGTAGGGGTGTCAGTGTTCTCAGAGGCCAGCCAGTCTGTGGGCTCAGCCTCCAAGCAGAAGGGTGCTGGAAGGTAGGAGAGCCCCCTGGAGTGTAATAAACCTGTCTGTTAGAGTTTCCAACTTTGTCTAAATGCTTTAGCCGGCAGGACTGGAGTTTCTCCTTGTTCTGCTGTCCTAGAAGCTATTTAAATATGGGCTACTCCACATTCCTAGGCCTTATTTGGGGACCTTCCTCCAAGACCTGTTTGATCCAAACCTGTGGATAGAATATATATAAGTGACTCCCAGCTAGGGGAAAGAACCACTGAGCTCCACTAAACATTTCAGAGTGGCCCACTGGCTTTTGTCTGGCTCACTTCCTGGAGTAATGGGGGGATGATTTTTGTGCTGACGACTTAGTCTCTTCATCCTGAGTCAGCACCCAGTCTCTCTCCTGCCTGGGAAACTAAGGCAAAATTCCCATGATCTCTGTGTCTTTTAAATGTTTTCTTCCTCTCAGGTGTCTCTAGGCGACAGCAACCTGGAGGCTGACCACATTATTAGTGCCATTCCAGCTTCAGGTAATGTGGTAGTCACCCTCTCCTCCTCCAACCAGGTTGAGGCAACGTAGCTTCTTTCTGGGCCAACAGGAGCATGCCATGCCCCTGAACTGGTCAACCCTATGGGAGTCTAATCCCAAGGAGGGTTGGTAAAATTGTAGTGTGAATGCCTCCTGAGGCAGGCCTCTGCCTGCTCTCCTCCAGTGCTCAGCAAGCTGCTCCCTGCCGAGGCTGCACCTCTGGCTCGTGCTCTGAGTACCATCACTGCTGTGTCTGTGGCTGTGGTGAATCTACAGTACCGAGGAGCTCGTCTGCCTGTCCAGGTGTGACACAGAAGAAGGGGAGACGTGGGCTCAACTGGAACTCTTCCCTCCTGACCCAGTCTCTTCCTTTTCTCCAGGGATTTGGACATCTGGTGCCATCCTCAGAAGACCCAGGCATCCTGGGAATCGTGTATGACTCAGTTGCTTTCCCTGAGCAGGATGGGAGCCCCCCTGGCCTCAGAGTGACTGTGAGAGAAGGCAGCTTTGCTTAGTGGGGGTTTCCCAAGGGCTCCTCTGTGCCCCAGTGTAGTAAGGCCAGGCTGGTCAGTGCCGTATTCCCTCCTTAGGTGATGTTGGGAGGTTCCTGGTTACAGACATTAGAAGCCAGGGGCAGTGTCTTATCTCAGGAGCTGTTCCAAAAGGAGGCAGAGAAAGCAGCTGCCACTCAGTTAGGACTGAAGGAGCCACCAAGTCACTGCTTGGTCCATCTACACAAGGTAAACACTCCTCAGCTACCCACTGGAGGCAGGGACTGGTACATTTGTCATTGTCTACCCAGGCCTGGGACATCAGTAATAATCTTTCCCTGTATCCCCTCTTCTCTCCCCAGAACTGTATCCCCCAGTATACTTTAGGCCACTGGCAAAAATTGGGTAAGTTGGGAAAGCAGCTGGGCTGAGAAGAGCCATGAAAATAGAGCCCTAGCTGTAACATTCCTTTTATCTTTTCCTCCCAGAGTCAGCTACCCAATTCCTGGCTGCTCAGAAGCTGCCTTTGACTCTGGCCGGAGCCTCGTACGAGGGGGTTGCTGTCAATGATTGTATAGAGAGTGGGCGCCAGGCAGCAGCCCGTGTCCTGGGCACAGAACCTAACAGTTGATCCTCAAACCCCACTTCTTCCTGCCTCTGCTGACAGGGACTCTCTCACCCATGAAAATAAAAGTTGCTGGAGCTTGGCTTGGTCTGGCTGTTCTGTCTCCTGTGGGCGTGGGTGGGGTGGGTGAGCAAAGGTAGTAGGTAAAGGGTGCTTAGGATACAGAAAGCAGGAGCAGAGGCAAGACAAAGTCCTTTATTAGAAAATATATCAAAATCCCAGCCCCCTGAGCAAGGTCCAGAAGAGGGAGCTACTCCAACACTGGCAGAAAGTACCCTGGGAGGGGCTTCCTTCAAACACACTTCCTGGGAACCATAAATAGAATAAATATTCACAGAGGTCCCGGGAAAAGTCAGATCACTCTTCTCTCCATGGAAGAGGAAGGGATTTGGGGTCCAGCCCTGCTCTTACCCCGTGGGCAGGGGACACCTAGGAGTCATCACAGAAAATCATGACATCAAGGATTCACAGTCATAAGCCCTGGCTGGTGACCCTAGAAAGAGGGACCCCCCAGGGCTAGAGGAGCCCAGCTCCGGTCCAGCAGTGAGGAGAGGCCCCTGCCCCCAGCACGGCAGTAGAGTTCATTTCCCCCACATCCCCTCTAAGAGCAGTGAGGAGCTGAGGGTGGGGAGAATACAACTCTTCGGATTCAGTTTCATGATTAAGGAGGAGTCAGTGTGAACCATGGGGAGCTGTGTGGTTGGCAGCAGGCAGAGGGTCGGGCCCGGCTGGGGGCCGGCGCTGCAGCATCTCCTGACGGAAGGCCTGGGAGGAACCAGGTGGGTAACGGGGACCAGAGGGAGTCTGAGGACCCCGAGGGTCAGTTCCAATGTCTGCTGTGATGTTGGTATAGAGAGGGCCCAGCTCTCGAGCCAGCAATCGGTATGTCAGTGAGTTCATCCCATCTTGAGTCCAGGAATTCCGGGTTCGGACCAGGAGGTCAAATCTGAGGATTAGAGATTGGAGACTTAAGACCTGGAAAGGAACAGCCAGGAATCTAGGAACCTTCAGGAACTGCCTGGCTAGGGTGCAGAATCTTGAGGATCCAGTAATAATTCCCAGGCGGCCCTCCCATCCTACCTGTGGGGATTTTCCTCGTTGCCCTTATCTCCTCGGTGCTTCACCATCTTATAGTGTCCCACAGATGTGGGGGGCCGAGAGATCTTCATCCCAGCCAGGCGTACCCTATGGGAAAAGTGAGGGCAACGTGGAGGGTCCAGAGCGGAAGAAAGCCGCTGACAGGTGAGCAAGAAGAGCTAAGGCTAGCAAGGACGGAATTGCACGTTTCTTTACACAAAGAACAGCTATTACTAACTAGGCAAAAAAAGTGCCAAGTACTGGAAGGGGAGAGAAAGTCAAACAGAAAGAAGGAAATGGCTGAAGAGAATGTAAAAGCTTGGATGTATCCAGATCCTCAGGGCCTACTGCCAGGCACCCTGGGGGCTTTAAACAATTGGCAGAGGTAGATTTGCACCTCCCACCTTTGTTTCCTAAACGGCTCCCAGGAGCTGCCCCTGCAGTCTGGAAAGGACCGGGAGAGGAGCCATTTTCTCAAAAAGGGAGGACAAGACTGGGAGTCACAGACCCAAGCTCAGCAGTTCTTATTTAGATGAGTAGCTGAGCTGCCTCAGCTCTGCCACACCCCCTACCCCCCACCCACATTAAGAAAAGAGTGGAACCAAGTCATCAGGACCTGGAAAGAAACAAACTCCCACTCTGACACACAGAAGCAAGAAGTGAAGATAGCCTGGGAAGGTACTGAAAGAATACATACATTTAGAAATTGCTGGGTGCTTTACACACATACAGAAGACAAGAATTCATAGAGATGTCATCCCAGAGGACAAAGGGGGAGGAGAAGCAATGGGTCCAGCATATCAAGCCCAAATTGTCAAATGACAGATAGGAAATTGGGTCAGCTGAGGCTGAAGGTCAAAATGTTTCACATGCTAAAAATAAGTTGGCATCATGCCAATGGCACAGGCTTTTTAAAAAAAAAAAAAAAAAAAAAAAAAAAGTGGTTCTGGGCTATGTGGAGCTGAGCCTCTCCTCTCCCAGCCCTGAAAGGAAGTGTGGTTTGGATGCAACCCTAGCAGAGGCAGGACTAAACTGTCTCTAGGCCCCTTTCCAGCTCTGGAATCCCGTGATACTATAGCCTACTGATCTTATCTTCTCTCCCAGGAACAGTACTAACCAGATCTAAGAGACTGAAGGATAACAGAATGGGGAGCAGCATGCAAAGCCTGACCTGGGTAGACCGGACTGAAAAGACTAAGGGAGAGGAATGGGCACAGTGCAGGACCAGGGAGCTAAAAGTTAGTGGTAAAGGGCTATGGCTAGGGGTGGTCTCAGAGGACAGTGATCCAGGCTGGGGTCAGGGAGGGAGGTGGTGGCAGGAAGTCTGACCTGGTAGCAATGTCATCATCCTCACCACCCCAGCCCCAGTATTCATTGGGGAAGCCATTCATCTTCAGATACTGGTCAGGAGTGAGCGCCGAGACCCCTCCAAAGTACTGGGGGTACGGGAGGCTGGGGAGAGAAAGATCCTTGGATTCCACAAGTCTTCTGGGGGGCCATCCCTCCTTCTTCCACCGGGTGGTGGAATTCCTGCTTCCAGTACCCTCTCATGCCCTCTACCTGTATCCAAACTTGTTCATGGCAACAGCAACATGCCGGGGTCCTCGGTGGTCGCACACATACAGATTGTGGTCATTCTCTGGCAAGAGGTCCACATCATGCAAGAACAAGCAGTCCCATTCTTCATCACGCAGGGCCTCCCGCACCCCAACATTCAGCAGCTTTGCCCTGTTAAATGTTCCATTTCCAGCCTGGAAGATAATGGCGGAGGACCAAACTAGGTCTATAGGTAGCATGGAGAAGAAGCATAAAAGTGAAAAGAGGGAAATCAAAATGGGATATGGGACAAGGAAAATGAAGAGAAAGACAACTTCTTTGTTTTCTCATTCAAGAAAAAATTTTTTGAGCATCAGTATGTGCCTGACACTTACATGCTGCTATTTAGCATTTAATCCCGACAACAAACAAACCATGTGGAACAGGTGGTATATTAGTTATCACTCTTTGCCTCATTTTAGCAGGTTGGGTATCTTGCTCAAGGTCACATATGGAACAAGTGGCAGAACCCAGAATTTTAGCCCAAATCTATCCACTTCCAAATTCAAGAACGGAAAAATCATGGAAGATTATAGGACAGTGGGAATATCCTTAAGGAGAAGTATGGGACTAACACGTTGGCAGAGCAGTGCCAGCTGCTGCTTTCTTTTTATATATATATGTGTGTGTGTGTGTGTATATATATATATTTTTTTTTTTGGGGGGGGCTGCATTAGGTCTTTGTTGCTGCATGCAGGCTTTCTCTAGTTGCGACGAGCGGGGGCTACTCTTTGTTGCGGTGGCTTCTCTTGTTGCGGAGCACGGGCTCTAGGCGCGCAGGCTCAGTAGTTGTGGCTCATGGGCTCTAGAGTGCAGGCTCAGTAGTTGTGGCACACGGGCTTAGCTGCTCTGTGGCATGTGGGATCTTCCCGGACAGGGCTCGAACCTGTGTCCCCTGCACTGGCAGGCGGATTCTTAACCACTGCGCCACCAGGGAAGCCCCCTGCTTTCTCACATTCAACAGTCTGACCCTCTTTTTTTTTTTTTTTTTTGTCTGACCCTCTTAAAATTATTTCAGGGATCCATTATATGAGAGTGGAGTGGAATTTGTTTGAGGCTTCCTTATAAGAAAGAAAATCAGAGGGGTATGGGAATTGGGGGTACCTGGTGGATGACATAGATGCCATAAGCAAGCTGCTGGCGCTGCAGGAACGGGTGCAGGTGGTAGAGCAGCAGGCGCAGGTGGTGCTCCCGGGCGCGATGGGGCACAATGATGGCTGTTCGGGACCGGGGCTCACACCCTGCAGGGCGGTACCGGCCCCCCGGTTCCACCCGGGGATTCCTCTCCACAATCTCTGCCAGTGACGGCACTGGGCTAAAGGACACGGACACGGGACCCACTGTTGGGAGGGAATGGCAAGGTCAGGGATTAGAAGGGCAAGAAGAACTGTCCCTGGCAGTCTGATTCTGGGGCTCAGCTCCCCCAAGGGCTTGCTCAGAAATCTCACAAAACCTCGAGTTCCCCATCACTGGGACAGCTTTGCAAAGTCTGGAAGGTGAAGGCTCCTTACCTAGCCTACCTTCTTATTTAAGGGTTCCATAACTCTCCCCTGCCTCACAAGGTTAGAAGCTTACAGTTAGGGGATGGAGAGAACAGATGGACTTCCAACTAACTCACTACACTAGGAGTGGTCTACAAAAGAAGCAAGTCCTAGCCCGAGGCAAGAAGAGCCCATAAATGGGTTGTGGCTCAACCCAAGAGCCCAGTCGAAACTCCAAATAGAGTCCATTCTATCTCAACCTCAGCCTCCCTTCCAGTTACGTGACCCTCCTGTTCTAAGACCCACTCCTGCCATCCTATGCCTGTCCAAGGCTCCCTGTCCCCACACCTTGGCCTTGCCTTCACTTCTGCCTTCCTTCTGCACTCACCTAAGAGAGGAGATCGTTCTGGACAGTAGGGCAGACCTTGAGGAGCTGGGGGGCCCCCTGGGGCAACAGGGGCCCCAGGCAGGTGACTGAGGTTACTGTAGACATCATGGGGATGAGAGTAGTCAAATGTCGGCTCCTGCTCTCGCCCAAATAGAGCGCTGAGGCTTCGGAAGCCCCCCAGTGACAGGTACATCATGACAGCCAGCTGGGAGCCCACAAGCAGGGCCAGAGTGCAGGGTCGCTCCAGCAGCCTCCGCAGCATCCTGGGGTGTAGTCTGGAGAGGGAGAGAGGAGAGTGCTGGGGCAGGCAGGAAGAGAGCAAGCCAGCAGAAAGAGATCATTGGGCAGGGATGAAGGTGGTGCCAGGGGTAAAGAGGAAAAGAACAAAGTCACAGAAGGGAGCACACAGATGTATGGAAAGAAATAGAATGCTACCACTGGCGCAGTGGTTAAGAATCCGCCGGCCAATGCAGGGGACACGGGTTCGATTCCTGGTCCGGGAAGATCCCACATGCCACGGAGCAACTAAGCCTGTGTGCCACAACTACTGAGCCTGTGCTCTAGAGCCCGTGAGCCACAACTACTGAGCCCGTGTGCCGCAACTACTGAAGCCCACGCGCCTAGAGCCCGTGCTCCACAATGAGCGAAGCCACTGCAATGAGAAGCCCGCCCGTGCACTGCAACGAAGAGTAGCCCCCGCTCGCCGCAACTAGAGAAAGCCCGCGTGCAGCAACGAAGACACAACACAGCCAAAAATAAATGATAAATAAAATAAAAATTTAAAAAAACCAAAAAAACAAGAAAACGTTACCTTTAAAAAAAAAAAAAAAGAATGCTACCACTAGCAGACCTACCACCTGTCACTTCCAGCCCAAGTTTCACTCTCCTCCACCCCTCCCTCAAACTACTCCTATCACCTACTATCAGTCCCCAAGAATGCTTACATCATTCATGTCCCAAGGCCATTGCAGAGCATTCTCTGGAGAACCTCCCTTCCAATTTTAGAGGGGGTAGAGATAGACTCACCTAGGTTCAAGCTGTCTTCTTCAGGATCATGGGGACTCCACGGGGTCCCGGGGGAGCAGAGATGTGAGGCATTATAAAAAATTGGAAATGTCACAGAGGACAGAGAAAGGCTCCATCCAGCACTCCAACAGCAATCTTAGGACCGGCTGAAACAGAAGTGGTCAAGGATAGCCAGCCACCCACAGAGGGGCAGAGACGAGGATCAGGGTGAAGCCGGTTTCCCAGCTGGGGAAGGGAGGGAAAGTGGTTGGAGAGAAAAGGGGTGGAGCAGCAGATGCTAGGTCCCTGGCCTCTCCCCCATAACCCTCTAGTGTGTCAGATTTACTCAGTACTTAACCATCCTCCACCCCAGCAGGACCAACCTGTTTGGAGAGTGGGGACTGGGAAGCTATTGGAGATCTTACTTTCGCCAGGGGGGAAGGCAGTCTTGACAGGACTGTGGAGTGGCCTCAAGAGAACCCAGGGAGGCGGAGGAAACTGGCTCCTTTCCGTTCTTCACGTTTCTGGGAGCTAGCGCCGCAGGTGCAGGGAGCGTGACCACCTGGGAGCTGCATGCAAACAACCTCGGAGCGCGGCGGGGAATAGGATGGGGGTAGCATCCCCTACCTTTTTCTACCTTTCCCCGGTCCTATCGGAGGTGGGGATCAGGGGTTATTGGTGAAATGAGATAGGGAGAGGGAGGGTGGGGCAGAACCTGTCAGAGGTACCTGGGCTAGCTCACCTAGAGGGGCGTGGTCAGCGCCCTGCAGGGGGTTACAGCCCAGTTCTTTCGGAGCACCCTCACCCACCCCAATCTCCTCCTCCGTTTGCTCTACCTTGCGATGTGAGCCCACCGGCCTCTGTCCACACTTGCACTTAAGTCCCCCTCCCTGCTCAAGGCTGTCTCCAGCCTTTACCCAAAACTTCTCACCTTCCCAATTTCCCGAACCTTTCTCCCGTGCCTCTCACCCCACCAGCCCCAGACCACACACCTGACCTTCTGCAGCCAGTCGTCACCATCACCCAGACAGCCGGACAGGAACCGCTGCCGCCATCTTGGAAGCGGGAGCTGCGGGGGCGGGGCCTCGCGTCACGGGGCGGGGCCTCGGGTGGAGCCGCCCTGGCCCCGCGAAGCGCAGGGTCTGAGCACCGCGCGGCCTGTGGGGCACGGGTGAAGCTACCGCGCAGGCTGCTCGGGGCTCGATCCCTCGGGAGAAGGCGCGGGGGCTCATCCCCACCGGACCGACTTCCAGCGGGATTCCACCCCCCACCCCTCACCCCTCACCCCCCACCCCTCACACCTGTGAAAACAGCAAGTCAAACCGGGACCTTTCTCGGGGCCAAGACGTACTGAGAGGCCGGTGCGTCGGAAGACCTCACTCTCGCCCCAAGTTGACCTGAGCCCCTTTCCGAGTGTGTCAGTGGCGCCCCCTTTAACCTAGTGCCACTTATTATCAAAATTATTTCTTGCTCAGGGTACATCGTTGCAGACTGCTCTGGCACATTTTTGTATCCCCAAGGTATCCCGCAGGCCTTGAAATAGAAACGGTTAATAAGACAAGGAAACGTTGAGTGTGGAGGGAAGGGCAGCGTCCGCTTTAATGGAAAAATGTGTTTCCCCAGATGTAAGAGTAAGATGGACGCTTCATTGATATGCAATATGTTTTATCTTGTGGCTTCTACTACCCCCTTAGCATACTGGGCTCCTTACAAGCAGATCATCACACTGAGGAAACTTAAATAACTCGCAGTGTCTGCCTCAAAAAGCTCATTTTCTTTTGTGAGGGGTCGGGGTGGGGATGGAGGGGGGCAGAGTAGTTGTACACAATATAGTGTGATAAATATGATAGCCTAAAAATTGCACCTCATTCACAAGTTGAAGTTTGGGAAAGGTTTCACAGAAGTGATGGCTAATGGGAAACCTGAAGGACTTGTCTATAGCATGTCCTTCTGTTTTATAAGATTCCGTCTCCATGGAGCTATTTTACAATTCTGTGTAGGTTAACTGATCCACATGCAAATTCTGTCCTGTCTGAGAGCCTTTCAATTAACCCCCTACTCCCCTCCCCGCCCCCCCCCCCCGCATTGTGGGAAAAACAAAACAAAACAAAACAATTTTGCCTCTCATTTTCATATTTCTGTATTTCTGTTCTGTAAATGTCTGTTCTTTAGATTTTTTTGTTTTTTTTAACTAGTTATAACATCTGCTGGTTTCCTTATGAGTTAAATAAATCTTTAACAGGTGTTCATTTTTATACGTGTATTGACAAAAACTCTCTCCTTGACCAAATTTTAGACAGGCTCCCCTGAGCCCTCTTTTCTAATAGACCTCATCCTTGGGCCTGTAGCCGTTTTTAGCAAGAATCCTGCTATGTCAGTTTAGCAAGAATCCCCTCACCCTTAATTTCTGATCACCCTGGCCTGCCTTTAGCAAGAATTCTAAGTTGGTTGAGCAAGAGTCTCCCTACTCTTGATGTAATTTTCCATCTACTGACTCATTCTGCTTA
Organism: Balaenoptera physalus; assembly: GCF_965194825.1. Taxonomy (NCBI): domain Eukaryota; kingdom Metazoa; phylum Chordata; class Mammalia; order Artiodactyla; family Balaenopteridae; genus Balaenoptera; species Balaenoptera physalus. The sequence continues at coordinate 78,538,444 of NC_138882.1, read as the reverse complement.
TTGGCTATAACTATCCACCTGTCCTTAACTGTATTCAGAGTTGAACCCAATCTCTCTCTGATTAGGATAGCCTTGTCACCTATTGCAGTAGTCCTGAATAAAGTCTTTCTTACCATTTTAACAAGTATCAGAATAATTTTTTCTTTAACAGTGTGAGAGTCATAATTTTACCCTTTTCTGAAAATTATCTTTTAACCGATGAATAGTGTTCTAGACACAGGAAACCATAGTGCAAAAGTCTGGAAATGAGGAAGAAATTAGGGAGTTGGGGAAATTAAAAAAATGGATCAATAGGCTAAACGATAGAGTCAGGGGAATGGTGAAAGAGGAAACTGAAGAGGTAAATAGGTGCCAGATAATGAAAGACTCCATAAACCGCATTAGAAGAGATTGAGTTTTATCCTGTGGGCAAGAAGAAAGCCTTAAAGTGCTCTAAACAGAGAGTGCTATGATCAGAAGTAGGAATTTTACTCCGGTGGAAATGTGGAGCATTACTGGAGTGGTCAAGACTGGAAGCAGGGACCTATTAAGGAGGTTACCACAGCAATCCAGGAGTGAGATGAAACTCATGCAAAACAAGGTAATATCAGTGGGACTGGAAGGAAGAGGACACCTTTGAGAACTTTTAGGAGGCAAATAGGACTTGGTGATTGGCTGGATGTGTCAAGTCAGGGAGTTAGAAGACTCCAAGAGGACTCCCGGATATCTTTTTTTAAATTAATTAATTATTGATTGATTGATTGATTAATTTGGCTGTGCCTGGTCTTAGTTGTGGCATGTGGGATCTAGTTCCCTGACCAGGGATAGAACCTGGGCCCCCTGAATTGCGACCGCAGAGTCTTAACCATTGGACCACCAGGGAGGTCTCGACTCCCAGATTTCTAATGTGGACCACTGGGTGGATGATGGTGACATTTAATGAGAAACAAAACTTAGAAGAGGCACATTTGGGGGAAACAGTGGAGATGACAAGTTAAACTTTGGAACTCATGAGTTTGAGGTGCCTATGGAGGCTCAGAATTAGATAATACTTGATTTGAATACAACAGCAGCTTTGAAACCCACTGGCTGTGTGATGTTCAGCAATACACTCTCTGGGTTTCATCCACACAGTGAACCCATCTTAAGTGGTTTTGTGATAATTAGTGAGAATTATGGAAAAGGGCCAGCAGACAGCAGATATTCAATACATCTGATTTTGAGCACCAAGTAAGAGCCAAGTAAAAGCCCTCATTTTTTTTTAAAAGATCTCACTGTGTAGTGGAAAAGACAGACATACAGAAAATTGAAATGTAGTTCTTCTAGAGGGCACTTCCTCAGCCTCTGCTCGTCCACGGTGTCCTACTCTTGTAAAACTGACCTTCACCTTCTTATCCCTCTTATCTACCATCTTCTGATAACTCCTCTACATTCATTTGCAAGCTTCCCTGTTTTCAAGAACCTTCATCTCTACTCCTTTTCACCCTGGCCACATCCTGGGCTTAGTCATCCCCTAGAATTGCTAGTTTCTGAAACCTTAAATTCTTATATGCTGGTTTCCACCACAACATCCTATCTTTCTGTATTCTGAATAAATCCTGGGGCCCCTAGAGGCCCGGTCATGACACACAACATAACAGAAGAAACCCAGTCTAGTAATAAAAAAACTAATTTAACATAATTTAAATCTCTACTTAGTTTCTCAAGGAAACATCAGAGGCACGGGGGAGGGGAGAGTGAAGCAGGAGCACATTTTAATACACAGCTCAATGTCTTTAAAATCCTCTCTCCTCCACTTAACATTTTCTACCGAGATGGTAGCTTCTCCCCAAAACTACGCCTTCCAACTCGACTCAGTTGCTTACAGAATTATCCACCAGCTTCAAGTCTGTTCACTTTACTTTGATTTTGCATAACAGAGCAGAGCCTGGGAGCTGACCTACCAAGCAGAAGTTCTTTTTTCTTCCACCACTACCCTACTCTCCAAAAGCCCTTATAGCTTACTTCTAGAAGGGGAGGCAGGCACCTCCTCCAGGAACACTTCCTTGACCCCATATTCTATGCCCCTCTTCTATCATGGCACCTATCACACAGGTCTGGAATCTTTGTCTTACCTGACTGTCTTAGCCACCAGACTATGAACTCTCTGAGGACAGAGACCATGTCTTCCTTTTTATTATCCCCTGAAAGTAACCTAGAACTTTTGGCACAAATTCTACAAACTAGCCCATTTTAGATCTGACCTAGAAAGTTCCTTGGTATACTTATTTTCTCATGCTAATGCAGGAGTGGGAAGGGAACAGGGAATGGAAGAGATTTGAGGGGAAGAGAATCAGCATGTATTCACACTTACTAGAAGCCACACACAGGGTCAAGCATTTACATCATTATATTCTTAAGTTCTGACGACCTCTCCATAACGCAGGTGGTAATATACCCATTTTACAGATAAAGAAACTGAGGCTCACAGAGATCAAGTAATTTAAGATCATGCCATTACATCTTGGCTCTTGCAAAGCTTAGATTCAGTCTGACTCCAAAAATCTGTGCCCTTTCCAGACACTGTGAGAGAATGATTTGATTCTAGTTTATAACATAATGGCTTATTTATTGAACAAATAAGTGGGGTGAACAATTCATTCTCACTGGGGAATTAGGTCAATTAATATATTTTCTCTGACCCATTTTCAGGCCCCAGTTCTCACATTTTCAGCTTCTCAATGCTTATTTGCATCTACATTATCAAGAGAATGTGCTAATGTATCTCTATGGAGTTGGACATGTGTATGTCAATGTGTGTCACTGTTTGTGTATTTGTTTATTACTGGGTTTGTAGGGCCTGTTATTGGTTGCCCAAAGATTGTGAGGGATGCCTTCAATCTATACTTCCTGCCCTCCCTTTCCTTCCTAAAGCTACTTAAGTTCTCTGGGCCTGTCCCCATATAAGGTCCTATCTAAGGAAGTTGTTCAGTATTGTTGTCCCCCGCCTCCCCTCATCTGCCTCTTTCTGAGCATTTTTAGAACTGGTGGTTTCCCACAGCTGTCAGCTGGTTACTCTTGCTGCCAATGATTTTAGCTTGCCCCCAGCGACAGTCAATGGGTAAGGTGTTCAACTGGTTCAGAAGCATCCTCTGAGCCAATAAAATGTTACCACATTAAGTTCTACTTTCTTCCCCTTTCCTCCCCCACAAGTCCTGACCAATGGGATGCTGGTTTTGTCAATTACTATCAATCTGGTATTTTAGAAAACAAAACACGGTAATACCGTATGGAGATTATAAAGAAGTGGAGCCAGAGATGGAGTAGAAATGTAACCGAGTAGTTGCTCCCACGGCACCCCTCAGGAATGCTGGCTCTCCCACCCCCACCACACAAACAGGGGTTGGACAAATGCCCAGATTTCCTCCGCTCTAATCACTGAAGTCGAGAATCTCAGGGACAGAAAGAACTTAAAGAAACTGGCCCAACTCACAGTTATTGCTTCGACCTCTTCCCCCACCTTGAACACACAGGCACACTTGCCATCCCATAAAATAGTTGTCCATCTCTCCTTGAACTTCTGCAGGGACGGGGCTCTCTCAGCAGTCACCTAGTCTTCTTCCTCCAGCTCATCACCATTCTTTTTCCCTTAAGGACCAGATACTTGAACTGTCTCCATGCCTTCTTCCTTCCTGTTATTCCTGTTTCTCCTCCTGCTTGTACACCCACACCCCAGCTCAGGCCCATGAAGGCAATAAGTGGGCCGACTGAGGAGTCAGAGCTCATCTTGGCTCTTTGAGGGAGGTATGCCCTCCCCACATCCATAGCAAGAACTTGTTCACTCCTGACATCAGGATATTAAGCAGTCTACAGCCTGGGTCTGGGAAGGGTGGTATGGGTGAGAACATTCCAGGAAGGGGTGAGGCCTTGCTAGGGATTTAGGGCCAGGATACCCATCAATTCTCTTTGAGGAGCAGCTCTCTCTTCTCTTCTCTTTCACTGTATGCCTCCCCGCCCCACCCCCCCCCCACCCAATCACACAGGTAGCCTCTAAACTCAGTAACTTCCCAGGAAAAACTGCTTCATGGCAGTCAGAAGCCTACTCAGTGAGTAAAGGGCTTTCTCTTAAAATAATGGATAGAAGTGATTTATTACCGTCGGCACTAAAGAAACGTAAGAAGGGCTATCATGATTACCTGTTCCTCAAGGTCCAGCCCAAGACTCCCCCTCCTTAACCCTCATAGCCCATTAAGCCCAGGCATCAATCTCTGTACAGGTCAATTTGCCCTTATCGTACAGTTCCTTGTACCATCCAATGTTTCTCTTTGTGGAGGTATAGTACAGAACCTTCCCCCAGACGGCAGTGAGCATCTTTATTTGTGTATTGTTTGCGTTTGTACTTTACATCTACTTAGCACAGAACTCTGCTTATTGTACCATCAGCTCATAGTATTAAGGTCTGCCTATAAACATGTTATTGGTGGTCCAATTTTGCTAATCAGATTAAATAGTTGAAGATCGCTCTGGCCTTGTCCCACTCTCCTGTTTCTCCCTCCTCTAGCCTGGTTGGTAGGAGGACAGGAGGAAGGGCCTGGGCCCAAGCACAGCAGTGGGGGCCATGCATACGGAAGAAAAGAAGCCGAGCAGAGTAGGGGGCTGCCCTGTTCCCAGTGCTGCCAAGGGAGTAAGTGCCATGCTCGGTGGTACAAAGTCCAGGGCACTGTGTAAGGCGCTACCTCGTACAGAACTTGAGCAGCGAAGCCCAGCCCCAGTGAGCAGATGCACACAACTGCTACACTCTCCATGGCTTGCCTTAATCCCCTAGTCCCAGCACTATATCCCGAGCAGTACTGGGCGGCCCAGCTAAGAGCTACTACGGCAGAGTGAAGCACCCCTAGTTCCCCCGTTTCCCCCTCTTCCACTCCCTCCTCAGGGTCTTCTTTACCTATAGTTCCTCCCTCACCTCCACATTCAGCCCTTCTCCGATCCCTAGCAGTCCTGCTACTACCAGGCAAGACTCTATAAATTCTTGCAGGGTCCACCTGCCACCCTTTCCCAACCCTGTTCCCTTAAGCAAAGTCACCTGCTCAGAAGGAAAAGTAGAACTGATTTCCGCCACCACTGAACACCTGGCTCCCCCTCACCTCAGCTCCCTCTCCATGCCTTTTTTTTTGCCCTCCTGACTATCCCCTACTCCTCTTATTAAATTCCATTCTAACATCACATCTTCAAAGAAGTCTGCTGGGTTTACACTGGTTGATTCTGGGGACCCTGTACCAGTCACTCAGTAGTCATAAGGATAACCTCTCACATGGGTGCAGCATTCACTATGTTCTCACATGGGTACAGCCTTCACTATTTTGAAAATATTGTAACATTTGTTCAGAACAACCCTGTGGGAACAGGTATTTTTTAGCCCCATTACACACATGAGCAACCTAAGGCTCAACATCCGTGACTTACCCACCACTACCAGCTAGGAAGACGCTGAACCCCAACTTAGATTCAGACCCATGGGCTCCCGCTCCAGTGCTCGTCCTATAACAGCTCCCCCCAACCCCCTCAACTAGCACTCTCATTACTAAGCGCTTGTTTGTTTTGACGGTAGTCGTTCTAGTTATCGTTCACATTCGTGTTCTTGTCAATTGTGCTTGTAGCCAAGTGTTTATTACGCCTCCATGTGGTTGGGATCCTCCAGAGATCAGGGACAGAACTGTCCTTTCTCTGACAGTCCTTCAGGATCCAGGCTAGGGCTCTGCCAACCAAAGGGATTGGGCCTGGGGACAAGGGCAGGCACCACTCATGCAGATCTTTGCCACCTTCAAATGCACTGCAGACTCCATGGACAGTGGAGCCGAGGACGGTAAGGTGGTGATAATAATGACTGACAGCAGCTGACATTTGTTGAGCACTTACCAAGTGCTAGGCATTATGCTAGTTCTTTATTTACATTAATCCTTATAACAAATTTCCAAGGGAGGTATTATTATTGTCAAATGAGGAAACTAGTGTTCAGAGATGTGGAGCCAGGGTGCAACCCACATCTGTCTGACTCCAAAAGGAGCACATAAATAGCAGAATTCAATTTATATTTAAAAATATGATAATCCCTTACTCCCTGAAGGCCTAGCCTACCCTTGACTCTTCCTTTCCCAGAAAATAAAATTCAGGGAGAGGAAAGCTGGGCAGGAGGAACCTCATACACACACGCACACACACACACACACATCTTCTCTCTCACACACACACACAGATCACTTACGCCTATCACCACCACCCTGGATTTCCTAGACAGGGTGAGGGCTATGAGGGCAGGGGGTCAGTTTCCCCAGGACCCTGGCCCTCATCCCCTTCCCTGGTGCTAAATAAAAGTGAATAAATACTAAATAAATACAACCGGGGTCTACCCTGCCTTCCCCCTCCCTCCTGTGACCAGCAGGGCAGAGGGGGCAGTTTAGATAGGGGACTATCTCCCAGCCCCTTCCATCCACCAGCCATCCAGGGCAGGAAACCCGGGCAGGGCCAGCCTGCTCGGTAGGGCAGAGAGGAGGGGCGGGCTCACCTCACAGCCCCTCCCCCACTGTGTCTCGGTGCGAGACAGCTGCCGAGCCCCCTCATTCTCCCAGCCAAGTCCGAGGCCCCGGTGCCCAGAAAGGGCAGCCGGGACGGTGAGGTTATTTCCTGCCTGCCCAGGAGCGCCGCCGGAGGATCTCCAGAATCTGGGCCTTGCGGTGCAGCCAGTCCTGGGGAGGGGGGCGTGGCGTTGAAGGGGCTGGCCAGGGCACGAAGAAGCTGTAGCGGAGGCGTACGTTCTCGGGGTTGCCAGCCACCAGGACCTGCAGCGTTAAGGGCTGAGCCAGGGGCCCGTGGCCGGACAGTGTCTCCGAGGCTGCAGTGGCCCCGCTGTAGCGCAAGCTGACTGCCCCGGGCAGGACCACGTCTGTGGCGGAGGGTATCAGCGTGTATTCACCATTGAGGGCATAGGAGCCATCGGGAAGCTTCAGGGCCAGGTAGAGGCTCCGGACACCAGGGGTACCCTGCTGCCGGACCAGGATGTGGGTGGCCCCTGCGGGGATGGTGACCACATTGTTGTATCCGTACCTGTGTGCAAGGAGTAGAGGAGAACTCAGCATCTTCCTGAATCCTCTCAGCCTTTCTGAGCTGTGTTTGTATGATTGTATGTGTGTAGAAGGTTGTCTCCCCAGACCTACGTGAGCTGTCCAGCCTAGATCTGAGCTACATGCAAATGTGCCCTCCTTCCTCTTCTCTCCGGGCCTTTACACCTGCTGCCCCCTTACTGAGGTGCCCATCTAAGCCCCGCCTCCTTGGTGCCTGTCCAATTCCTATTCTTTCTCCAGAAGGGAGGTCACCTCCTGGGAAGCCTTCCCTGATGCCCACAAGTGCCCTCACAGCAGCCCAGGCTGACACCTTTGAGCAGGTGGGACACTGCGCTGTAACTGCGTACTCGTCTGTCTCCCCTACTAGACTGTACGTCAGCTCTTTGAGAGGAGAAGCAGTGTTGAATTCACCTCTGTATCCCCAGGGGCCCAGAACAGTGTCCCGGAAGGTGGGAGGAGGAAATAAATAGGGAATGAACCTGAATTTTCTGAAGGAGCCAGACTGCTTGCTGCAGCTAGAACCATTCCCACCGCACACCATGCACTTGTCAAATTTCTTTTTGGAGCCAATGACGCGGTCACAGCCGGCATGGATGCAGCGGCCCTGGACACAGACTGAGGAGCTGTCTGGGGAACAGGGCGTCCCATCTACCACCTGAGGAGAAGAGAGGGAGTGATGAAAGGGTCTTCCTTAGTCAAAACGGGCTGGTAAATCGAACAAGACCCATATCCCATCAGGGAGGGGATGCCAGAAAAGTTGGGTGAGAGAGGGGATGCCAGAAAAGTTGCGTGAGGGAGAGAATGTGGATGGAGTGTGGAGGGAACCCCAGCCACTGTAAGGGATGATAATCATAAAAGCCACCATTTTCAGAGCACTCACTATGAATTAGGCACTGTGCTAAGTGCTATATAAATCTCACAACCACTATTTGAGGTTTGTAGAGATGGAACACTGAGGTTTAGAAAGATTAGGAGCTTGCCCAAAGGTTACACAGCTGGCAAGCAGAGAAGCCAACAGGGGAATTGCTGGTCTGAGTCGCAACACCAAGCCCTAAATCTTGGTGGTACCGTCGCAGCTGGACACTAGAGGGCAGTCAACCTGCAGGCATTCTCCCCAGAACAGAGGTGAAGGATGCAAAACTGCTAGGCTTGTTCTTCCTTCTTCAGCCTCAACCCAGGGCCCTATCACAGAGAGGGGGTGCAGGGACATCGCTGTCTCCAGGAGGCCTGTCCAGTGAGGGACTGGCCATCCATGAGCTCAATGAGGCCACCACTGTAATTTGCCAGAGGAGCCCATGGGAAGGGGGCAGAGAAGTGCCCAAAAGTCCACACACTTCCATTCTCACAAAATGGAGCACTGGAAGATGGGAGAGAGAGAGGGAAAGAAACCAAGGGAAATGGGATAGGCTAGAGCTGCCTGATTGGCAACTTATCCAGAGTCCAGGGCTAGTTTTCTAAATACCCACGGACAGAGAAGTCTGAGTGGACCCCTGGGCTGGCCGGGCATGGCTATGGGAACGCCAGCAATAGTGCTGTTTGGGATCTCTGCCATCAGAAAGTAGAGGGCGGCTTGGGCAGTGTGTGAGCTTAGACAGGGCCCTGGGGCATCCTGGTCCTCACCCGTGGCTCCAGCACATAGTAGTAACCCAGTGCCCGGGCCTGGCAGGTGAGTTTGCACTGGTCCCGGGGCGCCACACCTGTGTAGCGAGGAACCCAGTCCATGGGTCCTGGGAAATTCTTGAAGAGGTCAGTGCGGTGGTTGTAGGCAGCACACTGCTCTTCACGGAAGGTCAGTGCTGTAGGGTTAAAATGGACAGTCAGAGCCCCTCTCTCCTCACGCCGCCCCACCAGCCCCTCCACCTAGCCTCTCAGACCTCCAGACAGCATGGCAGCTCTCTCCCCCACAGACTACCTGTCACTTTCCTGAAGGGTAAAGTCACTCCCCTCAACAGCAGGGACAGTCAACACCTTCTTGGTCCCTGAACTCAAGGGACAGCCCTTTCTGTCCTACCAATCCCTCCCAAGGCTCCAATCCCTCCCACTCCTCACCTGAGCCAGTTGGGCAGTCCTGGGTATTGCAGGAACGAAAGCGGGTATGGCGGCCCTCACAGTACTTGCCACCATTCCGGGGGATGGGCCGTGTGCAGTCCCGGGAAGAGAACTGGACACCACCTCCACAGCTCCGAGAGCAGTCACCCCATGATCCCCAGGGGCCCCAGCCACCAGCCTGTGGGATCTGCAGAAGGACAGAACGGAAGAGTGGGATAAATACACTCTCTTGGGCTCAGGGCTACCCCCTACTCCCCCAGGCCCTCTGCCCCTCCCCTGCCCTTGGGATCTCACATTGAAGTCCTGGAGCTGGTCCACGTGGAGGCAGCGGCCACCCATACAGGCCTGTGCAGGCCCACAGGGGGTACCATCAGCCCAGGGTGAATGCTTGGTCTGGCACATGGAGTGGCCATTGAGATGGCCAGAGCACCAGAGGGCAGCACAGGGCGGTGGCAGCTGCGGACAATGGCGTGAGTCAGGCCCAAAGGTCAGCTGGCACTGGCGGTCAGCATCATAGTCCTTGCCGGGGAAAGTCACAGGCAGATGCAGGGGAGCCTCTGGCTTGTCTAAGAGACAGTGCCCTGGGAAAAGAGGCAGGGGTTGAAGTCACCAGTAGGTTGAAGGGGTGCCAGCCTTGGGCTCCCCAGGGCCTGATAGATCCTAAAACCCAAATTCTAGGACTGGAAGAAGCTTTAAATAGCAGCTAAATTTATTCAATGCTTATTATGTGATGAACATTGGCTAAATGCTTGACCAACAGTATCGTGTTTAATCATGGCCAAAGCCTATGAGGTAGTTACCGTTATTATGCATATTTTACAGATCAGCTACACAGAAGTGAGGTGACTTACAGTCACACATCTACACACATCTAAAGAATAGGATCAGGATAGGAACTCAAAGCACTAGATCTTCCTACCTGTTCTAACCAGCTACAGAATTCTTGAGTCTGCTTCTCATCAACAGCCCTGCCCAGTCATAGTCATACTGCTAGGCATGCACACCTCAAGTGACAAGGCAGTCACCTCCTTTCACAACTAGCCCCTTCCAGTGTTGGATAGTTGTGGCCCTTAGAAGGTCAGTTCTAATTCTGTTGAGCCAAAACTTGCCTCTTGTAGCTGTGCTATTTATTCTGAGAGGAAGTGGGAGCCACACAAAGGCAGCAGCATTTCTCACCCCATCCCACACTGCAGAGGAGGCACATTGGAAGGAGTCAATTTGGCCCATGTGAAATGCAGCAGAAGAGAAAGTACAGTGGGGGGCAGGAACTGGGTCCTGCACAGGGAAAGGGGAGTGCCATCTGCTTACCATAGCCATTGTCCAGGAAGTCAGTGATGAAGCGGGCACTGCAGGGGGACCAGGGCTCCTCGGGATCCACGTGAGCCATCACAGGAGCCATGACATGGCGGGAGGTACTCCCAGGCCCATTCAGACCAACACATGGCTTTGAGTTGTCATGGAGCATGTTGAAGACATGGCCTGTGGGAGCAGAGGCCCTGTTAGGGTCCAAGGGTCTCATCCCTGTGCCCTCAGGGGGTTGCAGGCCCATCATAAGCCTGGGTGCAGCTACGGATGGTCAGATCCATTCCCCATCCCAACTTGCCCCTCAGTCTCTTTCTGGTGCTCCAAGGGCTTCTCAATATGTAGCCCCCCTTGCTCTGTCTCCCCTCTCCCCATGATACACTCAGGACCCCTCCCTACCCACTTTTCCTTATAGCCAACATTCCCAACCCTGATTCCATCCACTCTATCACTGACTCTTGTGAATGATCTCTCTCAGTACTGTGCCACCTCCCCTCCAAACACACACACACAGTTCACAGTAGATTCCTACACACTATCTCATTTAATAGAAAAATCTAAATGTTTGTCTACATCCGGAGCAGAGAAGGGTAACGGCCCTGGACCTAGGCCTGGGGAAAAGGAAGAAACACCTTGTGACCTGCATTTGTACCCCGGTGAGCTCACTGTCCCCTCACCTCACCCCTGATGGCTCTCTCACTCATCACAGGTGCCCCATGACCCCACCCCCACCTTACCCAGTTCATGAGCAGCAGTGAAGGCTGATTGGAGCCCATCATCCTCCACGATAGCACAGCTCCGAGCTGGGTCACACACAGTGCCCACATCAGCCATGCCTAGAGTGTCACAAGTAGAGACCCCACACAGGTCCTGTGGAGAGGGAGATCAGAGACAACACATGAGGAACCAAGACACCAGCGTCCATGGAGCTGAGATCCAGATTAGTGGAGAACTGGGCACTGCGTATCCAGCACCGTCAGGGCCCAGATAGCACTGGCAGTGTGGCTGGGGCCAGGCACCAGGTGGAACAACTCCAGGGGCACCATTTACATCACAGTCTGTGCAGTGGTGCTTCTTGGAGTTGCGCAGTGCATGGCCTGAGGTGCTGATTGGGGCCTCACCTGACGCGTAAACAGAATGGCTGTGTCAAAGTGGTCAGGGTCCGAGTCCTCGGGGGTGTTGAGTCCTCGCTGCCAGGCACAGAAGCTGCGCAGGGTCTGGGCGGCACTGGGCCCTACTTGGGGCCCTTCCTCACCTGGCCCCAGAATCACTAGCCGAGTCACCACCAAGCTGACAGGGTTGCGGATGCTTGGGTGCTTGAAGGCCTTGGCCGCTGCTGCCATGACCGTCAGCAGGTAGCGCTTTAGCCCACCACCGTGAAACGCCGCCATCTTGTCATCTGCCACCACCAGGGTCTCCACAAATCTACTCAGTGAAGCAAAGCGCTGGAGAGGAAAAAAGGGGAGGAGGATCTTGAAATAGCCTCCCAGACCCATGGATCCCTTCCCCCCTCCCTTACTTCCTGGGTCTGGAACTCAGCAGAGGCAGCTGGGCCACATACATCCCACGGGATTCCTGATGGGTCTTGGTGGGGCCTCCCCCCCAACTCCAAATCCCAGGGCTTTTGTGGTAACGCTGAGAAATCATCTGCTGGTTCTGAGAAGGGGAGGGGATGGGGATGCCACGTCCCAGGGCTATGTGGGCCCAAGAGGTGAAAAGCAGCTGGGACTGCCTCTGGGAGGGACTTTGGGGTCCCCCAGGCCTGAGTGTGTCTGGGGCTGCAGGACTGGGGCTAGAGGGCTGGGCTGCAACGTGTCTGCCCTGTGTGGTTGGAGGAACAATTCAGTCAGCAGCTAGGGCCAGGGCCAGATCTCAGCGTGGCGGGTGTGGAGGGAGCGTCTGGTCTGGATTAAAGCTAGAGAGGGAGGGAGGAAGGAAGGGAAGAAGGGGGGAGACTGGGAGTGGGAGGGAGGAAAGGACGGAGCCTCGGGCAGCCTTGCAGTCAGTCCGCAATGTGGGAAGGGGACAGACCAGAAGGGGGTTCAGGATGCCTTTCCTCCCCAGTCCACTCCTGCCCTAGTTTGCAGTTTGCCAGAACAATTTTGAAGACAGCATCAGAAGCCAGAGGCCAATCTCTTGGTCCTCAAACCTCACTCCTTTAGCTGGTGGTGAAAATCAAATTTGAGGCCCAGAAAAGAGTCAAGGCCAAGGGGCTATCAGGAGGGCCTCATTGTTGGGGACGGTGCCAGTAGGATGCCATGGCCAGGCAGGGTCGGGGTGGGGAGGGAGAGCGGTCATTCCCAGCATAGAGTCTCTGACCCACCTCTGGGAACCCCCTTGGGATCAGCGGTCTGGCTAGGAGAAGGGTTGGGGCAGGGAAAAGCCAGAGTCTTCCCAGGAAAGGAGGCCAGTGGAAAGAGAAAAGGCAGGCAGAAGGGAGGGAAGCAGCAGACTGGCCAGAAGTGGAAGTGGGTGGAGAGAAGGTGAATAGGGGTCAGTAGGACAGACATGGCAGGAGGACACTGCAGGACACAGACTCCAGGGCTGCCTACCTTGGCTCTTCGTGGGCTGGAACTGGGGTTCCCGGGAGGAGCCTGGACGTTGCAAATGGGGCCCTGGCCGCTGGCAGGACTCTTCCGGCGTAGGATGTGAGCCCCAGGCCCACCAGCAGAGTTAGGGGTGCCTCCTTCCAGGGGCTGGATGTGGAGTTCGGTCCCTCGATACTGCAGCACCCCTAACAGAGCTCCCCCATCCCAGTGCAGAGATGCCACCGACTCCGGATCTCCGTTGATGGTGCCAGTGAGGTAGGTGCCCGGCTCTGCCCCGCCCAGGAGCTCAGGCGCCCGGCCCAGGTATTGCACCGTCAGCCCCTCCACCCGCACGCCGGGGTCCTGCTCCAGCTCTAGTAGCAGCATCTCCCCAAAGGCCGGCAAGCGGTACAACAGCCTGGCAGGGGTGCCCAAACCAGGCAGGACGCTGTCGTTGAGCTTCTCTGGAAACACGATCTCCTCCTCCCGGGGGAGGGGGCTGGCCGGCCAGGCTGAGGGCAGAAGGGAGGCCAGCAGCAGCAGAAGCGGCCCGGAGACGGGCACGGTGGGGAGCAGCAGGCGGGGTTGGATTCCCCACAGGCAGCACTCCGCCAAGCCCCTCCCGGGATGCGAGTCCGTCTGGGACATGGCACTGGTGCTGAAGCTGGGAGGGACTGAGGCCGTCTGGGCACCAAGTCCTCCCCGCCCTGGCTTTGGAAAGCTCCTCTCTGCAGCCTGGGCGCTCGGACCCCTGCCAGGGTCAGAGGCAGAATTTTCAGAGGGTCTGGGGACCTTCAGAGGAGATGGAGAAAACTTGGCCCTTAGGCTTAGGAGAGGTGCCTAGTGGTCTGGTTCCTCCAAACTCTCCTCCCACACCCTCCTCTCCTGGATCTTTGTTTCTCCCTGCCTGTGTCTTCTGCAGCTTCTCTGGCCTCTCCCTTTGCACTCCCTCAGACTCTGTCTGGCTTCGCTTCTGTGCCTGTCCTCTCTCTGCCTCCTTCCGCCGTGCCTTTGTTTCTGTCTTTCTCCTCCTCTCTCTCCCGTGTCTATGTGTCTGTGGGTCTCCCTGTGAGTTCTTCCCAGCCTTTCTCCGCGCCAGCTCTTTTAAGCATCCTGAGTCACTACGATTGGCTGAGCTATAAGCCATTCAGCCAGGAGCTCTGGTGGTAGGACTCAGATGGGTGTTTCATTGCTTCCCAAAAATCTAGTTTTTGTTTTCCTTTAAAAAAAAAATGGGACTTGCCCAGGGGAGGGGAATCTCTAGCAGCCGGATGGATCATAGGCACTGGGCCAGCTGATGACATAGCCTTTTCCCAAACCCCACAGTCGGCTCTCAGCTGTCTCTTTCCCTTTTTGGTGGGACAGAGCCCCAGGAGGGGTAGGAAGTCAGAGAAAGGCCCTGGAAAACACGCGAAGAAAGGACCATGGTCCCAGGAGAATTCTAGCTCCCACTGTCTAACCTGGCACATCCTCCCTTTTCTCAGGGATCCCTCATGATGCCCCTAGAGGCTGGTTTCCAGGGCCGAGGGAACTGAGTGAGCTGCCAGGGAAAGAGGGTGGGGAACAGGTAAGGAAGCATCAAGAGGGCAGAACAAAGAAAGGAGGTGGCTTGACACTGCTCAGGATGGGACCAAGCAGCTGGAGAGAGTACAGGAGGCAGGGAGAAGGGGCAGGCAAGGAGACGGTGATCAGGCAGTGTACTGTCCAAAGGTAGGATATGAGTCTGCTTAGAATGGGCACATGAAGCCGGCAGAGGACAAGGCAGGAGGGGTTAACGACTCTTTCTTTTATAGAAGGAAGATCTAGGGTGGCACCTCCTCTTCCCTAACGTCTCTTCTCTCCCTCAGGATCCCCTTTCCTGAATTACTATTCCCCGCCCCCTCAGAAGCCCAGACAGCCATTCTGCCTCCAGCCTCCATTCCCCCCAGAGCTCCCCCTCCCCACTTCCTGACTCCCCATTTCCCTGGCCCGGCTCCCAGTAGCTTCCCCCAGGCTCTTGGCCCTGCTCCTACCCACTCCCAACTGCCCTAAACCCTCCCCCAGCCTCAAGTCAGCCAGCCCCCAGCACAGGAAAGACATGCTTTCTCAGGAACCCAGAAGTACCCTATGCCAATCCATCAGAGGGAATCCCCACCTGGTTCCCCTTTTCGGCCCCACCTTGTCCTAAGAACCCAGTGGTTCCTGGAATGTCTAGTAATCTTTTATTTCTCATTCCCCATGGGACAGGGAGAGGGTGGTTGCAGCATTGTGTGTACAGGAAAATTAGGGAACTGAGAGAAACAGGAACCCAGTGCCTGGGATGGAGAGAGTGCTTGGGGAGGAAGAGGTAATGTTAGGGAAAGGAAGCAAAATGATTCCCTTGGTTTGGGACTGGAGAGAACTCAGCAAAGAAGTCTTGGGGGTGGATTCTCAAGACAAGGAAGGAAAGGGTTCAGAAGTAGGGGCAATTTCTGCTCCCCCCATGCTATGGCCACTCCTTTCCCCAGGATATCCCCAGGAAGGAGAGTACAGTCAGCACTTTCCTTTCCCAGAGGCAGACCACCTGCCCCTGCCCCCATTCCTCTATTCACTCTCTGCCTAGTCACCTCCTGTCCTCCACATCCCATCCGCCAGAATACTTCCTTTTCCACTCCCTTCCTGCTCAGGTTGCTAATACCTGCCCTGGTGACCATCACTTCCTGTATCACCCACCCCCTTCTGACTGCAGGACCCACCACATGCCCTGACCCTGGTCCTAAGTGGAGGGGGTTGGTGCTGCAGGAGTCAGACAAAGGATGGGAGACCAGAGGGGGCAGGGGCAAGAGGAGCTATCACCAGAGGACTCTTACTGCCCCTTTTCACCCGCATCTGAGATGAGGACAAAGGGGGCGAGTAAGCAGTGAGAGACAAAAGGCCTTAGAGTAACAGCAGCAGTGTGTGTGGGGAGTGCTGGCAGCAGGGAGAAGGCACAAAAGATTCCGTGTCCTAGGCAGCCCCCCAGGATCCCTCACCCTAGTTCCAGCTCAAGTTGCCCCTAGGGCCAAGCAGCCCGGAGTCTATCCTGACTTCTCCTAGGCTGGATTAGGGCAAATAAATGCAGTCCCCACATCGTCCTCCCTCACTATCACCACATTCACTGTGTTTCAGCTATACCGGGAGAGAAGCCCCAGGGAGACTGTGGGGAATGAGGGGGGCAGGGACGCACAGCCTCTGTCTGGCTCTGTGAGGGCTGCCGAGCCCACCCAGGTCCCAGTCAGTTCCCACAGCCAGGGATATGGCCTCGCCCTTTGGTACAGTTCCCATTAGGTCAACTCCCAGGCTAGAAGTCTGGCTTTCCCCTCTTTCTTTGTAGCTAAGAATTCCCTGTCTCTGCCACTCTCCTGGTCTGTCTGCCCCACCCTGCTGTCCTGCTGGTGGGCTGTGGCCCAGGCACCCTGTCTGAAGGAGATCTGGGGAAGGCCTCTTTCCAGGCCCCAAGTGGGAGGGATGTGCAAAGTTAACGGGTGGCCCAGCTGGAGCTGGGCTTGGAGGCAGAGAGAACAGGAACTAGCTCCAAGCCTGGAACTCCTCTTTGTCTCTTCCACACAGGATTAGGATCAGACTCCTGCTGGTACTGCATTTCTATGCCGTTGGCCAGTACAGAGGCCAGGTCAGAAAGATATGAGGTAGGACTTCCCTGGTGGCACAGTGGTTAAGAATCCGCCTGCCAGTGCAGGGGACATGGGTTCGAGCCCTGGTCTGGGAAGATCCCACATGCCGCGGAGCAACTAAGCCCATGCACCACAACTACTGAGCCTGAGCTCTAGAGCCCGCGAGCCACAGCTACTGAGCCCGCGTGCCACAACTACTGAAGCTACACCTAGAGCCCGTGCTCCGCAACAACAGAAGTCATCACAGTGAGAAGCCCCCGCTCTCTGAAACTAGAGAAAGCCCGCGTGCAGCAATGAAGACCCAGTGCAGTTAAAAATAAATAAATAAATTTATTAAAAAAAAAAGAAAAAGAAAGATATGAGGTAAAAGAGACTGACCCAGGATGGAAGTGGGGTGCGAGGCATCGCTAAGGGCACTTCTTGGGTCTGTAATTCTGTGGGTTCTGGAAGCCTGGCAGATATCAGGGTCACCCATAGGGGACCTCCTCTCCTCATGAGGTGGCTCCTACACACCCCAGCAGCCCGTTCCAATGCTGGTGGCCTTCGCATCCTACTCTTTTTTCATTTTACTTTGGCAGGAGCTCTCAGACCCGCCCAGCCCCACTTGGGCCCCTTCTCCCTAACCCATTTAGGCCGTCTGGAAATTAGCTAGCTCTCCCGGCTCCGAATCTTTTGGATTCGGGGATAAAGAGGTAATTTTGGATTCTGGGGTAGCAAAGCCCGGGGCTACCCCAGAAGGGCAGGGCTCAGACACAACCAGAGAGCAGGGCTACAGCAGCGGTGCAGCTCAGGCGAGGAGTGGGGAAGGGCCCCCATGTGAGTGTCCGCCTGGCTCCGGGCGGCAGGGCACTTTCTAAGGCGCGCAGGCAGCTCGGCAATGGTGCGCGAGGGGCGCCGCTGCCCGCAGCAGGAACTGCAACTTTCTCCTGCTCAGCCTTAGAAGAGCCCACCAGGAGCGGTGGGAAGCACGGACCCCAGCCTCCGGTATTTAAGCGAAAGTGAAGCCCGGGTGCAGAACCCGGATGTTGTCAGGTTCGCGCTCGGCGACCCCGCCAGCTTCCAAGAGGGCGGCTGCGTGGTGCCAATAGGCGAGAAGCCCACAAGGAGGCGCGCAAGAGGCACTTCCGCCCGGTTCTCCTTCCCGCAGTCTGTGGCGGGGCAAGATGGCGACGCTCAGGGCTCTATGCGGCCTCCGGGGCGTCGCGGCCCTGGTGCGGCCCGGGGCTGGGGCCCGACTGCCGATTCAGCCCACCAGGTGAGACCAAGGGCAGCCCTCGATGCGCTCTCCCCAGGGCTAGGGTTTCTCGAGTCCGGGGACTCCACGGGCCCTGTGACCCCCTTTGAAAGAATGACCCAGGCCCGTGACCCCTCGCCCAGGCCTGCTCTATCGAGTTCCAGGATCCAGTGGTGCCTGCCTTGGCCGAGGGAGGAAAGAGGGTTTGAGCTCGATCTGCCGGAGGTGAAATCAGTTGGAGGGAGACTCTGCGCCTTAGTGTTAGTGATAATGTCACCCTCCGTTTATGTCCTGCTGCTTTTCCCAAACCCCTTCACGGGTGGGGCGCGACTGGTGAAAAGTCTCCTTAGACGCTGTGGAAGAAGAGGAGAGCAACCCCGATAGACTTAAAGGAGGAACATAAACCAAGAATCCCCGGGTTGGCCCCAGTGCATTGTTCTGGCCATACTTGAGCAGAGCCAAGGAGCCAGCATGCCCCACCCCCCTTTCTTTTTTTACTCTTGGGTTGACCTTGAATAAACACCTTTCTTGAGTTCATATTCACCAGGATGGGAATATGAATATGACCAGAATTTAAAGGAGCTGGGATCCCCAGCTTTGCATGCGTACGGGTGATAGGTGAAGTGATTTCAGGAATAAGTTGTTAGTAAGGATGGAACCTCTAGAATTCCAGTTTGTTCTGCCAGAGCGACACAACTCTGTGTCAGTGACTTGGCATTGAAGAATCCAAGACACCCTTCCCTGGGCCCACCTGAAAGTGAATGGGAACAGAGGAACCAAGCACTGTTCAGGCCCTTTGTCTAGGATGTGTCATTACCTCCCCAGAGGTGCTCGGCAATGGCAGCCAGATGTGGAATGGGCAGAGCAGTTTGGGGGCGCTGTCATGTACCCCACCAAGGAAACAGCCCACTGGAAGCCTCCACCTTGGAATGGTGAGTGCCCAGTGCCACTGTCCCAACCCACACCCCTCCATGCCCCAAGCTGATTTCTGAGTGCTCTTGAGCTTTCCGTGTGAGGCAAATTTTAGCCGCCAACTCTTTTTGCATCTTTAACCTTGCAACTCGACAAACGTGATAATAGTGATAATAGGAGGTATTTGTCAAGTAGAATATTCCAAGAGAAAAGAAAGAGAAGGTCCCAGCCAACGCTCGAAGATCCCTACCAAATTTATATCTTTAGCTTCAGCTTTTTCCAGAGGTTCAGTATATTTCCATCTCCCTCTCTTGACAAGGTGGTTTTTCCCACTGGCACCCAAATGAAACCTTTCTGAATACGAAACATTTTTACCCCCATCAAAACTAGCTCTTCCTTGTGATTTTTAATTTTGATCAGTGACTCCCTCATTCTCCTAATCCCTCAGGATTGAAACTTTTTAGTCACCTTTGGCTCTTTTTTCTCTCTTGCCCTCCATGTCTATGTCCAATAACATGCAGATTCTTTAATAATGTTTCACATCTGGTCATTTCTCCTTTTGTTGTTTCGATTTATTTTGTATTAGATCTTGATTATTTCAGAAGTTTCTTTGATGGGTTCTTGCCACTGATGTAGTCTCCCTCCAGCTATCCTATACAGTGTCTGTGGCTTTATCTTCCCCAAACATCATTTTAGCATGTCATTCATTCTTTTGCTCGAAAATCTTTAAAGGAACTTCTAGTTACCTTTCAAAAATTTAACAGTAACAATAGCTG
Source organism: Balaenoptera physalus (assembly GCF_965194825.1). Lineage (NCBI taxonomy): Eukaryota > Metazoa > Chordata > Mammalia > Artiodactyla > Balaenopteridae > Balaenoptera > Balaenoptera physalus. The sequence goes on along the minus strand of NC_138882.1, from coordinate 78,518,938 downwards.
AGTGCTTACTGTGTGCTGAGTGTTTTTGTATGCATTATTTCACTTAGTTGTTACAACAACCCTATGAGAGTGATACTAATATTATCCCAATTTTGAGGAAATAATGGTGTAGAGAGATTAAAAAGTGGTCGAGGACACAGGTGGATTTGTACGTGGGTCTGTCTGACTCCAAAGCCCATGGTGAAGAATTTTGGTTGCATAGGTGGACTCTGGTTTCAGATCTCAACTCTCCATTTACCAGTGAATAAAGTACCTACTTCATAGCGTTACTGTAAGGATTAAATGAGATACAGGTAACATAAACCACATAATATAGTGACTGGCTCATGCTAAGTCCTCCCTAAGTGTTATTAATAATACTGATAATTGGGGCTTCCCTGGTGGTGCAGTGGTTAAGAATCTGCCTGCCAATGCAGGGGACACGGGTTCAAGCCCTGATCCGGGAAGATCCCACATGCTGTGGAGCAACTAAGCCCATGCGCCACAACTACTGAGCCTGTGAGCCACAACTGCTGAAGCCCCTACGCCTAGAGTCCGTGCTCCGCAACAAGAGAAACCACTGCAGTGAGAAGCCCATGCACCGCAACGAAGTGTAGCCCCTGCTCACCACAACTAGAGAAAGCCCGTGTGTACCAGTGAAGACCCAATGCAGCCAAAAATAAATAAATAAATAAATTAAAAATAAATAAATAAGTAAAAAATACTGATAATTGAACCACTACCCCCTACCCCCTACTGCCTGCCAACACTTAATCTTCTGTCTCTTGGCAGACAAGAGTTGCATAGATATTTACTTTCTTGTTTCTAAGATTTGACATGTGTTCATTCCATAGCATGGGATGCCTCTTCTCTCTGCCTATCTGAATCATTCCCTGTGTTTAAGAACCAACTCATATCCTGCCTCCATGAGATCTTCACAGTGTTCTTTCCTTTCTTTAAATACTTAACGACTAAGCAACTTACTTGGCAACTTGTAAATTTGACCTGTGTTACTAGTTTCTCACATATACTTATTTCCCAAATTAAATTGTAAGCCTCTTGAGGGTAAAAACTGTCAATTAGTACTAGTAAGAATTAAGTATACATTTCCCAATTAGTTGGCCATTCAGCAGATACATCTGGAGAGCAGTGTATCTTCGTGGTTAAGAGTGTGGAGTCTGGAGCTGACCAGGCTGAGTTAAATCCTGACTCTGCCACTTACTAACTCCGACAATTCATTTAATCTTTCTGGCCTCAATTTCTCCAATGAGATGAGGATAATGATAGTATCAACTACTTATATGGTTGTTGAAATAATTAAATTAATTAAAATAAGTAAAGTGCTTAGAGTAGTGCCTGGCACATATTAAGGACTGTATAAGTGTTATCTATCATTATTATTTTTTTTTTGAAGGTATCCTGAGAGACACGGAAAGAGTGAGGCTCATGGTCCCTCTCGTCAGAAAGTTTAGATCTCCCTTCCCTTTTTCCCATCTAATGGTCTTCTTCCTGGTTATGATAAAGGTTAGGAAGTCAGCAGGGTATGGAATGGTGAGATGGAAAGTCTCCAGGGAGATGCTAACTCCTTGCTGTCTTTTGGGGGTTCTCAAAGGAATTACCATTTGGCTCAACTATTTCCCACTTCTCAGATGTGGACCCTCCAAAGGACACGTTGGTGTCGAACCTGACCCTGAACTTTGGGCCCCAGCACCCAGCAGCCCATGGAGTCCTGCGGCTAGTGATGGAATTGAGTGGGGAGATGGTGCGCAAGTGCGACCCTCACATCGGGCTGCTGCACCGAGGCACCGAGAAGCTCATTGAATACAAGACCTATCTGCAGGTGTGGGGGGTGAACGGGGACCTGTTGACAGGACCTGGGGATGCTTTAACCTGGGTCTTTGCCAGTTCGCTGCCCCAAAACCCCAGGGGAGGAGGGTGTTGAGAGGAGTAACCCGTTGAGGTTATTAGGATGGTTTTGGTTGGGAGGATGGAGGGGTGTGGCAGGGGATGCTTGACTTGGATCATGTGGACTTGGTTTATCAAACAGAAATACTTTGGACCTGGAGCTACACTCCTAGCTCTTCTCGGGACTTTTGGCTGACCCCTTTATCCTTACTCTAGTGCCTCAGTTTCCCTGCTCTAATGTCATACTAGTACGTCAAAGCTGGTGTCCTTGGGGTCAGGGAAAGAGGAGAGAGACGTCAGCTCCCCAGGTTTAACAGCTGATTCTTGTATCTTCCAGCATTCTAAGTTTGTTTTCGAAATACTCAGTGAGTCAGAGTGACCGGGAGGGAGTTTGTAACAGAGTTTGCTGTTTTTAGGAGAACTCTGTGACCCAAATAATGAGGGTCAGATTTGAAGAAATTGGATCTGGGATAGGAATCTGAAGTTTTTTTCTTACTGTCATGAAGAAAGCTCTTGATAACAGAGGACGATGGGGTTAGGATTTAGAACCAGCTGACTAGAATGTGATTCCCCCAAAGAGTCCAGGCAATGATGGTTTCTGGTCCCAGAGTCCATGGAGTTAACCCCTGTAGCTTTATCCCACGTCACAGTGACATCAGGGCAAGAACTGGCTGTTCCAAGGCAAGGCGTCTTAGCTCCGCCTCCTTCCTGGAAGCTGAAGCTGGTTCAGCGTACAGCTGGGACTTAGCTTTCTTGGTATTCTGGGGAAGAACCATTTCTACCTGACTCTTCCTCCAGAAACAAATCCCATTCTTCTTGATGTTCTTAATTTTCTCCTGAGATTACCTTTCTCCTGCAGTATCTCAGAGAGGCGTTCTTCTTTGACAGAGGCGTCACTTGGCCCAGAAGACTTGGTTGGCAGTGGTGTGCTGGAGCTAACTCATACTGGCTCACAAGAACAGACTGTTAAATTTTCAAGAATTTTGTGAGCCAGTTGTTAAACACAGCTGTTATTAAAAATCACATTATACTAGTTTGCGATTTAATATATTAAAAATCAAGGTAAGAAGTATCAAAATCCATGCCTTCATTATTTCACTACATTTTTCTACGCTGTGCTCTTTAGGTATTTACTTCCATTGTATCTGTATAGTGGAAATACTGTGTAATGGTGTGCTACTCGGCCCAGCGCTGTCTGTGGTCAGTTACATAATGTTGGTAGTTTAAAGTGGGACTTCGTAGGCGTATTTTCACCATGGAAATTGGCAAACATGACAAATTGCGGTCCCCCCACCTTCACCCCTTCAGTGTGTTTCATCCTGCCTTCCTGAGGCTCCTGAGGTTGGGAAGGTTTATGTAGCACTGACCTCTGATGCCCACTGAGAGCAGTGCTTCTAGCAGCCAGACTGAGGGTTCCTTGGCCTGTTAGATGTGATCCCGATTCCTCCCTCTTCCCAGGCCCTTCCGTACTTTGACCGGCTAGACTATGTGTCCATGATGTGTAACGAACAGGCCTATTCACTGGCTGTGGAGAAGTTGCTCAACATCCAGCCTCCTCCTCGGGCACAGTGGATCCGAGGTACGCCCCATCCCCTTCTTCCTGTGGCCCACTGAGAGTACAGCATAGTGCCTCTGCCCCCCAGCTTAGGAGCGCCGAACCGGAGCTTAGTATGCAGACCCCAGGCTCTGCCCAGAACTGCTCTGTCAGCCTGGATCCTTGGCTCCTATATCCTTCCCTTCTTGTCTTCACCTCTCTACAGTGCTGTTTGGAGAAATCACTCGGCTTTTGAACCACATCATGGCTGTGACCACACATGCCCTGGACATTGGGGCCATGACCCCTTTTTTCTGGATGTTTGAAGAAAGGGAGAAGGTATGAGAAGGAGGAAAGAATAGGACAAGGGAAGGAGGTGCCAGAGGTAGAGAAGGTATGAAGGACACGAGAGTAAAAGGAGAAAGAACATTTAGGGGGAGAAGGTATATTTAACCTGGGTTATATTCTTGAGGAGCTCTGTGTCATGAGGGGTTGGTTGGGCACCAGCAGGCTGGGGGCGGGGGAGTAGACCATCATGGTGTTTGACTTAGGGGCCCAGGACTTTGTCACTAATTCCCAGTGTGTCCTATCAAGATGTTTGAGTTCTACGAGCGAGTGTCTGGGGCTCGGATGCATGCTGCTTATGTCCGGCCAGGAGGTGTGCACCAGGTGAGCAGGCTCCCCTGCCTCTCTTAATGTCCAGTCCTTGCTTGTATCCTCTGTGGCCACTGGAGGGCAGCCCTGGCTGATGGAAGCGCTAACCCTGTATCCCTGAGGCAGAGCTGGCTTTCCTTAGTGGAGACTGCACTCACTATCGATTCTCCATTTGTCTTCTAGGACCTACCCCTTGGGCTTATGGATGACATTTATGAGTTTTCTAAGAACTTCTCTCTTCGCATTGATGAGCTGGAGGAGGTAAGATAGGAGTCAGTGGGAAAAATCCCTCTTTTGCCCCAAGAGGATCTGTGGGATTTTAATCCTCAGTTGTAAAGAAATAACAGAGGTATTTGAAGAGTGTCATGAAGAGTGTTCACACACCAGCTCTCTTGCTCAACAGATGCTGACCAACAATAGGATCTGGCAAAATCGGACAGTCGACATTGGGGTTGTACCAGCAGAAGACGCCCTTAACTATGGTTTTAGGTGTGAGGAATAAGACTTCTCTCCTTAGGGGCGGGTGGGTTCCAGCTTAATCTCTTGGCTTCAGGTGTGGCGCCTTCCTTGCCATGCTGTCTTTGTATCCCATGCCCAGAGCATGCGGGAGGGAGAGGGGAGACTAAGGAAGAGAGCATGCCTCTTTTCTTGGTTTGTGGAAAGTGACCCTTGGTCCCGTTATACTCTCTACAGCGGGGTAATGCTCCGGGGCTCGGGCATCCAGTGGGACCTGCGGAAGACCCAGCCCTATGATGTTTATGACCAGGTGGAGTTTGATGTTCCTATTGGCTCTCGAGGGGACTGCTATGATAGGTGAGGCCCAGATCCCTTCTTAGCGCATTGTCCAGCTAGTTTCCCCTATCTAACTTTTCTCTTGACTACTTTCTTCTTTCTCATACTTTCCAGTATCTATTGGAGCTCTTGTGTATGTTAAACTAGGTTGCTTTTCAAAGCACTTGCACCTATGGGACATTTTATTTTACCCTTACATTCTTCTTATGTCTTAGATGGAACTAGTTTTGGCTGCATCTTATAGCTGAGAAAGCTGAAGCAGAAAAGTTAGAGATTAGCCTGGGATATTATTCTGTTAGTAGTGCTCGAGACAAGAATCCTCCTGATCCAGTGCTCTTTCCACTAGATTCTAAGCTTCAAATTCCATTCCTCTTTACTGACGCCAAGAAAAATTTGCTACTGTTTTCTTTTTGAGTCACTTTGACTCTCACCTGTTCTATACTCCAAAAAATGTTTAAGAGGGTAATTAAAGAGGGAAACACTACAGGACATGGTCTGAGAAAACTAGGAGAGGATTTGGTCTGAGAAAACTAGGAGAGGGCCCAGTACTCTAATCAGAAGACTGTAGGTTTTATATGGGTGGCCAGGCCAAGCAGAGATGCTGTACTAGGAGAAAAGAATGAGGAAAGTTACCTAGCACTCTTCAGTTTGGCCAAGGGCATCTTCCCAGCCTCACATCTGATCCTCTGGCTGCTCTTCTCTTGCTCCGAGTCTGTCTCATCTACTTCAGGTACCTGTGTCGGGTGGAGGAGATGCGCCAGTCCCTTCGAATCATTTTACAGTGTCTGAACAAGATGCCTCCCGGGGAGATCAAGGTTGATGATGCCAAAGTGTCTCCACCAAAACGAGCAGAGATGAAGGTTAACTACAGGGGGAGGGAAAAGGGGGAAAGGGGGCAGCAGCTGGGGAGGAGTACCTTTGGATTAAATCCTACTTTTCAGTTTTCCTTTTTCAAATAATTCACTGTATAAGATTCTTAACCTCCCGTAGCCTCCTCTCTTTTTCTGTAACTTCTCTGCTCATTGACTTACATGTGGGATTTTAGACTCCCTGGGGGTAGAGATTATTTTCTGTGTGTGGGTACACCTGCCATACAGTTTGGATCTGGCTTGTTGATGCTCCGTTTTTCCTCTCTCCAGACTTCTATGGAGTCACTGATTCATCACTTTAAGTTGTATACTGAGGGCTACCAAGTTCCTCCAGGGGCCACATACACTGCCATCGAGGCTCCTAAGGTGAGGCAAGAAGGGGAAGGAAAGGACAGTATGTGGAGTGGGTGACTGGAGATGGATGTTCAGTTAAATGCTTGTTCATCAGTGAGAGAGAGGACGTGAGGGTGAATAGAGAGGTTTTTGTTGGCAGAGGAAAGGGTTCTTCCTGTTAATGGAGGCAGCCAACCTTCTTCCTTGGACAGGGAGAGTTTGGGGTGTACCTGGTGTCTGATGGCAGCAGCCGCCCTTATCGATGCAAGATCAAGGCTCCTGGTTTTGCCCACCTGGTAAGAACCAACCCCAAAGAGTCTAACGCTAATACATGAATCCAGTAATTAATGACCTTGGTTGAGATTTTTATGAACTTTCACTCCACCTCCTTCTACCCTGCTTATCTTGCCTAACACTATTGCTGTCTTAATCTCTGCAGGCTGGTTTGGACAAGATGTCTAAGGGACACATGTTGGCGGACGTCGTTGCCATCATAGGTACAAGGCCTGTTGTGTAGTAGAGGTGTTCTAGGCAAGGGAGTTTGAGACTCTGATTGGGGACAGAAACTGAACACTTCCTGTTCAACATAGACGATGGGCATAGACTCAAATCCTCAAATCCTCAGTTTCCTGAGCACAGTAATGAGTTCTAGATTCTTGGTAACATCACTTTTTTTCTCCTCCCCCTGACCTCCTAGGTACCCAAGATATTGTGTTTGGAGAAGTAGATCGGTGAGCACGGGAACAGCATTGGACCTCCCTGCCTACCTGCTTCTTCTGCGGAGCCTGTCCATCGTTGGGAATGGGACTCTGTGTGTGTGTGTGTGTGTGTGTGTGTGTGTGTGTGTGTGTGTGTGTGTGTGTGTGTGTGTGTGTGTGTACACGTACATGAATGCTTAGCTGTCAGGCTTTCTGTGCATGTACTGGAAAAGGAGAAATTGTAATAAATTAGCCGCCTTCTGGCCCCAAGCCCAAACTTCTGGTATGTCTTTCTCAGTATCTTACTGTCTTTCACTTTTTTTTTTTTTGGCTGTGTTGGGTCTTCGTTTCTGTGCGAGGGCTTTCTCTAGTTGCGGCAAGCGGGGGCCACTCTTCATCGCGGTGTGGGGGCCACTCTTCATCGCGGTGCGCGGGCCTCTCACTATTGCGGCCTCTCTTGTTGCAGAGCACAGGCTCCAGACGCGCAGGCTCAGTAGTTGTGGCTCATGGGCCCAGTTGCTCTGCGGCATGACCAGGAGCTCCAGACCAGGGCTCGAACCCGTGTCCTCTGCATTGGCAGGCAGATTCTCAACCACTGCGCCACCAGGGAAGTTCCTGTCTTTCACTTTGATGGGAAACTTACGAGTGTTAACCCTCTACTTCTCTGTTAGACTCTGTCCTTAGCAGTTTTTCCTGTTCATCTCCGCCCCTTTTGTGACTCTTGTCCTTTCCACTTCTCCATTGCCCATTTCCTCTTTTTCCCTTACTTCCTCCCTGCCGAAACCTTGCTGCCCACACTAATTGGTAAACTCCTCAAATCAAGACTGGGTACAAAGTTCCAGGTGGGAGAGAAAGGGGCTATCATGGGGTCTTAGGGAATTTTGAGGGGCAAGTTATCAGAGCTCTGTCTCTGAACAGGGCTAGAGTGAGATGGCGGGTTTAGATAGCCTTTCCCAAGCATGGGTGTTGCCTCTTTCCATGGTAGCAGGGGCTTGGTCACTGAAGGACGGAGGCATAGGAGACCAGATCTTGTAGCTCCCTTAGTTGGCCCTTCCGGGAGCCGCCCGGTCTCTAGTGCAGGAAGGGGAAGGGGCCAGAGCTCAGAGGAAGGCGTGGCAGGAAGGGGACAACTCTGTGGTCAGGGAGCCGCTCGCAGAGCACAGCTGCACAGTGCCATCGGGGCGTCTGATCCCAGCTCACGGCCCCTCAGCCCCTGCCCAAGATGTTTCCAGCGGTGGTCTTGCTCTTACTCCTTTTGGTTGAACAAGCAGGTAAGAGGCTCTGCTGAGGGACAGTGAGCTGGGCTCCAAGGTGGGAATCAAGGGCGTGTGTCTGAGGGCTGAGGCAGGGACAGGCAGAGGAAGGCTGGCACTGGGAGGATGGGCACAGAGACCCTGAGGCTGGTCCTGTCCAGTCTCTGTCAGGGCGCAGGAATTGTAGTTCCCTCCTTTCTTGTCCCCTTCTTACTTTTTCAGGACTGATACACACGTAAGTCTTCAGTTTGGCAGAGGAGGGGAGTGGATGTATGACATGAAAAGCTGGTCTGGGGAAAAATTCCGTTTCCCATGATCAGCATTTTCTGTGGGGTGCCTTTGGTCTTATCCATTGGGAGCTGGATCTCTAGCTGGTTAAATAATATTTATAAAGCCCCCTTTAGGAAGGCAGGGGCCTGTCCTTGTGTTTAGGAGTGAGGCAGAGATAGTCAAATACGTGATTGCGGCTTCTGTGGGTCATCACTAAGGCACAGTTGATGTGAGGGTGGGCAGCGTGCAATGCCCAGTTCCAGAGAGCTGAGCGTCAGCTGAGAAATGCAGGCAGAAATGGGAAGTCCTCTGCATCTCTGAGGCTCCAGGCGTTCTCTAAACTCTCCTCGCTCTGCTTGGATTGTCTGTGTTTTGAAGAGGGATAGTTACAGCTGGGGTTCGGGGAGGAAGAGGTTAGTGAAACTTCAGGGAAAGTGGGGAAATTAAAAGAGATGGACCGGGATGGAGTTCCACCAGCCCAGCTGTGAAGATGGAGGGAAGGACTAAGTGAGCGGCCAGTCTGCTGCCATGGGATGAGGGAGCAGGGGCACTGAGGCATAAAAGAGAGGGCACAAACTTGGAAAGCAGAAAGCCTGAATTTGAATTCCAGCTCTGGCACTTAACGCTATGACCCTAAATGAATTACCTAAGCTTTTCTGAGCCTTGGTTTCGTCATCTACAAAATGGCGATGATGTTTCCCTCACGGGGTAGTTTTGAGATTTATGTAATAACCGTCTGTGAAAGAGCGTCACAGAATAAAACGTACTTCACCCGTATGTCACATGCCCATGAGCTCTTCTGATAGGGGTCAGAGCAGATAGAGGCTGGAGCTCAGACTTTATTTGATTTTTTTCCTTGCATGAAACTTCCTCTCTCAGTGGCCCAGAGTGAGTAACAGGGCAGAGTACCCGGAGCCGGAATCCGTACAGCTTGTGGTCATTCCCTTGAGCCTGGGCTAACACACTCGCTCAGCCTTATGTGCAGAGCCATCGGTATCTATAAGGCCAAGGAAAGCAGGCACCTTGTTTTTACATATTTAAGTGTCTTAGTTGCGGGGGGGACAGAAAGCGATGTGGCTGAGGCTAGATGACCCATAATAGAGTGATTGCCTTCCCTCCTTTCCTCAGCTCACACTCTTCCTGTCCAGCCCTTAGCCACAGGTCACAGGACTTAGCAGAGACACCCCTGTGGTTTCTTTGCTGAAATTTGTCACTGCCTCCACCCACTTTACCCCCCCTGGGCTGAGGTTTTGTTCTTGGCTCAGTGAACTCAAATGGGTCCCTTGAGGGCTATGGAGTGCTCAGTGGTATCTGAGGAACCCACAGTGCTAAAAAGAGAGGGTTGGGGGCTGAGGGGGAAGCTCTCATCTCTCAGAACCTATAAGTTCCATCACAGCAGAACTGTTCACACTTCCTGTCCTACCCCTACCCTAGGGTGAGGAAGAAGAGGGAGAGGTGAGAGAAATAGGAATCTAGAGAGGAAGATGAAGTTTATTCCCTGGGATGGTGCCCCTCCAAGCCCCGTCCTACCTCCCAGAGCCCTTTCTTTCTCTCCTCTGAGCACCAGATCTTTCCTGCTGCCCCTGACCCCATGGGTACCCTCTGTCCCCTCAGCGGGCCTGGGAGAGCCTCAGCTCTGCTATATCCTGGATGCGATCCTGTTTCTATATGGTATTATCCTCACCCTGCTCTACTGTCGACTCAAGGTAAGGCTGGGCAGAGTGGGGTGAGGGCTGGAAGGAGAAGTGGGAGGGTGGTGGCAGCATGGCTCCAAAGAGAGGGAATAAAAGGGGCTCCCCTACAGCGTTTGGAGGTGGGGTTGGGCCACTAACTTCACCTGTACTAATGGCCTTTCCCCTACTCCAGCTGCAGGTGCGAAAGGCAGCTACAGCCAGCCTTGAGGTATGGACCCTTCCTCAACTGGGTATCAACAATTTTTCAGTCTCTCAGCCCTTCTGGGGCCTTAGCCTTGGGATCTGAGATCTCTGGGGAGCATGGGACTCAGGTGCTGATCTGTATAAGCTTCAGAGGTCCCCCTCCTACCTCATCCTACCCACCCTGCCACCTAGCCAAATCACAAGTAAAATATTCAACAGGTGACGAGGAAGAGTCAAGTGTAGAGTGACAAGGAGTACATGAGAGAGTTGTATGTTGTGTGTATATGTGTGTTGGTAGCCATATGGGAAAATGTGCATTCATGCCCCAGAGTATCCATGGGAGTGCCCTCTAGCCCAAGGGGGCCAGCCACCCCTGGCCACATACCTCCCTGGGTGGGGAAGAAGATGCTGAGGGGCCCTGGAGGAGATGTGGGTTTCTAATGCCTTGCCCCTTTTACCTCTGCAGAAATCAGATGGCATTTACACGGTGAGTGAACCTGCCTCCCAACCCCAGTCCCAAGAAGTCAGCAGAAGAGGGTGGGCTTTTGAGTGAACTTTGGAAGGGGTAGGGCCTCTGGGGGTGGGTAGGAGGCTCTGTGATGGGCTCAAGCTCCTGACTATCCTCTGACTTCCACCTCCAGGGCCTGAGCACCCGGAACCAGGAGACTTATGAGACCCTGAAGCATGAGAAACCGCCACAATAACTTTAGAACAGATGCCCTTGGTCACTTCCTTCTTCCACTCTCCTCCCAGCCCTCGTAGCTGGCATCACATATGCCTCCCCGCCGTGAATGCCAGCTGACCCTATCCCTGTAACGACGCTATGCCCCCCATTAATAGACACCAGTGGTTCCTCCTCCCTGTCAAAGGCCTCAGATGCTCTTCATTAATGTTTATATTCTAGTCTCACCTCTTTATGCCACCCTTCTCCTCTTCCCCATCCCCAACTCCCACTAAACGATGGGAAGGGAAGGGACTAACATCAATAAAGCTACCCCAGACTGGACTCTATTCATTCATTCATTTAACATACATTTACTCAGCCTCTACTAGCCTAGGCTGGATACTGAAGATATCACAAGGCAAATTTAGTTCCTGACCTTCCATAACTCATAGTCTAATAGACCAGAGCTGTTCTGCTTGATTGAGGGATGAATGCTGACTGTGACTGGGGGGAAGGATGAGACCCTTGACCCCCAGGCTCTCTAGCAGGGTGCTGGAGCAGGGCGTAATGTGTTGGGAGTCTAGGCACATTCAGAGACATTTGAACCCAAGAAGTGACTTCCGCACCCAGCTTGGCCCTCTGTGTCTGACAACTGAAACAAGGTTGGGTTGCGGAGAAGCCTGGCTGTCCAACCCCAAATAGTCACCGGTCCAGATCAGAGTGGGCTTCAGGGAGCAGTGTGAGCACATTTCGCAATATACGTGCATATGGGCATTAGCATAGCTGAAAAGCCAAACATGCAGAAGGGATGGTGTGACAAAAGCTTGTGTGATGCTCCCAATGGAAGGTTTTATGGGAACAGTGTTTTCAGTGGATTCTGGGGCAAGAGGGACCTGAGGGAGCCAGGTCTGGGTTGGAGGAGGGTAAGGCAAAGGGGAACAAGTCAGGTCCAGATGGGAGGCCAGTTCCTCCAACCACATGGGTGAGTGGTGAAGAAAACCCTCTTCTCAGTGCCTGTCCTGTTTCTAGGCAGGATTCCCTGGTAGTATCTGAATCCCATCTGATGCTGTCAGTTCTACCTCTGATCCAGCAGCCCTGTCCAAATGGGTCCAGAGTCTCCAGGCTTACCCCTAGCAACCCCCTATGCTGGGCAATACTTTGTACTGCATGGTGACTTACACTTTTCAATGTGTTTTCCATCCTGTCGTACCATTTGATCCACTCATTAACACTGTGAGGAAATTCAGGCTCTTTGAAGTTAATTAACCTGTCCAATGTCATCTTGCAAGTGACGGACAGATCTCTGTCCCTGCACGTTTCGCCACATGAGGAAAAAAAAAATAGATACTGAGAAAGAAAGGGGAAGAAAGTAATCATGAGTGGTAAGGGTCTTAAAGCCCAGACTGAAGAGGTTGATCAGTATACAGAAGAGCAGGGGAGGGATAGATTGGGAGTTTGGGATTGACATGTACACACTGCTATAGTTAAAATAGATAACCAACAAGGACCTACTGTATAGCACAGGGAACTCTGTTCAATACTCTGTAATAACCTAAATGGACAAAGAATTTGAAATAGAAGAGATACATGTATATGTATAACTGAATCACTCTGCTGTACACCTGAAACACAACATTGTTAATCAACAAAACTCCAATATAAAATAAAAATTAAAAATATATATATATATATACAGAAGAAATTGGAGCTATCTCTGGTGTCTGGGGAAAAGGTGATTTCAGATGAGATATGAGGAATGAGTTGGGGTAGAGAAGTAACTATTTTAAATATAAAGTGAAGTAAACTTTTATTGGAAAATGCCCATTTTCCCATTTTGGGATTGTGAGTCTCCTGCATCAGTCCAGCCTGACCTCCATTCCATTTTGATTTAATCCAGGTGTCACAGCTACCAAAATTTCTCAAGTCCCACATGTCCATCAAGTTGGAGACCTGTTAGGCCTTTAACTGGCTACCACGTCTACTAGCTCCAGGCTCTAAGATGGCTACCAGAACTTGGGCCAGTTCCATGAATAGCACCCAGATAACAGTGGGGGAGAGGCTTGGAATGGGTGTTCCCAGACAGGGGGTCTAGGTGAGAGGTTTCAAATGGAAGGATTAGAGCACCTTCAGGGAGAGGAGTCTTTTATTGTAGGGTGGGGGGAAGCACAGTGTTCCCCTGGCTCAGAAGGGAAGGGAGGGGCCTTGGGTGACACCTTTGAGCTCATTTTTGGGAAGCTTTCTCCTCTTCATAGTATGATAGAGGAAATTCTGAAGGGTGATCTCATTTCCCGTGACCTCCAGGAGTCTAGGGATTCAGCTCATGAAACTTTCATGCCTTTCAAGGTACCATGTCCACAGCAAAGTCTCTTTAGTTTCTCCTGCAGGGCCATTCCCAGGCCTGTAGAAAAATTCCTGGGGTTTGGAGAAGAGTCATAGGCACCCTTACCCTGTCATTTCCATCACTGGTCTCTTCAACCCTTCCTCCACCCCTTCACACCAAAACCCCTCTCCTGTTAGAAGCAGATTTCTCTTTGTTCTCCCTCCTCCTCCTCCTCCACTACCCCTACTTTTCCCAGTCCCCAAAACATACCAGGCTCACAACTTGATTCCTTCAATATTTATTGTAGAAAACAAGGAGTAGGTAGGAAGAGGAGCTCTAGGCCTGGCCAGTGGGTGTTCCAGGGGCCAGCTGGGGATGGAAGACAACAGTCTAGACAATGCACTTGGCAACAGGTTGTGTTTTGAGGTCCATAACACTGCTCAAGAAGTTAACCAGATCAGTTCCAGCCTTCTTGACCAGGGGCGTCAGCTGCTCCTGTGCCTTCTCAAAGTAGGCCCTGGATATGTGAGGGATTAGAAGTCAGGATGAGGGACTGGTAGGGGCCTTCCTGGTGGTGGGAGGTGAGACCCAAGTCCCCAAACTCTAGTGCCTGGTCTATCCTGGCACGGCAAAGCTCCTAGAAGGAGAGGCAAGCCCTCCGCTGGGCAGAGGAACAGACCATAGAGATAGAAATTCAAAGCCCAGTGTCTGCTACCCCTATCTGTCCAAGAGGTCCATGGGATCTGTGGGGTGATGAAGGAATTTTCTCTACAATTTAAACCTCATCCTCCCTAACCCCCACCCCTTACCTCAGTCTTCTGTAGGACCTCCCAGCTTCCCCTCTTTCTCTCTATAGCCCCCTGGTCCATGAACCCCCTTTGTTGAGACTTACTTGGCCTGGATTTGAAGCTCTGAGCCCTTGGCCTTCTCCAGCAGGTCCTTGCCATAGTCGGTCACAATCTGGAAGTACTGAGAGACCAGGTTCTGCAGATTCAGCTCCTCTGCCTGTCTCCGAACCAAAGCCCCTGCACATACACAGAAACACACACACACACACACACACACACACACACACACACACACACATCCTCAGCTGAGTCCCCAACAATAAGTCCCACATCTCTGCCAGTATTCAGCCTCAGCTCTCAGCTCTCTCCCCGAACAGGTATCCAGCTCCAGGTCTTTGGATGCTCTTTCTGGGCTTTAGAGAGGGAATGATTTTTCTTTTAAGCTCTCTGGTTGCCAGACCTGGGCATAGGAGAACAGACAGATGGGCAGCTAGGACCCAAGCACCTTTTCCTCCTTGGGACCCCTCTTCATACCGCACCCACCTTCAAGGCTACAGATGGTAAGGAGAAGCACGGTCATTGCAAGCAGCTTCATGGTGTTAATGGAAGGGAAAGTGGCCTGCGAACAGGTAGGGGCAAGGAAGGTCACTGAAGCGAATGGGCTTCAGCCCCTCCCCAGAGACCCCTACCTACATGTCCACGCCAACCTGGTTCCCTCCTTTTCTACAGATAAATCTTTGGATGCTGCCCACGTCTCTTACTCCCTTACTTTACCTAGTCAGCGTTGCTGTCCTTGCCGTCTGTGCCTGGCCTGGCTAGGGAGGCAGGGGTTATATATCTGTATGCTTCCCCACCCCCCTATCAGGTGACAAGTACTTTGGAGGAGTCCAGTGGGGCAGGGGCTATCCTGGAATAAACAAGTTAGAGATATGGGGGGAGGAGAGGACAGCACGTAGGGGACTCATGGTGATGGGGTAAGAGGCAGGGGGTGCAGGCCTTAATGGATGCCAAAGGGGTATACTTTAGGCCTATTCAAGATCCATTCCTTTGGGGCCTGGGCCCAGTAGTCCTTGGATTTGAATTCTTCAGGAAGCAGGATTCCTAGGGTTCTTTTCCCCTGGAAAGCTCTGACATATCAAGCCCTTAGCCCTTGGTATCTTTGTCCCATTATGGGTATATTTCATCTCCCAACCCCATCCCCTGTCACTGCAACTTGGCAGAGAGGTATTGGGGAAAGGACATAAAATCAGAGACAGGGGTGAGGGGAATGCAGGTTAGGACAATAAGGGTTAGGGTCAGAGGCCGGGTGTCATTGACTCTGTACCTTTTTGAGTTAATGTGTAATGAATGAGATGGGAGAGAAAACACTAGAGCCCAGAATGACCTTCCTGAGTGCTGATCAGTGAGCACAGCCCACCCCCAATAAAACAAATTCAGAAAGCAGCCGCTGCCCTCCCCCTGCATTGGAGTGCTCTGGCAGGAAAAGAGGTGAATGAGAGGCTTCTACCAAGGATAAAGGCTGAAGGTCTCTGGGCATTTGATCACCTTACCAGTTCTAGGCAATGGTCAGCCAATATGAGTCAGCAGGAGCCACAGCATCCCTCTGACAAAGGCCCTGACCCTTGTCCCAGCCCAGACTGTGAGGGAAGGCAGAGGTGCATTCCCCAGGCCCAAGGTATTTGGGTGAAATCAGCTAAATAGATACCAGAAGTATTTGTATCTTTCATCCTTTTGCCCTCAAAGTATACGTAGAGCATTCCTGAGAGATGGGAGTGGTGATGTGAGAGCTAGTGGGGAGGCGACAATAGCCTAAGAAATCTTATTCTATCTTCAACTATTCCCCTGTGGAGCACTTAGTTCTTGAAGGGCACTCCACTGACTTGTCTGTAGCTTTGGAGTGGAGCGCACTGAGGGCAGGAGTCCACATTCCTCGATTTTATTTGCCAACTCTGCCTAAGGAAGCAGGGAAGGAAGGATTAACTTCGGGGGTCAATTGTTTCAGGGAATAGTTCTGCTAGAATTAAGGCTGCAGCCCCTGCTCCTCTACCTCAACTTCTCACACCCATTCCCATTCTACCAGGAGGACAAGAGCGCCAAATTTGAGAGGTGCAGACCTCCAGGAGGGAAGTGTAGGTCCATTTTCCTACGGAGAGCTGTACCTGTGCGTCGAACTCATTTGGAGGTGTACTGTGTTCTGTTCAGGACTGTGAGGAGGAGTCCCCAGGGCCTGGGAGGGTGCGGGGCGCCTAGGGGCGTTCCGAAGCAGTGTTCGAAAGAAGTTTTCACAGTAGTTCCCTCCGCCACCCTTCACAAAACGTGTCTCCAGGCTATGTGGTGGAGGGAACTTCAGTGGCTCAAGCTCCAAGATGCTCCCTCTAGTGTCTTGCACGCTCAAAGGTTTTTCCCGACCTTGGAAAGGCAGGGCGATCTAAGGCCATCGACTTGAGGAGGTCTAAGCAGCTACCAACAAGTCCCGTCTGTCTCTGCAGTGCGGGGGTTGGAGCTCTCTGGATGAGAGGTCTGTCACTCCTTTGCGTCCTCCTCTCCCACTGGCCCATGCTCAGCAGCCAGGCAGCTTTTTTTTTTTTTTTTTTTTTTTTAATCGATTGGGCGGAGCCCAATCAAGGGAGGGTTGGGTCTCTGAAATCTTTTTTTCGCCCGGTTCCAAGATGGTGTTCATGACTACGCTGGGAATGCAACGTGAAGCCGCAGTTCTGCCATCATTCAAGATGGCTGCCCCCATCAAGATGACCGGGGTGTGCCTGGGGGAAAGGGGCAGCATGATGGTATGAGACGGTAAGGGTTATTGCTCCATTGCAAGCCTCGCCTTGAGGCATAGGAATGAAGAGCAGAAAGGCTAGGAAGCTGGGTGAGGTCTGTGGTGGAGGCTAGGATTAGAGAGTGGGGGAGGGTACAGGGGTGACAGGTGGGGGTGAGGGATTAAAGATGGGATGGGAGTGTGGCTTGGGTTCAAGCTCCCCACCGGTGCCCTCTCCCCCCACTTTTCCTGTTCCAGGTCTAGCGTCGGGCCATGTGGAAGTTTCAGGGACTGGGGAGCCGGATAATGGGGCGTGGGGCCCGTGCGGGGTAGAGGGAGCAAAAGCGTCCTTTCCCAGGCGAACCCCGGCCCCTCCCCTGACCTCTGAACTGAAATGGGGAACACGTTGGGCCTGGCACCGATGGGGGCTTTGCCCCGCCGGAGCCCCCGTCGAGAGGAACCTCTCCCCAACCCTGGGAGCTTCGATGAGCTGCACCGGCTGTGCAAAGGTGAGAACTTGGCATCTGGGTGTCTCAAGTTGAAGGGGCAGAGAAGGGGAGGGTCTTGAATGGTGGGTGTCCAGTGATGGGAGCAGAAAGGGGGAGATCACAGCTGGGGCGTGCAGCCTCAGGGAGGATCAGGTGCTCAGTGGAGCGGAGCACTTCCTGTTACAGGACTTGAAAGGAGGTCAATTCCTCCAAAGCACTTTCTATGGGATTGAAAGGGGAGACTACTTCATGGGGTAGGGGTTCCTTGTCTGTGCTTATTCCTTCCCTTCCCCTCCCCTCCACCCGCTTCAGATGTATTCCCAGCACAGATGGAGGGAGTGAAGCTCGTTGTCAACAAGGTTCTGAGCAGCCATTTCCAGGTGCTCCCACTTTTCTGGCCCTTCCTTTCAATTCCTCCCTGCCTGTCTCTGGATCCTCTTCTCCTTTCCTTTGTACTCCAGCCTTAGCCAGGCTATGTGGGACAAAAGAGAGAGAATATGGGGGCTCTCTTTACTTCCTTTGCCTGTGGGACTTGTTGCTTTTAATCTGGTGACCCTCTGTATATGTTGGAATGTTTGGGTTTCTTAAAAGACCTGCTGGATGGGGACAAAATGAAGGATGGGATGGGGGATTGAAATAGAGCAGAAATGCTCTCTCCTCCATTAACTTCTCTTTCCTCAGGTGGCTCACACTGTGCACATGAGTGCTCTGGGCTTGCCGGGCTATCACCTCCATGCGGCCTATGCAGGGGACTGGCAACTTAGCCCAACTGAGGTGAGGGCTCCACACACCTGGGTTATCTCCCTAAAAGCCCAGCTAGGACCCAGGTGTAGGGGAGGAGGAAATGTGTGTGTTATGGGGAAGAATGGGCAGGGCACCTCCTCCGGGTTTCTGCTGAATGGGAGAGGGTGGGGAAACATTTCTGTGATGAGCTGGGAGTTTGTCCTTGTGGCTCCACTAGGGGGCGCCGGGTACCGTTAAAGAAATCCTACATTTGGATTTAGGCTGAGTGGTGCCACCCAGCTCAGTCTTAGTCTGGACACTCTTCAACAGGTGTTCCCCACTGTGGTCGGGGATATGGATAGCAGTGGCAGCCTCAACGCCCAGGTCCTGCTCCTCTTGGCAGAGCGGCTCCGAGCCAAGGCTGTCTTCCAGGTGACCCATGGTTCCTGCCTTCATCTACTGAAGCATTTCCTCTTTCTCCCTCATGAGTGTCCTGCTCTGGGGGCTCAGGGGGAGGAGCAGAGGCAACAGTGATCATAAATAGGGAGGGAGATTTTACTTTTCCCTCTCCCTACCCAGACGCAGCAGGCCAAGTTCCTGACGTGGCAGTTTGATGGCGAGTATCGAGGAGATGACTACACAGCCACTCTGACCCTAGGAAATCCTGACCTGATTGGGGAATCGGGTGAGGAGTTGGTACAGGGTTCTTTTTGTCTTGGCTGCCCACTTGCTAATGCTGGCTATGCCTCTTCATTGTCTGTACAGTTCAGGGATTAGAAAAGAAACTTTCTGGGGCAGGCTGGGGTGGGGGGCTGCTGGGGGTGAGGTAGAGGGCCTGTCTGTATGAGTGACTCCATGTCTCCCCACCCCACAGTGATCATGGTCGCTCATTTCCTGCAGAGCCTCACTCATCGGCTGGTGTTGGGAGGAGAGCTAGTTTATCACCGGCGGCCAGGAGAAGAGGGGGCCATTTTGACACTGGCTGGGAAGTACTCGGGTATGGGGTGAGGAGGAATAGTGACAGGGAGGGAAATTCTGGACTTGGCTGGGGTCCTGGCCTGTGTGCTAGTACAGTAACACTCCTTTTCACTTGTACTTTGCTTTTGACAGCTGTACACTGGGTAGCTACCTTGAACGTGGGATCAGGTGGGGCCCATGCAAGTTATTACCACAAGGCAAATGAACAGGTGAGTCTACTGATCCCATCCCCCGCCCCAACAAACCCCTCCCAACCTCCACAGGCCCTGCTGACCCACTATTCTTCCTACCCTCGCTACATATACGTTTCACGCGCACCTTCATTCTGCTGATGCCCTGTCAGGACTCCTCTAGTCTTCACTGAGAAAGATCCCTCTCCCATCCTTGCCCGTGGTTCTCAGGTTCAGGTTGGAGTGGAGTTTGAGGCAAATACGAGGCTACAAGACACAACTTTCTCCTTTGGTTACCACCTGACTCTGCCCCAGGCCAACATGGTATTTAGAGGTGAGGGTTATTCAGATGACATTCGGAGGTGCTGAGGGATTGGGGTGGGGGACAGCGGGAGGGAAGCCCCACCTTACTCTGCTGGCCCCTTTCTCCGAGCCCTGTTAGATAACCTAGTGTATATTCTCTTCCCCAACAGGCTTGGTGGATAGTAACTGGTGTGTGGGTGCTGTGCTGGAGAAGAAGATGCCCCCCCTGCCCGTCACCCTCGCCCTTGGAGCCTTCCTTAATCACTGGCGCAACAGATTCCACTGTGGCTTCAGCATCACTGTGGGCTGAGGTTGTCCCAGAGCCAGCCCCCATAACAGCTGGAACCTCTGAGTCAGGTGCCCTGGGGCCAGGAACTAGGCCCCTCTCAAGAGCCCACCTTGCTGGGTGACCTCTAGGTCCCAGGAGCAGAGTGGGGACAATACATGCCCTCCTCCAAACTGGAGCTGCCACAGAGGCAGCTGCTGAGGCAGTGGTTTGAGGCTCCCACCTCTGCCATCAGCCCCAGTTTCATCTTCCCATACTCTTATGGCTCTGGACTAACGGAGAAGGATTAAGGGGTCTGGCTGGGTGCATTTTCTCCCCTCACTCCCACCTCCTTCATTCCCTTATGGATTAAAGCTCCTAGCCTCTTCCTCTTCAGCGCAGAAAAATCTGCATGGGATTAGCTCCCCATCCTGTTTTCCATCCCAGAGTTTCCCAAGGCTGGGAAAGAAGGGCTGAAGGGCTAAATCTTTGACCTCAGAAAGTGGGGCCCACCTATTCCCAGACGGAGCTTCTTTACCTCTTAGCCCTGAGGCTTCCTCCTTCCCCATCTTCTGTGCTTCCAGAGAACCACTTTGTCCCCATGGCCACCCCTCATTCTCCCCATTACTGCATGAAGAGGCAGATATTGCTTTAATCTTTCATTGCAACCAGTGAGCTCCCTGTTTACTGGCTCCAGCCTCTGGTCCGAGCATTTTCCCCTTTCCAGTCCAGCGTGTCCAGGTGGGCTGGGGAAGGAGGTGAACTGGGCCTCAGCTGCAGGTCTCCTGGAGCAGTGGCACCATGGTGGACAGTCCCCTGGATGTTCGCGATTTGGTACCAATATGCATTGTTAATGCTTCGGAGCTCAGCCAACGGGCCCAGCAGCTTCGCATATAGGAACCTTTGGGGTCACCAGGGAAGGATGAGAGAGATAGGCAGCTGAGAGTATTGTCCTGAGGCCCTGACCCCCTAAACTGCCTCTCTGTGAAGCTAGGTCTGAACACTAGGGAAAATATGCTCTGATGTGACAAATGTATCAGAAGTTCCAAAGGTCCCCAGTGGGGCCTCTATCTGACACTGACTTCTCTCACCATGCCATTTTTCTTGAACCCAGAGCTCAGAGGGCCAAGTGTGAAGAAAGCCCCAGACTTTGCCAGATACTCAGCTGTGTGGAATCTGAGGATCTGGCCTTCTAGAGCAGGTTCTAGAAGGTGGGTGTGTTCTATGATATAAAGCAACCCTCTCCTGGCCAAACTGGCACATGGAGGAATAAGCAAAACAGAAGTGGAGTGTACTTCAGAGCCTGGTTAGATCATGGACTGTTGAACCAGGGACTGGCGTTGGCCATGAAACTGAACGACCATAACTTCAAGGGGAATGAAAAATTAAAGGAATTGGACCAGTGGAGAGGAGGGGAAGGGCCAAGGAAAGAGAGTGAACAAGGTTCTTGAAAGGCTGTTTTAGTCTGGAGGAGTTGGATTGGTGAGGTGATGGATGTCATCAATCTCAGGAATGCTATTATACCAAGCCTGTGAGCTACTACTTTGCATCTCTCCTGAATAAAAAAATCTGGAAAAAGTGAGATGAAACAGCAGGAGCAATTTGAATGCCGGAACTCTATGAGATGGGAGGGAAGGACTAGACCCCCAGGGGCCCTGGTTTCCCAAAGGAAAGGACAGTAAAAGCACTCATCCTGAGTTCAGTATCTCCCTAACTCCTTCCCACCCTGGCGCAGCCTCCACGCGCCCAGTCCCACTGTACTGGTCCCAGGGATTTTGCTGCTGGCCTTTGATATAGCTCTGCAGAGTCAGCGCTATCTCCTCTTGCAACTGATCAGTCCCCTCTCTCTGGGTTATCCCAGGCTGGTCTGTAAGATAGGGAGTGGGGAAGGACAAGGTGGGAGGTTGCGGGTGGCCTGCATGGTGCCCTGGGGAGCCAAGACTGGGATAGACCCATTCCACAGGTTTGAAGACTAAAAGGCCTGGATGGATGGATTCAGGGAGCTGGGAGTTTGGGCAGAGGTGGTGGAACAAAAGCTTCTGGGCTTTGAGGGATGCTTCCCAGGAGAGAAGAGGGCCATGGCATCCATGAACACATACTCCAGGCTCCTGGAGCTGCAGTCGGTGCAGTGTCCTATGGAAGCCGAAGAGAACTCCAAAAAACTCTTCCTGGAACCCCACTGTGGGAGATACCAGGCTTAGGAGCCTTCAGGTCACCTCGCCACATACCATACCGAAGGGATGCATGCCCTCTACTGTTCTAGCACCATCTCACCATGCACTGCATCTTCTACTGTGTAGCTAAGAGGCCTGCAGAGGAAGTTTTGTGTTTGGAGACAGAAAGTGGTATTGAGTGCAATGTGACATTTCTACAGCTGCTTCCGTGAGAAGGGAGATCTGGTCCTCCATGGGCCAGAGCAGGAAACCTGCTGTTTAGACTCTAGCCTGAACTTCGGAGAGGGAGAGGAACTCCCAGTTCTGATTGAGACACTTAAAAAAGCTGGGAATTCAAGACCTGGTACTTGAAAAGGCTGAGTGATGGGTTAGTTTCGTTAGTGACCTTTTTTTTTGGTGGAGGGTGGGGGTGGTGAGGGTGGGATTATAATTTACTGGAGTGTTTTCTTCCTGAAAGGTAAGGGGAGGTCACAAACGAAAGGGGCAGATCCTTGGTGAGCCTGATGATTTGCTGTACCATGAAAGCGTTGATGTCTGCGAAATGCGTGAGCAGAGGCAGTACAGGGAACTGGGTGGGCGGTGCTGGTGATGGATGAACAGATGAGCTGGAGGCTGCAGAGATCAGAGCCTGGGTGAGAGGCCCCGGTCCTAGGGAGCTCTTTTAGGCCTCTCCAGCTTTATCTTGGAAGGGTTCCGGGCTAAGGAGTCTGCCTCGGCTGGGGTTCTGGAGAAGTCCTGCTCTCTGTTGGTGCGTGGCACACAGCCCCCTCCCTCAGATCAGCCTCCTTGGGCACCCTTTTGGTCACATTTCAGCTTGAATCCTGTAAATGCTCACCCTGAACTGCACAAACTGGTCAAACGTGGTGCCCATGTGGCGAGTTTGGGCCCCGGCAGTGTCTGGACTAGCTCTCTCTCCTCCTCAGCTGCATCGACGCTTGCTGTGCCCGTCGCCGGGCCTGTCTTGCTCACCGCAACGCCCGGGCTTCTGCCCATGGGATCACTGTGCCCGGGGAAGGGATGTGACAAAGCTATTGAGACCAGCAGAGAGCACCTTTCTCTGTCAGCCCCTGGTCTGGGGCCCTCGGACACTCTGCGTAATGAAGGACGCAGGGGAGGGAGGAGGGTTCTTTTTTTTTTTTTTAATTAATTAATTAATTTTTTTGGGCTATATTGGGTCTTTGTTTCTGTGCGAGGGCTTTCTCTAGTTGCGGCAAGCGGGGGCCCCTCTTCATCGCGGTGCGCGGGCCTCTCACTGTTGCGGCCTCTCTCGTTGCGGAGCACAGGCTCCAGACACACAGGCTCAGTAGTTGTGGCTCCCGGGCCTAGTTGCTCCGCGGCATGTGGGATCTTCCCAGACCAGGGCTCGAACCCATGTCCCCTGCATTGGCAGGCAGATTCTCAACCACTGCACCACGAGGGAAGCCCTGGAGGAGAGTTCTTGAGGCCTCCTTGGGCTTGGCTGACGTCCCAGGGGCTCCAGGTGGTAGGGAGTTCCTGTACACTTTCCCCGACCTGTGAGTCACTGCAGCAGAAAACAATGCACTGTGGGAAGGAAAAAAAGGATAGACAATAAAGTGGGAACAGTATAAGGAGATGTTTGGCTTCTGGGGGAGCACTGAAGAGGGGGGGCTCGTGATACCAAAAACAGCACCTTATGTTTGCATAGCTTTATAATTTCAAAGCTTCTGAGGTTAAGTCTCACTGAATGAAACAATCCTGTGGGTGGAGAGGGCAGGTGTTATTATCCATATTTTTCAGAAACAGACTGACATTCCAGTGACAGGTCCAAGGTCACAAAATCCTTATGTGATGTAGACTGAATTCAAGATTTTTTGACTTCTACAGTTTCCTTTCCACTGCTCCATATTGAAAAGCAGTGTGACGTCATGGAGAAAGCAAGGGTCTGGTGAATACTGACTCTACAACTTTTCAGCTGAGTGGACTTGGACAAGTTGATTTCTGTTACTTTAAGTTGATTACAAGTTACATTATCTTTTGGGGGCAGAGCCTTATTACCTGGCACAGAGAAAAAACATTAAATAATTCAACAATTATCAAGTACCTACTAAGTGACAGGCACTATATTTGAGAGATGGAAGAGTAAAAGCAAGCCATATAAATATCTAGGGGAAGAGCATTCCAGGTAGAGGCAATGGCAAGTGCAAGTATAAGAAGTTACAACAGTCTTGAGAATAGTGTGCTTGGTGTGTTTGAGAACGGCATTGATGTCAGCATGGCTGGGATGGGTTGAGCAAGGGGAAGAGTAGGAAGTAAAATCTGAGAGGTGGTATGGAGGAGCTGGACCATGAGATCATGGACCATAAGAGAGAGGAGGAGCCCTTGGAGTTTTTGAGCAGAATAGTGACATTGTCTGACTTGTTTCAGAAAGCTTACTCTTCCTGCCCTGTGGAGAACACGCTGTGGGAACAAGGGCAAAGCATAGTCAGTGGAGGGACATAGTGGATTCTCGGGATGTTAGGGGGCCAACTCACTGTCCTTCTTCATGCCAGCATCTAGGCATTTCTGCAACCTGCAGGCTGGGCAGTGGCGCCTCTGGGCCTTGTTGACCTTCCAGCTTCCAGCAAAGGGGCACGTGAGACCGGTGCTTTTGCTGACTGTTCGCCTGAGAGGACAGAGACATTGTGAGGGTTGGGGATGGCAGCGAGCAGGTAGGTATGTGAGGGGCTGAAATGAAATGGTCAAAAAGAAACTATGGTGGGAATTCCCTGGCAGTCCAGTGGCTATGAAACAGGAGGGAAGGGGGCAGGGCACAACCTTTGAAAGAATGACATAGCCCAAGGACATGACATAAACTGATTAGAATCAAATGGGTCCAAGATGGCAGACAAGTCGAGTTCCACTAGACCTTGAGCCTCAGTATACGCTCACTGTAACACATCTGCAAGCTAAATGACACACCCACAGGTGCCATAACAGTTCCAAGGCTGACCATAAGGATCAAAAAGCGGGTGGTGGCCTAATTCCTGGAAATCCCCACCCCTTCCTGAAATAGCTGGAATACTCCTCCCACTTATTAGCCTATGAAACTACCCACCCCTATAAAAACTGACAACCCCATACCCTGGTGCCTTTCTCGCCTTCTGAGATGGCCCACACTCTGTCTGTGGAGTGTGCTTCTCTCTAAATAAATCAACTTCTTACCTATCGCTTTGTCTCTCACTGAATTCTTTCTGCGATGAGACATCAAGAACCTGAGCTTCATTAAGTCCTGAAACCAGGTATGTGATCTCAGCTGGAAGACCGTGGGTTTTGGCCGGGTTCGAGTCCTGGCTGAGAGGGTTCAAGTCCAAATCTGAGTTTTGGCCGGGTTCGAGGCCCAGACAAGTGGGTTCAAGTCCCAATCGGTCTAGGCTGGGTTCGAGTCCCAATCTGAGGTGCACGGTTTCAGTTAGGACTATGTGCTTTCACTGCCGAGGGCCTGGGGTTCAATCCCTGGTTGGGGAACTAAGATCCCGCAAGCCAAGTGGCCAAAAAAAAAAAAAAAAAAAAAAAAAAATCTGTGGTGACAGGGGCTACTCTGAGCTGTGCCCAGAGGTCCCTAGGGGTAGAGAGGTTACAACACATCTCAAGCATTTCCATGGGGGCACAGAATCAGTCAGGAAGGCCTAGTTGATGCTGTACTAGTTTGGTGCTTTGCAGGTAGTGAGTACCCTTGACTAAGGGGTTGTGTCCATAGGACAAGCACTCAGCCTTCCCTCTGTTATTTTGCCTCATGTTTATACAAGTGATGAGGTTGGCAATTTGTAGCGTGCTAGCCACAGTGTAGTTAGGCTTCAGGATGCAGGAGTGATGTAACTGGACAAGCTTGGGCATGTGCCAGGGCTTAAAGGCTGCCTGGCAGGCAGTTTGGGAGGGCGTTTCTTTTGGGGAGGAGGTTCTCACCTGAAGGAACCCTTGCAGTCCTCAAAAGGCAGGGCATGGAAGTGACAGCGTGTGGCTCAGTGCCTGCACACCACACAATTCCTTGGCTCATCTTCCTCACTGGCCCTGGCTTCAGGTGTTGCAATGGCTGTCACAGGCCCCTGAATGTCAGAGGGGTTATCAGTAAGCTCTGGACCACCCTTGACCTTCTTCCCCTCCTGCAGAGCCTCTTCCCAAACCTGCCCTCGGCCTGACCCCCTGCATTGTCTGCACTTTATTGCTTTTAGTCTCTGGACCCCAAAAGTTTTCCTACCTGCTTCTCTTCCCACTCTGACCCTGCTTTCCCCTTGAGCTCAAGAGCTGCTAGTGTTTAGAGTTAGGGATTACGGCCCTCAGTATCTGGAAAACGAGGATAGAAACTGCTCCTTATCAGATACATGTAGATTTTCCCTATTGCTGAGCAGAGAGGGAGAGAGAGCGAGCTTTTTCACATGCAGTATGTCAACAGTAAAAGAATAGGCATAACAATTGTACAAAGCTCCCAAAAGGAAAGTTCTTCAAAAGAGACTGGGGTCTAATTAAGGGCTTATGTAAAGAGCTAGAAGAGGTCCCACTTCCCAACAAGGGAGGGCTGAGAATTAAATCAGAATGGCCTCTAAAACGTTAGATATATGGGATTGATCTGGGGGCTCTTGCACCAGCGCTGGCATCATGGGAGTGTGCCCTGTGCAGTCACACAGTCTCTGTGCTCAGAGGGATCTTGGGCTTGGTTTAATGCTCTGATGTTGCCGCTGTCTTGAAATTCTTTTTTTTTTTTAAATACATTTATTTATTTATCTATTTTTGGCTGTGTTGGGTCTTCGTTGCTGTGCATGGGCTTTCTGTAGTCGTGGTACGCGGACTTCTCATTGCTGTGGCTTCTCTTGTTGCAGAGCATGGGCTCTACGCGTGCGGGCTTCAGCCCGTTGTGGTACTTGGGGTAAGTAGTTGTGGCACACGGGCTTAGTTGCTCCGCGGCATGTGGGATCTTCCCGGACCAGGGCTCGAACCCGTGTTCCCTGCATTGGCAGGTGGATTATTAACTACTGTGCCACCAGGGAGGTCCTGTCTTGAAATTCTTGATGATGTTTGAACAAGGAGCTCTGCATTTTCATTTTTCAGTGGGCCCTGCAAATTATGTACCTGGTTTGTATGGAGCCAAGATGAAGGACATCTAATTAATAAGCTTAAGAATCAGAAGTAGGAGCCTTCACTGGGGTTGTCTAGTGCTCCATAGACACTGAAGAATATTTTTGCAAGTGTAGAAAGTGTGTATGTGTCCAGATGGCCAAGAGGCAGTTGAAAATATGCTCAACATCGCTAATTATTAGAGAAATGCAAATCAAAACTGCCATGACAGAAGAACGGATAAGTGACCTGGAAGACAGAATGGTGGAATTCACTGCTGCGGAACAGACTAAAGAAAAAAGAATGAAAAGAAATGAAGACAGCCTAAGAGACCTCTGGGACAACATTAAACGCAACAACATTCGCATTATAGGGGTCCCAGAAGGAGAAGAGAGAGAGAAAGGACCAGAGAAAATATTTGAAGAGATTATAGTCGAAAACTTCCCTAACATGGGAAAGGAAATAGCCACCCAAGTCCAGGAAGCGCAGAGAGTCCCATACAGAATAAACCCAAGGAGAAACACGCTGAGACACATAGTAATCAAAGTGGCAAAAATTAAAGACAAAGAAAAATTACTGAAAGCAGCAAGGGAAAAACGACAAATAACATACAAGGGAACTCCCATAAGGTTAACAGCTGATTTCTCAGCAGAAACTCTGCAAGCCAGAAGGGAGTGGCATGATATACTTAAAGTGATGAAAGGGAAGAACCTACAACCAAGATTACTCTACCCGGCAAGGATCTCATTTAGATTTGATGGAGAAATCAAAAGCTTTACAGACAGGGCTTCCCTGGTGGCGCAGTGGTTGAGAATCTGCCTGCCAATGCAGGGGTCACGGGTTCGAGACCTGGTCTGGGAAGATCCCACATGCCGCGGGGCAGCTAGGCCCTTGAGCCACAATTACTGAGCCTGCGCGTCTGGAGCCTGTGCTCCGCAACGGGAGAGGCCGCGATAATGAGAGGCCCGTGCACCGCGATGAAGAGTGGCCCCCACTTGCCACAACTGGAGAAAGCCCTCGCACAGAAATGAAGACCCAACACAGCCAAAAATAAATATAAATTAATAAAAAAAAAAAAAAAAAAAAAAAAAAAGCTTTACAGACAAGCAAAAGCTAAGAGAATTCAGCACCACCAAACCAGCTCTACAACAAATGCTAAAGGAACTTCTCTAAGTGGGAAACACAAGAGAAGAAAAGCACCTACAAAAACAAACCCAAAACAATTAAGAAAATGGTCATAGGAACATATATATCGATAATTACCTTAAACGTGAATGGATTAAACGCCCCAACCAAAAGACATAGACTGGCGGAATGGATACAAAAACAGGACCCATATATATGCTGTCTACAAGAGACCCACTTTAGACCTAGGGACACATACAGACTGAAAGTTAGGGGATGGAAAAAGATATTCCATGCAAATGGAAAGCAAAAGAAAGCTGGAGTAGCTATACTCATATCAGATAAAATAGACTTTAAAATAAAGAATGTTACAAGAGACAAGGAAGGACACTACATAATGATCCAGGGATCAATCCAAGAAGAAGATATAACAATTATAAATATATATGCACCCAACATAAGAGCACCTCAATACATAAGGCAACTGCTAACAGCTATAAAAGAGGAAATCGACAGTAACACACTAATAGTGTGGGACTTTAACACTTCACTTACACCAATGGACAGATCATCCAAAATGAAAATAAATAAGGAAACAGAAGCTTTAAATGACACAATAGACCAGATAGATTTAATTGATATATATAGGACATTCCATCCAAAAACAGCAGATTACACGTTCTTCTCAAGTGCGCACGGAACATTCTCCAGGATAGATCACATCTTGGGTCACAAATCAAGCCTCAGTAAATTTAAGAAAATTGAAATCATACCAAGCATCTTTTCTGACCACAACGCTATGAGATTAGAAATGAATTACAGGGAAAAAAACGTAAAAAAGACAAACACATGGAGGCTAAACAATACGTTACTAAAAAACCAAGAGATTACTGAAGAAATCAAAGAGGAAATAAAAAAATACCTAGAGACAAATGACAATGAAAACACGACGACCCAAAACCTATGGGATGCAGCAAAAGCGGTTCTAAGAGGGAAGTTTATAGCTATACAAGCCTACCTAAAGAAACAAGAAAAATCTCAAGTAAACAATCTAACCTTACACCTAAAGAAACTAGAGAAAGAAGAACAAACAAAACTCAAAGTTAGCAGAAGGAAAGAAATCACAAAGATCAGAGCAGAAATAAATGAAATAGAAACAAAGAAAACAATAGCAAAGATCAATAAAACTAAAAGTTGGTTCTTTGAGAAGATAAACAAAATTGATAAGCCATTAGCCAGACTCATCAAGAAAAAGAGGGAGAGGACTCAAATCAATAAAATCAGAAATGAAAAAGGAGAAGTTACAACAGACACCGCAGAAATACAAAACATCCTAAGAGACTACTATAAGCAACTTTATGCCAATAAAATGGACAACCTGGAAGAAATGGACAAATTCTTAGAAAGGTATAACCTTCCAAGACTGAATCAGGAAGAAACAGAAAATATGAACAGACCAATCACAAGTAATGAAATTGAAACTGTGATTAAAAATCTTCCAACAAACAAAAGTCCAGGACCAGATGGCTTCACAGGTGAATTCTATCAAACATTTAGAGAAGAGCTAACACCCATCCTTCTCAAACTCTTCCAAAAACTTGCAGAGGAAGGAAGACTCCCAAACTCATTCTATGAGGCCACCATCACCCTGATACCAAAACCAGACAAAGACACTACAAAAAAAGAAAATTACAGACCAATATCACTGATGAATATAGATGCAAAAATCCTCAACAAAATACTAGCAAACAGAATCCAACAACACATTAAAAGGATCATACACCACGATCAAGTGGGATTTATCCCAGGGATGCAAGGATTCTTCAATATACGCAAATCAATCAATGTGATACACCATATTAACAAACTGAAGATGAAAAACCATATGATCATCTCAATAGATGCAGAAAAAGCTTTTGACAAAATTCAACACCCATTTCTGATAAAAACTCTCCAGAAAGTGGGCATAGAGGGAACCTACCTCAACATAATAAAGGCCATATATGACAAACCCACAGCAAACATCATTCTCAATGGTGAAAAACTGAAAGCATTTCCTCTAAGATCAGGAACGAGACAAGGATGTCCACTCTCACCACTATTATTCAACATAGTTCTGGAAGTCCTAGCCACGGCAATCAGAGAAGAAAAAGAAATAAAAGGAATACAAATTGGAAAAGAGGAAGTAAAACTGTCACTGTTTGTGGATGACATGATACTATACATAGAGAATCCTAAAACTGCCACCAGAAAACTGCTAGAGCTAATTAATGAATATGGTAAAGTTGCAGGATACAAAATTAATGCACAGAAATCTCTTGCATTCCTATACACTAATGATGAAAAATCTGAAAGAGAAATTATGGAAACACTCCCATTTACCATTGCAACAAAAAGAATAAAATACCTAGGAATAAACCTACCTAGGGAGACAAAAGACCTGTATGCAGAAAACTATAAGACACTGATGAAAGAAATTAAAGATGATACCAACAGATGGAGAGATATACCATGTTCTTGGATTGGAAGAATCAACATTGTGAAAATGAGTATACTACCCAAAGCAATCTACAGATTCAATGCAATCCCTATCAAATTACCAATGGCATTTTTTACAGAGCTAGAACAAATCATCTTAAAATTTGTATGGAGACACAAAAGACCCCGAATAGCCAAAGCAGTCTTGAGGCAAAAAAATGGAGCTGGAGGAATCAGACTCCCTGACTTCAGACTATACTACAAAGCTACAGTAATCAAGACAATATGGTACTGGCACAAAAACAGAAACATAGATCAATGGAACAAGATAGAAAGCCCAGAAATTAACCCACGCACCTATGGTCAATTAATCTATGACAAAGGAGGCAAAGATATACAATGGAGAAAAGACAGTCTCTTCAATAAGTGGTGCTGGGAAAACTGGACAGCTACATGTAAAAGAATGAAATTAGAATACTCCCTAACACCATACACAAAAATAAACTCAAAATGGATTAGAGGCCTAAATATAAGACTGGACACTATAAAACTCTTAGAGGAAAACATAGGAAGAACACTCTTTGACATAAATCACAGCAAGATCTTTTTTGATCCACCTCCTAGAGTAATGGAAATAAGAACAAAAATAAACAAG
Organism: Balaenoptera physalus; assembly: GCF_965194825.1. Lineage (NCBI taxonomy): Eukaryota > Metazoa > Chordata > Mammalia > Artiodactyla > Balaenopteridae > Balaenoptera > Balaenoptera physalus. Next base: position 78,487,836 of record NC_138882.1, on the reverse strand, counting down.
TGGGACCTAATGAAACTTCAAAGCTTTTGCACAGCAAAGGAAACCATAAACAAGACGAAAAGACAACCCTCAGAATGGGAGAAAATATTTGCAAATGAATCAACGGACAAAGGATTAATCTCCAAAATATATAAACAGCTCATTCAGCTCAATATCAAAGAAACAAACACCCCAATCCAAAAATGGGCAGAAGACCTAAATAGACATTTCTCCCAAGAAGACATACAGACGGCCATGAAGCACATGAAAAGCTGCTCAACATCACTAATTATTAGAGAAATGCAAATCAAAACTACAATGAGGTATCACCTCACTCCTGTTAGGATGGGCATCATCAGAAAATCTACAAACAACAAATGCTGGAGAGGGTGTGGAGAAAAGGGAACCCTCTTGCACTGTTGGTGGGAATGTAACTTGATACAGCCACTATGGAGAACAATATGGAGGTTCCTTAAAAAACTAAAAATAGAATTACCATATGAGCCAGCAATCCCACTACTGGGCATATACCCAGAGAAAACCGTAATTCAAAAAGACACATGCACCCGAATGTTCATTGCAACACTATTTACAATAGCCAGGTCATGGAAGCAACCTAAATGCCCATCGACAGACGAATGGATAAAGAAGATGTGGTACATATATACAATGGAATATTACTCAGCCATAAAAAGGAACGAAATTGAGTCATTTGTTGAGACGTGGATGGATCTAGAGCCTGTCATACAGAGTGAAGTAAGTCAGAAAGAGAAAAACAAATATCGTATATTAATGCATGTATGTTGAACCTAGAAAAATGGTACAGATGAGACAGTTTGCAGGGCAGAAGTTGAGACACAGATGTAGAGAATGGACATATGGGCACCAAGGGGGGAAAACTGCGGTGGGGTGGGGATGGTGGTGTGCTGAATTGGGCGATTGGGATTGACATGTATACACTGATATGTATAAAATTGATGCCTAATAAGAACCTGCAGTATAAAAAAACAAACAAAACAACTAAAAAAAAAAAAAAAAAAAAAAAAAACTGCCATGAGATATCACCTCACACCAGTCAGAATGGCCATCATCAAAAAGTCTACAAACAATAAATGATGGAGAGGGTGTGGAGAAAAGGGAACCCTACTACACTGTTGGTGGGAATGTAAATTTGTGCAGCCACTATGGAGAACAGTATGGAGGTTCCTTTAAAAAACTAAAACTAGGGCTTCCCTGGTGGCGCAGTGGTTGAGAATCCGCCTGCCAATGCAGGGGACACGGGTTCGAGCCCTGGTCTGGGAAGATCCCACATGCCGCGGAGCAACTGGGCCCGTGAGCCACAATTACTGAGCCTGTGCATCTGGAGCCTGTGCTCCGCAACAAGAGAGGCCGCAATAGTGAGAGACCCGCGCACCGCGATGAAGAGTGGCCCCCACTTGCCACAACTAGAAGAAAGCCCTCGCACAGAAACGAAGACCCAACACAGCCATAAATAAATTAATTAATTAATTTAAAAAACAAAACAAAACAAAACAAAAAAAACTAAAACTAGAGCTACGGTATGATCCAGCAATCCAACTCCTAGGCATATATCTGGTGAAAACCATAGTTTGGAATGATACATGCACCCCAGTATTTATTGCAGCGCTGTTTACCATAGCCAAGGCGTGGAAGCAACCTAAATGTCCATCGACAGACGAATGGATAAAAATGTGGTACATATATACAATGGAATATTACTCAGCCATTAAAAAGAATGAAATAATGCCATTTGCAGCAACATGGATGGACCTGGAGATTATCATACTGAGTGAAGTAAGTCAGACAGAGAAAGACAAATATGATATTGCTTCCATATGGAATCCAAAAAAATGATGCAAATGAACTTATTTACAAAACAGAAACAGACTCACAGACATAGAAAACAAACTTATGGTTACCAAAGGGGAAAGATGAGAGGGAAGGATAAATCGGGAGTTTGGGATTGACAGGTACACTCTACTATATTTAAAATAAATAACCAACAAGGACCTACTATATAGCACAGGGAACTCTGCTCAGTATTCTGTAATAAGCTAAATGGGAAAAGAATTTGAAAAAGAATTGATATATGTATATGTATAACTGAATCACTTTGCTGTACACCTGAAACCAACACAACATTGTAAATCAACTATAGTCCAACATAAAATAAAAATTTAAAAAAATTAAAAAGATGGGAATTTCTAAAAGAAAAAGTGGGTATGTGTGTATACACATACACATGCACTCTCTCTCCCAACCTTTATGAACAGAAAAAGTAATTTCAAAAGCTATTTGGATGTTTTGGGGATGGGTAACATGTTGGATACATCTATGTTGGATAAATCCGATCCCACACACACTGGAATAAGGTCCAAATCTCAGTCTTTCACTTTGAAAGGTCTTTCTCACTGTACATCTCCCTGGGTGTTTGCTGTTTCTGCACTAATATAGTAGTCTTCTCCCACTAGGATACAGCATTTTTTTCTTTTTTCTTTTGGCATATCGTCTGCTTCTTCAGTTAAGGGTTAAATTATAATTAATGATACTCTAACAGTGAGTTAAAAGCCCAAGTGGAGTCTAGAGCCATAAAAATACACTTAGAGAGACAGAGACAGAGAGAAGAGATTGGGTTAAAAAGAGCCTTGTTTAGGTCCCCTTCATCTCAAGTAGGTGCAACATCCAACTATGTACAACTTACTGCATTTTGAAGTAAGCTGAGCTCCAGAGAACACAGGTGCTTGGATCTGGTCCTTGGGAGTCGGTGAGCATATTTATGCATATGCATCTGTTGGTATCTTTGCTTGAGTGAGACTCTGTGAGAATTCATACTAACTCATTCAATCAACAAATACTGACCGAGAACCTACTATGTATTAGACACTAAGGATAAAAAAGATGAATAAGATGCTCTCCTGCCCTCATGGAGTTTAAAGATGCTAGTGGAGAGACAGACCTTTAAATAGATATAAAGAAATATAATCGGGAACTGCCCTGGTGGTCCAGTGGTTAAGACTCAGCACTTCCACTGCAGGGGTTGCAGGTTCGATCCCTGGTTGGTGAACTAAGATTCAGCATGCTGGGCGGCACGGCCGAAAAAAAGAAAGAAAAGAAATATAATCCTATCACTGATGACGCTATGCACAGAGCATTCTGAGACTACAGAAGAAGGGCACCTAATCCTGCTTTGGCAAAGAGGTGTTGAGGAGGAGGCAGGAAAGTCTTCCTGGAGGAGTGACAGCTGAGTTGATTTTTAAAGGATAAGGAGGAGTTAGCCAGATACAAATGAAAGGTAGTTCAGGTAGAGGGTACAACCTGAGAAGTTCAAGAAGCCAGATACAAAAAAGTAAATATGGTAGAACCATGAACAGGTCTTTCTTGCTGGAGCATAACATTTCAGGTTGGAGTGGGAAGAGAAAAGTCTAGAGAGATGGGGTATGAGGCTGAGATGTAGGCAGGGCCGGTTCATGGGAGACCTCATGTGCCAGAGAAAGCAACTTAAGTCCATCAGGAAGCTTTTAAAGGGTAAGATGGGAAATGACATGGTCAGATCTATTCTAGATATCCAACTACTGGCTGTTTGGAAGATAGATTTGAGGGGGCAGGACTGGAGGCAAAGAAACCAGTTAGAAACTCTTGCCATAAAGTAGGTGAGGGATTAAGCCTGATCTAGGATAGTGGTAGGATATAGTGGAGGAGAGGGTTTTGAAAAATACATGGGAGGTGAAATAATTGGAGCTTGGTGATTACTAGAATGTCTAGGTTGAGAAAGAGGAAGAGTTAAAGATGACTCCAGGTTCCTAGCATGGGTGATTGAGTGGATGGTGGTACCACCAACTGGGAGAGAGACTACAGGAGGAGTATAGGGCCCTCCCTACTTGGGCCCCTATTCTTTTCCACAGTTGCAGATTTACTCTAGCAATAAGTTATTAAGTACCCACTCTGTGGTGAGGCACTATGGAAAGGGATAAAAGAGAGGGTTCCTATTATCAAGGAATTTACTGACTGATTATGGAGATTGCATAAGTAAATGGAACTCCTAGATCTTACAAGGAAATATAAAATCAAACTCTGAATTGTGTGGTAAAGATCATGTATCATATTATAGGTATTAATTGCTTCACTAATTTGTTCTTATTATGAGCAGCATACTGTGTAAGAATCCTTACCAGTGTTAACCCTAAAACATAAGAAATATCACCACTTTACAGATGAGAAAACTGAGGCCAGAGAGTTTAAATAACTTGTACAAGGATTACTATACCCAATAGTTTATTAGATGACTTCACCTGGATGTCACATAGGCATCTCAAATTCAGTATGTCTACAGTGAAGCTTTATGATCCCTAAAGCACAAGCAACATAATAAAAAAATAAGTGGTACTGCATCAAACTAAAAAGCTTCTGCATAGCAAAAGAAATGATCAACAAAATGAAAAGGCCACTTACAGAATGGGAGAAAATATTTGCAATCCACACATCTGTTAAGGGGTTAATATCCAAAATAAATAAGGAACTCATACAACTCAATAGCAAAAAACCCAAATAATCCAATTTTAAAATGGGCAAAGGACCTGAATAGACATTTTTCCAAAGGAGATATTCAGATGGCCAACAGGTACATGAAACGTGCTCAACATGGCTAATATTTATGGAAATGCAAATCAAAACCACAATGAGATATCACCTCACACCTGTTAGAATGACAATCATCAAAAAGACAAGAAATGTAAAAATTGTGAATCACTATGTTGTACATCTGAAACTTATGTAATACTGTTCATCAACTGTACCTCAATAAACAAACACACACACGAAAAAAGAAAAGAAATAACGGGCTTCCCTGGTGGCGCAGTGGTTGAGAATCTGCCTGCCAATACAGGGCACACGGGTTCGAGCCCTGGTCTGGGAGGATCCCACATGCCGCGGAGCAGCTGGGCCCGTGAGCCACAACTACTGAGCCTGCACGTCTGGAGCCTGTGCTCCGCAACAAGAGAGGCCAAGATAGTGAGAGGCCAGCACACCGTGATGAAGAGTGGCCCCCGCTTGCCGCAACTAGAGAAAGCCCTCGCACAGAAACGAAGACCCAACACAGCTAAAAATAAATAATAAATAAATAATAATAAATAAAAAATTTAAAAAAAAAAGAAAAAAAATAACAATTGTTGGTGAGGATGTGGAGAAAAGGAAAACTGTGTGCACTGTTGGTGGGAATGTAAATTGGTACAGTCACTGTGGAAAAGAATATGGAAGTTCCTCAAAAAATTAAAAATAGAACAACCATATGATCCAGTAATTCCGCTTCTGGGTATCTACCTGAAGGAAACAAAATCACTGTCCCAAAGGGATATCTGTATCTCCATGGTCTTTGCAGCATTATTTATAATAGCCAAGACATGGAAACAACCTAAGTGACCATCAATAGATAAATGGATAAAGAAGATGTGAGATATATATATATATATATATATATATATATATATATATACATAAATAATATATAATATCTATTTAATGTATGATATATATTTAATTCAGCCATAAAAAAGAAGGAAACGCTACCATTTGTGACAACATGGATGCACCTTGAGGGAATTATGCTAAGGGAATAAGAGAAAGACAAATACTGTATGATCTCACTTATATGTGCAATCTAAAAAAAAACCAAAGGCAGGGACTTCCCTGGTGGTCCAGTGGTTAAGACTCCGCGCTTCCACTGCAGGGGGCACCCGTTTGAACCCTGGGGGAACTAAGATCCCGCATACCACACAGGGCAGCCAAGAAAAAAAAAAACCTCAAACTCATAGAAATAAAGATCAGATTAAATCAGATTGGTGGTTGGCAGAGGTGGGGGGAGAGGTGAAGCTGGTCGAAAGGCACAAACTCCTAGTTATAATGTAAATAAATTCTGAGGTTGTAGTACACAACATGATGACTATAGTTAACAATACTATATTGTATATTTGAAGGTTGCTAAGAGAGCAGATCTTAAAAGTTCTCATTACAAGGAAAAAAATTGTAGCTGTGAGGTGAATCATTTGACAATATATACATATCAAGTCATTATGATGTACACCTTAAACTTACGCAATGTTACATGTCAATCGTACCTCAATAAAACTGGAAAAAATAAAAACAAAGTGGAAATCATTGTCACCTCCCCACAAACTAATTTCTCCTACACAACCTAACTTGGTGACTATCCCAACATGAGGAAGTATTGGGTTGGCCAAAAATTTCGTTTGGGTTGTCCTGTAAGATGTTATGGAAAAACCCGAATGAACTTTTTGGCCAAGCCAATAGAAAGCACGTGCGGCTTGGAGTCATACAGACTTAAGTTCAAATTTTGACTCCAGCTCTTGCTAGCTGAATTACTTTTTTTTTTTTTTTTTTTTGGTTCCTTTCCTAATTATTTGAAGTCACTGAGACCCAGCTCCACGGGAGTCAGGTATCATCAGGCTGGGCCGTTCCCAGACCAGGGAAGGGAGGCTGACTTCCTTTTCCTAGCTCAGTACTGAATTAGGGAGAAGTTCAGGCTAGAGGAGAGGTGCTCTGGCCCGGGGCTGCCCCTTCACCTGGGGCTCAGGGGTTGCCCTGAGCCTTCTTTTTTGTTGTTGTTGTTTCCTGACCAGGGATTGAACCTGGGCCCTGGGCAGTGAAAGTGCAGAGACCTAAACGCTGGACTGCCAGGGAATTCCCTGGCCCTGAGCTTTCTTGTTCTTGGAGAAGTCCACCTTGCAGTTCTTTGAGACGGGGTCGTCTTAGGAACACACCTCTCTGACCTTGCTCTTCTTATGTACAGAAATGCTCCCCCGGCTTCATGGTCTCTCCCACTGAGCGGACTGAGGCTGGGAGATGTGCTGCAGGATGCCCCTGGCATCCACGATGAACAGGCTTTCAGGGTTAACTGATGTCCTTACCCTCTTCCAACATACCTGTCCTAGGCCAGGCTCTGAAAAACAACTGTGTGGGTTGTAGCCTGGTAGGTTAAACTCTCGGAACTTTGGTTTTCTTATCTGGAAGAAAAGGGTTTAATGATACCCACTAGCTGGGTTTGTTGTGAAGATTAAATAAAGTGATATATGTAAACTTCCTTACACAGTGCTTGGAACATGGAAAGAAGTCAATACATATTCATTCTCTTACCCTCTTCCTTTCCTTCTTTTCCACTGCTACCCTCTCCCTGATGTCAAGCCAGAAGCCGGGGAGTCACCTAGCCCCTTTTCTCTCCCTCCCTAAAAAGGATCAGATGCCATGCCCTGTCTTTCCTGTCTCCTGGCCTTTACATACCCACTACCTCTTAGCTGAGTTCAGGCCCTCATCATTTTCCACTTATCACTGCAAGTAGTGGAATTAAATTATTAAATTAAATTATTCTCCCTAAGACCAGCTTCATCTATTTCCAACCCATCCCCCATGCTGTTGCTATTTCTAAAATGCAAATTTGATCATGTCTCTCCCCTGCTTAAAATTCTTCATTTGCTTCTCATCACCTTTGGGATAAAATCCAATCTCTTTGTCATGCCACACAAAGTGCTTTGTGATCTGGCCCCTATTTATCACTCTGCCTTCATTTATCCCACTTCCCTCCCCTGACCTAACACATCATACTTTGTGCTTAAGCACTTAGAGTTCCCTGAACAAGCTATGCTCACACACCTCTGAACATCTGCCCTTATTATTCAGCCTGATTGCAATTGCCCCACACACCCCACTTCCAAACCACCACACATCCCCCCACCAGGTCCTCTTGATCCTTTTGGCCCTTTGTGCCTGAGTACAGCAGATCACCTCTGGGAGCCTGTGGGTTAGAGCTACACATCTGCTCACACATTTGTCACAGCACTTATCACATTGCAGAGCAACTGTCCCTTTCTGACTGTCAATCAACTGTGAGTTGAAGTCAAGAGCTGCATCTTTTATTTTTGGATACTTAGGGTCTTGTGTACTCCAAGCACAGATAATAAATGTTTACAAAGTGAATAAATGGGCTGGGATATGAATTAAGGTCTGATCCCAAACTCATGTTCATTCTATGTGGCATCATGTTATTATTTGTGAATGCATTCATTCATTAAACAAATACTTAATGGGTATCTATTTTTCCAGGCATTTTTTAGTAAGGTACATTCCATGTCATCTGGGTACATTTCCTGTTTCCCTTTTAGCTGCTGTCTTTCATAGCTGATTATCTTTTGCTGTTCTGAGTTTCTGACAGGATACTCATTAGTCTTTTAGTCTGATTCCTGACTCCTTTCTGACTTCTGAACAATTGCTGCCTGCTGTTCTTACCTGCCACGTTTGCAGTTGACATGTGGTCAACCTCACTCAGGTGTCCACTGAGCCAAATTGCCGGTCTGGGCCTGCTTTATCCTATTTGGCCTCCCAAGTTTTGGCACAAACACTTCTTTGAATAGGAAGGGTTCAGGCTACCTCCTTTCCTTTGTACCTTGTATTCTGGTTTTGATCTTCTTTAAATTCACCAAAGATCTCCGGTGACCTGTTGAATTCAATGGGCTTTCTCTCATGTTTCTCCCAATCGACCTCCCTATTGCTTTGACTCCCTGACAACCACATTATCTTCTTTGAAATGCCTTTTCTCCCTAGCCTCTATGATGTTATGTGTTCCTGATTCTCAACATGTACTTCTAATAGCTCTTTTTTCTTTCTCCTCTATTGGATTCTCATTTTTCCTAAGGCTACGGGTTATGGAAAACTATGGGTTTTTCTCTAAGGCTCAATTTCAACCTCCTCACCTTTCTTCTTCTGTGTTCTTCCCTCATAGTTCATCTAGTCACAAGGTTCTGGTAAAATGTAAAAATAGCTCACATTTTAGCATCACAGTTTACAGAGTGCCTTTACATACCTGATTTCATTTATCCTCATTCTAGTATGTGAATGTCTTCACAAATTAACTCCAGTTCCATGCATGGGATCTTGCTATTCTTAGTAGTTCCTTATGATGCCTGTTCAGATTATTATTCTCATTCTATTCCTTTTTCTGGACTCTCACTGCACTTGCCCAGACTTCCACCACAGCACCCATAATAATATTGCACCTTCGCGTTCACATGACCGTCTCTCCCCTTCTAGACTGTAGGTTCTATGTCATGTGGGTCTTCTTTTCCCAACACCTAGCAATAAGTCCTGGCCATAATGTGTGTTTAATAGCCAGTGAATAATTGAATAACTCCCAATTTTCTGGTCCCCATTCCAAGAGTCACTTTGAATCCTCTCCTAAATCTTGTTATTGATTCCTTATGCTTATGTTTCTTGATGTTGTCCCTTTTCTTCTGTTACTGTCACTATAGTCACCCAGACTGTAGCACTTTGTATTATTATGACATCCCCATCTTTTTCTCCCTGCTCTTGGTCTTTCTCTTGTCAAATCAGTCCCATGTTTTCCTTGCAAGAATAATCTAAAAATGCCATTTGTACAAGGGTAAGGTTTAAATTCCTTATTCTGACATTCAGGGCCCTCACACATCTCCTGCCACTTCCCTATCATAAACCTCAGTCTTCTTTCATCACTTTTTTCTTGTTATCACCCAGATGTCAGATCAACACCTTTTCCTCCTTCCCCCATTTCTTCTAGCATTTGTCTAAATTTTACCCTTCCTTTATCCAACCCAAATCCCACTTTCTCCAGGAAGCTTTCGACTCTTTCAGTCCTAGACAATGTCTTTCTTCTTAGACCTATACTATTTACTGTTGTACAACTTACTGTTGTAGCATACTTGGGCATTTAATCATCTATGGCAGGGATCGGCAGTTTATGGCCTGTAAGCCAAATCTGGCCTGCTGCCTGTTTTTGCACAGTCTGTGAGCTAAGAATGGTTTTTACATTAAAAATGTAAAAGAAGAAAAAGAATATTTCACAGCATATGAAAATTATATGAAATTCACATGTTAGTGTCCACAAATAAAGTTTTATTAGAATATAGCCACACCTATTTTGTTTAGACATTGTCTATGACTGCTTTCAAGCTATAATGGGAGGCTCAAGTAGTTTAACTATAGGGCCTACAAAGCCTAAAATATTTACTCTCTGGCTGTTACAGAAAAAGCTTGCTAACCTCTGATCTAGGATCTTGAATTCTCTGTATAATCTTTGCATCGCTGTTCAAGAACTTTGGAGAGGTCTGCTTCACTGAAGACAATCTTTTCAAGGCTAATTAGCTGTTCCTTAGACAGGTGGGGGAAGCCAGAGAGTAGGCTGCATAGAGTAAGTAGGAGCTAGCCTACTTAGAATTTAGTAACTTAGGCAACCAGATTCCCATTGGAAAGTGAGAGTCAGAAGATCCCAGGTAGATGGGGGAAAATATGTGATCTTTTTTCCATCTTCTCTGTTTCCGAAGTAGCAGAGAAAATGTAAACACACAGAGGGTCTAGCTAGAGAAAGGGTATTTGAGGTCTTATCTGAATCTGGTTGTTGAGAAGGGATCAGTGGTTGCTGGCTGAGAGAAGCTCAGCTATTAATGACTCAGTTATTACAGGCCATGAAAGAAACTATCAAAAGGGTGTAACAGCTAAAGCTGAAAGTGTTTGGCTTTGGCTGACTGAAGCTGTAAGTAGGCTAAAAGGTTTTACAATGCCTAGAAGTATCACAGGCAAGAGCATTTAAAGGATTTCTTTAAAGTAGAAATGAAAGCCAGATATTTAGGAATAGCAGTTGAAGTTATCAGAAAGTTCCTGACTTTTACCTAGGTGTTCTATTTCTTTTCATCTTGCTCTAATCATATTTTTTTCTTAAAACTTATACAACATAGTGATTATTTAGTAAAGTTCCATCTTATTGAAAAATAATCTATATAGATTGGACTGTGGGCTTCATCTTTCACATCTGCTCCCTACATCTGGGCAGAATCCACTTGCTAGTTTTGGTACTCAAACATATACCACCAAATGGGTTCCTACCTGAATTGCAGGAAGAAAAAACCTAGACTCTAGGAGATAGGACTTGCATATTGAAGTCTATTTTAATGGCAACAATAGGTGCAAGGTCATAATGTGTGTGTGTGTGTGTGTGTGTGTGTGTGTCTCTCTCTCTCACTCTTTTTTTAATAGCTTCGCCACCACAGTGGAGGGCACGTTGTCAGAATGAGACTGAATGAGTAAACAGTCGTAAATTAACTTTTGGGGGGCGCTCGTTACCTATTCAAGTAGACGCTAGGGGACCATTATTTTGTTGGAGAAGGGTTTTTCGCATTATGTGGGAGGTAGAATTGATGAATCCTAAAATGTCTTTCAACTCCTTAGATCTATGATCTTCCAAATCAAACAGGCACTTCAAATTTTCCCTGTTCTTTGGCACAGAATACCGTCCCCTTGCATCTGTCTGTCTCTCTTTTGCTCTCTCTGTCCCTCTCTGTCTCTATCTCTCCCTCTCCTTCCCTTCCTCCTTTCTGCCCTTCTCTTATTCAGACTGCCATCCTATTACTAAATCTTAATCTGTAACATCTCTTGGCTTTTACCCTTTCATTCAGTTTCCTGCTTCACATGTACCCTCTTGATCTCCTTCCAGCTCTTCTTTCTTCACTTTCTCAAACTCACACACTCCTTCCCTCCCTCTCTCTCTCCTTCCTTCATGTACTACTCCTTCCTCTCCTTCCTTCTTTGCTCCCCCTGCTTCATTTTCCATCTTCTCATCCCCCGACGGTCTCCCCCTCCTTCCCGCTCTCTGTCTTACCCTAGTTTGGAAATGCAGCCGACCTCTGAGCCTGCCACCATTGGATGCCAGGGGCTGTCACTCTGCGGCAGGAAGAGCTCCTATTGGTCGGGCTGGAGGCTGGTAAGGAGCTGACTATAAAAGGTGGGGCCGACGGAGGCTCGCGGAGCGGCTCTGACAGGACAGGGTCGGAAGGGGACTCCTGGCAGGGAGCTGAGCGCCCGGAGCTGGGGTGCGGGCACTGGAGCAGCGGCTCTCCGCACTAACTCTCCTCGCCTCGTCAGCGGGGCCCCTGCCTCAGAGCCCGGCAACTCGCGGCCGTCGCCCGTGCAGCCCGAGTGCCCCTTGTGTCCCCTGCACGTGTCGCGCCCCGCACGCCCCGTCTGGCCGCCGCGATGAGCGAGGTGAGAGGCGCTGCCCGGCCCCGCCGCTGCGGACTATGGCTGCGGCGCGGGGAGGCCGCGGCTCGGGGTCCCAGGGCTTCGAGGGAGGGTGCTGCAGCCCAGAGCCGCTGAGAATCCTCCCGGGACTCCCCCTGCCTCTCTGGGAAAGCTCCCACCTTGGAGTGCTGGGGAGCGATCGGAAGAGGGAGGGTTTAAGTTCCCTGACTGTCGGTGGAGATTTTGGAGGACTGGAATCGACTGTAGAATGGGAGGGCTGAGGTCTCAGGTCGTAAGTTTTATCCTCAGGATACTGCCCACTGCATAGGTCTTACTGCTCCGAGGTTACTCGGGCTTCCCTTCACTCCCCTGACTTCTGAGAAAAACATTAGCTTCTGTCTTCCCTCTCCTAGGGCTGTATTGCTTTTACACTCCTTATGTAGCATTCAATGGAGAACTCCAGCCCTCGCCCCCTGCGGTGGCCACTTCGCCCCTTTTAGGAAGGTGGCATCCTACCCTCCACTCATTCAATCAAGAACCAACCGTTGGAGGGACCATTCTGATATTCAGAAGCCTTGTAGTGGGGGCCTGTCTGGCTGCTGGGGAGATGTCCCCTTCAAGATTAGACCTCCTTCTGCAGCGCTTGTTACACCCTGAGTCTCCACAGGGTCCGTGGTCATCCGAGCCAGACCCAGTCCATTAACTGTGATTTCCTCTATTCAGAGAACACCGTCCATCCGTGGGGGTCAAAGCAGAGACTGGGAAAGACCTCTCCCATTGTTTGACTGCATTTGTAGGCATCCAGAGACAAGGATCTTCCTTTCTAAGTGAAGTCAGTATGGGCAGTGACATCACGGGCTTGCTCTCTGCAACCCCTTTCCTAGTACCCAGGATCTTGTGTTAAATCCAACATCTCAGCTATATGCCAGATCCCAGCTCTACTGCTTACTAGCTATGTGGCCTTAGGCAAGTTTACTAAACCTTCCTCTGCTTCAGTGTTTTATCTGCAAAATGGGGGTAATACTGGTTGTTCTAATGATTAAATGAGATAATATATGCCAAGTACTGAGAACAGTACCTGGCAGAGAGTAGGCACTCAATGTATGTTAGCTATTGTTATTATCTCCCTCTCTCTTTTAAAATTTTTTTTAGAGTATTTCAGTAAACTAGCATGAGAAGTCTCAAGGATACAAGGTTAGTGAAGGGGTAGGACCCTGTAGCCGAGGTCTCAGTTTAGATCTTCATCTTTAGTAGGAGCTCTGCTGGCTCCTACCAAAAGCTCTCGTCCAGGGAGCCAATTAGTGCCAACTACTATGTTTTGGTTGCCATGTCCACTAAGTTTATCCTGGAAAATTCAGCTACTCTGGGGGCTGCAGATGAACTAAAGTGGTTTCCTGTCCCTCAGATAGTTGTGACTGTGACCACAGCAGCCTTTCAGAAAGAAAGAAAAGGAAAAAAAGATTCAATCTTCTTTCCTTTTGCTTCTTTCAGCCCTAATATGAGAAGAGAGGTTTTCTTTGCCCTCTTTTCACTGAGGTCTAGAGTTCAACGCCCCCCTAGTGTTTCTAAATCTGAAATTTGCAATTCAAGCCATCCCCTGGAGGTTTGTGATCTGAAGTCTATGCCAACATGAAGATGTGTGGTTAGCCTGTGCTTTTTAGGGGAAGTGCACAGCCCCTCTGTGGGATACACTACAGGGGCTGAGATTTAGGGTGATATTTGGTGGAGTGACAAAGCTATCACAAAGCTGTGTCAAGAAAAATAATTTGGTGTTTGAGGGCAAAGTCAAGTCTTGACTTAGCAGCTGTACTTGACTAGCCTCAATCAGGAACTCAGTAGAATGATGAGAGTGGGATCCTTGGATGGGAAGTAACTGACAGCATCTGCAGGGCTGCCTGCCTCCCAGGCTGTCAGAGTGAACTGGTCCTAACTAGCATATTAGCCGTAGAAGCTGCCTCCTAATACAGAGCTGAGCCTGGCTTCAGGGATGAGTATTTATAAAATCCAGAAGCAGCCACCTGGGCTTACACAGAGATCAGCTGTCTCTGAACCAGATCCCCAAAGGGCCTCTGCTTCCCTAGAGGCCAAGATCCAGCCTGTTTTCTTCCTCTTGTAAAAGCTATGAAGAAACGTGGAAGTGTTGCCCGGAGCTCTGAAGCTCTAGGGAGACTCCAAACTTTTTTATTTCTCTCAGCCCAGCCCCAGGGGTCTTCTCTTTCAGGCTGGAGCCCTAGCCCAGGAAAGCCCTGTGCACTCTGAATCTTATGTAAGCTTCACCTCCCCCACCTGCTTATTTTCTTGCTTCAGTGAAACTGCATGAAATGAGAGAATTTGGGATCTCTTTAAGAGATTCCCATTTCAAATGAAGAACAAAAATTGGGGAGGGGGTCTCCAGACCTAGAGGAAAAGTGTAGGGTCCTGGTGACGCTGCTGGGGAGGGTCTCTGGTTATTCTTTCCCTTCCTGGCTCTTTGCTGTCACTCAGTACTGCAGCAGAGCATTTCCCTGTGAGTGTGTGTGTTCGTGTGCAGGGGAGCTGCAGGGGCTCATCTCCAGCTCGTCTGCATTCACAGCTGCAGGCAGGACTTGATTGCTGTGAATCACAGTCTATCTCTTATAGTTTAATAACTTTTTGCTAGTTTCGGTAAAGAATGGGGATGGGAGATGCATTCAGTCCCTGAGGGCTCTTTCCTATAATCCCTTGTCATATGGTGTAGCTGGTGGCTTAAAGCACACTTGCAAGTTCTTCTGTGATCCTGTTGCACTTCTCAACTGTAAAAAGCCCAGCTGGAGGCATCCCTTGGTCCAGCAGTCATTCTGCTGAAATGGGGGTTATGGATGACTGGTAACTAGTTCCATGGTGTCTGCCCCATAGTGTCTGTCCCCAGGCTGGCAGGGGATGGAGCAAGGGACAGATCAGTTAGAAACCTCACTAGAACCAGTACTCCCTCCTTTATTATTCTGCTTGCTGTCCTCTTAGGTAATAGGAATGGGATATCACACTTTGGGGATCACATTCTCCTTCCTGTGCATATCTGCCTGAATCTACAACCTTCTCCACAATGGAAGTTTGGTCAGGGTGACATCATTCTGTTATGTCTTCTGTGAACCATTTGTTAGGGAACCTGGTAGGGACTTGGAGGAAATCCAAGTTTCTCTCTTTCTCTCTCATTGGTATTTTATTATGATGATGATTATATTGGACATATAAAACAGAAGAGCTTGATATTGGAAAGCCTTCCACCTCTAGAAATATCTGTCTTCTGAAGTAAGAGAAACCAGAATTTGGTTCTAGAACTTGCTTATCCCTTTCTTAGTCACCAGTTCAGGTTGTTGGCTTTAGCTGCATGAGCAGGAGACTCTGGCTGATAAAAGTGGATGACTTTGTCATCCTGTGACCTGGGAATATAGACGAGTCTTCTTCCAAAGCTGCAGCTGTGATCAGTAACACCTTAGAATGTCAAGTCTCTATAGGGTCAGGCACCGTAAGTATTGTGGCTGGAGTCCGAATATGCAAACCTGATGTGTCTTTCATGTCTGTCCATGGAGAGTCTTAAGTGATGACAGTGATGGAGATAGGGCTGCAAAGGCAGAGGAGGAAGTAGGATCAGGTCAATCAAGACAAGTCACTACCTTGTCTTTTCAAGGTAGTGGTTCTATGAGTGTTTCCCCCTGTTTTCCTTCTGTTTTTCTATAGTTCCAAATTGTCTTTCATGAGTCTATGTTATCATGGAAAAAATAAGCTTAGTTTTGCAAAAATCCTTCTATCTAGAAGAAATACAGGTATTTTTTTTTTACCAAGAAAATCTCAAATAATATATCAAAACATTTTAGCGATATAATTTCAGATTTGTCAAGGAACCCTAAAGATCGGCTGGTCCAATCTTCTCATTTTACAGATGAGGAAACTGAGGCCCAAACCTTATCTAAGTTTACACAGTATTAGAACCAACACTGGGGCATGGAACTGCTGCCTTCTTATCCCCAAAGAACTTTCCCTAAGACTCTTTTAACATGTGACTCCAGTGATAGAATGATTTAATTTACATGCAACTTTGAAGGAATATATTACAAATACTTTCTATAGGAGATCTAAGCAGTGTGATTTAATAAATCCTGAGCAAGAGCATAGAGAGAGAGGAGAGACCAACATAGGATGATATGTATCAAAGGGGTAAATTTTGGTAGAATACTAGACAGGGTAAGCACTATTCTTCCTATGCAAGACGACTAGTCACCTTAAAAGTGGGTGCAATGAATGTGCTGAAGTGGAGTAGGTAAGTTAATAGGAGTGTAGGAAGGGGGAAGTCTGGAGGTCCTCTTTTCATGCATTCTTAGTTTCTGGTGTCCATCACTGATTTCCATAACTGTAAAGCATCAAGGACCAGAAAGAGAGGTTTTCTTTCAGAAAAGAAAGGAATGAGCAATTCTCTTAACTCTAAAGTATTTGACTTGGAGGATCCAGCTTAGAAAACAGGTATCTAAGTAAAATTGCTGTACCTGATAATCAGACAGGCGCTGAACATTTACTCCTCCTTCATTTGGCCTCTTGACTTCCAAAGAGAGTACAAAGGCTTTGGGAGGAGAAATCTAGAAGAGGGAAGGAAGAACACATTAGGCTGGCAAAGTAAGTGATGAATACTAAGTGCATGATTTTCTAAATCCGTACTCCAGACCTACTTCTCAAAGTGGCTTGACTTGCCCCAGAATTATTTTACCTGTAAGAGTAAGCCAAATCAGAAGCAGATCCCAAACCACCTTTTCTAGGAAATCTGCATCCCTGCAGGTGCCTAGACCTTATCACATTCTCCTCCCTGAAGCCTGATTATTGTTTAATTCCAGGCTGACGCCAGAAGGCAGGCCCACCTAGGTTTCCCAACCCCCCATCCAGGGAAAAGAGGTGCCATTTACCGTTCTGTTGTCCTTGGTGCTGCCTCCCTCCCACACAAAGCCCTCCAGCTGAGTGTTTGCTTTGTAGGCTGTGGTGGGATTAATACGTTTATTTTGGGACAATAACGCCATGAGTGGGATGCACACTGAAGATTACAGTAATAAATGATGCTTTGGCACTACTCTCTCTCCCCCACCCCCTACCCTCAGTATGAGGTGAAGGCACAGTTCCAAGCTGTGTGCAGAGCACCACAAATAACTACTCATTAAATTGTGGCAGCCCATGCTGGGGGGAAACGGGCGGGGGCTGTTGACTCACCGCATCCCATGAGCTGGCATAGCCAAAGAATTCTGCCTGACTCCAGTGAGGGGTACTGCTATTTCAGGAAACAGGGGTGGGATGGCTGAGGGGGGAAGGACAGACCAGGGGGCTTGGGAGCTCGGACTGCTTAGGTTCTATTCTTGTCTCTAAGGTATCTGGGTTATATTCCATGCATTAGGAAACATTAGGAAAAGAATGTGTGTCTGTAGAACCTGGAGTAAGGATTCCTAGTTCTTTTTCTATTATTATCTTGAGGGTGACCTTGAGCAAGTCTTTCTGAAGCTGTTTGAGGACTGCAGCTGGTTGCTGCACTGAAAGAATTGAAACAGTTCCAACAGTGCTCCAAAAACAGCAGTCCAGGGTCTTTCAGGGGCACCAGGGGATCCCAAAGGCCTCTCTAAGGATATTTAGCAGTGAACTTCATTTATCATTGGGGGAGAACATGTCAGCAGGGATAAAAGGGTCCCTGGGGGACTGAAGCCTCTTTGTCACTACTTGAAAGCAAACGCACTAACGCCTTTCTCCCTTCACTTTCTGCATCTCTAAAGCAAGCAGGGAGCTTACAAGGCCTAGGATTTATTTCAATACTAAGGCAAGAAAGGGGTCTTTGGGGCTCATATTTAGGATTTTTAGGATTCAGGCCCTTTTTAGATTTCCCTGCCCTGGACTATAGGACAGTATTCTGAGTCCTTGTGCCTATTCATCTGAGCTAAGTGATTCTAACAGTACTATAATGTGTATATGACGTGTTTTCATTTGCCCAGCATCCAAGCTATATCATGCAAAAGCACAGTATATGTGATCCAGATACAGTGAGGTGCTCCTTTGTTCCTGTCTGTTGCTGCTGCTAACAACCTGTGATACCTCTTTAAAGACCCCAGTGGGATGAGGAGTATGGGGAAATCTGGGTAGTTTACCTTTCCCATGGTTAGTTCTAAATTGCTGCTTGGAACAGAGGGGGTGACGCTATCTTGCCTCTTCGCCTGACAATGGTTGCTGTGGCAACACCATTAAAGATGAAAGAGACAAAGAAAGGAAGAAATGCAGCCTAAGAAGGGGGCAGGGCGAGTAGGACCTAGAGTTATAGGGTACCTATTCCCCAATAGTGACAGCTATAGGGAAAAAGCACCTAAGTCGCTACCACTTTGACTATTTTCAGGTGCTTTGCCAATACTAACAAACTATCCTTCTGAGGCAAGGAATGGATTTACAGAGTCATCTTTCTGATACAAAGGATTGATTGAGGAGATATGGTCTATTTGCTCCTGAGCACTAATCATCTTCTCCCTGTGGCCTACCAAAAAAAAAAAAAAAAAAAAATAGGGTGTGTTTGTGTCTAAGGGTTCTTTGCAATGAAACATGAACACTAATGGAGGTGCTGTATTGGAGGTCCCCTCTGGTACACCTCTGACCTGGGAGTAGTTCCAGGAGGCTCCAGGGTTACAGACGTGGGCAGCTGCTATACAGAATACAATTTCTGCCCAAGCAGACTATTGTTGGGCCCTTTACCAAAGGTTTAGAGCTACTGTCAGCATTTTTGGGGACAGACATTGAGAATACAGGGAGATTGTGATTTCCAGGGTTGGTTTAGGGTAGAAAGAGAACAGTTATGAAACTCCTTTGGTAGCAGAATAAGCCTCAAGGGCCCTTAGAGCCATCCCAGGTATTCCCTTCCTCCTTCAGTCTCACTTAGTGAAGATATACTCTGTGGCGGCTCTACTCTTTGATTCCAGACCTTGAGCCAGGCAACAACCCAGTAACTTGACCTATTCTTATATTCAATCCAGAGTTACATTACTTCAAATAATAACTATTTATTTTGATATATGCTAGGTATTTTGCATACCTTTCTTCTAAGTCTTTTCACCTTTTAGGATAGATAGGTTTTCTCTTCTGCAGATGAGATGTCTGAGCACAGCAAGGCTAACTGATTTACCCAGTGTCACACAGCTAGTAATGGGAGAGCTGGGATAGTCAATGCAGATCCAGGATATGAACTCGGATCTGTCTAACTCTACCTAATATGACATATTGCTTCCACCAGGAATTTGAGGCTTGAGAAAATTTTAATTCACATAAACAAATATCTACTGAACACCTACTATGTGCAAGACATAGGTTGCAGTTACTACAAGTGATGCACAAATAAATGGACCGTGCTTTCAAGGAAATGGACTCTGGTGGGGTGGTGAAGTTGGGGAAGGGGAGGTAAGACAAATACACAGTAACTATAATACAGGTAACATGAAATACACTCCTAGAGAAGATCTTCCCCTTCATCCTCAGCTGTTTTTCAGGCACATCTACTGATGTGAGGAAAAGCAATGACCTGGCTTCACAATCTCTGAACCAGCTACAGAATGAGGCCCTCAGCTATCTGAAAACAAATTAGACTTCAGAAATCGTGGTGAGGTGGCAAATAAAGCAGAGTAGGAGCTCCCTTCATTTGTTCAACATATACTGAGTTTATATCGTGCTAGATCCTGGGACTACAGGAGTGAGTAAGATAGACACTGCCCTTACCCTCATAGCAAGTTCCTCATAGGAACTCGCACAGAAATGGAGGAGACAGACATTAAATATCTAATCAATAAATTATTATTTAATTACATTAGTAACAAGTCCTACTAAGGAGAAATACCAGGTGCTGTGAAAACTTATGAGGGTCCTAGCCTAGTCTGGGGAGCTAAGAAGGGCTTCCTGGAAGAAGGAACCCTTAAGGAGAACTCTGAAGGATAAATAGGAATTAACTAGGTAAAAGGGGAGCAAAGGTAAGGGAACCATGTGCCAAGATCCTGAGGTGAGAAGGAACAGAGATGAGGTTACCGAGGTAATCAGAGGCTGCATAATGTAAGGCCTTTTAGACTGTGTTAAGAATTTTCTTCTAAAAAAAAAGAATTTTCTTCTTTATCCTAAGAGCATCAGTAACCTCTTGGGCTATTACCGTGGTCCGCATAAGAAACAACTGTGTTAGGATGGTGGAAGTGGATGGATTAAGAGATATTTGGGAGATGAACTTAATAGGACTTAATATTGAATTGGATATGCAATGTGAAGGAAAGAAAGGTGTCAAGAACAATTTCTAGGTTTGTGGCTCGTACAACTGGATGAAATGGGGAGCACTTGCAGAGGACTAGGTTGGGTAGGTAGGATTATGAATTTAGTTTGAGACACAAAGAGTTTGGAGTTTCCATAGAACATCCAAGTGGAGATGTTTTAAACCTCAGAGGAGATTTCTGGGATAGAGGTATGCAGTCTGCCCTCTGCATCCACGGGTTCCACCAACAGCGGATCGAATTTCTGAATCTGAGGATGCAAAACCCATGGGTACTGGAGGGCAGACTGTACTGTGCCATTTTATGTAAGGGACTTGAGCATCTGTGGATTTTGGTATCCCTGGGGATCCTAAAACCAATCCCTCTTGGATACCAAGGGAAAGCTGTACATTTGAGCCGTCAATGGCATTCTGTGCTGTTCAATATGGTAGCCACTAACCACATGTAGCTATTTAGCTTATTAGTTATTAATAAATTATTAACTTATTAAATAAATTTATAAATTTTATTCCTCAGTTGCACTAGCCACATTTCAAAATGCTCAATAGCCCCATGTGCCTAGGGGATGCCATATATTGGACAGCACAGATATAAAACATTTTCATCATTGCAAAAAGTTCTTTTGCAGGGGTCTGCAAACTTTTTCTGTAATGGGCCGGGTAGCAAGTATTTTTGGCTTTGTGGGCCCTGTGGCCTCTGTTGCAATTACTCAACTGTGCTATTGTGGTGCAAAAGCAGCCACAGACAATATGCAAACAATGGGCATGGCTGTGTTCCAGTAAAACTTAATTTAGGAAAACAGGCCGTAGACCAGATTTGTCAGTGAGCAATAGATTGCTGACCACTGTTCTATTGGATGGTGCTGTATAAATGATAACTGAAGTCATAGGTGCAGATAAGATCATCTAGGAAAAGAGAACAGAAGGGAGCCTAGCCCTAAACCTCGAGAGCCCCCAGTACTTAAATGTTGACAGAAGTGTCCAGAAAGATAGGAGAAAAACCAGGAAAAACTGTGATGTCCCAGGAGCCAAGGAAAGAATATGTGTCAAGAAAGGTGAAATGATTAACAGTATTGAATGCTTCAAGAGGTCAAGCCAAGTGGAGCTGAAACTTTTGCATTTGATTTCTTATCATAGAGCACATTGGTTTTCTAAAGAGGCATTTCAGTGGAGTAGGAGTAGAAGCTAGGTTGAAGTGGGTTGGAGAGTGTGTGGGAGGTGAGGAAATGGAGACAGTAAGTGTTCTGAGAAGTCCAGCTATGAAAAGAAGAAAGACGTGAGAGACCCTGGCTCCCACCCCTTCCCCAGTCACCTGTCTACTCTACCTTTCTAACTGCTCCTTCTCAGTCTTTGCTAGCTTCTTGACCTCTCAACCTTTTTTCCCCTTAAAAAAATAACTTATTATTTAATAACTTATGTTACTTGTATAACTTAGTAAGTTAATAAGGTATAACTTACATGCAGTAAAATGTACTTTTATCTGGATATAGTTCTGTGAATTTTGACAAACATATACATCATGTAACTGCCACCACAATCAAGATATACAGCAGTTCCATCATCCCCAAATTCCCCCATTTTCCTTTATAGTCACCCCTTCCATGACCTCAGCCCTTAGCAGCCACTGATCTGTCTGCTGTACCTATAGTTTTGCCTTTACAAGAAATATCATATCATTGGAATCATACAGTATACATGTAACCTTTCAGGTCTGGCTTCTTTGCTTAGCATAATGCCTTTGAAGTTCATCCATGTTGTTGTATGTATCAGTAGTTCATTCCTTCTTTAATTGTTGAGTAGTATTACATTTTATGGATATATTACGATTTGTTTACCCATTCCTCAGTTGAGGGACATTTGGCTGTTTCCAGTTTTTGGTGATTACAGGTAAAGCCGTTATGAACATTCACTTACAAGTTTACGTGTAGACGTACGTTTTAATTTCATTTGAGTAAATACCTAGGAGTAGGATTGCTGGGTTGTATGAAAAATGTACACTTAAGAAACTTCCACACTAGCTGTTCCATCTTACATTCCCACCAGCAATGTCTGAGAGTTCCAGATACTCTGTATCTTTGCCAGCACATCGTATAGTCATTAAAAAAAAACCAACAAAAACACGTGTGTGCATGCATGCGTGCATGCGCGCGCGCACATACACACAACCCCCTCAAAACAACAACACAAAAAACATTCTAATAGGTGTATAATGATATCTAATTGTGGTTTTAATTCAAATTTCCCAAATGACTAATGATATATATATGTTCATGTGCTTATTTGCCATCCATCTATCTTCTTTGGTGAAGTGTCCAAATATCTTGCTCCTTTTTACAAATTGTATTCATACTATTGAGATTTGAAAGTTCTTTATTTATACTGGATACAAGTCCTTTATCAGATTTGTGATTTGCAAATATTTTCTTCCAGTCTGTAGTTTGTCTCTTCATTGTCTTAGGAGTGTCTTTCAAAGAGCAGTTTTTAATTTTGATGAAGTCCAATTTATAATTGTTTTCTTTTATGGATTGTGCTTTTGGTGTATCAAAGAAATCTTTGCCTACCCCAGGGTTGCAAAGATATTTTTCCCCTGTATTTTCTTCTAGAAGTTTTATAGTTTTAGGTTTTATATCCATTTCAAGTTAATTTTTGTATAGGGTGCAAGATATAGATTGAGGTTTTTTTGCACATGGCTATCCAATTGTTCCAGCACTATTTTGAAAGGACAACCCTAACATTTTATTTATTTATTTATTTTTATAGATCTTTATTGGACTATAATTGCTTCACAACACTGTGTTAGTTTCTGTTGTACAACAAAGTGAATCAGCCATATGCATACATATATCCCCACATCCCCTCCCTCTTGAGCCTCCCTCCCACCCTCCCTATCCCACCCCTCTAGGTTGGTGCAAAGCACTGAGCTGATGTCCCTGTGCTATGCTACTGCTTCCCACTAGCTATCTATTTTATATTTGGTAGTGTATATACATTGATGCTACTCTCACTTCGCCCCAGCTTCCCCCTCCCCCTCCCCCCAGCTTCCCCCTCCCCCTCTCCCCATGTCCTCAAGTCCATTCCCTATGTCTACGTCTTTATTCCTGCCCTGCCACTAGGTTCATCAGTACCACTTTTTTTTTTTTTAGATTCCATAATATATGCATTAACATACGGTATTTGTTTTTGTCTTTCTGACTTACTTCAGTCTGTATGACAGACTCTAGGTCCATCCACCTCACTACAAATAACTCAATTTCATTTCTTTTTATGGCTGAGTAATCTTCCATTTTATATATGTGCCACATCTGTATCCATTCATCTGTCAATGGACATTTAGGTTGCTTCCATGTTCTGGCTATTGTAAATAGTGCTGCAATGAACATTGTGGTACATGTCTCTTTTTGAATTATGGTTTTCTCAGGGTACATGCCCAGTAGTGAGATTGCTGGGTCGTATGGTAGTTCTATTTTTAGTTTTTAAGGAACCTCCATACTGTTTTCCATAGTGATTGTATCAATGTATATTCCCACCAATAGTGCAGGAGGGTTCCCTTTTCACCACACCCTTTCCAGCATTTACTGTTTGTAGATTTTTTTGATAATGGCCATTCTGACAGGTGTGAGGTGATACCTCATTGTAGTTTTGATTTCCATTTCTCTAGTAGTTAGTGAGGTTGAGCATCTTTTCATGTGCCTCTTGGCCATCTGTATGTCTACTTTGGTGAAATGTCTATTTAGGTCTTCCACCCATTTGTTAATTGGATTGTTTGTTTTTTTGATATTGAGCTCCATGAGCTGTTTGTATATTTTGGAGATTAATCCTTTGTCCGTTGTTTCATTTGCAAATATTTTCTCCCATTCTGAGGGTTGTCTTTTTGTCTTATTTATGGTTTCCTTTGCTGTGCAAAAGATTTTAAGTTTAATTAGAACCCATTTGTTTATTTCTGTTTTTATTTTCATTACTCTAGGAGGTGGGTCAAAAAAGATCTTGCTGTGGTTTACTTCAAAGAGTGTTCTTCCTATGTTTTCCTCTAAGAGTTTTATAGTGTCTGATCTTACATTTAGGTCTTTAATCCATTTGGAGTTTATTTTTGTGTATGGTGTTAGGGAGTGTTCTAATATCATTCTTTTACATGTAGCTGTCCAGTTTTCCCAGCACCGCTTATTGAAAAGGCTGTCTTTTCTCCATTGTATGTTCTTGCCTCTTTTGTCATAAATTAGGTGACCATATGCACGTGGGTCTATCTCTCGGCTTTCTATCCTGTACCATTGATCTATATTTCTGTTTTTGTACCAGTACCATACTGTCTTGATTACCGTAGCTTTGTAGTATAGTTTGAAGTTGGGGAGCCTGATTCCTCCAGCTCCATTTTTCTTTCTCAAGATTGCTTTGACTATTCGGGGGTTTTTGTGTGTCCATACGAATTGTAAAATTTTTTGTTCTAATTCTGTGAAGAATGCCATTGGTAGTTTGATAGGGATTGCGTTGAATCTGTAGATTGCTTTGGGTAGTATAGTCATTTTCACAATATTGATTCTTCCAGTTCAAGAACATGGTATATTTCTCCATCTGTTCACCCTAAACTTTTAATACTGGGGTTCCTCAAGGCGTGGTCCTAGACCCACTTCTTTTCATTCTAGTTGTGGTTGAAGAAGGAATTCAGATTGAGGAAGACTTTTTTTTTTTTTTTTTTTGGTTTTAAAAAAAGGAAGAGGTTTTATTTATAAGCAAGTCAAGAGAATTGATTGTGAAGATTCCTGAGGAGGAGAAAAGGAGAATGGGATCTAAATCTCAAATGGAAGGACGAGACATCATCTGAATGCTGATAAATGCCCTGGAAGGAGGTATGGGGTCAGGAAAGGGAGGATATTGCTGTGTCATTTCCCTCTCTGCAGTCTCTCAAAGTCTGAAGACAAAAGACCCCTAAGCCAGCAGACCTCTCCTTTTCCTCCTTCCACACTGGAAGGGAGAGTCCACAACTTTGAACTGCAGAGGAAACAAAAGTATACTCATGGGGAATTGGCAGCTACTGCCAAGATGATGGAATGGAACATTGGAGCACATCAGGCCCAGAGGTGAGGAGAAAAGGAACACAGGAAGGTAGGCAGGGAAAGAAACTAGGGCCCTCTAGGGAAAGGCAAGAGTTGATGGGCCTCATAGTTGCTAATTACATGTTGAGAAGTAAGAAACATTTAGTCCTGTGTAGGCAGTGAGGCTGAACTGAACCAAGCTTCAACTCACTAGAAACTTGGAATAACAGGCTTAAATGTAAGCAAGAGAGTCATTTGAAATGGAAACCAATAGGATGATCCTTCACATGGAATTCTCAGACTCTGAAAGGCTAGCATCTGGCCCTGGGAGTGAAGAACACACACACAGGCTATGGCTAACCCCCAGGGGTCAGCCCGGTATGTGTCAGGAGGCCCACTGGACAAACGTCAAGATGAAAGCCAGAATCAGCATGGCTAGCTCAACTAGCAGAGCAGGAATCTGAGTCAGTAGGCAAGGTCTGGGATCAGGTTCTCAAATTACAAGTAAGCTTTCCCCATATTGGGAGGACAGGACCCTCTAGAGTGTATATCAAGAAAGTGTTGGGGACTATGGATTGAGAGACTGGTCCTTGAATACAGCTGCCTAACTGTGGGAATGGAAGGAAATCATGATCTCTAGGACTTTCCTTCTTACCTAGGGATTGCTCTGCTGTGTGGGAGAACTTGTCTATTTAAATCAGTTTCACACTGGACATCCGTCTCATGTGGTATGTATGTACCACATGCATACACATGCTTACGCCTGTGGCTGGAGACTGGGATACAGCATAGCATAATGTTCAAGAGGGTGAACTCTGGAGTCAGACCACCTTGGTTCAAATCCTGGCTTTGTTACTTCTTAGCTGTATGACCTTAGGCAAGTTAATTAACCTCTTCTGGCCCTTAGTTTTCTTATCTGTAAAGTGAGACTAGTAACAATACCTATCTAATAGGGCTGTTGTAAGAATTCAACGTGTTAAAGTACTTAGAAAAGTGACTGGCACAAAGTAAGTATTATATCAATATATATGATTATTAATAAGATGAGGTGGGGTGGCATTCTAAAGTCCTTGATTTCTTCCAGTTCCCCTAGATGGGTCCCATAAGGAAAAGGAAGGATTTGCTAAACCATTTCCCTGTTGTTATTTCTGGTCAGAAGAGCTCAGTATTGAAAGAAGTAGAAGAGCACCTGAGAGTTTCCAGTAATCCATACCTGGCTAGAATGAGAGGCTGAGAGAGAGCGGCTGAGAAACGCTCACCTGTCACAGCTCTTGTGGGTGAGCACTGATCCTCTGGAGTTGTGAGTTTTTGTAAGAGACACTCTTAGAGCACATGTGGTTTCTGGTTCATACAGAGTGGACCTCCGTGCCTCCTAGGTTTAGAAATATGGTTAATCTGATGGCTGTCAGATGAATGCACCAGAGGACCTTGATTCATCTAAAATTGCTGAGTTTCTGGAAGATACACAGGAGGGTTGGGGCAGAGACCAGGGACCAGTAAAGGGCTGAGTATGACGTAGAGGGTGGGAGCTAACAACCTGTGACCTAACTGCCCCCACCTCCCACCTCCCACCTCAGCAAATCACTAACCACTAAATCCAGAAATCCATAGTGTTCAGAGTAGCTATTTGAGAACTGGCTGGAGAGGGTACAGGGAGGAGGGGCAGGTTGAAGCCCCAGCGTATTACTTTTTAGCAGAAGGTGTGAGAGAGATTTCAAGGGGCATTGTGAGTAAAGGGGTTTTCTTCTCCTTTACAGAACCCTTTTCTAGTCTCCCTAGTGACCTCTCCTAAATTTAAGCCAAATGGAGCTGAGAACCCCTGGGTGGCTAGACAGCAGCTGAGCCATGGCTCCATTCCAGGGTCAGTAATCTCAGGAGAGACTCAAGAAGGTGACAGCTGGCAGGGCGGAGGGAAAGGGGTGGCGTGTGAGGTTCAGTCCTGACAAATATTCCTGCTTCGAGGATTCTCAAGGTTAGCTGATATGAGAAGGAATGTAGAGGAAGGGACAGCTACTCCAGGGGAGATGCTTAGAACTGGGGTCCAGATTTTCCTCCAAAGGGGAGGGATGAAAGAAAAGAATTGGTGGATTAAGGGAACAGGCTTAGAGAGAGAGAGAGGGATAATGGTTAAAGCAAGGATCAGATTCAGGGATTTGCTGGCAATAAAGAAAGTAGGATTTGAAGTCAGAGATCATGGGACTGTAGAACTTGCCTCTTGACCTGAGACCCTCTTGTCTGGACTATTGACTGTTATCCTATTACTAAACACCCCATCTATCTCATGCTTTTGCAGTGTGGACAGACCTCTTGTGATGACAGCGTGCCAGTGTGGAAAGTGTCACCTAGCTAACTACTGGGTCATTACGTTGATCATGTGCCAAAAAAAAAAAAAAAAAAATATATATATATATATATATATATATATATTCTGACTACAGGAAGATCATGGGAAAAGAAAGAGTAATGAGTGGCCAGTCTCCCAAGAGTCTCAGGAGCAACCCTTCCTTCCTCTCATGGAAACTTTTTTTTTTTTTTTGGTGAAAGGGGGACTAGCAGGAATTCCGTAGGGTTTGGGGAACACCCTTGTGCATGTTCTTTCAGATTTTTAAATAAAAATGTACATATACATAGATAAGCAATCAATATATTTTACAAAAATTGGACCATATCAACTTTTCTTTTTAAATTTAATTGTTTTTGGCTGCGCTGAGTCTTCATTGCTGCGCGTGGGCTTTCTCTAGTTGTGGTGAGCAGGGGCTACTCTTCATTGTGGTGTGCAGGCTTCTCATTGCGGTGGCTTCCCTTGTTGTGGAGCACGGGCTCTAGGGCGTGTGGGCTTCAGTAGTTGTGGCTTGCAGACTCTAGAGCATAGGCTGAGTAGTTGTGGCGCATGGGCTTAGTTGCTCCGTGGCATGTGGGATCTTCCCGGACCAGGGATAGAACCCATGTCCCCTGTATTGGCGGGCGTATTCCTAACCACTGTGCCACCAGGGAAGTCCCTGGACCATATCAACTTTTAAAAACATTAGAGCAGGGCTTCTCTGGTGGCGCACTGATTAAGAATCTGCCTGCCAATGCAAGGGACACAGGTTCGAGCCCTGGCCCAGGAAGATCCCACATGCCACGGAGCAACTAAGCCCGTGCGCCACAACTACTGAGCTTGCACTCTAGAGCCTGCAAGCCACAACTACTGAGCCCATGTGCCACAACTACCGAAGCCTGTGCGCCTAGAGCCCATGCTCCGCAACAAGAGAAGCCACGACAATGAGAAGCCCATGCACCGCAACGAAGAGTAGCCCCCGCTCACCGCAACTAGAGAAAGCCCGCGCACAGCAACGAAGACCCAACACGCCAAAAAATAAATTTGTAAAAAACAAAACAAAACAAAAAAACATTAGAGCAGAAATTAACAGAACATTGTAAATCAACTATACTACAATAAAATTTTTAAAAATAATAAAAAAAAAATAAATAGTTATTTTATAACTGTCTGCTCTCTCCAGTACTTTGCAAGATGCTAGGAATACACAAATAAGTC
The DNA here is from genome assembly GCF_965194825.1 of Balaenoptera physalus. Classification (NCBI taxonomy): domain Eukaryota; kingdom Metazoa; phylum Chordata; class Mammalia; order Artiodactyla; family Balaenopteridae; genus Balaenoptera; species Balaenoptera physalus. The sequence continues at coordinate 78,458,957 of NC_138882.1, read as the reverse complement.
ACAAGACTTGAAAAGGCGGTATAAATGTGACCAATATATCCTTTGAAAATCACACATGATCAGTAAAGCCGTCTTTGGCCCAAATTTTAACATCCAAAAAGATGGGATTGTCCATCTACCTAACAATTTTTAAATTTGTAATTTATTTTAAAAGACACTTCCCTATCAAACATAGCACTGCATCAGCGTTTTTTATCTTTATTTATTTATTTATTTATTTTTGGCTGCGTTGGGTCTTTCGTTGCTGCACATGGGCTTTCTCTTGTTGCGGCGAGCAGGGGCTACCCTTCGTTGCGGTGCGCGGGCTTCTCATTGCAGTGACTTCTCTCATTGCGGAGCATGGGCTGTAGGTGTGCGGGCTTCAACAGTTGTGGCACATGGGCTCAGTAGTTGTGGCTCGCGGACTGTAGAGCACAGGCTCAGTAGTTGTGGTTCAGGGGCTTAGTTGCTCTGTGGCATGTGAGATCTTCCCGGACCAGGGCTCAAGCCCGTGTCCCCTGCCTTGGCAGGTGGATTCTTAACCACTGTGCCACCAGGGAAGTCCCAGCGTTTTTTATTTGAATAATTTTTATTTTACTTTCAATTATTATTTTCTTCTTATTTCCCCCTAACTTTCTGTTAGAAAAATTTATTAGAGTTGAAAGAGTTGTTCAATGCACATCCATATCTTTTCCAGCTAGATTCAGTAACTGTTAATATATTAGCATATTTGTGTCAGCATGTGACGGTATTCGATCTTGTGGACATAGCACAGTGGCTAAGAGTGTGGAGTTGGTCTGCCTGGGTCCCAGAGCCAGTTCCACTGTTTTCTAGTAGTGTGGCTTGAACTTGGGCAAGATCTTTAACATCTCTAAGCCTGTTTCCTCAACTATAAAATAGGATAACATCTCAGAGATTTCAGAGGATTAAATGGGATAGGGTTTGGCACATAATAAATGCTCAGGAAGTATTATTTGGGTACTTGTCTTATCTCCTCACTCAGCCTGGAAGATAGGGATAATACCTTGACTGGTTTTACTTTGTTTTTTAAAAGTTTTTGGCTGCGTTGGGTCTTCGTTGCTGTGCGCGGGCTTTCTTTAGTTGCGGCGATCAGGGGCTACTCTTTGTTGCAGTGCTCGGGCTTCTCATTGTGGTGGCTTCTCTTGTTGCGGAACATGGGCTCTAGGCGTGCGGGCTTCAGTAGTTGTGGCACGTGGGCTCAGCAGTTGTGGTGAGCGGGCTTAGTTGCCCCATGGCATGTGGGATCTTAGTTCCCTAACCAGGGATCAAACCAGCGTCCCCTGCATTACAAGCCGGATTCTTAACCACTGGACCACCAGGGAAGTCCCTTACCTGCAGAATTTGACACAATTAATCACTCTCGTCTCCTTGAAATAGTTTCTTCATATGGCTTCTAAAGTACTATAATCTCTTGACTTTTCTCCTGGCTTCTTCTCAACTTTTCTTTTTCTTTTTTTTCTTTTTTTAAACATCTTTATTGAAGTATAATTGCTTTACAATGGTGTGTTAGTTTCTGCTTTATAACAAAGTGAATCAGTTATACATATACGTATGTTCCCATATCTCTTCCCTCTTGCATCTCCCTCCCTCCCACCCTCCCTATCCCACCCCTCTAGGTGGTCACAAAGCACCGAGCTGATCTCCCTGTGCTATGTGGCTGCTTCCCACTAGCTATCTGTTTTACATTTGGTAGTGTATATATGTCCATGCCACTCTCTCACCCTGTCACATCTCACCCCTCCCCCTCCCCATATCCTCAAGTCCATTCTCTAGTAGGTCTGTGTCTTTATTCCCGTCTTGCCACTAGGTTCTTCATGGCCTTTTTTTTTTTTTTTCCTTAGATTCCATATATATGTGTTAGCATACTGTATTTGTTTTTGTCTTTCTGACTTACTTCAGTCTGTATGACAGACTCTAGGTCCATCCACCTCACTACAAATAACTCAATTTCGTTTCTTTTTATGGCTGAGTAATATTCCATTGTATATATGTGCCACATCTTCTTTATCCATTCCTCTCTTGATGGACACTTAGGTTGCTTCCATGTCCTGGCTATTGTAAATAGAGCTGCTATGAACATTTTGGTACATGACTCTTTTTGAATTATGGTTTTCTCAGGGTATATGCCCAGTAGTGGGATTGCTGGGTCGTATGGTAGTTCTATTTTTAGTTTTTTTTTTTTTTTTAAATAAATTTATTTATTTATTTATTTATTTATGGCTGTGTTGGGTCTTCGTTTCTGTGCGAGGGCTTTCTCTAGTTGCGGCGAGCGGGGGCCACTCTTCATCGCGATGCGCGGGCCTCTCACTATTGCGGCCTCTCTTGTTGTGGAGCACAGGCTCCAGACGCGCAGGCTCAGTAATTGTGGCTCACGGGCCCAGTTGCTCCGCAGCATGTGGGATCTTCCCAGACCAGGGCTCGAACCCGTGTCCCCTGCATTGGCAGGCGGATTCTCAACCACTGCACCACCAGGGAAGCCCCTATTTTTAGTTTTTTAAGGAACCTCCATACTGTTCTCCATAGTGGCTGTATCAATTTACTTTCCCACCAACAGTGCAAGCTCTTCTCAACTTTTCTTATTGATTTTTCCACATTTCTACAACCTCTAATCACCGGAATGCCCCAGGATTTGACCCTTTTCTCCTCTTTATCTGAACTCACACCCTTGGTGATCTCACCCAGTCTCATGGCATAAATGCCAACCACATCTTAATAACTCTCTAATTTATATCTGTAGGCAAGAGGCTTCTCTTTAACTCATCTTGAATATCCAACAGCTTATAAAAACATCTCCTCCTGGTAGACAATGGACTTGAGGACCCGGGGGAGGGGGGCAGGGGGGGAAGCTGGGACAAAGTGAGAGAGTAGCACTGACATATATACACACTACCAAATGTAAAATAGCTAGTGGGAAGCAACTGCATATCACAGGGAGATCAGGTGCTTTGTGACCTCCTAGGGGGGTGGGATAGGGAGGGTGGGCAGGAGGCTCAAGAGGGAGGGGATATGGGGATATATGTATACATATAGCTGATTCACTTTGTTATACAGCAGAAGCTAACACAACATTGTAAAGCAATTATACTCCCATAAAGATGTAAAACAAAACAAAACAAAAAAAACTCCTCCTGGATAATTAGGTAGGCAATCTCAAACTTGTCCAAAAACAAGCTTCTGATCCTTTCCCTAATACCTGCTCCTCCTGCTGTCTTCTTCATTTCAGGAAATGGCAATTTCATTTTTTTTCATTTCCTCAGCCCAAAAACTTTGGAGCTATCCTTGAGTTGTCTCACTATGCCACTTAACCAATAGTCGTAGCTTGAAAATACAGTTGACCCTCTGTATCTGAGGGTTCTGCATCTGTGGATTCAACCAACCAAAATTGAAAATACATATTTTTTTAAATTCCAGAAAGTTTCAAAAAGCAAAACTTGAATTTGCTGCAAGCCAGCAACTATTTGCATAGCATTTACATTGTATTGACAACTATTTACATAGCCTTTACATTGTATTAGGTATTATAAGTAATCTAGCTTTTAAAGTATGTGGGAGGATGTGCATAGGTTATATGCAAATACTTGCCAATATACAAATAAATGCCATTTTATGTAAGGTACTTGAGCATCTGTGGATTTTGGTATCCTCGGGAGTCCTGGAACAAATCTCCTGCGGAATCTGAGGGACAATTGTATACCTAGAATCAAACCTCTTCTCACCACCTCCACTGACACCTTTTTGATCCAAGCAACCATTATCTCCTGTCTAGTTTTCTGCAATAATCGCCTAACAGATTTTTCAGCTTCCTCCCTAATGCCCCTTATGTGCAAATTGAAGGTTTCTAATGGCTTCTCATCACCCTTATGATAAAAGTCAAATTCCTTAAAAAGACTCCCAAGGCTTAAGTAGACTCCCAAGGTCTGACAGAGTCTGCCCCCACTCCCAGTTATCTCTGATCTCATCTCCATCTGTGGTTCCTCCCTCCTCCTCCTCTCCACTCCAGCTACGTTGGGCTCATGCTATTCCTCAAACACGCTAGTCACACTTCCACCCCAGGGCCCTTGAAAGCTCTTGCCGACCATCTACAGCCCTTACTCCCTATCTCCTTCAGCTCTTGGCTCAGATGCCACCTTTCAGAGAGGCTTTTCCTGACCACTCTGTATAAAACTGTATTTCTCCATTCCCACCTGGCAGTCACTACCTCCCTTCCCTGTCTTTTCTCTATAGCACTTATCACCACTTAACATAATAATAATTTTGTTTATTCGTTTGTCTATCTATATCCTAGAATGTAAACTCCATGAGGGCAGGGTTTTTTCTGTTTTGTCCTCTACAGTTTCCCTAGCACCAATCAATACTTGTTGAATAAATTTTGATGACTTTTCTCCCTCTCTCTGATCTCGAGACCCACTTCTTCAAAAGACTAAGGGATGTACCTGGTAGTAGGAGGGCTTGAAAATGATGATGGTGAGTCTACGGGGATGGCACCTTAATACTTCTGTGAATAGCTAATATTCTGATTTTTCTTTTCCAGCTTAACACCAAAACATCCCCAGCAACCAACCAGGCAGCTGGCCCAGAGGAAAAGGGTGAGTGGGGGTGGGCTAAGCAGTTTGTAGAGCAGGTAAATATAGGGACATGAAGACAAGTAGGGCTGTAAACCTGGAAGCTCCTAAAGTCAGATGTAACAGGAATAAGAATGTGATAAGTGAAACAAAGCACTAGGTTAGGACTACTATATCTATAAACTTCCTTCCACTTTTTCCTAAGAAGTAAACCTACTAGAATTTACTCTTTAACTTTAGAAACTGGATCTGGAATGCTTGGAAACAGGTACAGTGATAGGAAGAAACTCATCAAATAATCCCAGCCTCTGTCTCAATCAGAACTTTAGGGAAAACAGGGGAAAGTGAGTGTGCTCTGGGACTCTGAACTGTAGGATTTAGGAATAAGTGGTGATAGAAGACATTTGTCATCTTGGTTCAAGAGTTGCAAAGCTCCTGAGTACCTACTATAGCTAATTCTCAGCCCAGGTACCCTGACTCAAGCTTCTGGGAGAGTTATCAGGCATTCCTGGTCCTAGCAAAGATTGGGGGATGTCACAGAGTCCAGTAGAAAGTGGACTTTAACCACTGTATTTGGGGCCTGGGGCAATTCAGGTTTACTCATTAATGAATCTCTCAACTATCTGCAGGGAGAGCTGGCAATACCAAGAAGGCTGAGGAGGAGGAGGAGATTGATATTGATCTGACGGCACCAGAAACAGAGAAGGCTGCCCTTGCTATTCAGGGCAAGTTCCGGCGATTCCAGAAAAAGAAAAAGGATCCCAGTTCCTGAATAACCAGCCTTAACCTTCACCTTGCTCCCTTCCCTCCCCTTCTCCACAGCTCTTACTCCCATGTATCTTTGTCTCTTTGTCCCTCAAGCTTCTCGTTGAGGCAAGTCCAACCCTTATACATTATTTTCTCTGGCCCCTCAAGCCATCGCAGCTGCAGAGGCACAAGGAACACAGGGAAGATGAAGAATTCAACAGGCAGCCACTTGCTTAAGGGTGGAACGTTTTCTCCTTGGGATACAGCTCCTTGATCAGTACCTGCGTCTGACTTATGAGGTTGAAGAGGAAGAGGATTTGAGGTTGAGAGAGGGACCCCTGACAAGGTGGGAGGGAGGGAAAAGCCTTCAGAGTAGGGTGCCCGAGGGTGGGTCATATGCCCTGTTCCACTGGTTACAACATTCGCCCTTCAGGTAGCATTTTTCCCCTTCACATCCTTCTCATCAGGACCTCAACTTCCCTCCTATGAGCTAAGCCACCATGGGAACTGGAGCCTCCCTTTCCCCTGGGCAGACCTAAATCAAGCTGCTCCCATGTTAGTGCATGCTCAGTAGATTAGTTCCAAGGAAGGGAGACTGGGACTGGTAGAGACAAGGAAAAGTTTCCTTCATCGTCTAGTCTAGAACCGTAAGGGGCAGAAGTGGAAGAGGTTCAAGGGGCCACAGGCAGGGAAATGGGAAGATTTGGGAAGGAAATCGCCAATTGATTTGGGAAAAAAAGAAAAATGAAGGAGGAGGAGATCTCTAAGGACACAAGTTACTGCTGGTAAAGGTGTACTATATGAAGGATTCTTGGGGCTTTGTTAACCTGCCTACCTCTAACCCCTCATGCCTAGCCACCCCCAGAGGCCACACAAACCAAGTGACCCTGGTAGTTCCCACCTGCCCCACTGTGGAGTCAGAGCAGAAGTGGAACAGCCACTCTGTGTGATTTTAGCATGTTTAATAATTATGAAAACAATAAACAAAATCCTTAAATGGGGCCATTTGACCTCTACTTCTGTTTTTTCTTGGGAGGAATATGAATATAAGCCTGAGCTGGCCTCAGGGAGGGTGGTAGAGCAACTGCACGGATTACATGGTGGCTCAGGAAACTAACACAGACCGAAGCCCTCTCCTACCTTCCTTCCCTGACCTTGTCCTCACCTTGATTCACCACCCACATTGTCTCTATCTGCTGCTATTTCCACCCCCGGTGCTCCCCTGCAAGGGTGCCCATCTCCTTCCCTTTCCCCTTCCAGCGAGCACATGCTTGGTGGATCTGCCTCTGAAAACAAACCTGATCTTCCCTTCCTCCCTCTCCCCGAATGACCTGTGCTAGCTGTCCCTCCTGCTTTGTCTTCCTCCCACATCCCTCCTCCTCCCCTCCCACTGTTTTCTCAAACTTAGGAGAAGAAGCAGATGACTCTGGGTCAATAGAGAGCAGCACTGTCACGCTGAAGATTTTAAACCATGAATCAGATGGTGGCTTACATTGCTGAGAAATGATTTCTGTACATTGAAGCCAGAAGCCAAATGCTTGAAGGTCGAACAAGGAATGCTTTCTCTCCCCCACTCTCCTCACTTCTTAGTACTGATTTAAGAATACAGAAGCTGGAATCATGCAGCAGCTCTGAGTAGGAAGCAAGGAACAATATCCCTGGAAGCAACCTATATTACAAAGTTTATCCATGCCTGACAAGCCATGGCTATAGACTATCAGGAGGATTAAACAGTAATTCATGGGAAGGCCCTCTTCTCCTGTTGCCAGAGACGAGAAGGAAATTTTACATTTGAAATCTGTTCTGAGGGCAGTATAGTGATGATGGTGGCTTTTAGTCCTGGACTCAGGGGCAAACAAAAGGATAACCTCATTGCCACACCAGGTGTGTGTCCAGTATGTCCTGGTAAAACAGGAGGATTCCCTGTTCTCTAGTTCCGCGGACACAAGATGGGGATTAACTGTACTGCACTTTGGTCTGTCCCTATTCACACTAAAGTAAAACAGATACTTCCTGTTCCTGGTGGTATGAGCTTCTGAGAGCTGGCTGGTGCTAGGGCAATCGTGGCGTTCTCTGTCACCAGCCCTCTCCTATAGACTCTGCTGCTTGGAGGATACCTGCTGATTTGTTTTTTGCCACACTGATCTGGAGCATGATTTTTTTCCCTTCACTACTACTAGCTCCAGGGTACTATGCTTGTCCTCATGCGTTTTTTAAAGAAAGGGCATGGTAGCAAAAACATAGTCTGTTGCCTTGGGAAAGATAGTTTGAACTGGAAAGAAAGGTTTAGGCATCTTTTGCTGGACCAGTGGTAGTTCTCAATAAAAGTTCTGAAAGCTGGTTTCTCTCTGCCCAGGCTGCTTACTTCTACCATAGGGCACTCAAATTGAGCCTTTCCTCTCTGGCATATCTGTAACTCCTCCTTGGGGCCATAGAATTCTGTCTCTCTGCCAGAGACACGATCCTTGAGTACTGATCACTGAGAAATTATTCCTGAGTGCTTTGTTCTGTGGAGCAAAAACCACAAGTCTTTGAGGGATCGGTGAATACTCTTATAATAAGTGGTTTAGCAGAAGACACACGCATTAGAAACAGTCGAGGAAGAAAGCAAATGCAGTTGTCACATCTATATCACTGATAACTCTTTTGGTGCTTTTTCTCTGTGTAGGCGTGGCAGAGCTGGGAGTAGAGTCTCGTCAAAAGTGAAAGAGGTCTGGAGATCTGAGCGGGGAATACTTTGAAATATGTTCCCAAAGCCCAAACTTGGAGGTGAAAGTCTTGGGAGAAATTCAGGCAGCTAAAAGGACAAGGATGCTGCTTCCCTGGACAACCTACTTTCAGGGACTTGGTGTCGTTGCTGGGTAGGGCTCTTGACCTCTCCTTGAACTTGCCCCAATATAGAGCCATCTTTTTCCACTTTGATCTCTTGCATCTTTTACTCTTACACTTAACCCCTGTCCTAATGCCCTTTTTAGGAGCTTCCCTTCCTGTCCACCTCTGCCTCTCTCTGTCTACCCTTGCTGTGTTTTCCCTTATTTCTGGAGTTGTTTTCAGTGGGAATGACTCCTGGCAGCTTCTTTGTCCCTGCTGTACTCATCCCTGAGAACCAGTTCTCACTGGAATCACTCTCCAGTGAGCTGCTGTCTTCCAGTTTCAATCCTCTGCTGTCTGTGCCTCTGAAAACTGAGGGTTTGTGGGTCAGGTGGTTTGTTAAGATGGACGTCACTGGTGCCTACTGTTCTGGTTGTTTGGGTGGTAGCCCTGAGTCCAGATCTGCAAAGGCAGAAACTCACAATCCACGGATGTTCAGAAAGTCAGCCTGTTCCCAAGGCTTCAGGAGAGGCTTCTTCATTCCCTCCTTGACTACTTCCCTCCTCCAGACATTAGGTTAGGGTGGCATTGACAGCCCTCCCTCCTGCTCTCAGGATTCTAGCCTCCCCTTGGTATAACACTACTGCTACTACTAATAGGCCTTTCTTATTCCCTAATCACTTAGATCATCAAGAATGAAGCAAGAGGGCCATCTCCCCTAGATCACTTGAGTATTACCTGCACATAATGTTCTGTTGACATAGGTTTCATCATGTTCATCAAGTTGGGGTAACTCCCTAGCCTTATGTTACCCTCAGGGCATGAATGGTGATGACAGTGGTAATATCTAGATTTGTAAAGTACTCTGTGCCAGACCACGTTCCAAGCACTTTTACATATGTAAACTCATTTAATTCTTACAACCCTATGACATATTATTTCCCTTTTACATATGAAGAAACTGAGGCACAGAGAGATTAAATAACCTTCCCAAAGCAAGTGAATAGGTGAGTTAGTATCAGAGCTCAGGTAGTCTGCCTCCAGAATCTGTGCTCTTTGTACCAGCTTGATAAGGGACTGGATGACTGAAGAGTAGAGAGCTTCATTGTCGAGGATGTCATTCAGCCTAGTTTAGAGGGCAGAGAGGGCCAAGCTTCCCTTAGCTGAGCCCAGGCATATCTACTTGGTCCCTCATAGCCCACACAAGTAAGACCTAGACCCTCTGTGGTCCCCCATATTTCTAAGGGATCACCAGCTCTGGCTTTACCTGATTGTACTGCTAGACTCTTCCCAGAATTCTGTCAGTGGCTTGACAGCATCCAGCTGCCTCCCCTGGTGCTCCAAGGAATATAGAGGCAGGCTTTCTGGAATTAAAGGTGGTTTGAAACGAAATGGCTAAAGAAATGGGGCACAGAACTTGGCGGGTAGGGCTGATATGCATGCCCAGAAAAGGAAGAAGGGTCAACAGACTCACATTAGGGTATAAAGGTGAAGAGATGTGGGCATCATGAAATGAAACCAAACTCTTCTCTAACTCCTGGGAGGGCTCCAGGTCTCACTTATTCCCCAAGCCAGTTCTCAACAGGAAGATGTACTGCCCTCTAGGGGATGTTTTGGAAGTCCATGGGGGTATTTTTTTGGTTGTCATGATATGTAGGGGGGTGGGGTGGGGATGGGGGAGGGTTTCCTGGTATTGAGCGTTCAGAGGTGAAAGATGCTAACCATACTGCAATGACCAGAATAGTGCTGCACAGAATAAAATTGTCCCACATCCCGCGTGACTGTTAAAAATACCATTGTGTATTAATGTGAAAAACCTGTTATAATCTGAGGGTACCTGGAACCCAACTTCATTTTACATATGAACACAAAGTACTTTTTGCACCATTTTAAACACTGAATTTTCATGTAGATTGAAGGAACTTATAATTTGTTTTGTTCAGAACTTTATCATGAGTTGCTTACCGTTTCAGAAATCCACGTCATCAATGACAATACTGCTTATGGTATTTGAGTCACTGATACCTATGCCCCTATCAGTTTGCATTTGTTGCTGTTGTATTTACAGTGATTCTACGTGTAGGTTCAAGTCTCTGCTATGTTATATGCTTCCAGTGTAGTTATGTCTGAACATTACATATTAAAATACAGACAATTTTATTATAAATTAATCTTTTATTTCACCTTTATAATATGGTTAGAGTATTATATTTACTTTTTGAAATTATGTTTATAGTTTATATTACATATGAATATCATTCCTGGATAGTAAAATGGGCACTGTGTCTGAGGGGTTTGGGAACTGTTGACCTAAGCTTTTGGAAAGTCATGCCCAGCACTAGCCTAAAGATTCAGGAATTCATCTTTCCCCTGCCTCCACCCCTTTTTTCTCTAAAAGAGACCCCCAAACCTTACTGCCAAGCTGTAAGTCTTTACCATGAGCTGGACACTCAGAGAGGGACCACAAGATAAATAGTGGGGACTCAGCTGGAAGCCACACTTAATGCCTAGAAAGGAAAGCCTTTGCAGGAAAAAGGATCATGTCTGTGTTGTGATGATGCCTGAATTGTGAAGCAGACAGTAGTAGATGGAGATCTGACCTGTGGGCAACTTAGGCCCTCCTGCCTGAGTGCGTACTGGGGGAGAGGTTCCCCGCTTGCTTCAACTGAACAGAGGGAAAAAAGGGAGGAAGAGGATGACTAGGAACTAACATGGATGGGGCTTGCACTCTATGCCAAGTACTTAGTGACTTGATTTACATATATTCTCAATTTCTTCTTTTAAGTGCACCATAGGATAGATATCAACTTAACAAAACTCAAGGTTCCACAGTCACGTGATTTGTCCCAGGTCACAGAGAGCTTCAACAGGAATTAAAGCAGGACTGGTTTGATCCGTGTTTTAGGTTGCCAAAAACAGAGGTGAGTTCCTTCTTTAGACCATTCCTAATTTTGGGTTCTTTTAGCATAAGCAAAGAGGGACTTCCCTGGTGGTGCAGTGGTTAAGAATCCACCTGCCAGTGCAGGGGACACGGGTTCGAACCCTTGTCCGGGAAGATCCCACGTGCCGCAGAGCAACTAAGCCCGAGCGCCACAGCTGCTGAGCCTGCGAGCCACAACTACTGAGCCTGCGTGCCACAACTACCGAAGCCCACGCGCCTACAGCCTGTGCTCCGCAACAAGAGAAGCCACCGCAATGAGAAACCCGCGCACCACACTGAGGAGTAGCTCCCGCTCGCCGCAACTAGAGAAAGCCTGCGCGCAGCAATGAAGACCCAACGCAGCCATAAATAAGTAAATAAATTTTAAAAATGCTTTAAACAAACAAACAAAAAAATCTTCTAGATGACTCCAAAGCTGAGTGCCTAATATGTCAACAGCAGAGACCAACACTGAGTCCCTAATATGTACTACTCCCCGGGGGGGACCAGCCAGACACTTGATGTCAAGTTAATTACATTGGATTTCTTTCATCATGGAGGGGGCATAGATTTGTCTTCACTGGAATAGACGTTTTGGACATGAATTTGCCTTCTTTGCTCATAATGCTGCTGCCAGCACCAACACTGGGGGAATTCACAGAATGCCTGTTCATAGTTATGGCATTCCCCATAGCATTATGTCTAATTGAGGAACTTATTTCATAGCAAAGGAAGTTTAGTAATGGGCTTGTGCTCATGGAATTAAGTGGTCTTACCATGTACCCCATCATCTGAAAGCAGAAGCTTATTTGAAACGTGGAATGGTTTACTGAAGATTCACAGCAGCAACTGGGAGAAATACCCTGAAAGAATGAAGTTCTGGCTTACAAAATGCAATATGTGCTTTGAATCAGAGACTATTACATGGTGTTTTCTCCTCCATGGCCAGAATACAAGGGTTCCAGAGTCAAGGGGTAAAAGTGTGGGTGGCTTTTTCACTATTACACCTAATAACCAACTCACAGAAGTTTTGTTTCTCCTGGCAACTTTGAGCTTTACTGGTTTGGAGGACTTAGTCTCCAAAAGGAGAATGCTTCTACCATTAGACACAATGGTTCCACTGAATTAGAAGAGGAGACTGCCACCTGGTCATTTTGGGCTCTATACATCACTGAAACAAGAGGCAAAAAACAAATGATTGCTTGGCTGGCTGGCGTGATTTATCCTGATGACCTAGGGGAAGTTGGGATGCTGCTACACAATGGGAGCAAAGAGAGCTATTTCTGGAACCCAGGAGATTCTCTGGGGCACCACTTAATACTTCCTTGCCTAATAGTAAATGTTAACATAGCAACCAAAAAAAAAAAAAAAAAAAGACAGGACAGATCTTGAGTCAGAAATGGAAGTTTGGATCACTCTACCAGGTAAAGAACGCTGACTATCTGAAGTTCTGGCTGAAGACATAGGAAATATGGAATGAGTAGTTGAAGCAGTTCATAGATATTAATTACGGCTTCTTGACCAATTACAGAAATGAGGACTGTGGTAACTTGGCATATGTTCTGTTTGCTTGTTTTAGATATGTGTTTGTCTAAGTTAACCATTTTATTCATCTCTCCCTTTCTTCTCATTTTTATGTTATTATACTAGTTGTTGGAAGTGAACTCCAGAATTTAATCTTTAGGTAACAAAAAATTCAGTGGAACTCTGGGTTTAAGGAGTAGCTAATATAGCCAGAGATGGACATGATGACTGGTGGCCTGTTTGAGGAACTGTGAAAAGCTCTGTTTTGTAGTCTGACTTTACCTCCCTTCTCCAACTTCACTCCCACACATAAATATTTGTCCAATTTCTTAGACGTTTTAAGGCAGAGCAGCAAATTCATGTTAAGGGTGGTCGGGCAGGTAAGGAAATGAGAGTAGTGAGAATTCAGGCCCTATCTAGAGGAAAAAAACTATATTCAGGTCAAGATGATTGTTGCCCTGTGACGCTCAAATGTAGCCTTAATTTAAATAAACAAACACACTTCGTGAGGGACAAACAAAAGATGTCTTCCTGGTTGTTTCAATCTCTACTTTAAAATTGTCATGCAGTTTTCAAATACATAGGAGAAAAACCATCAGTGTGTTTCAAGGAAGCCAAGAGATAAAGTGTTATCAGAAAGAGGAAGTGGCCGTTAATGTTAAATGCTGCTGAAAGGGTGAGGAGGACTGAAAAATGACCATCAAATTTGGCAAAATGAACATCATTAATGCCCTTGGACAGGAGCAGTTTCAGTAGAGTGATGGGGTCAGTGTGTTGAAGGGAGAATGGGAGGTAGGAGATAGTGCCCTAGACTTGTTCAAGAAGTTTTGCTATAGAGGGAAGCAGAGAAATGGGACAGTAGCTGAAGATGCGAATAAGGGAGATATTAGGTTGTTATGTGTAGGAAGATATTTCATTTGTGTTGTATTTTTCTCCACAATTACCAAGTGTCTTTTGGTTTCATTTATAATATATTCTGCCATTAAAGAGGTTCAAGATTTTATGTACTTCCTTTAAGATTTCTGGACTTCCTGTCTTGTTTAAAGGCCTTTTCCATTTGAGGATTAAATGAATATGCTTATTTCCTTCAGATACTTGTATTTTTTTTTTTTTAATTCATTTATTTATTTATTTTTGGCTGCGTTGGGTCTTCATTACTGCGCCCGGGCTTTCTCTAGTTGCGGTAAGCGGGGGCTACTCCTCATTGCGGTGCGCGGGCCTCTCATTGCGGTGGCTTCTCTTGTTGTGGAGCACGGGCGCCAGGCACAGGGGCTTCAGTAGTTGTGGCACACAGGCTCAGTAGTTGTGGCTCACGGGCCTAGTTGCTCCGCGGCATGTGGGATCTTCCCAGACCAGGGCTCGAACCCGTGTCCCCTGCATTGGCAGGTGGACTCTCAACCACTGCGCCACCAGGGAAGTCCCAAGATACTTGTATTTTATTTCTTAATATTTAGATTTTATTTTTATATATGGCATGAGATAAAGATCTTACCTTGTTTTCTTCTAGACATATGTCAATTGCACCAATACCTTTTGTTAAATAATCCATTAATTTACCACTAAAGTGGAATGTTATTTTTATAATAAAATATGTTCCCACACTTATTTGCATTTCTGGACTCCGTATTCTGGTCTACTGATAAAGACTCTTTAGCTTAGATATTCCAACTTCATTGAGTTGTGACTAAGCCTCCTCTCCCACCCTGAAAAAGCTATGTAGACTCTATTAGCTTTTATTTTCCAATTTTTAAAAATGTGGTAAAATGCAATTAACATAAAATTTACCTCTTAACCATTTTTAAGTGTATAGTTCAGTGGTATTAAGTACATTCATAATGTTTTGCCACATCACCATTATCCATCTCCATAACTCTTCATCTTATAAAACTGAGACTCTATCCCAATTAAACAATAACTGTCCATTCTCCCATTTCCCCAGCGGCTGGCAACCACCATTCTACATTCTGTCTCTATGATTGTGACTAAGTACCTCATATAAGTGGAATCACAGTATTTGTCTTTTTATGCCTGGCTTATTTCACTTAGCATAATGTTCTCAGTTCATTCATGTTGTAGCATATGTTACAATTTTCTTTCTTTTTACAGCTGAATAATACCCCATTGTATGTATAGATATACCACATTTTCTTATCCAGTCATCAATTGTCCAGGGACCTTTGGGTTGCTTCCACATATCAGCTATTGTGAATAATGCTGCTATGAACATGGGTGTACTAATATATTTTCAAGACCCTGCTTTTAATTTTTTTTGGCTATATACCCAGAAATGGAACTGCTGTATCATATGTAATTTTGTATTTAATTTTTTTGAGGAACCTCCATACTTTCCACAGGGGCTGTACCATTTTACGTTCCCAGCAACAGTGCACAAGGGTTCCAACTTCTCCACACCCTTGTCAACACTTTGTTTTGGATAGTAGCTATCTTAATGGGTATGAGGTGGTATCTCATTGTAGTTTTCATTTGTATTTACCTAATGGAATCTATTAGCTTTTATATCAAAATGAATTTGGGTTAATTTTCATTTTAAGAGAAGTGGAAGACAGCCCTTGAAATAAATGGAAGCACTCTGGGTTTTGGCAAAGCTGCTGTTAAAAATCTTATCTTTGGGCTTCCCTGGTGGCGCCGTGGTTGGGAGTCTGCCTGCTAATGCAGGGGACACGGGTTCACGCCCTGGTCTGGGAAGATCCCACATGCCGCGGAGCAACTGGGCCCGTGGGCCACAACTGCTGAGCCTGCGCGTCTGGAGCCTGTGCTCCGCAGCGGGGGAGGCCGCGATAGTGAGAGGCCCGCGCACCGCGATGAAGAGTGGCCCCCGCTTGCCGCAACTACAGGAAGCCCTAGCACAGAAACGAAGACCCAGCATAGTAATCAATCAATCAATAAATAAATCTTAAAAAAAAAAAAATCTTATCTTTAACGTCTTAACAAGGTGAAGAAATGACTTGTGAGAATCTTGGGTTTTTGCTATCAGTAACCACCAAGGGAAAAAGATATATATGTTTTTCCATAATTTTTTAAGGATTCCAGGATATTAATGGTGTATCATTAGCATACCAACAAACCAGCTAATGAGCTAGTAATATTATACCTAAAATACACGAACAAAACAAAGTTGTGTGTGCATGAGTTTGTAGGGGTGAATGAGATTAGTGCTAGTTTGTAAAGTGTAATCCTTTAGGCAAGATTGAAAGGACTCCATCTTTAAAGGACTGATCCTCAATATCTTAGTTGTATATCAATTTATAGTTTACAAAGGTTTCCATACACAGGATGGAATCATGTGATTCTTACAAAAATCCTGGGAATTCAGTAGGGCAGGTATCATTATCTCAGTTGTTTACAAATGCAGAAACAGGCTTACCTAAGCCAAGTGACTAGCCCTGGATCAGCTTGTGAGTGGCTGGGATATTTTAAAAATACAGATCTTGGTGAAGAGGGAATCTGTTATAACCCACGTAAACGCAGAGCCTGACAAACAGTTTAGCATATAGTACAAACTCTGTGTACTATAGTATGAACTCACTGAATATTTGTTGAATGTATGAATGTGTCTTATGAGCCTATTTCAGAGTTCTTTCCACGATACTATGTAACCCCATGCCATGAAATCAAATTCTTAACAACTGAAACCGGTTGGGGAGAAGAAGAAGTTGGGGAGGAGAGGGATTGGGGAAGGTGGGAGGTTGGGGATGGGATAAGGGGCAGGGATTATTCCCAGAAGAATGAGGAAATTGGAGATGGAGGCAGCAGCTTCTGGAAATGTCAGTGTTTATTAAACATTTAAGGAGATTTGGGGGTTTGAGAAGAAATATACAGAATGTAGAAAAATCCTAAGAATCCCCTGTGGCTAGGAGTGCAGCCTCTTCCCTTTCCCCCCTGTTTCCCATTTGTTTTTCCTGCTTTGTCTTTGGTTATTTAAAAGCTATTTCTTAAGGCTCATTTGTCCCCTCCTCAACCCCATCACCTATGAAGATCCTTTGTCTCTCCCTCTCCTTTCCCGTGACCTTGAGTCCCAGAACAGTGCTCCAAAGTGGTCAGGGGGCACCATTCCTGTAGCTGAGGTTTGAGGATCAGGGGCCCCTCTGCTTGGGCTGGCTCTCCGTTAAGGATTTAATGGGGGGTGGGGAATTGCTAAAGCCGCATGACGTCATTGGTACTCAGTCATGGGGGGAGGGCAGAGCATGGGCACAGATCAGATAAACAAACAAACAAACAAACAAGAATGGATTAAAAAATAAAAAATAACTAACAACCTAAATAAAACCTGAAGGAGAGTCTGATCTGGGTGACCTGGGTGTTAGCTGGGAGGGCAGAGTCTGGAGCTGGGCCACCTGACAGAGGGGAGGGAGGGTCAGAGAGAAGAGAGTCAGAGGGACAGGCTAGGTGGTGCAGGGGATGGGAATATCAGGTGGCCTGGAGTTGAAGCAGGGGGTATCAAGGTCCCTTTCTTCTCAGCGCCAGAGGAACGGGCACCAAACACAGAGTCCTTGGGGCAGGTGAAGCGTAGGATGGAGCCCTGGGCTTCCAGAAAGCCAGGGGGTGAAGGTGGGGGAGAATATGAAGTGCCTGGGGAATGAATTTTGGAATGAAACTTACATCTCAAAGGGAAGTGAGGGCAGGGCAGGGCTGGGGAGCTAAGGAGGAAAGCACCTAGACGGGGGATAGAGGAGCCTAGGTTCCCCTTTTCTGGCAGGGCCTTGGTGGGGGGGGGGGGGTGGGTGATCACTTTTCTGAGTCCAGGCCCATCATGTTCTTGAGGGCATTCTTGAGGCTGGTTCTGCTGGGGGACTTGACAGCAGGCCGGAGCTCCGAGCTCTGCTCATCCTTTCGTAGCTCCATCTCTATGACCACCATCTGAGAGCCTTTGGAAGACTCCGCCCCTGACCCCTTACCCCCCGCCTGGCCCGCTAACCGCTATTTCTTATCCTTGCGAGACTCCCCCAACCCTTTAGTCTTCTTCTCACTGGCAGCTTTGGTGCTTCTGCTGTGGTCCAGCATGGCATACAGCACTGGCGTCTGTGGAGAGGAGTGCACGCGTCAGTCACCGGTCTGGTGGGGCTTGACTGTTCCCATCCTGCCCCTGACTGCTGCCCGGAGGCCCCCCAAGTCCCGCTAACCTGCCGGCCGCGCTTCGACGAGTCCTTCACAGACTTGTGCAATTTCCCCTTCTCCATGGCACTGCAGGGAAAGGGGGTGCTATGGATTTGGCCCTGTTGGAGCCCCTCGTAGAGGGGTCAAGGCTTCCTTTTCCCTTTGGCCCTCCCACCCATTGGGTTAGTCTCCGCCCAGATGGGGAGTAGTGGGTTAGGGAAGGGGAGTCGGCTCCGCCCTTTACCTGAGTCTCCTCTGCAGGGCCGCCTGCCTGCGTAGCCAGCAGTACCGAATCAGGTAGAAAAGCAGCAGCAGCAATAGAACACCCCCCAAAACACCCCCGATCACGGCTCCCAGCACCACCCCGTACCTAGTAGGCACTAAAAGGGGAAGGAAAAGAAGTGGGGGAATGAGCAGGGACAAGTATCTTTGGTTCCTAACCCCACACCTATTCCCTACGGTTCGGGTTGTAAGACACCCCAACCAAGGCTGCCTTCTGCCCACTCTCCCAGAGGCTGAGGGGCATTAGCCCCGGCATTTTGCCCCTTCCCCCAGCCTCTCAGGGAGGCCCGATCCCCTCTCTGAACTCCCTCCCATACCCACATCCCATCTCCTCTCACACCTTTTTCAAAGACATAGAGCGTGACCTGAGAGGTCTTGCCCACTATGTCTGGTGGGTTTTTGACGTCACAGGTGAAAGTGCCGTTGTCACTATAGTCCAGGTTGTGTATGACAATGGAGCCATCCTTCCAGAGAGGGTCCCCTACCCACTGAATGCGCTCTTTGAAGGTCCCCACCTCATCGATGTAGGGTTGTCCCTTGGCATAGTGGAAGATCTATGAGGAATGAGGGGAAGCATGTATTTCTAGCCTCAGGGTGAGGAATTCTGGGCTGGTGATGGTAATGCTGGGGAGGGGATTCAGCCCTAGTCAGGGTGACGAAGATTGCCACTTACCTTGCCAAAGATGGGGTTATGGCTCATAAAGGATTTCCCCTTCCTTAGCCCAAGTTCTCTTTTCTGTGGTTCTTTGAAGCACCCTTTCTGTTATGCAATCTCAGGATTCCCCCCAGGCACTCACCGAGATGGCATCGCGGCCTCCTTCTGGCTGGTAGCGCCAGGTGAAGGAGATGTCATCTGAGACCCACTCACTGGACCAGAAGGAGCAGTGCAGGGTCACCTGGGAGCCCACAGCACCGTGGACCTCCTTGTCCGTGTAAACCACAATGGCCTGGGCTGGGGAGAGCACTGAAAACATAGAGAGGGAATCAGATGCACATGTGGGCACAAAAAGGGATATAGAGTGAGTGAGATCAATAGGAAGTCAAGCCTGAGTCAGAGGCCATAGCAAAGACTGGGACAGAAATGACGAATTCTGAGGTCCAGGTCTCTCTTGCCTAATTGAATAGATGAGTGGAAATGCTGTGTTGGTTCAAGCTCTTCAGCATGTTCATAGAGGAAATGAAATCAGCAGTACCAGAATTCTCCTGAGGACTTCCAGAAGTTGAATTCTGTCTTCAAGTCTAACTTTCCCTTTGGATCAGTATCTAATTCTTAAGCTATCCCTTAGATGCAGGCTTTACAATTTTTAAAACTTATTATAAATTATACAGGTAACACAGTGCATTCTTCTTATAACTATTCAAGCAATAGAGATAAAGAGAGCTAAAGTCTCTCTTGACCAATTCCTTTCCTGTAGTCCCCTCCCAGATATTACCAATGTTATCAGTTTAATGTGTAACAATTTTCTATGTGTCAGACTCAATATAAACTCAAGATACACACGTACTTATAAGAAATAGTTTCTTCCTGTGGAGCTTTCTTTTCTTTCCTTTTTTTTTTTTTTAACATACATTGCATTATAGTCTACTTTTTTTTTTTTGCTTAAGAATATATGTATAAAAAGAATATATGTATCTGTTGGGAGTGTTCCACTTTGATGCATACAGATCAATATTATTTTTAACAGCTACATAGTATTTCACAGTACAACAAACTCAAATTTCTTGCAGAAAAATTGAAGATAACTAGAGAATGTAAATCTTCTTCCCTGACCCAGCTGTCTTCATTGCTGAATCTCTGATTGCCATACAGCTGCTCTTGACTGGGGGGTCACGGAAGGAAGGACCTCATATCCCTCTCAGGGGAAGCTTGATTCAGAGCAGGACCCCCAAGCCCAAAGCTCAGATGACTCTGCATTTGAGCCCCTTGTGGTTCTGGTTTGACCCTCCTCACCCTCCTCTTGGCCATTTTGTCCCAGTGCCACTCCCAAGACTCACCCACACAAGGCCATTCCAGGGAGATTATGTGTGTGGGCTGGCCCTGGCTGGGGGCAACTGTAGACCCTTTTGTTCTATGGGAGGGGGAGGAAGCAACCAAATAAATAGAGACCCATTGTCTGACCACTGACCAATGTTGGGGGCTCATGCCTCCCCTCCCCTCACCGCCCCCCGCACCCCACCCAGGGTCCATAGTCCCAAATCTCCCACCTCAGCATACAATACCAGTGACTCACCTCCTGGGACTCAGCCTTAGAGCCTTCTTGGGTATCCCAAATGTAACAAGGAAGGTTATTCATTGGATCTAACTTCTATTCCTCCTGTTCAAATATCAACCACTGCCCTTCAGCTCTGTTCAATGGTGCTATGAGTGGGACAGAACTCTCTCTCCCTCTTATACTCCAAGATTCCCTCTCCCCATTTCCCTCACCACGCCCTTCTCCAACTCCCTATCTTTAACATTTTCTCAGGGTACCTCTGAATAGTCCAGTACAGTCCAGAAGAGTCTAGCTTCTAGGTTTAGGACTCAAGGAGCTGACAGCAGAGAATCTCAGACATTCTAACCAGCCCTTCCTCCCCTCCTTCCATTTGCCCTACTTCTCACCCACTGCACTAGGCTTCAGGGCAGTTTGGAGAAGGGAACAATCCATTCAGATAACCCTGCTTTGAACTTCTCTTCCTCGCCCAATATCTGCCCTGGGGCAAGGAAGGGGCTGGTCAACTTATGCGGAAGATAGCTTTAGATGGGACAAGACCCTAGAATCTCATAGAACCTCCCTTCTACTCTGTTCACCCACATAATGGATGCAGATCCACAGAGAGAAACTGAGGCACCAAGAGACAAAGGATCTGAGGAGTTGGGACCACAAACCTTGGGCTCCTTCCTTAGATCACATTCCCTGACTTTTCTCTTCAGGGAAACTAAGGTTAAGTTACCTTCTGCACGACTAGGGAATGAGTAGGGACCAGAACCCAGATGTCTGAACATGTTCCTTACCAAGCTCTAACACTGCTTCCTACTAGGCCTTCACCACCGCTTTGGGGGCATGTTATTGGTTTCCAACCCGGGTCCAGTCAGGTCCACTTCAGGAGAGCTCTCTACACTCTTTTACCTTTTCCCTTCACAGAATACCTTTACCTTTACAGCCTCCCTCCAAACTATATATATATTTTTTCTCTGCATAGAATATCACCTTCCTGCTCTTGCTCACTCTTTCTTTGATTGCAGTGAGGAGCACAGCGAAGGCAGAGGAAAGCTTGCTGAGAGACAACCTGAGCCCCGGGGCCCCCAGACTGGGGTGGCTCAACTTACCCAAAGAGGAGAAGAGTAGCGCAGCCAGGACAGGACTGGGGCTGGAAGAGGGAGCCCCAGGAGCCATAGCTGGGGCAGGGCTAGGGCCCGGAGCGTCTGCGGGGTTGGGAGAGTGGGGGACAAGGAACTGAGCGGGGGTTCCTGGAACCCGCTTAAAATCCCCCAGGGCCCCAGTATGAGGGGGCTGTCCTGAGCCAGTAGCCAATTGCAGCCTGGCATGTGCAGTTGAGAGGTGGTGGGGAGGGGGGCAGAGTGCAGGGAGCAGAAGGGGCATTGTGTCCTCTGGGTGGAGGGGTGGGGGGGACACATACCACCCCATACACTGAGGGCTTTGTGTCTGCTGGCCTCCCCCTGCCCCAGGCTGGAATGTCGGGGGGGGGGTGAGGGGGAGGGACAGAAAAAGGGACACAAACACATTTCTCTGAGGGACAGATGGGCGAAGGAACCTGAATCCTAAGGCTATGAAAAGGGATTCCTCCTTAGCCTCCATGCCTGAGAGTGGCTCCCCTAGAGCTCTAGGAGTTAGAGGCGGGTTTCCCCCAGAGAACTTTGAAAACAGGATATCCCTGTTATCTTGACTACTATGGGCTGCATTACAGGCTTCTTGAGATGACCAAGTCCTTTGGGTGTCTTTTTTTTTTCCCCCTATCTCTCTGAATCTTGGGTGATTCTTTCCACATAAAAAACTTTTTTTCCATGGGAAAATATCCAGGGAAGAATCCCTGATCTTTCCCTTTTTTTCAGGAAGTCCTTCACTGCCTAATGTTGCAGATTAAGTCCATTTCAGTTAAGAGCAAGGCAACAAAATTATATTGAGTGCCAGCCAGCTACATATATGAGTATGCGAATACGTGGGTATGTGAGTAATAGAAAGAGGAATAAAAATTAAGATCCTCCTTCAAGGAGTTCAAAATTTAGTTTGGGGAGACAGAGAGGGGAGAATCAGAGGACAAACCCATTAACAACGAAATATAATAAACCATGATGCTTGTATAGCAGACTGATGAACAAAGTGCTGAGAGTATAAATGAGGGCACATAGAGCTACATTAGGAAAATTAAGTTATGTAACAGAGATTAAACACAAAAATATCAATAACTTTCATTTAATAAATGAAGTTCAGAGGAAGGGGGAGTCATGTCTAGAAGGCAATATTAGATGTGGACCAACCTTTAAGGATGCATGCCATTTTGAAAAGGAGAAATTGGCAGTGAGGGTATCTAGGCAGATAGAACCACAAAAGCAAAGACAAAGAGATAAGAAAGTGTGTGTGTGTGGGGGGGGGTGGTGGGTAGGTTTGTGAAGTTTTGGGAATATTCAGGGCAGATCTGGTGTCCTCCATTTTTACTCGATTTGGGGGATCTTGAACAGGCATCAGAGGAAAGGAGTCTGTACAGGAAAGTTGAAGCCAGTTTGTGGAGGGCCTTAAATGACAGACTAAAGGGGGTGGATTTAATTTGGTACATCATAAGAATTTGCTGATGGTTTTGGGATGGTATTTGGGGTTAGGAATGGGAGTGTCTACATGGTCAGAGCTGAGTTTTAAGACAAATACGTTACGTGAAACATTTGAAGAACTAAGTGAAAGAGGCATCCATTGGATTTGTTAATGTGAAGCTTCCGAGGGCCAAAGCAAGATCAATGACTGGAAGATCAATAGCAGAAAACTGTATTTTACCGTAACAACTTCCTAATGACTAAATTGTTTACTAAATGAAACTTGTTTTTTGAGGTACCCATTATCGAATGTGTTAGAACACACTCTTGAAGATCAGCTGTCAGCAGCGCTACAGAGGACATTCCTGCACTGGAGAGAAAATCGGGTTGGAGAGCCTGTAAGGTCCCTTCCAGTCCAGAAGTTTATTAAAGTGCTTTCTTTGCCAGCATTATAGAAATGCAAAATAGTATATTCATTTGATGTAGAAATAAATGAATCTGTGCTATTTAAGTCCTGAAAGGAAAAGTACAGAAGCCTTAAATATAAATAAAATCTGAATATTAATGTAACGAATATGTTTTTATTGCCGAACAGGAGTTGCTCTGGGCTGTCTGCTTCACTTCTCCTCACCCTTCCTCCTCAAAAGAGGCTCAAGAACTTTTGCACTTTTCCGTTCCTTTCCACTTGCTTGTTTTCTCCCTTATGTTATAAGTGCTCTGGAAGTGATTGCTGTGCTTGGGTTCCTCAAAACTGTTTTTATGTATATAAATCAAAGCGAGTTCTCCCCCACCCCTACCCCAGGTTCTTCTGGCAGTGGGTGTCACCCACATAGCCCTGAAACAAGGAACAAGGGAGAGTTGTCTTTGGTTAGTGGGCATCTAGCTCATGCAGCAGCTCAAGCCCAGGAATTGTGAGACATAAAGCTAATCGAGGTGGTTAGAGGACGCTCCCCATGCTCGGAAATGGTGCTCTGAGAGGTTCTCTCCCCCATGGATCTCAACTTGTGCACTATCTCTGTATTGGTGAAGACGGTTCACATAAGAATGGGAAGGAGCCCAAAGTATCTTTACAAAAAATTTTTTTTTAATTGAAGTATAGTTGATTTACGAAGTTGTGTTAATTTCTGGTATACAGCAAAGTGATTCAGTCATATATATATTCTTTTTCATATTCTTTTCCATTATGGTTTATTACAGGATATTGAATATAGTTCCCCGTGCCATACAGTAGGACCTTGTTGGTTACCTATTTTATACATAGTAGTTTGTATCTGCTAATCCCAAACTCCTAATTTATCCCTCCTCCTTTCCCCTTTGGTAACTATGTTTGTTTTCTATGTCTGTTTCTGTTCTGTAAATAAATTCAGTTGTACCATATTTTAGAGTCCACATATATGTGATATCATGTTATTTGTCTTTTTCTTTCTGACTTACTTTAGTATGATAATCTTTTGGTTCATCCATGTTGCTGCAAGCCGAAAGTATCTTTTTCCCTGCATGTCTCAGTCACCCTATAATACTTTTTAGTCCCACCTGGGAGGGGGAAGGCATGAAACTAGTCTGAGAAGTCCTCAGTGAAGAATCTGTGCAAGTCCTCTGCTTTGTGGTGCTAAACAAAATGTGTTTTTAGAGGTGCTACCTGTGAAGCACCTCTAAAAACAAAAAGGTAAAACGCAGACTGCAGAATTTGAGTCAGCGGCAGTCCTGCGGAAAACTTGTCACTTTCTAGAAGTCAGCTGAGAGAGGCGGGGTCAGAGACTAACTGCGCACAGAAAATCTGCGAAGAGTCGGAACTAGGGAAGAGCCGGAGACGCTCCCAATCCTCTGAAAGAGCTGGTGTCGTCACGTGACAGAAGCCCCGCCCCCTCCCCTCCCCTCGCCCAGAGGTGGTGGGGCCGTCGGCGTCACTTCCGTCCAGGCCGGAACGCAAGATGGCTGCGCTCTTGTTGAGGTGACTTTAGTGGGGGGTGGGAGTCGGTGCCGGCGTCTCTCGGGAGAGCTGCACTGGCCCCTCACGTCTTGCTAACAGCTGTTTACCCCCTGCCTCGGCAGGGAAAGGACCTGTGGGTGGAGGCCACGCGCTTTGGAAACGTAGAGACCCTTCCCCTCCCCTAGCGTCTCCTGTGCACCCTGTAGGGCTTCGGGGTCCCTGGCCGAGTATCTTTGCCTTACTCCTTGCGGATGGGTCGCGGGGCTCTCGCCGCTTCTGCTTTCCCACTTCTAAAATAGTTTTTCCCCATTTCTAAAATAGTTCTTCCCCAGATTGCTCTCGGGGCTGCAGCGAGAGCCGAACTCCAAGAAAATAAGTAGGTCTAACTTCTCTTATTTGGGGCTTGGGCCTCGAGGAGAAGGACCTTGGTGTACTTTACCTTTGCGTTTTACTCCTGCAAACACCAGCCGCTGGCAATGAGTGGGCACTGTCCCAGTTCCTAACGGGCCCCTGGCAGAGAGTGCAGGAGGCCTAGACCCCTATCGGGGTGACGATTTGCAATAGCGCCGATAGTGGTCGCTCTGCTGCCCCAGAGCAGCCAGGAACTTCAATTTTAGTTTATTTTTTTACTTGGTGGGTGAGGGGAGTAGATGCCCCAGTTTTTCTCTGCAGTGTCAACTCCTTGTCCAGAGAAATATCCTAGATTGTCTTCCATTTTGAACTGTCCACTGTCTACAAAGACTGGTACGAATCCCAGCATAGTTTCGTGCCAGCACTATTTTTGGAAACTATTTGTTATGGAAAGTTAGTTTTAATGCAGTTGAGATTTAATTCCTGATTTCCCCAAATGTCTTCTCATTTCTCTTTCCACTTCAATCACCCCGTATAAAAATAGACGGACTTTATTTAGTTTTTCTCTGTGACAGAATGATTCCTCTTGGAGCTGAGATCAGGAATGGTTTATCTTAATCCTTCGTTTTTCTCCCTGACTCTTATTTCCAATTGTGTCTTTTTTCTAAAGCGTGTCAGGGCTAGTCTTGCCAGATTGCCTCCTTTATTACAAGTAGTTTGACCATAATTGAATGCTTTTGAATTCTTTGATATATCATATTTTAGAAGATGTCACAGGCTTTTTGGTGGAATTAACGTTTAGCTTGTAATGATCATATTGGGTCTAAACAGTTCATTTTAGGAGTTTCAGGATTAGCGCTTAGAAACCCAGGATCACTGAACGCATTGAGTATGTCCAATCTGTATCATTTTGAGCTGTGTAAGGCTGTCATCACTAGGATTCATTAGTGGTAGTACAAAACTCTTATGGAAAGGGCACCTTAAATTCTAGGAGCTAGTTTCTAGTTCTAGTAGTGTCACTAATTCCATTTATTTTGGACAAGTCAAGGTCATTGATTGCGTGATTGTGGTTTCATTCATTTGTGAATGAAAACAGTGATAACTTGAACTCACTTAAGAGAAATATTGGCTAAACATTTTTAATGCTTGGTTAACTAAAAATTATTAGTTACCACAGTATTGTATGTCATGGCTTTTGAATAGTGCTCTATATTTTGTATACTCCCTAAAGTTCATGGACTAGCTAGGGAGGAATAACCAGCTAAGTAGCACAAACTCCATTGGCAGTCAGTCAGGGAATGACTTGCCAAAGCCAAGACCGAGATAGAGAACTAGGCTAAGAACAGCTAGGCTTCTATCTAGTGATGTTCACGCAGCTTAAGCACAAAGCCACCAAGTCATTAACCCTCTGAACGTTGCTCATCATATTAAATGCTACACGTGAAGCACCTCCAAAAACAAAGTTTAATTTATTTAAAGTCTAAATTCTTAAGACTGCTTTTTAAAATAAGCAAACTAATTCACAAATCATTTTTTTGAGCCCCTTCTGTCATATTATTATAGGTGCTATAGATGCAAAGTATTCCAGTTCTATTCTTGAGGAGCTCAATTTTAGGAAAGGAGATAACTGGATTAATTAATAAGCTACATAATGTTGACTTAGAGATATGAACAAGTGATGTGGGAGCATGACAGGTGCAGCAGGTAAGGCTAAAGGAGTGGTGAAGTTGCCATTTGGGAGTTGTTGGATCTTGAAGGATGAGTTTATCAGGCTGCGAGGGAGGTCCACTCAGAGAATAGTCTGAGCAAAGGCATGTGGTCAAAAGAAACCATGCTCTGTCTGGGGGTAACGTAACATTCAGTGTGGTAGAAGTATAGAGGGCTGAAGGGGACTTGTGGGAGAATAGCTCTGGAGAATTGGATTAGGTCATGTTGAGAAGGGCCTTGTTTGACTGCAGTGTGAACCTTATAAGTAGTGGGGAACTGTTAAAGACTTTTAGGCAGATGATTGATGAAGTCAGCTTTATTTTTCAGTAATTTAACTCTGGTAATATTGAACGATAGGGAAGAGATTGGTGCTAGGAGATCAATTCAGGAGCTCCTGTTATAGTCCTCCTAGTGAGAAATGAAGAGAATACACACTACAACAATGGACTGAAGTTTCTTAGATAGTATTGGTAGGATTGGGTGATGCCTTGCATATATATGGGGGGATGTAAGAGAAAAGAAATCAAGAATGACTTACATTGTATCTTTGGAGTTAGTTGGGTGCTTATACAATTAATCAGAAATTTTGTAAATAAGTGATTGCTCTTCATTGTGTCCTTCAAGGTTATATAAATATTTCAATGTTGCTGTTACCTCAGACATTTATGAAACTAAATTTTGACATGCCATCAGATCAAGTTTAGAGGGCATACAAGAGAAACTCATTATATTGTAGTCACATCTTGTTTTGGACCAAAAATGGATCTTATTCAATTTGATCACATAGACTTGGCTTTGAATAACTTTTGGTTTTTTCCAAAAGTCAAATCCATTTTCAGCAGATGAATATTTTTACACCGCGAAGAGTTTTAAAAAGAACGTGATGTGAATTCTAAAGACCTTTGGGAGACCAGTGAAATAATACTAAATTGCATATATGTGGTATATTGCAGTTTAGAGAGTGCTTTCCTATACATTTTCTCATGCAGTCCTCCCAACAACCAATAATGTAGGTATTATCAATCCTATTTTATAAATGAAAAAGCTGAAGCTCAGTGACTCACTAAGTTACACAACTTATGCAGATCTAGACCTCCAGTCTGGCTTTTTTACTTTGTCCAGTGTTCTTTTTACATCACTGTTGTTGCCTCAGTACAGAGAAGAGTTTCAAAAACAATTTGAGCCATGATTACATTTTGGGGGAGACATGTATAATGCATTTAGAAAGGGACCGGCACTAACTAGAAATAAGTTCTGGCTTGTTAATTAAAAATAAAACAAAGAAAGTACTATTACTTTCTAGCTATAACATATAAAGCACTCTTCCTGGGTGGAAAAAGAAATCTTTTCAGGGTTCCTGGTTTCACATGAAAGGCAAGGATAGATTAGATATCTACTCCTGTCATATTTCAAATAAGGTTATGCAGTTGTGCAACTAGTTTCTGTTAGGGCCTTGTGGAAAGATTACATTGGTATTTGTCTGGGAGACAATAGCACTAGACAGAGAGTGCTGTAGATTCCAACCCACATCTGCAAACTCTTGCTGGGTAGCTGAGTGACTGGATGTAGCCTGGTGTGAGGAATGCATGCCCTGCAACTTCAGAGTCACAATTACTTCAATTGATTTAAAGAGATTTGTTCCCACTTCTTTCTTTCTGGGAGTCTTGGGTACACAATGTCTGTATTGACCTCTTGCCTCCAAAGCTGGAAAGAGGGAAGAGCTGAAGGAAGTGTTGGTTGGATTATTTTTCCTTCAAATAGTGGGCCCTTCTAGTGTTCTAGTGTAGAGTGTAAGGTTCTTGAAATGTTTATGCATCTAATATCAATGGTATGAGGGACATCATGAGCTTTTTTAGAAGATCATTGGATCTTAATGTGATCTTGTATCCCCACAGTGCCTTGCACATAGTGTATATACAATAAACTTTTGTAGAATCTCAATGTATTTGGTCCCAGAGCTTCACTCTGAAAACTTTCTCAAATACCTTTGGAAAGATTCGATATAACGTGAGTTAAAGGGGTGTAGTGATCATGTGTTTTTCATAATACCATGTAAACGCTGGATCAGTTAAATTCTCTTTAGATAGAATGCCTCGGTACATTTTAGTCTCAGACTTGAAAAGCAGTTCCGGTATTGATATATACATTTCAAAAATAGCAACTTTTTAGTAGAAAACTTGTGTTACCTTCTTCAAGTACCTTTTCATGTGGATAGTAAAGAGATCTACAGTCTCATATTTTTTGCACTATTATATGACAGCCTTTTTTTTAAGTTTTTAAAAAAAATTAAGTAATTAATTAATTAATTTTTGGCTGTGTTGGGTCTTCGTTTCTGTGCGAGGGCTTTCTCTAGTTGCGGCAAGCGGGGGCCACTCTTCATCGCGGTGCGCGGGCCTCTCACTGTCGTGACCTCTCTTGTTGTGGAGCACAGGCTCCAGACGCACAGGCTCAGTAGTTGTGGCTCACGGGCCTAGTTGCTCCGCGGCATGTGGGATCTTCCCAGACCAGGGCTCGAACCTGTGTCGCCTGTATTAGCAGGCAGATTCTCAACCACTGCGCCCCCCGGGAAGCCCGACAGCCTTTTTCATGTAAAGTTCATCCAGGTTGTCTGGAACTTGTTGGTAGTTACTAAAATGACAGCTTAATACTTGGGACCCTGCCTCCTCAAACCCCTTGTTCTTTAAACCTTTTAAATTCATCCATTTGCATCAGGTGTCTGCTTTGGCTAAGTTGTATAGTACTTGGTGTTGCCACTGGCTTATTCTGTACCCAACCCCCTTTTTAAATTTTATTTTATTTTTTATTTTATTTTATTTTTGGCCATGCCTCGTGGCATGCACGATCTTAGTTCCCCCACCAGGGATCGAACCCTTGCCCCCTGCAGTGCAAGCGAGGAGTCCTAACCACTGAACTGCCAGGGAAGTCCCCCTCTCTTTTTTTTAAACCCCTGTCTTAACCATCACCTCCTTTAACATCTAGCTTGAAAAATTTGCTTTCTGTATTTCTTTGTTGAACATTACCAACTCTGATTATTCTTTTACCTTGTATTATTTGTGTTCAGCTAAAACCTTATTTTGCATTTGTGAGTAATATTTGTGATTATTCTCAAGTTATTTAAAGTTGTAGCTTTCCAACTAGAAAAAATCTCAAAGATCCTGATACTGTCATTGTTTTCATCTTATTCCTAATTTTCCCCTCCACCCCAAATCTAATACAGTAAAAAATAGAGAAGTTGATATACTGAAGTAGGTCTCTAAATGTGTATTGACTGTTGGTTCTCTTATCTTTCAGACGTGTTGGCCATCATTGCCTCCGTGCCCACCTTAGTCCTCTGCTCTGTATCAGAAGGTAAGTTTCTAAATATGGAGATTATTTTTTTTTTTTTTAAACATTTTTGAGGTTTTTTGTTTTTAGAAATTCACGTTCTTTTATTTATTTATTTATTTATTTATGACTGTGTTGAGTCTTCGTTTCTGTGCAAGGGCTTTCTCTAGTTGTGGCAAGTGGGGACCACTCTTCATCGCGGTGCGCGGGCCTCTCACCATCGCGGCCTCTCTTGCTGCGGAGCACAGGCTCCAGACGCGCAGGCTCAGTAATTGTGGCTCACGGGCCCAGTTGCTCCGTGGCATGTGGGATCTTCCCAGACCAGGGCTCGAACCCGTGTCCCCTGCATTGGCAGGCAGATTCTCAACCACTGCGCCACCAGGGAAGCCCTGGAGATTATTATTAACCTTTTTTTCATCAGGGAAAAGCAGTAGGTTGTTGACTGATATTTTGGGGATATGTATGAAAGCAGGTAATTGTAGATGGTTCGCTGAAAATTTAGTGATTGTGATCCCTATTTTTCTCATCTGGTAGTAGAAGAAGGAAGGATAAGATTATGTCTTTGTTTTTTTCTTAATTTTCCTCACTTTAAGCTTTTCTGCTATATTTAACTTTATTGATTTGCATTTTGGGCAGCTCCTAGGCCTTAGTCTTTATATCTGTTTCTTTCTGCTATATTCATTTCTAGTCTGTTGACGTCAACAATTGTCTCTTTGTGGTTCTTTGTTTTTTAACGTTTAATTTTAGAAATATTTTGTACTTCCAGGGAGTTCCCTAGTGGTCTAGTGGTTAGGATTCAGTGCTTTCACTGCCACGGCCCGGGCTCAATCCCTGGTCAGGGAACTGAGGTCCCGCAAGCTGTGTGGTACTGCCGGAAAAAAAAAAAAAAAAAAAAAAAAAGAGAGATAGAAATATTTTGATAATTGGTACTTTCAGAAAAGTTGGAAGAATAGTACAAGGAGGTTCTGTATACCTTTCACCTACATTCATCAGTTGTTAACATTTTGCTGTGTTTACCTATCACTCTATATATTTTAGGTTGTGCTATATGAAATTGCCATTTTTGTGGGTCAGAACTGGCCTAGTAGTGACAATTTAGTGTGGTTCAGCACAATTTAATTATTGTGATTATTTTCTCTGAATTCTTTGAGATTAAGTTGCAGACATCATGACCTTTTACTTCTAAATACTTCTAAGGGAATTCCCTGGCGGTCCAGTGGTTGGGACTCCGAGCTTCCACTGCAGGGGGCACCAGTTCTATTCCTGGTCGGGGAACTAAGATCCCACATGCCGTGTGATGCGGCAAAAAAAAAAAAAAAAAAAAAACTTCTCCTAAGATCAAGAGCATTATCTTATAAAACACAGTATAATTATACAAATGCAATTATCAAATTCGGCAAATTTAACATTGATGTAATCTTATCTGATATACAGTTGTTTTTCAGGTTTTCCATTTGTCCCAAATAATGTACTTTATAGAAATACAGTCCACCTGTCCCCCGTCCAAGATCTAATTAGGCTCACATATTATATTTAGTTGTCATATTTCTGTAGTATCCTTTAACCTGGAACTATTTCTTAGCCTTCCTGTGTCTTTTATGACATTGACATTTTTGAAGAATACAGGTCAGTTATTTTGTAGTCTCTTAAGTTAGGTTTGTCTGATTGTTTTCTAATGACTAGATTCAGGTTATCCATTTTTGGCAAGAGTAATACATAAATGATGTTGTATTCTCAGTACATCACATCAGGGGCATATGATGTCATTTGTCCCATTAGTGATTTTAACTTTGATCATTTGAATACAGAAATGTCTGCTAAATTTTTTCGCAGTATGGAGATAACTGTTTTTAACTTTTGCAGTTAATAAGTAATCTATGGGGAAATATTTTCTTGAGGGGGATAGATCATGTTTTGTTTTTTTTTTTTAATTTTATTTATTTATTTATTTATGGCTGTGTTGGGTCTTCGTTTCTGTGCGAGGGCTTTCTCTAGTTGTGTCAAGCGGGGGCCACTCTTCATCGCGGTGCGCGGGCCTCTCACTATCGCGGCCTCTCTTGTTGCGGAGCACAGGCTCCAGACGCGCAGGCTCAGCAATTGTGGCTCACGGGCCTAGCTGCTCCGCAGCATGTGGGATCTTCCCAGACCAGAGCTCGAACCCGTGTCCCCTGCATTGGCAGGCAGATTCTCAACCACTGCGCCACCAGAGAAGCCCTAGATCATGTTTAATATAGGCACATAGTAAGTTAAAGTGTTGAACACAGCTGTTTAACAATTGGCTTCAGGGACTTCCCTGGCAGTCCAGTGGTTAAGACTCTGCACTTCCACTGCAGGGGGCGCAGGTTCAATCCTGGTAGGGGAACTAAGATCCCATATGCCCCACAGTGTGGCCAAAATAAAAGGAAAAAGAAAAGAAAAAGAAAAAAACAGTTGGCTTCAGCCTAGCACAGTGACAAGGAAAACCAAGAAGCTATTCAGAGGTACTGAGCTGAATCCAGTTCTTGATTTTTGAGAACCTAAAAAGGAGTCTTGAAGAGCCAGATGAGAGCAGGTGGTAATGTATGAGATATCACCCATGGCCTAGGAAAAGGATAATCCATTTATGTAAATGGTTTTGAAATATTATATTTGCCCTGCTGCCCAACAAGAAAGAAGTTTAGCCTCCATTACTGGACCTGTGTGTTGGGGGATTGGAAAGAAGAGTTATCCTCTGATGTGACTTAATTGGGTGATTGAGGTTATTAATAACTGAGTCAAACTTGGCAGAAAGATAAGGTGAGTGGACAAACCATGTTTTCCTAATACGTAGGTTCATCTAGCCCAGCTTACCTTTTTATATTTTAACTTTTTGTTATGTGAAAATTTAAACCAAGTTTACTTTTAATCATTTTAAAACCTTTTGGTTTTATTTTAGTGCTGTCCCTTTGGGAACCACAGCCAAAGAAGAGATGGAGAGGTTCTGGACTAAGAACACTGGTTCAAACCGTCCTCTGTCTCCCCATGTCACTATCTACAGGTAAGGGCTCTGGAACCAGGGGATTTAGTAGTAGTGGATAAAAGTTCTGGAGGTTGCCCCATAGCCTCCCTGATTATTTCCCTTAGGCCTTTTTTCATAACAAGATGACTAAATTCTCTCTTCTGGCCTTAGAAGGGTAATCTAGCCTGCAAAACTACTATTTGGAAAATTCTGGTAAGTCAAAATGTAATTCCTATTAATTAAAAAAATTTATTTTGAAACAGTTTCAAATTTACATAAATGTTGCAGAAGTAGTGCACTGTGTTCCTCTATAGCTTTATGCAGATTCCCAATGTGTTATAACATGTCTGAATGATTTAAGAACAAGTGCAGTGTTGATGATACCCCATTATTCCTGTATTAGGTTTCTATTGCTGCTGTCACAAGTTACTACAAACTTGGTGGCTTACAACAGCACATTTATTATCTTACAGTCCTGTAGGTCAAACTCTGGCTCATGTCTTACAGGGCTAAAATTAAGGTGTTAGCAGGGCTGCATTTGTTTCTGGAGGCTCTAGGGGAGAATCTGTTTCCTTGCCTTTTCCAGTTTCTGAAGGCTGTTCTGAATTCTTTGGTTTGTGGTCTTCCTCCATCTTCAAAACCAGCAGTGGTGGGTCAAGTTCTCTCATCCTATCACTTTGAACCTGCTTCAATGTCACATTTCTTCTCTAACTCCCTACTTCTGCCAGAACCTTCCACTTTTAAGGACTTTAAAAGGATTATATTGGGCCCATCCAGCTAATCCAAGATAGTCTCCTTATCTTAAGGTGAGCTTATAGCAACCTTAATTTCACCTGCAACCTTAATTCCCCTTTGCCATTTAAGGTAAATACTCACAGGTTTCAGGGATTAGAATGTGGACATCTTTCTGCCTACCACAATCCCTTAATACTTGAGTGTATGTTTCCTAAATTCAAGGAAACTCTCCATACTACAACCGTCACAGTCAAAATTAACATTGATCCAGTGTTACCATCTAATCCTCAGATCCCATTCAGGTTTTGCCAGTTGTCCCAATAATGTCCTTTATAGGTCCAAGAGCCAACTCACGATCATGTATTACATTTAGTTGTCTCTTTAATCTCCTTCAGTATGGAACAATTTTTAGCCTTTCTGTATCTTTTATGATCTTGACAGTTTTAGGATGTTTCCCAGTTTGGGGTTTATCTGATGTTTTCTTGTATTTATGCATTTTTGGCAGGAATACCTCTGAAGTGATGTAATGTTCTTCTTAGTGCATCCTATCAGAGGGTGACACATGATGATGATTTATCCCATTGGTAGTGATGTAACTTTTTTTTTAAAGATTTATTTATTATTTATTTATTTATTTAATTTATTTATCTTTGGCTGCATCAGGTTTTAGTTGCAGCATGTGGGATCTTCGTTGTGGTGCATGGGCTTCTCTCTAGTTGTGGCGTGCGAGTTTTCTCTTCTCTAGTTGTGGCGTGCGAGTTTTCTCTTCTCTAGTTGTGGCGCACAGGCTCCAGGGTGCATGGGCTCTGTAGTTGTGATGCATGGGTTCCAAAGCACATGGGCTCTGTAGTTAGTGGCACACAGGCTCTAGTTGAGGCACTCGAGCTCAGTAGTTGTGGTGCACGGGCTTAGTTGTCCTGTGGTATGTGGGATCTTAGTTCCCTGACCAGGGATCGAACCTGCGTCCCCTGCATTGTAAGGTGGATTTTTTACCACTGGACCACCAAGGAAGTCCTTGGTTGGTGATGTAACTTTTTATCACTGGTTAAGGTGTGTCTGCCAGGTTTCTCTACTATAAAGTTAATGAATAAAGATGTATTTATTAATTCTTATTTTGTGGGGTGGTACTCTGAGACTATAATGTTCTATTTCTCGTCAGATGTTTACCCATTAGCATCTTTCGATGGTAGTTGCCTGAATCAG
This sequence comes from Balaenoptera physalus, assembly GCF_965194825.1. NCBI lineage: Eukaryota > Metazoa > Chordata > Mammalia > Artiodactyla > Balaenopteridae > Balaenoptera > Balaenoptera physalus. Next base: position 78,424,025 of record NC_138882.1, on the reverse strand, counting down.
TTATTACTGTGATGGTTGCCAAATTGTGATTTTTCTAATTCCATCATACCTTGTTTATTACTATAGGGTAAAGCTTGCTTGCTTGCTTGCTTGCTTGCTTTCTCTCTCTCTCTCTCTCTTTCTTTCTCCAGGATTTCTAACAGGAAAAACTCTTCTCTACTCTTATGACACCAACTAAAGGAAAGACACTAATGTTTCCTCTCTACTCTCAATACTTCTGATACCAAACGTGTACGGGTTTTCCCACATCAACCAATTTTTCAACTCTCCAGAAACCAACTGGGTGTCCGACAATTCAGTTATGACACTAACTACTTGGAGTTAGCACAAACCCCCCAGGTTAGAGGCTCAGTCCCACAAGACTGCCTGCCACTTCGGATGCCAATCACAAGTCCCCGGTTGTCACCTGTACTTCTAACTAATCAACTATAAATCAAGAGTTTTCACAACACCCTCTGTGGATTCAATAATTTGCTAGAATGGCTCAAAGAACTCAGAAACATTTATTTAAATTTACTAGTTTATTATAAAGGATATTACAGATGATACACATGAATAGCCAGGTGCCCTTTTTGGTAGTTCTATGTCTGGAAGGATCCTGAGCACAGGAGCTTCTGTCCTCATGGAGTTGTGGTGCACTACCTTCCTCTCGTGGATGTATTTACCAGCCTGAAAACTTCCCAAACCCTGTACTTTGGGGATTTTTATGGAGGCTTCAACACGTAGGCATGATCAATTATTAACTTAATCTCTAGCCCTTCCCTCCCCGGAAGGAGGTGGGGGTGGGGCTGAAAGTTCCAAGCTTCTGGTCATGGTTTGGTCTTTCTGGGAACCAACCCCCATCCAGAGTCACCTCATTAGAACAAAGATGGCTCTTACCACCCAGGAAATTCCAAGGGATTTAGGAACTGTGTGTCAGGAACCAGAGTCAAAGACCAAATAAAAAGATACTCCTAGCACCCCTATCACTCAGGAGATTAATAAGGGTTTTAGGAGCGCTGTGTCAGAAACTAGGAACCGATATATATATATATGTATACACACACATATATATATATACATATACACATATATATATAGACTTCCTTGGTGACGCCTGCCAACGCAGGGGACACGGGTTCGAGCCCTGGTCCGGCAAGATCCCACGTGCCGCGGAGCAACTAAGCCCATTAGCTACGACTACTGAGCCTGCGCTCTAGAGCCCATGAGCCACAACTACTGAAGCTCACACTCCTAGAGTCCTTGCTCCGCAACAAGAGAAGCCACCGCAATGAGAAGCCCGTGCACCACAACGAAGAGTAGCCCCCGCTCACCACAACTGGAGAAAGCCCGTGAGCAGCACCGAGGACCCAACGCAGCCAAAAATTAATTAATTAATTAATTAAAAAAATATGTATATATATATTTTTTTCTATTTTTGCACAATTCCTATTTTGCCCAAAGAGTTACACTGTTACTCTGATTTATTTTGTTGTTCAGATTGTCCCAGACTTAGCTAGTGGGAGTTCTTTCAAGATGGCTCCTGTGAAATCAAGGTCTGGGTGCTAGATGTGCTCATTGCTACCAGGATATCATTGCTTCTAGGCTGTTTCAGTAGATGGAGCTATGAGATATATGTATGAATACACACATGTACATGTGTATATGTGAGTATATACATATGCATACGTACATCTATTTCTGTTAACTTGTTGTCTTCAGAAGTAGCATTGATGGCTGTTACGCTGGTGTCTTCCCAAAAAACCCCTATAGATCTGCTCCTTTCTAGCTAACTCAGCAAATCATCTTGAGCTCAGCTACCGTCTTTACTTGGGTTCCTGCCAGGGAGGCTGGTCATTTTTTAACCACCTCCACAAATACCACAACCCTTCAGAATTTTTCCAAGCCAGATTCCAGAAATAATTCTGATTGAACAGTAGAAATTGGCCATTCTGCTAAAACAGAAGATTAATAAGTGATCTCAATCCTTGCTACTTTATGGTAAAACTTTTTTTTAAGAGATGAAAGATGTGGGGGAGGATGATAATGATGAAGAACTTCTCAAATTATTTTGAGTCTATATTTAAAGCCCTGGCCTTTTTTCACAGGTCATATAACAAACAGTAATAAGCTGATGAGACGAGACTTAAACTACCTTGTTTGCTCTTCTGGTTATGAAACTCTAGACATATTTATGGGGAAAAAAAATAGCAGGAAACATAGAGCTGTTTCCAAGGTGAAATGTCTGGGAAAGATGTCTAAGATATCTGGAATCATATATTTTCTGTTGCTAACTTTTATAGATTTTTGGAGGTGGCATGGAAGTATATGGTTAAGTTAGCCCTTTCTGAAGTACTCTTTTTTTTAAATTTTTTTTTAAAATAAATTGTTTATTTATCTATTTTTGGCTGCGTTGGGGCTTTATTGCTGCACGCAGGCTTTCTCTAGTTGTGGTGAGCAAGGCCCGTGCAGAGCACGGGCTCTGGGCTTGCGGGCTTCAGTAATTGTGGCTCGTGGGCTCTAGAGCGCAGGCTAAGTAGTTGTGGTGCATGGGCTTAATTACGCTGCAGCATGTGGGATCTTCCAGGACCAGGGCTCGAACCTGTGTCCCCTGCATTGGCAGGCGGATTCTTAACCACTGTGCCACCAGGGAAGTCCCTGAAGTACTCTTTATCTCTTTTTTTTTTTTTTTTAAATTAGTGATGTCAGAGCTTTTATTTGTTTTCCTTTTTTTAATTCTTTTGTGCATTTCTTTTTTTTTTTAAATAAATTTATTTATTTATTATTTATTTATTTATTTTTGGCTGTGTTGGGTCTTTGTTTCTGTGCGAGGGCTTTCTCTAGTTGCAGCAAGCGGGGGCCACTCTTCATCGCGGTGCATGGGCCTCTCACTGTCGCGGCCTCTCTCGTTGCGGAGCACAGGCTCCAGACGCACAGGCTCAGTAGTTGTGGCTCCCGGGCCTAGTTGCTCCGCGGCATGTGGGATCCTCCCAGACCAGGGCTCGAACCCATGTCCCCTGCATTGGCAGGCAGATTCTCAACCACTGCACCACCAGGGAAGCCCTGGAGGAGAGTTCTTGAGGCCTCCTTGGGCTTGGCTGATGTCCCAGGGGCTCCAGGTGGTAGGGAGTTCCTGTACACTTTCCCCGACCTGTGAGTCACTGCAGCAGAAAACAATGCACTGCGGGAAGGAAAAAAAGGATAGACAAAGTGGGAACAGTATAAGGAGATGTGTCCCCTGCATTAGCAGGCAGATTCTCAAGCACTGCGCCACCACGGAAGCCCCCTCTTTATCTCTTAATAAATTAAGTCAGTTTATCAAAGTAAAAGTGTGTATAGGGATTATGTTATTAGGAAAACAAGTCATTCTAAAGGACGTTAGAAAAATAGTTTTAAAAACTTAAGAGTTAGAAACGTTCTTAAATTTTAATTTTTTTTTTAATAAATTTATTTTATTTATTTATTTATTTTTGGCTGTGTTGGATCTTCCTTGCTCCGTGCAGACTTTCTCTAGTTGTGGTGAGCGGGGGCTACTCTTTGTTGTGGCGCGTGGGCTTCTTAATGCGGTGGCTTCTCTTGTTGCGGAGCACAGGCTCTAGGCGCGTGGGCTTCAGTAGTTGTGACACACGGGCTTAGTAGTTGTGGCTCACAGGCTCGAGAGCACAGGCTCAGTAGTTGTGGAGCACGAGCTCAGTTGCTCCGCAGCATGTGGGATCTTCCCGGACCAGGGCTTGAACCCGTGTCCCCTGCATTGGCAGGCGGATTCCCAACCACTACGCCACCAGGGAAGCCCTTAAATTTTAATTTAATCTTCAACCTCATTGGTTTTAAGACTGCTACTTGGGGCTTTGGATATTCCATTAAGCTTCTGCGGATAGTTGTGTGGGGCTGGCCAACATGCAGATTGCACTGTAGGCCCTTAGTTCTGGATAACCAAAGCAACTTGACTTTAAGGATTTTGCATTTGAAGAAAGGGTGCTGCTCAAAAAATAATAATAATAAAAAAATTAAAATAAAAAAAGTTTAAAAGCCACTATTGTACCTAATGAGTGAATTTCCTCTGCAGTAGTTTCATAAATGGATGTCTACCTATGCTTGCACACCTCCAGAGACAAGGAACTCACTACCACTCTTTTCCAATTTGGGAATTTCTCTTATTATCAGAAAGACCCTCATTTTATTGAACTTACTACAACTTATATCTATTGTACAGTGGTTCTAGTTCTACCTTGAACCATATAAAATAGATCTAAGTCCATTTTTTTTCTGACAACCTTTATTGACGTTGAGTATCTTTTTATGTGTTTATTGGCCATTTGTATATCTTCTTTGGAGAAATGTATCTTCAAGTCCTATGCTCATTTTTAAGTTGGGTTGTCTTTTTACTTTTTTTAAATTGTGGTAAAATGTATATAACATAAAATTTGCCAGTTTAGCCATTTTTAAGTGTATAGTTCAGTGGCATTAAGTACATTCACATTGCTGTACAACCATCACCACTATTCATCTCCAGAATCCTCTCATCTTCCGAAGCTGAAACTATACAATAATTCCATTCCCCTCTGCCCCCAACCCCTGGCAACCACCAGTCAAGTTTCTGTCTCTATAAATTTGACTACTCTAGGTACCTCATAAGGTAGAATCATATAATGTTTGTCCTTTTGTATCTGGCTTATTTCATCTGGCATAATGTCTTCAGGGTTCATCCATGTTGAAGAATGTGTCAAAATTCTATTCCTTTTTAAAGCTGAATAATATCCCATTTTACGTATATACCACATTTTGCTTATCCATTAATTTGTCCATGGATTTTTGTGTTGTTTCTATCTTTTGGCTCTTGTGAATAATGCTGCTATGAACATGGGTGTACATGGGTGAACATGGGATCCCTTTGAATCTCTGATTTCAATTCTTTTGGGTATATCCTCGAAGTGGAATTGCCAGATCATATGGTAATTCTATATTTAATTTTTTTTAATATAAATTAATTTTATTTCTTTATTTTTGGCTGCGTTGGGTCTTCTTTGCTGTGCGCGGGCTTTCTCTAGTTGAGGTGAGCGGGGGCTACTCTTCGTTGCGGTGCGTAGTTTCTCATTGTGGTGGCTTCTCTTGTTGCAGAGCATGGACTCTAGGTGCATGGGCTTCAGTAGTTGTGGCTTGCGGGCTCTAGAGCACAGGCTCAGTAGTTGTGGCACATAGGCTTAGTTGCTCCGCAGCATGTGGGATCTTCCCAGACCAGGGCTCAAACCTGTGTTGCCTGCACTGGCAGGCAGATTCTTAACCACTGCGCCACCAGGGAAGTCCCTATATTTAATTTTTTGAGGAAGCAACATACTGTTTTCCACAAGGGCTGCACTGTATACATTTCCACCAGCAGTGCACAAGGGTTCCAATTTCTCCACATCCTTGCCAACATTTGTGGTTTGCTGTTTTTGTTGTTGTTGTTTTAATAATAGCCATCCTAATGGATGTGAAGAGGTATTTCATTACGGTTTTGATTTGCATTTCTCTAATGATTAGTGATGCTGACCATCTTTTCATATACTTACTGGCCATTTATATATCTTCTTTGCTTTTTACTTTTTTGGTGGTATTGTTTGCAGCGTAATGTTAGGTCACTTGCTGAAAATCATATATCTTATGTCTCTAGCTTTTCCTTGATTAACATTCTACTAACAGTCAAAAAAGGAAAAAAATTTAACACACTTCAAATCAGTAGATATTTGTTAATTGCTCACAGTGTGCTTGGTACTTTTTTAGGAGTTGGAAATACAAAGATGAATAAGATATAATCTGTGTTCAAAAGGATCTCAGTATTTCCTGAAAAAAAATTTTCCAAAGGGAAATCATACTGGCTCCTAGTGATCATCTTTTCTGTAAGTGAATTTAAACAATCTTGATTTTCTGTGCTTGACTCTTATCTAATGTTTGAAAGGAAATAGTGGGGATGATCTGTCTCTGCTCCATGATGTCTGAGGCCTCAACTAGAGAACACAAGGCTGGGACTGAAATAATTTGAAGATCCGTTTACTCACATGTCTTGGGTTGATTCTGGCTCTTAGAGGGGACTTCGTTTTTCTCTCTACATGGGTCTTGTTACATGATCTCTCTGCTGAGGCTATTTTGGGCTTCCATATTGCATAAGAGAGGGATGGACGAAGGGATGGAGGGATAGAAGGAGGGCAAGTGATTTGGAACTCGTGCAGTGTCAGTTCTGCTGCATTCTATATCTTGAGGCAGTCAGTCATGAAGTCCTGCCCAGAGTCAAGGGGCTAAATATAAATACTTGCCTGATGAGGAGTGACAAGATTCTGGAAGATCATGTGAGACTGGAAATAATATCATGGTTGTTTGGAAAATAAAATCTCCCTTACCTACTCAGTACTAGGCTAACCAGGCTATGGTTTTAACCATTTTTAAAAATTTTTTTTAAAAATTAATTAATTAATTTATTTATTTATTTATTTTTGGCTGCATTGGGTCTTCGTTGCTGCGTGCTGGCTTTCTCTAGTTGTGGTGAGCAGGGGCTGCTCTTCGTTGCGGTGCATGGGCTTCTCATTGTGGTGGCTTCTCTTGTTGCAGAGCACGGGCTCTAGGCGCACGGGCTTCAGTAATTGTAGCACATGGGCTTAGTTGCTCCGCGGCATGTGGGATCTTCCCGGACCAGGGCTCGAACCCGTGTTCCCTGCACTGGCAGGCGGATTCCTAATCACTGCGCCACCAGGGGAGCCTAACCATTTTTTTAAAATTAGGGTAACATTTGACTCCCATTTTCCATTTCAATATGTCTAAAAGATTACTAGAACAGTGCATATGTTCCATGTGTTAGCTCTTGGGATTTAATTCATCTTGCCAGGAGCCCTAAGTGCACTTGGAATGCTAAGCAATGTCTTATAATTTCCCCACTTTTTTTTTTTCTTTCAAATCAATATTTGTTCTGTCTTTTTCAGTCTGATAATCATTCTCTTTGACAAATAAAATAGTTGAGCAATCTGCTTTGCACTCTGTCATCCATTAACATGAAATTGTCAACCCCAGTTAGGAGGCTGTCTTTCCCTGAATACAATTTTAAAAGCCCCTTGTTGTTGTCCTTGACATTTTTGCAAGCCTCAGCTCATTCTGGGTTTTAGTCTCCTGATTCTTCTAATCAAATTATGCCATTGTTCTCCGCTTGTCCTTTGTTATGAGGCTCTTCTTCTGCCTTTTATATTTATCTTGTTAGTCTGAGTTAATCAGAGTGGTGTCTAGCCAGTTTTTTTGGTTTCTTTAGACATTACTCCTTTCTTACAGTGACCATTTTTAATACATAGAATTTCCTTTTGTGGTCCTTTCAACCTACTTGACTTGCTTCCCTTTAGAGTATGGAGTACGTGGTCTGATTATGCTCTGCATTCCCTATCTAAGCTGACTTTCCAGGATGAATGTTAACTTTATCCAAAGATGCCTGTTCTTTCCATTTCACTAACCAGTTCCCTCTTGAGCATGAGCACTAGGTCCAGAATGTAGCAGTGTTGGTTGTCCTTCCATGGAAATGCTTTGGCAGATAGACAAATCAGAACATGATTGATTGATATTAATTAATTAATTAATTAATTAATTTTTGACTGTGTTGGGTCCTCGTTGCTGCGCGCGGGCTTTCTCTAGCTGCGGCAAGTGGGGACTACTCTTCGTTGTGGTGCGCGGGCTTCTCATTGTGGTGGCTTCTCTTGTGGTGGAGCACAGGCTCTGGGTGCATGGGCTTCAGTAGCTGTGGCTTGCAGGCTCTAGAGCGCAGGCTCAGTAGCTGTGGCGCATGAGCTTAGTTGCTCTGTGGTATGTGGGAATCTTCCTGGACCAGGGATTGAACCCATGTCCCCTGCATTGGCAGGCGGATTCTTAACCACTGCGCCACCAGGGAAGTCCCAGAACATGCTTTAAAAAGTGGTTTGATGACAAAGTATCTTAAAACTACTGTGGATTAAGAACATATACTAAATCCAGCAAAATGGGATTTTAAATTTGGGATAGGTAATTTATTAGGGAATGACTGATATGCTCAATTTGGATATTTTGGGGTATAAAATAAGAAAGATCATGGATGACTGTATGTTATATGAAACAGTGGATAAATAAAACTCAGGTTTTCTTCTACTTCTGTCTCATGACTGGAGAAATGGAAGGACCCAGGTGGTTGTAATCTAGTGTTTATTTTCTAACTGTATGCAACTTTAATTAATGTTTTTGACCCATGTTCCTTCTTCTTATGAAAGGAGGAGTTTGAGTTTTAATTGATTCCTCCTCTCAGCTCTGTTAGTGATGCAATCTGGAAAAGGGAGTAATGCTTCTCCTTAAGTAAATCATTGTTCTTATTTTCAAATTAGAGAGTGGAAACACAGGAATGTGAAAGCTGTTTGTTTTTGATTTGTGATAAATGGTTGCCTATTTCCGAAGTGGTTTATATTCTCTTTGCCAAGACGGACTCTCTACTATGGTGTCATCTATTCCTTTTTTTAATTGCTTTTTTGTGTTTCTTTTCAGATGGTCTCTTCCCATGGTGATGTCCATTTGCCACCGTGGCACTGGTATTGCCTTGAGTGCAGGTATGTATATGTGTTTTTATGCGCACGTGAACACACAAACACACACACACATACTGCTTTGAAAAACTTTTCTGTTTCTTTGGCTCTTGGCAATGCCTCCTTGGCAGTGCCTCCTCAGAAACTTGATTTAGAGAAAATGATAAGTCATTTAAGCTTATTGTTTGTTCATTTCTTTAACAGTTAATTATGAGTTCACACAGTGCTCAGGTTCTTTTCTTAGCCAATTTTTTTTTCTTTTTTTAATTCTTTTTCTTATTTTTTCTTAGCCAATTTTTAAATCATCCCTAACATGTCCTGATAGTACGTTTATTGACATTACAGAGAACAGATATACAAATATAATGGAGATAGACTGGCTGACTGACCAAACACAGTCCAAGATTAATCATCAACCTTATTCTTTCAGAGACTCAGTTTTAGCACCCAGTTTTCATCACCTAGAATTGATCAGATGCAAAAACATTAACTCATTCTCCAATCTCAAAAAATCTTGGTTACAAATCAGAATGTCTATTTATTTATTTATATAATATGAAATACAGCTGCAGAGTGAGTCATATGCTGGTCTTAGTGCATCCTTTTCAGGTAGTAAGGTTTATTACAGGTAGGATGTACAGATTATAGTCAGGTTTCTGGAGTCTGATGGATCTTTCCACAGTAGGGAAGTACCTTATAAGAGGATCAGCTGTATTTTAAAAGTTTTCTCTGGCTAGTGCTGGAGACATGGACATATTTTTGTTTTTCATAATATCCTTTGGGCCCCCTCCTAGGCTTCCGTAGAGTATGTTTTCACTGAAGTGGTCATCAACAGGACTAGTGGCTCAAATATAGGGATCCTGTATTTAGGGAGCTGCTGCTGAGACATTGGAGGAATTACCCAAAACTAAGTCTCTGCTATTCACAATTAGATTAGTTTTGTTGGTAAGCAAGTAAAGATAGGAACTCCTATCTAAGATCCGATGTTATCATTCCTTTGTTACCATTCCTTAGGTTATTATATAACTTGTAATTATTTTATTTGCTTAGTTTTTATAAATCTGTCTCTTTTATTAGGCTGTAAACTCTTCATAGAGTAGGAACTGCATCTATCTTATTTACCTTTCATATCCTCTAGCACTCAGTAGATGCTTAGTAAATCTTTATTTACTAAATGAGTACAACCATGTAAATCACTTTGCTCATAGTGGTCATTTCAGATATGTTCGTTCCTTCTAACTTCTAATTAATCTCCTGTTATGCATTAGAAATTGGATAGTGATAATAATAGCCTCTACCCTCAAGGGTGAAAGAGTCTAAGGAGTAAGACAAATAAATATTTAGAATGCACTGTGATAACTTTTTAATAGAGGTATTAGATCCCAGTGGGGAGAACAACTCTGCAGGAATTGGAGAACTTGAAAGAAGGATGAGTAGGAGAATTCATGAAAAGGAGGTAGAGGAGGACTTTCCAATGGACAGACTACCTTATGCAAAGGCACAGGGTTTGGAAAGCATCCAGAGTCCTGGATAATGATAACTAGATCTGCTTGTTTAAGAGTTGTGTTATGGGAGAAGCAGCAAAAGATAAGGCTGGAAAGTGTGCCAGCCAGTAAAGGACTTTGACTGCTGTGCTGAGAAGTTGGAACTTGATCCCGTAAACCATGGGAAGTCATAAAAGGTTCATGTTCTCACTTGTTTGGCCTAGACAAATCCATGATTAGGTATTTATTCAGACTATAGAGATTTTGTGGCCGATATATAAATTCTATAAAGCATGTTGAACTAAAAAAGCATGATGACACTAGTTTGACTTTATATAGAATTTATTGAGGAAGACCTTTACAAGCAGTCCTTTAAAAGGTGGAGAGAGAAGGCTAGTAACACTCTTTCATTGCTTAGATTCTGTAGGGATTAAAATACTCGTGATTTTTCATAGTGACAGACAGTATAAAAATCTAGGTGAAATTAGGTAAATTACTTGAGAATGGCAGGTAGCTGAAGCTGCAATGTGAATGAGACTGGGAAAGGGTTATCAAGATGCAACATGCAACAATAAAAAGAATGAGATTCGAAAAAGAAAATATGAGTGCCAAACAACAGATATTTTAGAGGAATACAACTATAAATAAATTGTACAATTAACTTGAATGGGTAGAAGAATGGTCCTGAATGTTTTGGATAGTCTTTAAAAACAGGTTAGATTGGAGAATCAGAACTTCAGTGAAAGGTCACTTGACTGTATAGGCAAACCTACTGCTCAGGCAATCGTTTCTTTTCTAGAAAAGCCAAAGGACTTATAGATATATAAAGTAACTAATGGAACTCTGAAATGACTGTTTTTTTCGTCTGGGCTTTTCATGAGATGGGACCGGAGTTATTGATTCTCAAATGTGATGTTATACCCTGGTCATTCCCCACTGAGGCAGTTTAGAGAAAGAGAAAAGAGCACAAACTTTGGAGTTAGATCTGAGTTCAATTCCAACTCTGTCACTAACTAGCTACTGTATCATCGCTTCTTTTTCTGGTTATAATAATGCCTAGTTAGGACTGTGAGAATTAAATTAAATATATAAAATTTGAGCTGTAAATCAGGGTTCCCATGACCCCTTCCTCAGGTTTGATAATTTGCTAGAAGAGCTCACCATAACTCAGGAAGACACTTTATTTAGACATACTGTTTTGTTTCTTTTTTTTTTTTTTTTTTGCCATGTGGCTTGTGGGACCTTAGTTCCCTGACCAGGGATTGAACCTGTGCCCCCTGCATTGGAAGTGTGGAGTCCTAACCACTGGACCGCCAGGGAAGTCCCAAGTCATACTGGTTTTTAAAATAAAGGATCAACTTCTTTATTTTATTTTATTTTTTAAACTTGCTTCAGAACTTTTTGTTTTTGGCTGCATTGGGTCTTCGTTGCTGCGCTCAGGCTTTCTCTAGTTGCGGTGAGTGGGAGCTACTCTTCATTGCAGTGCATGTGCTTCTCATCACGGTGGCTTTTCTTGTTGCGGAGCTCGGGCTGTAGGAGCGCAAGCTCAGTAGTTGTGGCGCACGGGCTTAGTTGCTCCGCGGCATGTGGGATCTTCCTGGACCAGGGCTCGAACCCGTGTCCCCTGCATTGCAGGTGGATTCTTAACCACTGCGCCACCAGGGAAGTCCTCAACTCCTTTATTTAAAAAACCAAACAGAGGAGATACACAGGGAAAGGTATGGGGGAGCAGAGAGGGGAGTGTGTATGGAGCGTCCATGCCCTCTCTGGGCACACCGCTCTCCCAGCACATCTTTGTGTTCAGTGACCTGGAAGCTGTCCGAGTCCTGTAGTTTAGGGGGTTTTATGGTGGCTTCATTGCCTAGGCAAGGTTGATTAAATCATTGGCCATTGGTGATTAGCTCAATCATCAGCCACTCCCAGGTGTGGTGGGGTTGGGGGAGGGAGGTGGACAGGGAACGGGAGGGGGAGGTATGGGACTAAAAGTCCCAATCCTCAAATCATGCCTTGGTCTTTTTGGCAGCTAGACCCCATCCTGAAGCTGTCTAGCCGCCCGCACCCTACTTAATAAACAGAACTGTTAGGTTTTTCTTTTGGCTTAGGGGCATCATGAAAAAAATTGCTGAAAACACTGAGGTACCATGGAACTGAGATAGTTTGAGAAGGTTTGGGAGGAAAATATGACCCAAGAGCATTCAAGGATCTTTGACAGTCTGGATAGATAAGAAGCTAGACGATCACAGGAGCTCCCCATTATCCTCTGAATTTCAGTGCAAACCTGAAGTTCCGAAACCTCGACAGCCACACATATGCCTCAGATACCAGGCTCAGCTCTGATCTGTGCACCAAATGTGACAGCAGTCTAATAACTGAGTCCCAGGAATGGCCACTCAGCCACACTTACCTCTAGGAGACCAGACTCTGATGTGGCTGCCTCATCCTAGGGTGTGAACAGCATGTCTTCCTTCAGCCTTTGCTTCTCCTATGAATGCTATAAAATTCTGACGCATCTGAGGTTTCGTCAAAGAGCTGGAAGCCATGGTAGTTATTCTCAGCACCAGCATTCTTCCAGACTGATGGAGAAATGGACAGTGCCCAAAAGTTTTTAATTTTGATGAAGTCCAGTTTATTATTTTGTTGCTTCTGGTTTGGTGTCATATCTAAGAAACCACTGCTAATCCAAGGTCATAAAGATTTACTCCTTTGTTTTCTTGGTGTTATGGTTTTAGTTCTTACATTTAGGTCTCTGACCCATTTTGAGTTAAGTTTTTGTATGGTAGAGATTTGAGTGATTTAAAATTTTTTCTCATTCTTTTCCTTGGACTGAATGTACTGTTATTATTTTTTCTTACTGAGATGATGATATAGATGCAGCCAGAGGTGGCTTCTAAAATGGTGGGTGAAGTTTTTATAGAGAGAGATGTTGAAAGAAGGAGCAATATGCTAAAATATATGGCAAATTTAAGAGATTAGGGTCAGATTCCAAGTAGCGAATCTTTCACTGCAAATGTGAACATTAGTTTAAATCGTCCCCATTTTAAAATGGTTTAGAATTGTGTGAAGTCCTAGGGGCTGTCATAGAACCCAGTTTTATGTGTTACATTGGTTGTAGCTGGTGTGTAGCTGTGACGGGCTTACTTTGTTTCTCCTCAGGGGTCTCTCTTTTTGGCTTGTCAGCCCTCTTGGTCCCTGGGAGCTTTGAGTCTCATTTGGAACTTGTAAAGTCCCTGTGTTTGGGGCCAGCGCTGATCCACACAGCCAAATTTGCACTCGTCTTCCCTCTCATGTATCACACCTGGAATGGGATCCGACACTTGGTAAGTTAATTGTAGACTTGTGCATTTTCTGGGTGAAAGGAATGGAGAGCCTGGAAGGATTTTCTCTTTCCTGGTGTGGGTTTAGTGCTGTTCTTAAAGTTAGTTGTGCTGGACCTTTGTTCAAGGGCCTCTTGGGGAAAGCTAAACTAGATGCCCTGTGCGTTGCCAGGTAGCCCAGCTGGTGATGTAGCTGAGACTGGACGTAGGCCTGGAAGATACTTGCAGGGTCTCAGTGAACTCTTCTAGTTTCGAGAGGGATGTAACTAAAAGAGACCCATGAAACCAGGCCATACATCTGGCGTAGAAGGCATATTTATCAGACAAATAATAGTTACTGCTTTCAGTCTAAACTTCCTATCAACACAGAGTGACAAATCTGGCTGGAGTCAAATATACTGACGTTTATTATCTTGATATTGGATTGTATTAACTGCTTTTGTTTTTTGTTTGTTTTGAACTATTAGAGAGAATGGGGCCAACTTTAACAAGCAACTGGGTGCTAGGATCCCAATACTGAGTTTAGGAATCTTTTGATAGCCTGAAATCTGACCATGTTGCTTCCTACATGACCTTGGGGTCAGTTCAAACTGGTGTCTCCTTCTCTTTATTAAGAAATTAAAGCTTAATGAAACCTGCCCCAGGTCAGAGATGAATCTCTCCTACAGCACTTTAAGATTTACATTTTGTGGTCTCCCTACCCCTAGTCTTGCTTCCTTTCCCAGGAAGATAATTACAGCTTCATTCTTTCTGGTTTTCCATTATTTCTCAACCTAAGCCATCTGTCAGTTGGATGCTCTTGCCTTAATTTGACCTTTCATAACTTCCACATCAGAGCCTAGAGATAAGCACTTTCTGAATTGTAGTCTGGTCCAATAGACAGTTTAATGGAATCAGAAAAGTGAGAGACTAAATGATCTACTAAATTAAGTGTATCTATCAACTGTTCCCTGGGGCAGTGTTCAGTTTGATTCAAAATGACTTTACTTCCCTCAGGAGGAGGGGATGGAGAGGGAGGGCAATTTCCATTAATGACTTCTTATTCCACAGAACAAAGCTCTCCAATGGAATCAGCTGATCAGCTTCCTTTGTTGGCATCCTGGCTCAGGCAGGGACTTGCCATATATTTGCTTTTGTCTCAGTATGGGGGGAGGGAAGGGGAAGAGATTTTATAAAATGTCAGAACTCAGTCAAGGCTTTTCTTAATCCCTTAAATCTGCTTTTGTTTGTTGTTTTAGCAAGTCCTGGCTCTGAGTGTGGGACAGGATTTTATCTGTTCTCTGTGACAGTCCATAGTTCTTGCACTCTGAGCTTGATAATTGCCTTGCCAGAAGATCTAGTGGGGGAGTGGAGGGTGGAATTGATATTAAGAGAGTAGGAAGTGACAAGGTCTCTGGTATGCTAGAGAATATTCCCCCATCACCACCACCCAGTAGGTCTCGATTTTTTGGTAAAACACTGTGCCTTTATAAGCAAAACAGCTTTTTGTGGAATCTGTTTGACTCCTAATCTTATCTAGGTAGAAGCTCTTTGGCAGCTGAGGTAGGGGCATCTTCTCATCTTGATTATTTTGGGAGCTCTCTAATTTTTCTCTGAAGCAATCCTAATTTATTCAGTTTTACATTCAGGGTATAGGTATATGTGTGTGTTGAGACAGTCATATGTGGAAAGTATGAAACCTGAAGACTCTACTTTTGCCCGAGGGGATCTTTTAGAGTACAATATGTTAATGTCCCTAGGGCACAAGAGAGTCTAGATCAGTATTTTTTAAATTGTGTTTTTTTGACTCAATGGGTAGAAAATCAATTTAGTGGATTGCTACCAACAACAACAAAAAAATTTAAATAGAATACAACATATAGAATATAACACACATGGTAATGATAAATATTGCTTATTGTTTCGTGAACTTTTATATAGTATATATTTTATATATACACAGACACACACATACATACACACACACACACTGGGTACTAATTAAAAAGATATTTCTTAGTTGGGGGTGTGGGTGACAGTCAAAACAAAATTGAGAAATAATGTTCTAGACCCCAAAGAGTATTTTTTAAAAATATTGGTCCTGGACTTCCCTGGTGGCCCAGTGGTTAAGAATCCGCCTGCCAATGCAGGAGACACAGGTTCGAACCCTGGTCCAGGAAGATCCCACATGCTGCAGAGCAACTAAGCCTGAGCGCCACAACTACTGAGCCTGCGCTCTAGAGCCCATGAGCCACAACTACTGAGCTCTTGTGCCAAAGTTACTGAAGCCCACGTGCCTAGAGCCCGTGCTCCACAACAAGAGAAACCCCCGCTTGCTGCAACTAGAGAAAAGCCCGTGCGCAGCAATGAAGACCCAATGCAGCCAAAAATAAATAAATAAATTTATTAAAAAAAAAATACTAGTCCTCTGATGGACAGATGTTCCTTCTCAAAGGGGATTCTGTGGTTGGCTATACCTAGGAAATCATGTATATTATATCCATTTTGGAGATTAACAGTGTGCATTAATAAATTGTTTGAGAAGTCTTGTAGTTAAATTTTTACCAAATTAATTTGACCACAGAACTTTTTTCCCCCATGTAATGCCTTTTAACATTCTGAGGAACTAGTTTTTGGAGAAACACACTTTGGGAAACACTGATCAGTTTTTTTGTCACGAGGGAAAGTTTTTATCTATTCATTCTGGAAGATCTTATGGGCTGAGGATGGATCCCTTTACTGTCATTGGGATAAGTGGGTGGTCGTTACTGTATTGTGGGTTTTGAGGAAAGTGAAGGTCAGGAATATGGGGAGAAGAGCTTTTCTCTAGAATCATGCTGAGAGGAATTGCCTGTTCCTAGGTGGAGTTTCTTTCTGAGAAAGGAGCTGTGAGAGTGACCAGGACCCTGATTGCTGAAAAAAAATTTTTTTTTCTTATTTCTACAGATGTGGGACCTAGGAAAAGGCCTGACGATTTCCCAGCTATACCAGTCTGGAGTGGTTGTCTTGGTTCTTACCGTGTTGTCCTCTGTAGGGCTGGCAGCCATGTGAAGAGCCGACGTTCCCAGCATCATCTTCCTACCAGTTATTGCATTGACCTATCTTCCTGTCTGTTACTCTTATCTTAGGCCACGGCAAAGTTATCTTGATTTGTTTAGACCCTTTTGTGCTTGCAGATCCCCTTGGAGCTCAGCAGTAAGAGTACCTTATAGAACCAGAGTAGTGGAAAAGGATCCAGTTTTCCCCTTATTCCTAAAGATGGAATGACTGTAAAAACTCCCTTTTCCTGCCCCCAGCTTGCAGCCTACTCTGGGCCTGGGAGCCCTCATTCTCTCTCCATATTAGGCCTTGATTTGTGCTGAGGGTCAGCTTTTGGCTCCTTCTTCCTAAGACAGTGGAAACAATGCCACTCTGTGGCCTCTGCCCTGGGGACTGGGAGTGGGGCTTGGGTTGCCACTGCCTGTGGGTTGCTGGCTTAAAGGACAATTCTGTTAATTGGTCAGAGCCCAGGGTCTTTAACACCCACACAGTGTGACTGAAAGAAGAGGGGTGGGGGTGGAGGGGAATTAGCCTGTCCCGGCTAGAGGGAGATGAAGAGAGTAAGTTGGCTCTTGGAGAACATGCTTTGGGGAGAAGAAGATATATAGCTTTTGATGCAAGGGGAGGATCCAGAAAACTATCATTGAACCTATTAAGAATTATTTCTCTTCCTTGCATTTCCAGAAAAACCAAGCCTCTTATTGTCATGTTTTCTAATCCAGATTCATGTGACAGCTTTTTCTGAAATGGAATTAAAATTATTATTTTGTCTTTGACTCTCCTTGATACCTTGAGAAACCAAGACAATGGTGGTTGGGGAGGAGCCAATTTCCTCCCCCTCCCTCTGGTCTCAGGCGATTACATCCCCCAATCTGACCTTTCTCAGGAGGGAAACAGTTTGTCCTACAAGTGACCACTGGAAAAATTTTCAGGGAATCAAATGCAAGTAGCCAGGGTTTTAACATCTTGCCGAAACCTCAGGGAAGGAAGGAGCAAGAGAGAGGAAGTTAAGCATGTGGAGAGATTTTTGGTTATTACAGGCTCCAAAATCCCACTGAGAACTGATTATTATAAGCCTTAAGGTACAGTTCAGCAAATTACGATCCAGTGGAACAATGGAGGGGACAGCCACGGGACTATGAATATGAACTAAGTATGTCCATTTGGGGAGAAAGGGGAGTAGAGGTAAGAAAGGAGAGATTGTTGGAAACCTGGCAAACATTTGTAGTTTAATGAGAAAACTTGCTACTTTTATAATCCATGTAGGCCAGGCTTTTGGGTCCCTAACTGCCTTGACAGGAGTGCTGCTTTGATAGTCTTTGGAAACTCTGGGGTGACAGATCTATCTTGCTGTCACTCTGAGTTTTTAGCCAACCAGTTAAAGCTGTGGGTTGGAGAGAAGTAACAGTGGCTGTAATTGGTGTCAGTTGGAGAGGAAGACCTTACTTAGTTGCCTCAACAGTCTTCATCCCAGCTCCCAAGTAGTCTTTGGCTTTAAGTGATGATCACTTCTCCCTTTTTGCTACACTGGCCCTGGGAAGTCTTTGTAGCCTTCCTCCAGCGTATACATATGTCCTCTGTACTTGTCCTTGGAGTTAGGCATATGTGTTTATCAGGGAACAATTGGGCACTGGAACTGGGAAAGGTTTGGCAAGGGCACTAAATTTAACAGCCAGTGCCAGGAAGATGCAGAATGGGGATAATGATAAACAAATTGGAGGCTGGGAAATAGATAAGGGACTTTTTTGGTGGCTTCTTATCATTCAGGTGATTGGGGTGGGGGGAGTGGCAGTGTGGTCATCATGTATGTTATTCTGTCCTAAATTTCTACTTGTTGTCTCCCTTTATTTTTCTTCTCTGTCTTCTAATCACTTCTATATCTTCAGTTTTCAAATTATATTTGTATTTTTGCTTGAGTTTTGCTTTTATAACTCTTTCTAATTTGTTTTCCCTGTGTGTTCTGTCATCAGATAATGAAGTGTTAGACAAGGATTGTGTCTTCTACTCTGGCTTTCTGTACCTTTTCTTCCCCACCTTCTCCAAATGCACATACACACACTCTACCCTAAATGATTGTACTTCTGACTTTGAAGTTGTAGTTCATGCTCAGGATGAAAAGTGAGCGAGTAGGGGTGACAGACTTGTTATTTGAGGTTTCTTTTGCTGTGATTCAGACCAGCTTCCTCCTGGTCATTTCTGGAAATGACTCAATCCTTGTAAAAATGTGTTCTACCCCCAAGCCACTGTCATGTTCTTTTCCCTGCTCTATTTCCTCCAACCCTCCTCCTAGTTATGGGTTAAAAGAGGCAGACATAGCAGGAGGGAAAAATCCAAATCAGTAGAAGATTCAACAAAGAATGTTTATTTTCCAAATTTGCCTTTATTCCCATCCATAATTTCCCTGACTGGGGGGTCTTGCTTACATCACTCAATCTCTAGACAGGTTTTCTCAGTGTGGTCCCTTAGTCCCTAATGGAGTTCCAGGTTTGCATTTCTGGACCTCGGCTAAATTAGGACCTGCACAGTGTTCTAGCATACATGGGCTTCCAGGTGGACTGTTTGGAGAGTTGGGTGGGCTTTGGGGACCCGGAGTGTGACCTTCAGAGGGGTGTGAGCTTTGGAGTTGATCTGGGGAATTGAGATTTGATTCTGGGGAGCTTAGGATTATGGTTGGACTTGGTGCTTGCTGTACAGTCTTTGTGATAGACTTCTCAAGTTTCTTCTGACTATCTGGATCACGGGGCTGTCAGGGGTGGAATAGAAGAGACAATTATGTTTCAGGTTAGGCCTAGATCATTCCCAATCCATCTCAGAATTCTAGATCCCTTTCTCCCCATTCCATGAACAAAAGGTCAGGTTTCAAATAAGAGTTAAATTTGATACTGTTAACTTCCCCTTGAGATCAGCTCATTTTGTACTGTGTGGAGGGGGTGTGAGTGGGAGGGTGTGGATAAGATGCCCTTAGCTTATCCCTTCAGGCCTCAGAGGTTGTTTAAGGACTAGACAGGGTAAGACAGAATTGGTTAGAGGTTCCCCCTGCTGGGATTGTGGTAGTATAACATTAGGCATTTTTGAGGTTGAAAAGAAGTGAAGACAACAGGATTGAGGTTAGATGGGAGGAAGAGATACCTTGCCTAAGATTTCAGGATGTAGCCCATTGGAGGCCTTGAGTAAATCAGGATTTTTCTGTATCCATTTGGTAAGGGAGGCAGCACCAGCAGCTGTACGGGAGGTCAGGGTCACCCGAGCAGGGGGTACCTTCAGAGGCATTTGCCAGGTGCCCATGAAGGAACCCCAAGGACTTGCCTAAAAGGAAAAATGGGATTCCTCAACAGGGCTTCTCACTCCCAGTAACTGACCTATTGGTGGGCCTTCTGTTTGTCTTATTTCCATCCTTTACCTTTGGGAATGCATCGTCATGAAACAAGAATGAAAGCATAATTTCCCCACTCTTCCTTTTCCCCCTCTCTCATTTAGGCTACCCTAATTTTTTCATCCCCTTATCTCTGCTGGCTTAAATGTCATATCCTTAGGTTAAGTTTGGCAGCGTACCCACTGCATAAATGTTATCACCTGAAGGTGTTCATTTTATACAGATCATTCATCAGCTTAAGGAATTCTGGGTGTTAAACACAACCCTGTTCTGTTGGATAAGCTGGCTGGAAGTTTGGGGGCACTCGTGTTACAGTGTGAATTAGATTGCACTTTAATTTCCCAAATAGTAGCTGCAGGAGATTGCAAGTCTCCCCGCTCTGTTACTACAGTTCTGTGCCTCAGTTCTATACCTTTCAAGATGAGAATGGAGGTGAGTATCTCACCTTGGAACGGGGCACTGAAGGCAACAGATGACCACGATCATTGGCGATAATCTGAGTGTAGCCTTCATGGGAAGAAATCCTCTGGGGTAGAGGTGGGGAGAGAAGTGCTTGTGAAGATGGAGTGGAAAAGTGGAAGAAAGTATCTGAAGGGCTTGAATTAAGGGCTGAGGGAGAGGAGGATATGGGAATTCAAAGAAGGCTGAAAGAAGTTAGGTACCAATGAATTACATAGAGTATGACGTAAAGAACCAGAAACTGGCATTGTGCTGTGCTGAACGTGGAATACCTCTTTTGTTGGCTTGGCGAGAGACCAGTTCTGCAGATACTTGGGTGAGAAAGCTTTTTCATACTGTGGAGAAAAAGATGAGAATCCCTATGAGACTCAAAGGCCCCAAGCCCAGGAAATGATAGCTAGGCACAGTTCTTTAGATTTGAAGACCGAAGACATGAACAACCATGCTAAGTAAGCTTTAACTCACTTTAGAGAGAATGTGATTTGTTTCATCTGTGTGCTGTCCAACAGGGAGCCACTAGCCACATGTGGCTATTGAGCATTGGAAATGTGACTAGTCCAAATTGAGGTGCTTTGTAAGTACAGTTGACCCTTGAACAACATGGGTTTGAACGGTGCAGGTTAACTTACAATAAATAAATATGTACTTTTCAATAAATATGTATTACAGTACTACATGATCAATAGTTGGTTGAATCTGTGGATGTGGAACCCGGGTTATGGAGAGCCGACTGTAAAGTTACATGTAGATTTTCAACTTTGTGGGGATCTGTACCTTAATCCCTGCCTTGTTCAAGGGTCAGCTATATAAAATACAATGGATTTTGAAGACTTAGTACAAAAAAGAATGTGAAACATCTGATTATAACTTAAAATATTAAGTGTTGGAAATAATATTTTGGACTTAACTGGGCTAAATTATGTTGTTATTATTATTATTATTATTATTATTTTTTTTGGCTGCGTTGGGTCTTCGTTGCTGCACGCAGGCTTTCTCTAGTTGTGGCGAGCGGGGCCACTCTTTGTTGCAGTGCATGGGCTTCTCATTGCGGTGGCTTCTCTTGTTTTGGAGCACGGGCTCTAGGCACGTAGGCTTCAGTAGTTGTGGCACACGGGCTTAGTTGCTCCACGGCATGTGGGATCTTCCCGGACCAGGGATCAAACCCGTGTCCCCTGCATTGGCAGGTGGATTCTTAACCACTGCGCCGCCAGGGAAGTTCCTAAATTATATTATTAAAATTATTTCTTTTTAATTTTTTTCACGTAGCTACTAGAAAATTTAAAGTTACATTTGTGACTCACATTATCTTTTTATTGCAGTGCTGGTCTAGACCAGCGGTCAGCAAACTCTGGCCTGGGCCAAATCCATCCTCCTGTCTGTTTTGGGATGGCCTGAGAAAGCTAAGAATTGTTTTTATAGATGAACATTTGCAGTTGATTTGATAAAGGGGAACACTAACTTTGTACCCCAATTAAGCGAAATATTTTCTCATTCTATAAGAATTTCATGCTTTTCATTAATATTACAAAAAATTGCACTCAGTTATTGTATTTTGAATTTTGTCAAAATTTTATGGAAAAGTGTTTTCTCTCATACCTATATAATATCTCTGATTTTGTCACTCGACCCACAAAGCCTAAAATATTTATTCTCTGGCCCTTTTCAGAAAAAATTTGCTGACCTCTGGGTTAGGGCCTACAAACTTAATCCAGAGATACCTATTACTTGTCCTTAGGCCCTCCCTCCCCTGAGGAGCTGAGGAGGTAAAAAAAAATACTATCTCACCTGACTCTTAGCTATATATTCAGTCATCAGAATCCTATGGGAGGGGTCAGGCCAAAGGTGGAATCTGGAAGGCAAAATTAAACGTTAAAGAAATGGAAAAGAGTACTTACTTGGTTGGCACTGTAGTTAGTAGCCATGATCCTGCCACTTCCTCTGTTTACCTGTGTTGCCTGGCAACCGCAAGAAGGCCGACCTTCTCCGACTACCTCCCAATTAGCAGGGGCTGCCTTTTCCTTCTTGTTAATCACTTTCTTGGCTGACACTGCCCCCAATCTTTTCCCCTGAAACTTAGGTTCATTTTCATTTTAGAGATGGGAGAGACAGAGTAAATAAATGTGAGAAAATTGGTTGAATAGTGGCCCTGACTTTTTTCTAGCATAACTTCCCCTGCTTAAGAACTTCCAGGTTGTCTTTGACTGGGGTCTTTAACTACCACAACAAACCATGGAGCCCCAAGAGCTGTGTTCATTGGGCAGTGTGGTGTAATGTACCATAGACTTTAGAGCCAGACACTGGGGTTTGAGTCCTTACTCAACACAGGAACATAGGAGCTGTATGGCATTAAACAACTGACATCCCTTCACTGAATTTCTATAGTCATTTGTGTTGTGGAGATAATAGAACAATTACAGGGTAAATGAGGTGAGGTGAATAAAGTATCTAGATAATGTCATACCATGGTAGGTACTCAGTACTGCCAAGACCCTGTTTACAGGGTCCACTACTTCGTTTTCTTAGAATAACAAAGGAATGATGTTTTTATTTATTTATTTTAAATAAATATATTTATTTATTTTTGGCTGTGTTGGGTCTTTGTTGCTGCACGCGGGCTTTCTCTAGTTGCGGCGAGCGGGGGCTACTCTTCGTTGTGGTGTGCGGGCTACTCACTGTGATGGCTTCTCTTGTTGCAGAGCATGGGCTCTAGGCGTGTGGGATTCAGTAGTTGTGGCTCATGGGCTCTCTTAGAGCACAGGCTCAGTAGTTGTGCCGCATGAGCTTAGTTGCTCCGCGGTATGTGGGATCTTCCCAGACCAGGGCTCGAACCCGTATCCCCTGCATTGGCAGGCGGATTCTTAATCACTGCGCCACCAGGGAAGTCCAGGAATGATGTTTTTAAAAGCAGCTGATTCAGATTTGTCCCCAGAAAGAAAAACATATCCTTAGTCCTTAAATGACTCCTGTCTCTTCCATCACTCTCTAGAATCACAGAGCCTAAAAACAAAGGTGCTTGATGTTGGCTGGGATGAGGTGGAATCAGGAGCTGGTGCCAGGAGATTGAGCAGGGATGATGAAAGAAAGCTGTAGTGTGGAAAGCATCAGATTTAGAAAATTAAGTGGTGGTGCTATGACACAAACCTAATATTTGTTGGACTAGGAAACCTGTCTGAGACTAGTCTAAAATGGCATTATCAGAACCATCTACTGGGTTGTTAGGGAGAAAGTGGAATTGTGTTTTCTGAATTATAAAGTTTATCCATAAGGTATTAAAATGAAAGGAAAAAACTAAGAAGTAAGTTGTCCAAAGAAATAGATCATTGAGAACCAGGGGAGCATTTTAATGGATGATTGTAAATCCCTTCTCCCTTCCTTCTTATCCCAAAGTCCTCATCCCAACCAACACACCAAGTACAAGAACACTCCTACACTTCTAGAGATGGAGGTAAAAACAGCTCTTGTTTTACAGACTCTGGCAGTTAACAGATGTGCTTATGTGAGGTCTGGAAAGGGGACTCATGTGCTTAGTCCCTGTGGTTCTCATTACTCTCTAGAGTGATAACATTTTGGTTCCTAAAGCCACAATGATATTTAAGCAAGCATCATTTCTCTTGGAACTTCTGTCTTTAGCTGGTATGCTTTTCTGATAGAGATGCAGTGTTATATGATGGCTGCAATCTTATTTTTTTAAATTAACTAGTTTTTGTTTAATTGAAAAAAGTGTACATGGGAAAAAAATTCCACTTTTATGGAAAGGTATTTAATGAAAAGCAAATCTCCATTTGACTTCAACTCCCAGTCTTGCTCCTCAGAGGCAACTACTGTTATTATTTTCTTGTGTCTCCTTCCAGAAATATTCTATACATTCTAAGATTAATGGGAGCAAGCCATTCACACTGTTTTGTGATTTGCTTTTTTGACTATCTTGGGGATTCTTTTTTTCATGACAGTTTATTATTTCATTTTAGGGTGTACCATCATGTATTTATTTAGTCTCATTTGGATGACCATTTAGGTTATTTCCAGTCTTTTGCTGTTACATACATTGCTGCAATGAAAATCTATATCTACATATATATCTTTACGAATATAAATATATATATAGAGAAATATATGTATATATCTTTAGGAACATATGTGATTAGTAGGATAAATTTCTAAAAGTGAATTGTAAAGTCAAAGGGTTTATGAATTTAGAACATTAGTAGACAGTGTCAAATTGCCACTCAAAGACATTGTACCAGTTTATACATCTGCCAACGGAGTATGAGAGTGCTTAGTTCTCCACTCCCTTACTAATGTTTTTCCTGTTTTTGTCAATCTAATAATAAGAACTAATGTAGTTACTATATGCCAGGCACAATCCTAATTGCATTTTATTATATTTTCTCATTTGGTTCTCACAAGAACCCCAGCCTAGGAAACTGGGGCATGCACAGTAAGGAGTAGAACCAGGATTTAATCCCAAGTATTCTGACTCTAGAGTGATCAGGTGTTTTTTTTTTGTTTTTTGTTTTTTTTTATAAAGTGTATGTCTGTATTATTTAAAATTTTTATTTATTTATTTTTGGCTGTGTTGGGTCTTCGTTTCTGTGCGAGGGCTTTCTCTAGTTGCGGCAAGCGGGGGCCACTCTTCATCGCGGTGCGCGGGCCTCTCACTATCGCGGCCTTTCTTGTTGCGGAGTACAGGCTCCAGACACGCAGGCTCAGTAGTTGTGGCTCACGGGCCTAGTTGCTCCGCGGCATGTGGGATCCTCCCAGACCAGGGCTCGAACCCGTGTCCTCTGCATTGGCAGGCAGATTCTCAACCACTGCGCCACCAGGGAAGCCCTATGGGTCTTGTTTTTGTATCCATTCAGCAAGCCTGTGTCTTTTGGTTGGAGCATTTAATCCATTCACGTTTAAGGTAATTATCGATATGTATGTTACTATTACCATTTTCTTAATTGTTTTGGGTTTGTTTTTGTAGGTCCTTTTCTTCTCTTGTGTTTCCCACTTAGAAAAGTTCCTTTAGCATTTGCTGTAGAGCTGGTTTGGTGGTGCTGAATTTTCTTAGCTTTTGCTTGTCTGTAAAGCTTTTGATTTCTCCATTGAATCTGAATGAGATCCTTGCTGGGTAGAGTAATCTTGGTTGTAGGTTCTTCCCTTTCATCACTTTAAGTATATCATGCCACTCCCTTCTGGCTTGTAGAGTTTCTGCTGAGAAATCAGCTCTTAACCTTATGGGAGTTCCCTTGTATGTTATTTGTTGTTTTTCCCTAGCGGCTTTCAATAATTTTTCTTTGTCTTTAATTTTTGCCAGTTTGATTACTATGTGTCTCAGCATGTTTCTCCTTGGGTTTATCCTGTATGGGACTCTCTGCGCTTCCTGGACTTGGGTGGCTATTTCCTTTCCCTTGTTAGGGAAGTTTTCGACTATAATCTCTTCAAATATTTTCTCAGGTCCTTTTTCTCTCTCTTCTCCTTCTGGGACCCCATAATGTGAATGTTGTCGTGTTTAATGTTGTCCCAGAGGTCTCTTAGGCTGTCTTCATTTCTTTTCATTCTTTTTTCTTTATTCTGTTCTGCAGCAGTGAATTCCACCATTCTGTCTTCCAGGTCACTTATCCGTTCTTCTGCCTCAGTTATTCTGCTATTGATTACTTCTAGTGTATTTTTCATTTCAGTTCTTGTATTGTTCATTTCTGTCTGTTTGTTCTTTAATTCTTCTAGGTCTTTGTTAAACATTTCTTGCATCTTCTCGATCTTTGCCTCCATTCTTATTCCGAGGTCCTGGATCATCCTCACTATCATTATTCTGAATTCTTTTTCTGGAAGGTTGCCTATCTCCACTTCATTTAGTTGTTTTTCTGGGGGTTTATCTTGTTCCTTCATCTGGTACACAGCCCTCTGCCTTTTCATCTTGTCTATCTTTCTGTGAATGTGGTTTTTGTTCCACAGGCTGCAGGATTCGAGATAAAGAAATTTTTACCACAATTAATAAAAGAGAAAGAATTACACTTAATATGGGAGAAATAGAAGCACATTAATAATAGGAGACTTTAACAAATCAGATCTAGAGAGACAAAGTGAACAAGAAATTAGTACAGATACAGACAACCTAACCAACATAATAAATAAGATAGATTTAATATATATTAAACTCTGAACCTTGATAATAGAGAATATAGCTTTCTTCCCCCCAAAATGCATATAAAGGATTCACAAAAATCACAACATTGTGACACATTCACATCTTAGGCCACAGAAAAAATCTCAATAAATTCCAATTTAAATTTCCAAATGGGAAATTTAAAAACTTGCTGTTAACCACTTCTGGGTCAAAGGAGAAATGCAAAACAAATCGAAAATATTAATAATGAAAACAAGAATCTATGGGAAATAGTTAAAACAACTATCAGAGAAAGATATAATATTAAATGAATAAAAGTTAAAAAGCAAAGATAAATGAACATTATGTCTCAAAAAACTAGGGGGAAAAAAAAAACAAGGCAAACCAAATGTCAGCAAAAGAAAGAAATTAGTAAAAAGAAAGGCAGTGTTAATGGGTTTGAAAACTACGACAACAAAAAGTAGAACTCTTAAAACTGGAAATTAAAATTCTCTTTTAAAATAAATAAATCCAAAACTGTTTCTTTGAAAAAATTAAATTGATAACTTCTTAACTAAACTACTCAAAATAAAGGGGGCGGGGGAAGACAGCACAAATACATAAAGTTAGAAAGAGACACAGAAAAGAAAAATTTTTAAATATTCTATGTAAATATGTTCGAAAATCTACATTAAATGTATAACGTTGTATAAAACCCCAATTTAACAGAATTGACCCCTGTGGAGACAGAGTAAAAACAGACCATTTAACATAAAAGAATTAGAGAAACTAGTTAGAGTTACCCCACAAAACAAAACAGATCCAGATAGTTTCACAGAAGATATTATCAAATTTAAAAAAATAAATCCTTAACTTTTTAAGCTATTTTAGAGCATGGCATAAGAAGGAAAATTCGCAAATTCATTTTATGAAGTGAGTGTAACATTGATCCCCAAACTTGAATTTTGGAACCATGACAAAGACTAAACAAAAAAGACTATAGATCAACTTCACTTATTAATATTGATACAAAAATCTTATATAAAATATTAGTAAGCAGAATCCAGTAGTATGTTAAAAAAATTGTATCATGACCAAGTGGATAATACTCTATGGATGTAAAGATGGAGAGTCAAAGGAAATCCATTAATATAGTTTATCATATTAATTGATCCAAGGTAAAAAAAAAAAAGCTCATCTCCACAGATGCATTGATAAATTTTAATACATAACAACACCACCAAAAAGTAAAAAGACAACTGGGGGAAAAAGTTATACCACAGGCAAAGAGTTAGCATCTTTGATAAAAAGAACAACAGGGACTTCCCTGGTGGTCCAGTGGGTAAGACTCCACACTCCCAATGCAGGGGGCCCAGGTTCGATCCCTGGTCAGGGAACTAGATCCCACATGCCACAACTAAGAGTCCGCATGCCACAACTAAGAAGCCCAAACACCGCAACGAAGATCCTGCATGCCACAACTAAGACCCGGCACAGCCAAAATAAATAAATAAATAAATAAATATTAAAACAAACAAACAACGACAACAACAAAACTTCTAAAAATACAGAAGAAAAAAACTAATAACCCTATAGAAAACTGGTTATAATGAGGCATGTCACAGTGAAAGACATACAAATTGCTGTTAACCATATGAAAATTGTTCAGTATTGCTCATAATTTTAAAAATATTGAAATTAAAACTGCATGGAGATACCACATTTTACCCACGAGACTGCATAAATCCAAAAGTTTGATAACATACTCTGTTGGTCAGTCTATGAGGAAACAGGCATTCTAATATGTTGAGTATGGAAATGTAAAATGGTACAACCTCCACAATGGAGACTTTGGCAGTATCTAGCTAGCACAATTATCAATGCCTTTTGATTAAGCAATTCCATTTTTAGAAATCTATCCCAAAGATACTCTAGCAAAAATATGAAAAGTGTCAACTATTATATGCAGCATTATTTGTAATAACTACAGACTGGAAACAACTCAACTGTCAGTAATACGGTATCTCCACACAGTGGAGTACTACACAGCTGTGAAAAGCAGTGAGGAAGATGCTGCTGTGGAATGATGTCCAGGAAATACTTTAAAGTGAATAAAGCAAGGTGTAGGACATGTGAATAGTGTGCTATTGTTTATATTAAAAAGGAGATAGAAATATATGTGTTTCTAAGAGAAAAATGATGGAAAAATAAGTGGTATGATTAGTGATTACCTTTAGGTAGAGAGGAGAAATAATGCGGAAAAGACAGAGGTAGAAGATAAACGTCTTTGTATATACCTTGTTTTGCAGAGTTGATTTTAGAACCATGTAAATATTTTACATAATTATAAAATTAAGATTAAAAAAAGGTAATTCCTAAAATAAAAAACAAATGAATTCTCATTATTTTCACAACAGTTCTTTTTTTTACAGAGATAATTGGCTGCATACAACAGCTATATAAATGAGTTAATACCTCTACTTCCTCTAAACGTCACGAATTTCATAACCAGTTTTCTTTCTTAAGACTAAGTCTCCCTCTAGTGGAGATTAGTTTTACAACCAGTCCCCTACCCCCTACACTACAAAGGAAGAAACCTTTTGCCCATTGTCTCCTGCCACCAAATCCTTAAATTACATAAGTGTTAGAGTCATGAGGAGGAGGATGTGATGGAAGATATTGAGCAATGGGATAGCAAAGAGTCAGGGACAGAGTCAAGTTTTAAAAAGAAGTGGAGGGAGGAGAGACTCTAAGAGCCAAGAAAATTTGGTTATTCAACCCAGAATGGGGAAGGAACTTCAACTTCCTGTTGGAGGATTGCCACCAACTCGCAGAAAGATGCGATTAATATGTCAGTGTCGCTGTGTACTCAGGGAAAGAGCTCCCCCTAAGGCATTGCTTTAGGGAGAAACCTGGGTGAGAAATAGTGATGAGTAGATGAAGAGTGATTCTCTTGAGCCAGATAAAGTGTGATGGGGGTGAACTCCAGGCATCTCTCCCATCCCTCAGGACGCCCCCAGAGTCCCACTGACCCTTGAGGTCAGATGCATGAAAGCTTTGCCTCCTTGGAAGCTGATCATGGGGAAAGGTACTGGCACAGTCTCTTCAGTTCCTGGTAGGGAGAGGAGAGTCAGAGACTGGCCCACATTGACAGTGGCCTCTGGGGATATGATGGGAGGAGGGTCCTTGTGTTCTGGGCTGTCCTAGGTCTCATCTGACCTCACACAGTGGAAAATACTCAGAGGAAAACTCCTTTAGAGTAGAACCTCTCCTAACATCTACTCCAGTTTCTAAAAGTATATGCCATTCTTCCCCTCTCTCTGTCACAGTGTGGTCTTACCATCTGTAGAGAACGTTTGAGGCTTGCCACCTCAGCATGTATCTCCAATCTCCTGTACAGTTTTAAATAAGAATACAAAAAGAAATGAACACTAAAAACAGTCTAGTTTCCCAAGTTAATTTCTGGTCCTATAGTATCTAACTCCTTGGTAGGGAGGGATAAATTAGGAGTTTGGGGTTAATACACACACACTACTATAGATAAAATAGATAATCAACAAGGATCTACTGTATAGCACAGGGAACTCTACTCAATATTCTGTAATAACCTATATGGGAAAGAATCTGAAAAAGAATGGATATATGTATAACTGAATCACATAGCTGTATACCTGAAACGAACACAACATTGTAAATCAACTATACTCCAATATAAAATAAAAATTTTTTTAAAATCCACTTCTTAATATATACCCAAGAGAAATGAAAACATATGTACACACAAAAACGTATACATGAGTATTCAAAGCAGCAATACTCATAATAGCCAAAAAATAGACGCAACTGTAATGTCCAAAAACTGATGAGTAGATAAAATGTGGTATAATCACACAATGGAATATTATTCAGTAATACAAAAAATGAATTCATGCTATTATTTCTCTCATCTACTAAACAAACAAAGAAATGAATTACCAGTACACGTTACAACATGGATGAATCTTGAAAACATTACACTAAGTGAAAGAGGCCAGTCACAAAGGACCACATATTATATGATTCCATTTATATGAAATTTCCAGAATAGGCAACTCTGTATGGACAGAAAGTAGGTTAGTGGTTGCATAAGGCTGAGAAGGGACCTGAGGGTGATGGCAAATTGCTACGGGATTTCTTTCAGGGATGAGGAAAATTTTCTAAGGTTGTGGTGATATTTGCACAACTCTGTGAATATACTAAAAGTCAATGAAGTGTGCCCTTGAACTGAGTGAATTGTATGGTCTATGAATTATATCTCAATAAATCTGTTACCAAAGAACTAAATAAATGAGTAAATGTCCCCCCCTACCCCCGCCAAATCTAACTCCTTAATTCAGTTCTGGGGGCCTGCTCTTCTACATATCTAGCCTAAGAATACTGTCCAGGAAATTACTCATTTGAATGATTATTTCAGCCAATTCCCACACCTTTCTTTGTTCTGCCCTCACTTCCTCCCTTTAAAAGGTGAATTGAAATCCTAGATGGAAAAGATTGTCTTAACTAGGTGTGGTGACACTTCCTGTGGGCAAAATATAAGAAACATGTCGCTAAAGGCTAAAGTTCTTAATATAACAAGAAGTAATGTGAACGTTATACAATGAAATATTATCAGCCTTAAAAAAGCATGAAATTCTGACATGCTACAACATTTGGATGAACCTTGAAGACATTATGCTAAATGAAATAAGCCTGTCACAAAAAGACATACTGAATGATTCATTTATATGAGGTACCTGTACTTAGAGTGATCAAACATCATAGAGGCAGAAAGTAGAATTCTACTGGGTCTGGGGTGGGGAGATGGGGAGTTATTGTTTAATAGGTACAGAGTTTTGGTTTTGCAAGATGAAAAAAATTCTGGAAATGGATAAGGGTGTTGGTCATACAACAATATGAATGTACTTAATACGACTGAACTGTACACTTAAAAAGGGTTAAGATGGTAAATTTTATATGTATTTTACCATAATAAGAAAAAAAATTTTTAAGTGTTGTGTAGTGTGAACTTTACTGAAGACTGCCAAGAAGTAAT
Organism: Balaenoptera physalus; assembly: GCF_965194825.1. Taxonomy (NCBI): domain Eukaryota; kingdom Metazoa; phylum Chordata; class Mammalia; order Artiodactyla; family Balaenopteridae; genus Balaenoptera; species Balaenoptera physalus. The sequence continues at coordinate 78,392,681 of NC_138882.1, read as the reverse complement.
TAAAACAGGTACCGATGAATGCTGCTAGGATAAGATCTCATGTCTCATTTTAACAAGTACCAGGAGGAACACCAGAGCTCTCCAGAGTTCTGTGTCCCTCCTTGTTACATACAAAAATCACTCAATCATCATTCATACCTCTTCTCTGAGAATATATTGCCTCAGACCACTCCCAAATTTTACCCTCTCCTTCTTCGTTTGTCAGAAATCAGGCACAGAGTCAGTAATTTCCTAAAAAGTCTAGATCAGAGTTTTTATTCTCACAATTATCAAAAATTTTTGAGCAATTATAGTAAAACCAAAGTTTTTAAACTTATTTTTGCATAACCCCTTTTAAAATGAGAATAATATTAGTAGATTTTATATATGAGAAAACTGAAACATAGGAAGGTTAAATAATTTGGCCAAGGTGCACAGCCAGTAAGTTGCAGAACCAGTTTTCGAACTCCCAACTGACCCGTTCCTGAAAGTGCAGACCCTAAAATCTGAAATCTCGAGCCCTCATTTAATCTGATTGGATTAGTGAAACAAAACAAGTTTTCTCCTATGGGAAGTCTCAGATGTTTAACTTCCAAGCGTATATTAAAACTCTTCAGTAGTGGAAAGGGGATATAATATAGAGCATTTCCTCAACTTATTTGACCATTGGACTTATTTTTCATGGAGCATCTCAAGGAATTTTCTTAGCTGAAATTTTGCAAAACTTTACATGTAATACAGAATATTGCTTTGTCTTTTTCAGCTACTTTAAGAGAATATTTGAATTACTTTCTCTCATTTGGAAAAATTTTTAAATTGAGATATTGAGAAACTTTATGATTTGCCTAAGGCCATAACCAGTTAATATTGGAGCTGTAATCAGACTCTAGGCCTTCTGGCCACAATTTCAGGGATTTAAAAAAAAAAATTTTTTTTTAAATCATAGAAGGAATATATTCACATTGTAGAACATCAAACAAATCAAACAGACATATGCAAAGACTCCCCCTCCGCCACCCCCAGCATTCCAACCTCATCTTCCTTGGGGAAAAAACTATTCTAGTTAAAGTAGATTTGGCTGCAGGTGACAGCAAATTAAAAATGAGTAGCTTAAAAATGTAGAGAGGTTTATTTTGCTCCCATGAAAATGTCCAGAGGTATGCAGTGCTGGGTTGTTAGGGGAGCTCTGCTGCTTGAGGACCTCAGGGTCTTAGATTCCTTCCAGCTCATTCTTTCTCCATCCCAAGGGTGGAACGCTGATTCTCATAATCCAAGATGGCAGTAGTTCCAAAGGGCGCGCAGCAGCTGTCTTTTAAGGAATGATGCTTGAAGCTGTCACACAAAGATGTTCCCATTTTCATCTCATTGGCCTGAACTTAGTCACTGACCATAGCTAGCTGCAAATATAGCAGGCTAGGAAATATACAGTTTTTATTCTGAGAGCTGATATGCCCAACTAAAAATTATGTTACTAGAAGAAGTGGGAGAAATTATGTCAGGGAACTGTTTCTGAAACTAAATAATCTTCAGCACTTGTTATGCATCCTTTCAGATTGTTTTCTTGTACTATACACATTACTCTGCAACTTGCTTTTTTCACTTAATATATCACTGAGGTATCAGAGTCCTCAGCTGAAAGAAACACAAATCAACTCTGGCTAATTCAGTGGAAAAATAACTTATTAAATGATATTGGGTAGTTCATACGATTTCTAGGGAGATAAGAGAATTAGACTTGGATTTTAAGTTATTCCTGTTAGTCCTGACGAATTAGTACCCTGAGCTGCCACTGCCACTGGGCACGACCACTGCGGCTTGCATATCTGACTTACTCTGCCCTGGCTCCATGGGCATACGACCTATGCAGTCCCATAGGGCCCTGCACTGAGAAAGGCTGTGCCCTCAGTTTAATTGTCTGTTGTTCCCGTCTTGAAATTCTTAATAATTTTTGAACAAGGGGCCCCACATTTTTATTTTGCACTGGCTCCCAAAAATCATGTAGCCAGTCCTGCGTTCTGGACATTGGGTGCTACTATTCGAGTCACTGTGACTACCACCTCTAGAAACTGGCTGAAGCTGCCGCTGTTGCCATACCCCTCACCAGGCTGCGTTCACTGCCTTCCCTGCTTCTTCCCCTCACCTGTTTCCAATTCAAGATGTGGGACTGGTGGTCTAATCTGCAGATTTTCTAGCTGCAACAGAGGCTAGAAAAGTGAATAGCTGGCATTTTATGGTGGGAGAAAAGCTGTATCTTACAAGGCTGGGGCAGCGGTGGTTGGGTGGGGATCCCCCAAACATAGGAAGTAGGTTCAGAGGCTCAATATTCAAAAGGAATCAATAAAATAGAACCACAAAGTATATATAAATTTATCTCATTTTCTTAAACAGTTGCCTAATATTCCATAGTGGAGACATTTATTCAATCATTCCCCTGTTAATGGGCATTCAAGATATTTCCACTTTTTGCTACCACAATATTGTAATAAACATCTTTATATATTTGGCCTTCTATACTGATGGTTTTATTTCAGTAGGCTAGATTCTTAAAAGTAGAGTTGCTGGACAAAAGTGAACATGTATTCTTATTTTTAGTATATATTGCCAGGTTACTTTTTAAAAAATATAGTAATTTATATTCCCACCAGAATGATACAAAAGTGCTGTTTTCTCCCATCCTTTTAGTCCCTGAATATTATTACTCTTTTTCTTTTTATCAATCTGATGAGTGAAAATGATATATTATTCTTTTAATTTTTGGTTTTTTGACTACCAGCACCTTTTCATATGGTAATTGGCTATGCTGAATTTCTTTTTTATGAATTGCCTATTCATATCCTTTACTCACTTTTCTATTAGTTTCTTTTTCTTATCAGTTTGTAGGCACTCTTTGTGTGTTAGAGATACACTTTTTCAGTCATATGTGTTGGAATTATTTCTCAGCATGTTTCTAGTTTTTTGTTTTTTACTTTATTTAAGGTGTCTTTTGTTTTAATTTCCTTTAAAAGATAGTTAAATATGTCTTTTCCTGTATGGCTTCTCCATTTGGTTCGTTATTCTTGCTTAAGAAGTTTTCATTGTACATTTATGTGCTGATTGGTTATAATAAGCACATATTTCTTTTGTAATAAAAATATTTTTTTTAAAAGGAAAAGAAGGGGCTTCCCTGGTGGCGCAGTGGTTGAGAGTCTGCCTGCCAATGCAGGGGACACGGGTTCGAGCCCTGGTCTGGGAAGATCCCACATGCCGCGGAGTAGCTAGGCCCATAAGCCACAATTGCTGAGCCTGCGCGTCTGGAGCCTGCGCTCTGCAGCGAGAGAGGCCGCGATAATGAGAGGCCCGCGCACTGCGATGAAGAGTGGCCCCCGCTTGCCACAACTAGAGAAAGCCCTCGCACAGAAACGAAGACCCAACACAGCCATAAATAAATACATACATACATACATACATACATACATACATACATAAATTTAAAAAAAAAAAAGGAAAAGAAGCTTAAAACCTTGAAAGAGTAGCCTGAAGACTTTTATTCTTAGGTCCAATTCTATTACCAACTAGATATGGCCTTGGACAAGTCACCAAGTTGCTATTTCATTGTCTTAATTTTACAAATGAAGGGTAGTAACATCTACCCTGCCACTTCACAGGGTTGTTGTAAAGATAAATCAGATTTTTTAAAGTATAAATATGGGTTATAAAAGTATAAGGTATTATTATTATTATATGTTTTCCCTCTTTACTTGAAAGGTAATGTGATGAGTAAAGAGATCACTAGATTAGGAAGTCATGTTCCATCTTATGCCAATTACTAACCAGTATGCCTTTGAACAACTTGTTTAGCTTCTATGAGATTCAGTTTCCTCATCCTTAAAATGAAAGTGTTGGTCTCTAAGTTTCTTTCCAGCTTTAAGGATCTAAAGATATTATAGCGAAATCCCTAACAAGAAAGTTATGTAATTTTTTTGGTATTAAAGGATATTCTTAGGATTAAGTGTTTAAATATGTATCTTGAAGATACATAAATGGAGAATGGATTGGAAGGTGACAACTGTGGATGAACTGAAACTGATTAGGAGCCTTCTGCAGTTGTTTAGGTGAGGGGTGATGGTAGATTGAACCAGGATGAGAGCAAAGGAGAATGTAGAACAAGTGAGTCAGCCTTAAAAGTCTCAGTTGATCATTTGGCCCATCTTGGGTGTTTGTTAAGTCACAGCACGCACTCAGATGATGGACAGATATAGGTCCAAAACCAAAATTAATCTTCCTATTTCCCATTCCGATTCACATTTGTTCTCCAGTTTTATGTCTTAAGACTAAGACTCTTTCTAGTGCAGACCAATATTTTGACATAAGTAGTGGCTCACAATTTACTCATTACATTCAGATATGCATGGGAAAAAAATGTAGCCTATTTTATAATTGATCTAACCTGTTCTTAAGCCTCTATCCTACAAGATGTGGAGAAACGGGGGAAATTTTAACTGCCCAGTTAAAGATCTCTAAGTTTTTTCTTGTTTAAGTTGTGGTGGTGATTGTGTTTCCAAAGATGACAACAATATCTCCCACCCCATAAGCTCTTTTGAAATGTGACCTGGAAAATTACCCTTCAAGAGGTAGAGTCTATTTCCCTTCTCTAGGAATCTGAGAACTGCTGATATGTAAGTTCCAGGGTGGAGCCTTAACAGATCTGTAGCTTCTGCCTGCCTTGGTTGGAACATTCCCTCTTGCTAGTCCGTGCCATGTAAGAAGACCAGTTACTTTGCCAGAGATAAAGCCATGTGGAGAAAGGCCTAAGGCTATCTTGATCATTCTAGTTCCAGCCAAATTCCCATCTGAGCCCCTGCCAACCAACAGAACCATAAGAAATAATAAATTGTTATTTTAAGGCACTAAATTTTGAGGTGGTTATACAGAAATAGATAACAAAACATGGTGTTTGGGGGTTAACTCAGTCCCTATAGGAATATGCTTGGTCTTTCATCATTCCTCTTAATTTTTCAACAGGGTTGCAGCTAGATATTCCATAGCACGTGCTCTTCTTAAATGTGATGCTGACATTCCTCCCACTGAGGAGTCTGTATTCTCTCCTCTTGAATTTGGGTGGGCCTATGACTAAGGTGGAAGGGATGCAAAGTCAAAGGTGACAGCTCCTGCTTGGTCCTCTTGGGATGCCACCTCTTGGAGTCCAGCCACCTTGGATCTGAGGAAGTAGAGAGACCTCATGGAGAGTCCACTTGTAGGTGCTGCTGCTGACGGCCTCAGCTGAGATCCCAGCCGACAGCCAGCATAACATCCAGACATTTGAATGAGCAACTCCAGATGATTCCAGCCCCCAGCCGTCAAGTCACCTCTGGCCTCCAAGTCTTCCCAGCTGAAGTCCCAGAGATTTTAAGCAGAAACAAACTGTCCCCAACATACCCTTTCCAAATTCTTGACTCTGGAGTCATTTGTTACACAACAATAGATAACCAGAACACTCTCTTATTCTCCTCAAGGTGGCATCTAGGTGAAGGTGGACCTACCATGACCTAGAGGTAGCAGAAAAGGGAGGCAACCCTGTGGCTGGCAGCTGGCACCTCACTGCTCTCAGATGTGTTGGGCTGGCCTTGTCCCTGGGTACCATGTGCTAAGTTGCAGCTATTTCTGTTGGGCCTTTTGCCATCCTGACATTAATTGTTCAAGTCCATTGACCCATCCCATTCATTTGCCTCTAGCTGCAAAGTCTCTGCCCAGTAAGCTGTTTTGTCTCATTCCCAGACTTCTACAAAAGACATTTGTTCTAGTCTAGGTGTCTTCCCTTGGAAGGAGATGGGAGTTAAATCTATTCAGAATCTATTCCTCTCTCCTCCCCCCCACCCCCACCAGCAACTCCCAGTGTGACTGTATTAGACCAGATGGTGGGTCAAGTTCTCACCTCCTACTCTTAGGGGGTTTTTGTTTGTTTTATTTTGTTTTCTTAATCCATTCCTCAGGAGTGGGAGGCTCAGAGTCCCTTCCAGCACTAGCCTCACCTTCAGGGTTTCATTAGAATATTGGGGAGTGTTCTGCAAGGGGTGTAGGCAGGAGCAGCTGTGTTTAAGGTAGCAAGAAGTACTGCTGGCACCCCAACCTCAGTTTCCTGCAGTTTCCCCACTGCCTCACCTTGTTGTCAGAAACCAGGAAATTCACCTCTTCCATGGTAGGGCTGGGGCTCACATTCTCTTGTTTGACTTGGACCTCACAGATGCTCCCTCCAAGGACTCCAAGACAGAGTACACTCTTTATAGGCCTGGTCTCAAGTGATGCTCTGGTTTAAAGAGGGATTTGTGGACAATCAGTACAAATGACCTGGGTTTGGATCTAGCTCCATCACTAGAATGGGAACTCAGGCATATCTCTTTACAACTTTATTTCCTCATCTGTAACATTTTGATGATTATCTCATAAGATTGTTAAAATGATTAAATGACATTGTAAACTACTGTGATACAAAGTAAATGTAAAACAAACGTTAGTCATTATGATTAGGAAGTGTATATTAGCACGTTTAAAAACTCCGAAAGCGGGCTTCCCTGGTGGCGCAGTGGTTGAGAATCTGCCTGCTAATGCAGGGGACACGGGTTCGAGCCCTGGTCTGGGAAGATCCCACATGCCGCGGAGCAACTAGGCCCGTGAGCCACAACTACTGAGCCTGCGCGTCTGGAGCCTGTGCCCCGCAACGGGAGGGGCCGCGATAGCGAAAGGCCCGCGCACCGCGATGAAGAGCGGCCCCCGCACCGCGATGAAGAGTGGCCCCCACTTGCCGCAACTAGAGAAAGCCCTCACACGAAAACTAAGAGACCCAACACAGTCATAAATAAATAAATAAAATAAAAAAAAAAAAAAAAAAAAAACTCCGAAAGCTATTTAATTAGAGAACTGCTCAACTCTGTTGAACCAGAATTTTCCTGGTTAATACGTCCACAGGAACACTTTTAAATAGCACACCTATAATTGGGATTAGGTGGAGATGGAGGAGCTGGAGTGAATGGGACCCAGCTGGAACACTCACATGACTATGAAGTGTTCAGATCTGTGGGATCGCCACTCTCCTCGGAGCAATGACAAGGCCCGGTCATTTCCAGCTCCTGGGCCCGAAGTGGGGACGCCAACAGGAGGCTGCCTGCGCTGTGCTCCACTTCCCTCCCACCGATGTGTGGCCGGTATCGTGTCACGTGGCTCCCACTGTCGGGAACAGATTAACACTTCCCAGCTTTCCGGTCCTGACTCAGGCCTGACTTGCGGGAAGGCTCCCCACCGCGGCTGCCCTGGCAGGAGCGGGGGCGGGGCCGCCCGCGGGCGTGACGGCGGGCAGGGGGCGGGGACGTCCGAGGGCTGCGGCCAATCGGCCTTCTCAGACTTCCGGGAAACGCTGGCGCGCCTTTTCTCCAGGCCTCAGATTTCCGGCCTTGAAAGAGGTTTCTCAGGTTGTACCGTTAAGCCAAGGTGGCCTTTGTGCAGGGTTCGTGCCCCGGAGACGGTCTCAGGAGCCCGGATTTCAGGTGTGTCTGGGGACCCCTGGGCGTCTCGGCTGACTCGCGCGCTGCCCAGCTGTTGGCCCTCGGAGTCTGCGGAAAACGAGGAAGGAGGGGTTAGGTGCAGCCTGGGACGCCCCCAGGAGTAAGAAGGCGAAATCACGCGACGAATTAATTTTTGGAGATATTCGCGTTTTTATTGTTTAGTTAATGTGTCCGTATCTTCTTTGTCTTTGTAAATGAAAATTTATAATCTCTCCTTTGCCTAACTAGATTGCTCCTTTCTCATATTACGTGTCTTTTTTTTTTTTTAACCATGTTTGAATTCGTCTGCCCACTCCAGAAAAATGTCCACTGACATTTTCACTTAAAGTTAGGTCACGTACACTTCTCGTTTCTATTTAGTCTTAATGGTATTTTTTTTCATCTTAAAAACATTTGATAGTTTTTGAGTAGGTGATACATAAAAGTAATAAAAATAAATCCACACACTAAGAAAGTTAGTACAGAGAACAAACAGGTGGTTGGCCAGAGGGGAGGGGTGGGAGAGGAGAGAAATAGGTGAGGGAAGTTAAGTGGTGCAAACTTCCAGTTACAAAGTAAATGAGTTAGGAGTATGAAATATGCAGTGTGGGGAATATAGTCAATAATAATGTAATATCTTTGTATGGTGATAGATGGTAATCATTTTGAAATGTATAGAAATATCGAATCACTATGCTGTGCATCAGGAACTAACATAGTGTTGTATAGATCAAATATACCTCAAAAACAAACAAACATACTAATAGAAAAAGAGATCAGATTTATGGTTACCAGAGGCAAGGTCTGGGGAGAAGTAGAATTGGATGAAGGTGGTCAAAAGGTACAAACTTCCAGTTATAAGTTAAATAAGTACTAGGGACATAATGTACAATATGATAAATGTAATTAACACTGCTGTATGTTATATATCAAAGTTATTTAAGAGAGTAAATTCTAAGAGTCTCATCACAAGGGAAAAAATTTTTTTCTTTTTTTACTTTTATTTGCATTTATTTTTTGCAGCATTTATTCCCGGGCCATAAGTTTTTGTTTCTTCATTTTCTTCTGGGATATCTTTTTCTTCTGGGCAACCTCCTCTTCTGGTTTAGGAACAATCTGTTCTTTTTCAGTAAGGATCATCTCAATGTGGCAGGGAGAGCTCATGTATGGGTTGATCCGACCATGAGCTCTGTATGTCCTGCGCCGCATCTTGGGGGCTTTGTTCACCTGGATATACTCAATGACCAGAGAATCTACATCTAAGCCCTTAAGTTCAGCATTACTCTCTGCATTTTTGAGCATGTGCAGTAAAAATTCAGCACTTTTTGGGCCACTGACCCTGCGTCCAGCCCCACTGTTTGGCCTGGGCACACCTACCAACTTCACCATTGTAACGATGGAATGGCACACACTGCTTCTTTAAAGTGACATCCTTCAGATACTTGGTGGCTTTTCGGATATGCATACCCTTAATGGCCTGGGCTGTTTCACGAGTGTTCTTAAAGTTAACACGAAGATTTGAACCTCTTGACTTGCATGATTTTGTGGGGTTTTCTGGGTCAAGTGAATAGCGAATCATTTTTAGAGGTCACCTCAGGCCGCTGACCGGAAAAGCAAAAATTTTTTTAATGTTATCTTATTTTGTATCTATATGAGGTAATGGATGTTCACTAAACTAATTACAGTAATCATTTCATGATGTATATAAGTCAAATCATTATGTTGTACATCTTAAACTTACACTGTGCTGTATGTCAATTATATCTCAATAAAACTGGAAGGGAGAAAAATCGTTAAAACAAAAAACAAATGGAGACTGGCTTTGAAAATTCCCTGAGCAGACAAAACCAGTTTAGTTATACAGCAAAGCTTAATTTAGCTTATTTTGCAAAGCAAGGGAGACTAATTTGACCTTGGTCACTTCTTGCTCATGCCTCTGGAAATCATAGGCACAACTTAAACTCTTCACCAAAATTGATATAAGGTAACCACTAACCAATTCCCTATCACTTAAGGAAATTCTAAAATTGTAACCAATCACTGTGAATAATAAGCAGTCACTGCCTCCTCACTAATACAAGCTGCTTTGTAACAATACAGTTGGCCCTTCCTATTCGTGGCTTCCACATTCTTGGGCTCAACCAACCAAGAATCAAAAATATTTGGAAAAAAAATTCCAGAAAGTTCTAAAAAGTAAAACTTGAATTTCTCGCAAGCCAGCGACTATTTACATGGAATTTATATTGTATTTACAGCTATTTACATTTACATTGTATTAGGTATCATAAGTAATCTAGAGATGATTTAAAGTAAATGGGAGGACGTGAGTAGGTTAGAGGCAAACACTACACCATTTTATATGACGGACTTCAGTGTTCAAGGATTTTGGTGTATGAGTAGAGGTCGTGGAACCAATCCCCCACAGATATGGAGGGATGACTCTATACCCCTGAGTTTTCCTCCATGTTTTGGAGTGAGTGCTCCTGGTTTGTGAACTGTCTTTTTGTTGTGTGCACAGTAAACTTTTACTACTTCAGTGATTCATTGGTTTTACTTCTGCTGTTTCTGAACTTTGGACAAAGTATTGGGTTGGCCAAAAAGTTTTTATTTTCACCAAGAACTTTATTGATCAATGTATACACCATTTTGTTCCACTACCTTCTGCCATTTTTCAGGCAACTTCATAATTCCATCTTCCCAAAATTTTTTATCTTTTTGAGCAAAGAACTGTTCCAAGTGCCTTTTACAGTCTTCCAGGGAATTGAAATTTTTTCCATTAAAAGAATTTTGTAAGGACTGAAATAAATGGAAATCCGAAGGTGCAATGTCTGGTGAATGTGGCGCATGAATCAGAACTTCCCAGCCAAGCTGTAACAGTTTTTGCCTGGTCATCAAAGAAACATGTGGTCTTAATTTATTTATGACAAAGGAGGCAAGAACAATGGAGAGAAAACAGCCTCTTTAATAAGTGGTGCTGGGAAAACTGGACAGCTACATGTAAAAGAATGAAATTAGAACACTCCCTAACACCATACACAAAAATAAACTCCAAATGGATTAAAGACCTAAATGTAAAACCAGACACTATAAAGCTCTTAGAGGAAAACATAGGAAGAACACTCTATGACATAAATCACAGCAAGATCTTTTTGACCAGCCTCCTAGAGTAGTGAAAATAAAAACAAAAAATGGGACCTAATGAAACTTAAAAGCTTTTACACAGCAAAGGAAACTATAAACAAGACAAGAAGACAACCCTCAGAATGGGAGAAAATATTTGCAAACGAAACAACAGACAAAGGATTAATCTCCAAAATATACAAACAGCTCATGGAGCTCAATATCAAAAAAACAAACAGCCCAATTAAAAAATGGACGGAAGACCTAAATAGACATTTCACCAAAGAAGACATACAGATGCCAAGAGGCACATGAAAAGATGGTCAACATCACTAGTTATTAGAGAAATGCAACTCGAAACTCCAATGAGGTATCACCTCACACCAGTCAAAATGGCCATTATCAAAAAAATCTAGAAACAATAAATGCTGGAAAGGGTGTGATGAAAAGGGAACCCTCCTGCACTGTTAGTGGGAATGTAAATTGATACAACCACTATGGAGAACAGTATGGTGGTTCCTTAAAAATCTAAAAATAGAACTACCATATGACCCTGCAATCCCACTACTGGGCATATACCCTGAGATAACCATAATTCAGAAAGAGACATGTACCACAATGTGGTACATTGCAGCACTATTTACAACAGCCAGGACATGGAAGCAACCTAAATGTCCATCGACAGATGAATGGATAAAGAAGATGTGACACATATATACAATGGAATATTACTCAGCCATAAAAAGAAACTAAATTGAGTAATTTGTAGTGAGGTGATGGACCTAGAGTCTGTCATACAGACTGAAGTAAGTCAGAAAGACAAAAACAAATATCGTATATTAACGCATATATATGGAATCTAAAAAAAAAAAAAAAGTGGTACTGATGAACCTAGTGGCAGGGCAGGAATAAAGACGTAGACATAGAGAATGGACTTGAGGACACGGGAGGCGGGGGAGGGGGAAGCTGGGGCGAAGTGAGAGTAGCATCGACATATATACACTACTAAATGTAAAAATAGATAGCTAGTGGGAGGCAGCAGCATAGCACAGGGAGATCAGCTCGGTGCTTTGCGATGACCTAGAGGGGTGGGATAGGGAGGGTGGGAGGGAGGTTCAAGAGGGAGGGGACACAGGGACATATGTATGCATATGGCTGATTCACTTTGTTGTACAACAGAAACTAACACAGTATTGTGAAGCAATTATACTCTAATAAAGATGTATTAAAAAAAAAGAAAAAGAAACATGGTGTTGCGGTATCCTGATGGAAGGTTATGCATTTTCTGTTGACTAATTCTGGACACTTTTTTTCGAGTGCTGTTTTCAGTTGGTCTAATTGGGAGCAGTACTTGTTGGAATTAATTCGTTTGGTTTTCTGGAAGGAGCTCATAATAGAGGACTCCCTTCCAATCCCACCATATACACAACATCACTTTCTTTGGATGAAGACCGGCCTTTGGTGTGGTTGGTGGTGGCTCGTTTCACTTGCCCTATTTGCCCTTCTGTTCCACATTATTTAAAAAAATTTTTTTAAAATAATTATGGCTGCGCCAGGTCTTAGTTGCGGCATGCGGGATCTTCGTTGCGGCATGTGGGATCTAGTTCCCTGACCAGGGATCGAACCTGGGCCCCCTACCTTGGGAGCACGAAGTCTTAACCACTGGACCACAAGGGAAGTCCCCTGTTCCACATTATTGTACAGTATCCACTTTTCATCTCCCGTTACAATTTGTTTTAAAAACGGAATGTTTTCGTTACATTTAAATAGAGAATCACATGCAGAAATACAGTCAAGAAGGTTTTTTTCGCTTAACTTATGTGGAACCCAAACATCAAAGCGATGAACATAACCAAGCTGGTGCAAATGATTTTCAGTGCTTGTTTTGGATATTTTGAGTATGTTGGCCATCTCCTGAGTGTTATAACGTTGATTGTTCTCAATTAATGTCTTGATCTGATTGCCATCAACTTCAACTGGTCTACCCGACTGTGGAGAACCGTCCAGCGAGAAATCTCCAGCATGAAACTTCGCAAACCACTTTTGACACATTCGGTCAGTCACAGCACCTTCTCCATACACTGCACAAATCTTTTTTTGCATTTCAGTTGCATTTTTACCTTTCTTGAAATAATAAAGCATAATATGCTGAAAATGTTGCTTTTTTCTTCCATCTTCAATATTAAAATGGCTACACAAAAATTCACCAATTTTGATAAGCTTTTTTTTAAAATGCATGCTGATATGACAGCTGTCACAATACGATCTAACAAAATTGTTTCAAATGAAGTTAAAGATAACTAAGTGCTACTAGAGACATCTGACGCAAAAAACCGAATGGACTTTTTGGCCAGCCCAACATATACAAAGAAAAGTAAGTTTCCTTTCCAGCTCTACCCTCAATTCCCCATTCCTTTTCCCAGAAGCAAGAATGGCTATCAGTTTCTTGTCTGCCTTTCCTAGATAACTAAACACATATACATGTATCTATATGTGCATAGATATATTTCCTCAATTTTTCCTTACCCCAATACTACATATTATACACACTGCTCTGCACCTGAGTCCTTTTCAATTAATATATCTTGGAGACTTTGAACAAGTCTAAAAGCAGGATGGTATGCAAGATAAAGAGTGATTAAAAACTGTCCTACTATGGCTGGGCTCTAAAGCATTTCCATCTCTTTGCCAGTGTAGGCAGATGGCCCAACCATGGGAATTATGGACGCTTTTCCAGCCCTTGACATGCATTGGCTGTTTCTTTCCAAACAAAGGGAAAAGTTTGCTCAGTATTCTTACTGAAGTTCAGCAGGTTGTGATACCTGAGATTCCTGAGACTCAGCCAGATGGACCCTGTTTCCCCAGCAGTGTGTGTAGCATTCACCCGAAGTCCCTAAGCCTGGGTAGAATTACTGGCCTGTGCAGAGGCCTCTTTGAAAGCCAAGGCTGCTTTTATATCAATGGGAGATCCCCGGGGCCTCCCCAAACAGGAAGTAGTTGTGCAGACTACTCATTTCAGACCCAAAGTGCATGTGACCCAACCATTTTTAAAAAATTTCTTAGATAACCTTCACTGATTCTATCCTGAAATTCTTCAGAAGGCTCATCATACTTTCCTCAGACCGGGGGTGACAGCAGAGAAGGGAGTTCAGTGAGAAGACCACCTTAGGGAAATGCTGACTAAGCTCAGGGCCAATGCTTACTGAAGTTTACCTCACAACCTCCCCGGAAAGCCATGGTCTTGTTTGCTCTCGTAAACAAGGCCTGTCTCCCTGCCCCTGGATTTCCATTTTGTGTCCCACCAAAGATCAGACTGGAAGATCCTGGCCAGTTTGGGTGGTGCAGACCTATCACCCTACTATTTCTTTGTGCTCTCCATAAAACCCTGAAATATTCTGATCAATCAGGATGAACTCTTTTCAAGGTCCAGAGAGCTCTGAGGAATTTGCCCATTCTCTTCCTCCCCAGCTGCCCAGGTTACTGGCGTATGCTCAGAAAGGAGCTAGTGGAATGGGTAACCTAGCACTGCTAGAGTAGTTGGTCTGGGACAAAGGTGAGGGAGAGGAATCAATCACTTTGGACTCAGAGAGGAAAGCAGGGCCACCAAGGGAGCTGCAGTTATTCCTTCCATGTTGCTATTTGGCTGTAGTTTCTCTCTTCCATACCATCAATGAGCCCCAGTGAAACCACAGGTTGTGCTGTTTATTTGTATTTTTGCTCTCAGATTCATTCTCTACCCTACCTCTGCCCTATTCTGCAATGCAGGGAAATGCATTTCCCAGGCTCCCATATCATGCGAAGTGAAAATGAAATTCCCTACAATGTCTCACAAGGCACTCTACCTCCCCCTAGCTCATTCTGATCCAGCTACACTGGTCTTCTTGCTATTTCTGTAATATAATAGCTAGCTCCTGCTGTAGGACCTTTGCACTTGCTGCCCCTCAGCCTAGAAGCTTGTTCCCCAGATTTCTACATGGCCAGTTCCCTAACTTCTTTCAGGTTTTAACTCAAAGTTACTTTCTCAGGGGCCCTTTCTTGGTCACACTATCTCAAATTTCACACGCACATCCCAAACATTTACTATCCTGCTGCCCTCTTTATTTCTCCTTAGTATTTATTATCATCAAACTTATTATATATTTTATCTTGTTATCATTTGCCTCACCCACTAGAATGTAAACTACATGTGGGCAGGGATTTGGTTCTGTCTTTTTTTGTAGTTAATGAATCCCTGGAGGTTAGAACAGTACCTGGAACTTAGTAGGTACTCTATAAATATTTGTTTAATAAAGAATGTATGATGGCATTGTTTGTCATATCTTGGAGTGGGTAACAACCTAGCATCTATCATGGGGGAAAGAAAAGTAAAATGGGTGGGTGCCCACTATGAAATTATTTACAGCAGTCAGAAACACAGGACTAAATGTGCACACAGAAACTTGGGTAGAACCCAAAGTCACAATGCTGAGTGAAGAACATACACAAAATTAGGAAACAATTACACACAAAACAACTACACAGTCTACAAGGATACATACAAATTCAAAATACATGTCAAACACATTAGAGAGGGGGTGAAAGTAGGTAATAGGGATAAAAGAAAGTAATAAATTAAGACAAAAATAAATAAAGCAAGAGAAGAGTCTTGCACCCATCCATGTGGATCAAGGGCAATGAATTGAGATTAACACTGTACCTGAGGTCCATCCCAAAATTATTTAATGTTGTGAATACATATTTTAGTTTCATACAAAAATTTTAATAAACTTAAAAATATGTATTTGTATGAGTATCCAGAACAGACTTCAAATACATGTTTATTTATTTTTTTCTGAGAAATATTAAAACAAATTTTAACAGCTGTATTAGGGCATAACTGACATACAGTAAATTGGACATATTCAAAATGTACAGGTTAAGTTTTGGCAAATGTATCACTCTATGAAATCATCCTCACAATGGGGGGCCAACTTGCCCATTAGGCATGGTAGGCATACACCTACAAACATATTTCAACTTATTTTAAATCCAAAATGCTTTTATTTTTAAAAAAAGATCATTTTAATTCAAAATAAAATAATGAAATTTTACAAGTGATTTTATATAATATTAATACCTTCATCTTTATACCAATGCAGCTGTAAAATATCATATTAATAAATTATATATTTAAGTCATATATTATATATAATAGTATATTATATTCAATTATATATTATATGTTATATATAAATGAACTTTATTAATACATCTAAATTTTAAATTAAAGAAAAGATTTTTAATATTTAAACATTATTTTTTATGAAGAGTCCCAGGAAGGTCAAAGTGTCTAGGGCCAATGAAAGTCATAATGCAGCCCTGTCACAATTAAGATAGTGAACATATCCATTGTCCCCGCAATTTTCCCTTTCTAATCCTTATTGCCTGCCATTCTCCTTCCACTTACCAAGCAATCACTGATCTGCTTTCTGTCATTATAGTTTTCATTTTCTACAATTTTATATAAGTGGAGTCATATAACACTCTTTTTGACTGGGCTTCTTTCACCCAGCATAATAGTAATAATAATAATTTTTTTTTCTTTTGCTGAGCAGCATTCCATTGTATGGATGTAACCATAATTTATCTTCACCTGTTGGGTGACGTTTGGGTTGTTTCCAGCTTTGGGCTGTTACAAATAAAGCTACTATGAGTATTCGTGTACAAGTCTTTCTATGAGCATACACTTAATTTTCTCTTGGAAATACCTAGGATTAGAATGGCTGAGTCTATAGTAGTAGTTTAACTTTCAAAGAAACTGTTAAACTGTTTTCCAAAGTGGATGTGACATTTTACATCCCCCCACCCCCCATCAGTGTATGAGTGCTCCAGTTCTTCCACATCCTGGACACCTGGTATGATAGGCATTCTAATACATTGTATGATATCTCGTGTTTTAATTTTGCATTTCCCTAATGATTAATGATGTAGAGCATCTTTAGATATGATTATTTGCTATCCGTCTATCTTCCTTGGAGAAGTGTCTGTGCAAACTGCCGGGTGTGTGTGTGTGTGTGAAAATAACTTAATTAAAAGAAAATATACATTGTTTCCACCTGATTTAGAACCAAGGGCTTAGGGCCTTAGGATTCTCTGTGGGGAAAGACTCAGAGGAGAGAGGGAGAAGAATCTCCATGACTGGGAACTTAGAACTGAATGCATGGGGACAGCTTAAATCGAAAAAAGAAATAGGCAGGTTTGGTGGGGGTGGAGAGCAGAGCGACTTGTAACACTGGCTCTGCAACTATGTTCCATTCATTCCTCTGGACTGCAGGGTAAAGATACCCGCCCTTCAGCTTAAAGCGAGATAATGCCAGGCACACAGCTGGGTCTTGATACAGGTTTGCAAATTCTATGGAGGAGACAGCCCCTTGCAAACCCAGCTGAAGAAGAAGGAGCCTGAGCAGAGTCTGAATAAGGGACCAGCCTGAGTTTCAGGACACCGCCCTGAACCAGAACTTGGTTCTGGGGATCCGGATCGGAACCGATGACTTCATTCGAGTGGCCAAAAGTACTTTACCTTTCTGGTGTCAGAAAAGATAAGAGAAAAACTGGAGGACCGCCGCGGGGGTCAGTGCTCAAACAGCGAAAAAAAAAAAAAAAAGCACGCATTTTGTTTCCGCCCGGTTTCGAACCGGGGACCTTTCGCGTGTGAGGCGAACGTGATAACCACTACACTACGGAAACAGCCGACAGCTGTTCTTTCAAAAACTAGTCTTGAAATGTAGCAGCTCGTCACTGTGTCCCCGCCGGTGAGAAAAGTGCCAGGGAGGGTCAACCACAGCCTAGGCTCGCCCAGAGGCCTGGAAAGTGGCAGGCAAGGCCCGGATGCGCGCCCGGCATCATGGCTACAGCACCAGGTGAGCTCGATGGTGCCTCATCAGGAAACTCCCAGCACAAGTGAAGCTCCAGCCAGTGTCCTTGCTGTTGAAAGCCTGAGCCTGTGGGCCAAAGCTCCAGGCTTCCTCAAATGCTCGTCGTGCAGTTTTCCGGATCCTGCAGGTCCCGGAGGAACGCTTGGCGGGGAGCCGGACCACCCTGGGGTCAGGTCACCCTCTGGCACTTAGCGCGTGTCCCCTGTTCCGAGACTGGAGAAAAATGGTGCAGTAACTACAGGTAGGAAGAGACTTAGGTGACAGACTCGGCCAAGATAAGGAAAAACCAGCTCATCGGTGAAACAAATATACACCTTAAGTGTGCCCAGTACTTATTTTAGAAAGCAATTGTAATGGAAAAACTGTTTTCTCCTTCCTACGTCTTTCTTCCCTTTACTACTCACACCAGCACTTCACTTCTGGTCACCAAGTGTGTGGAGGTTTTTGCCCCACAGCAAGCAATTCTCTGTCTCTGACACCACCTACGTGTTCCATAGTTTAACTCAATTCTGACACTATCTACTTGGAGATTAGATTAAAGGCTCAGTCCTACAAGAGTGCCCTCACCCCCTTCATATGCCAGTCTCAAGCCCAAGTTATCACCTGAACTTTTTTTTTAAATTTTATTTTACTTACAGCAGGTTATTATTGTCTATTTTATACATATTAGTATATATGTCAATGCCAATCTCCCAATTCATCACACCCCCACCCCCACCCCCCGCTTGGTGTCCATACATTTGTTCTCTACATCTGTGTCTTTATTTCTGCCTTGCAAACTGGTTCATCTGTACCATTTTTCTAGACTCCACACATATGCATTAATATACGATATTTGTTTTTCTCTTTCTGACTTACTTCACTCTGTATGACAGTCTGTAGGTCCATCCACGTCTCTACAAATGACCCAATTCCATTCCTTTTTATGGCTAATATTCCATTCTATATATGTACCACATCTTCTTTATCCATTTATCTGTCAATGGGCATTTAGGTTGCCTCCATGACCTGGCTATTGTAAATAGTGCTGCAATGAACATTGGGGTGCGTGTGTCTTTTTGAATTATGGTTTTCTCTGGGTATATGCCCAGTAATGGGGTTGCTGGGTCATATGGTAATTCTATTTTTAGTTTTTTAAGGAACCTTCATACTGTTCTCCATAGTGGCTGTATCAATTTACATTCCCACCAACAGTGCAAGAGGGTTCCCTTTTCTCCACACCCTCTCCAGCATTTGTTATTTGTAGATTTTCTGATGATGCCCATTCTAACCGGTGTGAGGTGATACCTCATTGTAGTTTGATTTGCATTTCTCTAATAATTAGTGAGGTTGAGCAACTTGTCATGTGCTTCTTGGCCATCTGTATGTCTTCTTTGGACAAATGTCTATTTAGGTCTTCTGCCCATTTTTTGATTGGGTTGTTTGTTTTTTAATATTGAGCTGCATGAGCTGTTTATATATTTTGGAGATTAATCCTTTGTCCATTGATTCGTTTGCAAATATTTTCTCCCATTCTGAGGGTTGCCTTTTCATCTTGTTTATAGTTTCCTTTGCTGTGCAAAAGGTTTTAAGTTTCATTAGGTCCCACTTGTTTATTTTTACACTTGTTTATTTTTGTTTTTATTTCCATTACTCTAGGAGGCTGGTCAAAAAAGATCTTGCTGTGACTTATGTCAAAGAGTGTTCTTCCTATGTTTTCCTCTAAGAGTTTAATAGTGTCAGGTCTTACATTTAGGTCTTTAATCCATTTTGAGTTTATTTTTGTGTATGGTGTTAGGGAGTGTTCTAATTTCATTCTTTTACATGTAGCTGTCCAGTTTTCCCAGCACCACTTATTGAAGAGACTGTCTGTCTTTTCTCCATTGTATATCCTTGCCTCCTTTGTCATAGATTAGTTGACCGTAAGTGTGTATCATCTAAAACTGGGAAAAATACCCAAATGTCCATTATTGGGAGACTGGGTAAATAAATTGTGATATATTTATATAATGGAATACTCACAACAAAATAACCATATACTGATATCTTCAACAATATGAATGTATTTAATAATCATCATGTGAGTGAAAGAAACTATACACAAAAGAGAACTTACCCTGTGTTTTCATGTATATGAAATTTCAAGAACTAATTGTGATAAATGTCAGAATAGTGGCTCCCTCTGGTGGGGAGTACAGATTGAGAAGGAGTAGGAGAGAACCACCTAGGATGCTGGAAATGTACTATATCTTAACTTGAGTGGTGATTGCATGGGTGTATACATATGTAAAAACTCATCAAGCTGTAAGTTTAATGTTAGTGCACTTTAAATCTCAGTAAAAAGGAAAAATGAACAAAACACAATTCCTTAAAAATTACAAGTGTGGGACTTCCCTGGTGGTCCAGTGGGTAAGACTCCATGCTCCCAATGCAGGGGGCCTGGGTTCGATCCCTGGTCGGGGAACTAGATCCCACATGCATGCCACAACTAAGAGTCCGCATGCCGCAAATAAGAGTCCGCATGCCACAACTAAGACCCGGCACAGCCAAAATAAAAAAATAAATTAATTTAAAAAAATTACAAATGCAATTTCTTTTCACTTAGCAATTCTTCTATGAATTTATTCTCCAGATATAGCTGCACATTTTCAAAATGATTACGTGTACAGGTTATTCGAGCAGCATTCTTTGTAATAGTAAAAGATTGGAAACAACCTAAATGTCCATTAATAGAGGATTGGTGAAATAAATTATGAACATCTACACAGTGGAATACTATACAGCCACAAAAAAGGAATGAGGAAGATCATTTAAATGAATAAGGCAGGTGTAGAAAAATATATATAGTATAATACCATTTGTATAAAAGGGGGAGTATAGACATTAGGTGAATAGGAGTGTTTAGGCTTTTCCTATTCCTAGTTGGTTCTCATTATCCCTCACTTCTTATCATGGCCCCTGACTCCTTTTGTGTGAAGCCACAAAATCTGCAGTGTGCGCAACCATGACCTTTTAAGCCACTGTCTGGGGAAGTCTGAACAGGTAGCAGCCTCTCTGCAAGAGTGGGATGTTTGAAACAATTGTATCAGATAATGGTAAAGGATCTCCTGTAAGCTTTTCTTAACAGGCAGACTTTACTCAACCCATTTAAAAGGCTGGTTAACCTTAGTATGTATATGAATGATTTAAGATTTATCTTTCATCTACAATAGAAATAGAATGATTCATAATAGTTTGTTTTCTCTAAAGCCCTAATACAATGCAATGTTTGTCTTTTTAATTTGTTTGTTTTGATAACTTATATCTTTCACAGACCCAAAGGGCTGAATAAAATGGGAACTACACCTGTTTGTAGACTATTTTAGTTTGACTGTAACTGAAATGAAATATCTTGTCTGGAACTATATAATCAGTTAATCCAAGATGGCAAGTCTACAGGATGGGGCATTGAAATACCCTAGAACAAAAGGCAATATGTTACGCAAGTTGGTAATCAATTTTTAAAATGTGCAAGGATGGTTTCTGAGCTGCTAGGATAAGAGTATTTGAACACAAAACCCTCTATTCCTCTACACAGAGATGTGTGGGTTTTTCCCCACTGACCAGTTCTCTGATACCAGCTGGGTGTCCTAAATTCAACTGAATTCTGATACTATCTACCTGTGGTTAGCACAGACTGCACAGGTTAAGGGCTCAGTCCCACAAGACTGCCACCGCCATTTCAGATACCTATCGCAAGTTCAGGTTGTCACTTGTGCGTCTGATCAACCAGTTATAAATTGGAGGCTCCCATAACTCCCTTCTCAAGTTTGATTATTTGCTAGAATGACTCCCTGAATTCAGGAAAACAGGTTACTTACTAGATTATCAGTTTATTATAAAAGGATGCAACTCAGAAACAGCCAGATGGAAGAGATGCATAGGTCAAGATATGTGGGGAGGAGCTCAGAGCTTTGATGTCCTATCCAGGTGGACCACCCGCCTAGCACCTCCATGTGTTCACCAGCTTGAAAGCTCTCTGAACCCCCTAGTTAAGGGATTTTTATGGAGGCCTCCTCTAATAGGCATGCTTGGCTATTTTTTTTTATTGAAGTATAGTTGATTTACTATAGTTTCTGTTGTGTTAGTTTCTGGTGTATAGCAAAGTAATTCAGTTATACATATATGTACATATTCTTTTTCATACTCTTTTCCATTAAGATTTATTACAGGATTTTGAATATAGTTCCCTGTGCTATACAGTAGGAGCTTGTTGTT
The DNA here is from genome assembly GCF_965194825.1 of Balaenoptera physalus. Classification (NCBI taxonomy): domain Eukaryota; kingdom Metazoa; phylum Chordata; class Mammalia; order Artiodactyla; family Balaenopteridae; genus Balaenoptera; species Balaenoptera physalus. Next base: position 78,370,918 of record NC_138882.1, on the reverse strand, counting down.
TATTTTATATATAGTAGTTTGTATCTGCTAATCCCAAACTCCTAACTTATCCCTCCTCCACCCCCTTTCCCCTTTGGTAGCCAAAAGTTTGTTTTCTGTGTCTGTGAGTCTGTTTCTGTTTCATAAATAAGTTCATTTGCGCCATATTTTAGATTCCACATATAAGTGATATCATATGGTACTTATCTTTCTCTTTCTGACTTACTTCACTTAGTATGATAATCTCTAGGTTCATCCATGTTGCTGCAAATGGCATTATTTCATTCTTTTTAATGGCTGAGAAGTGTTCCATTGTGTATATACACCGCATCTTCTTTATTCATTCATCTGTTGATGGATATTAGGCTGCGTCCATGTATTGGCTATTGTAAATAGTTAGGCATGCTTGATTATTAACTCAATCTCCAGCGCCTCTCCAAAGGATGAAAGTGGGGGAGTAGTTGGGGGGCTGAAATTTCCAAACTTCTAATCATAACGTTCTTTCTGGTGACAAGGCCCCATCCTGAAGCTATCCAGGAGCCCACCAAAAGTTCCCTCAATAGAACATAAGATGCTCCTATCATCCAGGGAATTCCAAGGGATTTAGGAGCTCTGTGACAGGAACCAGGTCAAAGACCAAATATTAGAACAAAAGATGCTCCTAGCACTTTTATCTCTCAGGATATTACAAAGGTTTTAGGAGCTCTGTCCAGGAGCCTGGAATAAAGACATATATATATATATATTTCTTATTATAACAAAATATCACAGTACCTATATGGGGGTCTCTCAGACACGTGGCATAACAACACTGGGCATCATTATTTTACAAGTCCTAGCACTAATTGTTAAGCCAGACAGACACCAGCCCCTTCTCCCACTTTTGGAGGAAGGGAGGAGAAAGGGCCCACACAGCCATAATTCTCAAGAGAAACAAAGGACAGTGTCGAACACCCGGTTGCTAGGCTGATCAGCACCTGAGCGGAGGCTGTGAAGGTTGAAGATGTCCTTCAGGTAATTCCAAAATGCCCACCCCCATTGAGAATCACGTATTTATTTCTTTATTTATTGCCTCGCAGCTTGCAGGATCTTAGTTCCCAGACCAGGGATGGAATCCAGCCCCAGCAGTGAAAGCGCTGAGTCCTAACCACTGGACCACCAGGGAATTCCCTGATTTATACTTTAAAAAATTAATTTTCACACTGAAACATGCACAATATTTCAGATATCTTCTAGATCTTGAAAGGTTTTATTAGCATAGGCACAGCATTAATAATTATGACACTTTCTCCCACTTTGAAATATTAAAAATAGTTAAAATTAGAGTTCTAGGAAGCCCAGTAATTTTACCTTTTTGGTCTTTCCACTGGTGGCTGTCACCAGGTGCCTCATAGGGAAATTCAGAGCCACTCAGTACACTTACTGAGCTTGCAAAATCAGGGATGTCATCCATTTGTATTTCTTGTAAAATAAGAATGTATTTCTGTATAGTAACTAACTGGTTAATTTTACTTGTAAGTCAGGAAATAAAATGAATAAACAAATGTGATGTGGTAACAAAATTAATTAAATATTTGGGAAATCAAATCCTAATCTCCATGACAGATGATAATAATCACTACTATACTAATGAGGAAGGATATGGGGCGTTTCATCAAAGTTGGTTATCTCCTTCAACTGTCTGGGTCTACCCTGGGTCCAGCTAGCTACAGACATTGATTGCTCTGGTCCAATTAGCTCCCAGGCTACCAGCAGCATCCAGTCCCCTGCAGAAAGGAGAGAGTGAGAGACCAACATAGACGTGGCACATGGTGGAAATGCCAGAAACATTGTCGGCTCTCCACCCCTCCCCCACCGAAACCCATTTGCTCCCTGCAGGGCTGTGGTAGGTGGTCATAGAATGAGGAGGCTGCACTGCTGTGGTCTGGGAGGAGCAGACGCTAGGTTTGGCCTAGTGGAAGCAACGGGTCAGGAAAATCCAACCACGTGCTCTGGCGAGATGCATGCCCTGTTCAGCTCCTGCCTGAGCAAAGGGGAATGAGGTGATCGCAAAGCACGGACTAGGAAGAAGCCGTGGACTTCTATCCGAAATGCAAAGGAATTAAAAAAGCAATCAATTGGGCATAGGGGCCAGCTGGACGCTTGAATGGGAGGTGCAGCGTGGGCATTCTGGAGTTCTTTGGCTGCTTGATCAAGGCCCAGAACAATGGAAATGTTGATGGCACAGTATCAGAAGCTTAGTAGTAAGAAGGAAACAAAATAGATAACAAAAGCAAGACAAACTCCAGCTGGGAAGTTTGAGAAAGAAAGTCTTAATAACCAAAATATAAATGTATACCAGGAAACCCATCTTACCTTCTGGTACCAGGATCAAAATTATGGGGCCTAGTGTAAAATGAAAATGTGAGACCCCTGTTCAGAAAACAGCAAGAAAAGTACTGTTCAACGTAGTGAAATATAACACTTTTTCCTTTTTTTCTGTGGTCTCTCTCTCTTGACTTGTTATGGTGTTTTTTATTTGCTATTTAATGTCATTCTATGTAAAGAAAAATTAAGAATTTAAATAGCATGAATTTTACTTGTCATCTTTATATTGTGCAATGCCAGTTTTAAATGTTGACCAAGTTCTCACTATTGCCCATTTCTTATACTCTGCTTTATCTTGACCTAACTTTAGTCAGGCTTCTCTACTCCCCACAGGCCCTTAAACTTTGGATTGTCCCTGAGATTGAACAAGCACTAAAATGCAGAATATGTCCCTTTCACCAGCTTATCCTGAGAATCATCTGGCCAAAGGGAGACACATTTCCTGGGAAACTGCTCTGATCATGCCATCTATTCACTCTCCATTGATTCCTCAACTTCCCCTTAAAAGTTTCTGGTAAGCTCTGCTTACCCCTCCCTCTGAAAGAAACACCTTTTTCTGTTTGATTTTGAGATGCTTGCAGATTTCTGAGATTGGAACATTCTCCCTATCGCAACAGTCCTTTTGAAAAGTCTTTCATTATCTAAGTCTAGATTTGTTTTTATTTGACAATGAAAATATAAAAGCATTTAATTCATATGCCGAATCACTGAAACGACACAATCCATATTTCATAGCTCCTATGTGCACATGAATTTTTGTCCCTACCAGAACAGTGGAAATGCTGCACAGGACTAACTCAGCTGCTTTTATTTTACTTCTTGATACACACATACTACCAACATTCTCTATCTCTGGCTTGCTGATAAGTAAGGACTGAAAGGAAAAGGAACTATGGGTTGTTCTGTCTTTCTCTTTCCTTCTATGTCATCGTTTTCAGCATAAGTGGTTGGCTAATTCAGGGAAGTGATATGATAGGATTCCCTGGTCATTTGTTTTTCTTAGAATGTCACTGCCTTTTGGCGTCTGAAGCAAGTTCTGCTTTGAAGGGAAAGTGCAGCCTCTGGGGCAAGCAGGTCAGCTTATTCAGTCATAGAGGCAATGTACTTACCTTATACTACTCATCTTAGGTTTTTGAATTCCCACTGCATACTGGGTCCATCCGGAATTCTGTGTTCATCAAGCATAGCAAGTGCTATATACAAATGGGTGACAAGGAAGGCAGATAAGAATGTTGCTGGTATCTGCTGATTGAGCAGGCTTCATTGTTCCACCGGGCTCCAGTTACAAAACTCTCGGTCAAAGATAAAATTATTTAAAATTTCAGGGACATTTTTCGGGCATCCCTAAAAGTTTCTAATATTTGTTTGAATCATTCCCAAGATCTTTTTCTAGAAGGTGTTGTCTGTCCTTTTTAGTGCCCTTCCCTGGTGGTCTAGCGGTTAGGACTTGGCACTTTTACCGCCAAGGCCCAGACTCGATTCCTGGTCAGGGAAGCTAATTCTGTTTCTGATCACCCACATTCTATTGTTGCCATGGCTGCTGCGGCTTCAGTGCCTGAGTCTTTACCGAGGCTTGCTTGCCCGTACCCCAAGTCATCTGGTCCTGAGGTATATATTTACGAAGGGAACAAGGTGACTGTGAAAAAATGAAAAATTCCTCTGTGCAGATTCGAACTTGCTTACATGAGCCTCACCACACTGGGAATTACTGATTTCTGTGGCTTGTCGTCCCCCACCCTCACCGTGCAATATAAGTAATTTCTACATGAAACGAGTGAGTTATTGCAAATGGTTTATAAATCTATTAAGGCTTTATTGGCATAGGCACAGTTTTAGTAATGGATGTAATTTCCACCCCCCCACCCCCAGTTCATTGAAACCCTAAGAGCAGTTACATTCAGAAATGTAGACAGCTCAGGTAATTTTACCAGATCCACTGCTGTTTCTGCTGGTGGCTGCAGCCGGGTATTCCCAGTTGCCCCATTAGGAAGCTGAAACCATCTATTATGCTTCCTTACGTATTTTAGGAATAGAAAACCACACTTCATCCGTTTGATCTTTTGTAAAAATAAGAACACATTTCTACATGATAATTGGTTAGTTAACTTTACCTGTAAGACAGGAACTGTAATAAAAAGATCAAGGATGATATTATTAAAATGGCAAGTTACATGGCAACAGTCCTTCCTTGGCTGTCAAGAGACGTCGTCCCGCAATTCTCAAAGTTGACTTCAGGATAACCTGGAGAAGTTTGAGAGGCATGAAGACTTCGCATGCCGCCCCTTAATCTGAGGATCTCCAAGTTCAGCATTGGTGGGCAAAAATCAGGAGCCATGCGGTCACTTGCGTATCTCAAAGATTGCACGCAAGCAAGCCTTTGCTATAACAGAGGCGGTGGGAGTCTCAACAGCAACAGAATATAGGTGACCAGAAAGAAAAAACAGCTTTCCCTGACTGGAAGTCGAACTTGGGCTGCGGCGGTTAAATCCTAGCCACTAGACTACCAGGGAACAGGGTCAGGAAGCTGCAGGCAGCACCTTGTGGAAAAAGATCTTAGGAATAATTCAGATATGTGTTAGAAAACTTTCAGGGATGTCTGAAGAATGTTTTGAAGTGGTGAGTGTGGTGGTGGTGCAGTGATTGCCACCTGGGTCAAAGGGTGGAAGGGAACTTTAGTGGCAGAAAAGTTGGAAGCAAGATTGTGACAAGTCAAGCCAGGCAGGAAGAGGATAATTTTTCCTACAACATTTTTGTCACTGACTCTCTGACCACAGGGGTTTCTCTTCTTTCCTTCCTTCTTTCTTTCTTCCTTCTTCCTTCCCTCCCTCCCTTACTACCTTCCTTCCTTCCATTCCTAAAATTTGTGTGCCTCTCTCCCTTCTGTAGTTTCCCTATGTTTGACTGAGGAAAACATGTCCTTTTTTGCCCACCCTTCCCCTAAAAGGACAATATTTCTGGTCTTCTCCAAATTTACCTCTCCCCAGTGCAGAGGGGGAAACATTCAGGGTCAATGGGAAATGCCCACCTGGAGCTGCACACTTCTTCTTGGCTGTGCTGTTATTTGCGACCTGGGAATGACCTGCACAAATGCCTGAATTCTGATGAGGCTTCTTCGCCCATCAGTATTGCTGAGGTGGGTGAGGCCTCCAGTGCATACAGGCAAGGATCCACAGGTGGCCAAAGGAAGGCTGTTTGCAGGGGTTTGAACAGAGCTTGGACATGGGAGATGAGGTGCCCTTTCAGTGCAGAAAGGAGCTAGAGTTGATAGAGGGTCCTCCCTGTGCCACCATGCTTAGGCACAGAAGTGTGAGGAGTCCCATAATTCTAAATGTAAAACTGGCCTCACAGATCCTTCAGAAGGTATTTTTGTCAAGGTAGGAAGAAAGATCTTATTTTATTTTGCTCTTTATTAACTTAATTTATAAGTTTAAAATATTTAAACATATGGTATGTGGGCCTCCATTTGTACTCATTCCCACAGCTGCAGATATTAGGGCACACTGACTTCTCTGACTTTCCAGGCCCACCCATGTATCAAGCTATCAGCTCCTTGCCCTGACCACTTGGATCTAAGGTCCTTCTTTACTAAACTGAGTCATCTTTCTCCACTCCCCCCACCAGGAACCTTTTCCCGGGTCCCACCCCTAGTGAATCATAGCACCCTTGGAAATAAGCTCAGAACCTTTCCTACCCACTGTATCCATTAAGCATCAAGTCCTTTCTGTTTCATCTTCTGTGGTTTCCCCTCCAGTGAGGACAATGCCAAGTTCTCTGGGGAGTGTTTTCACCTCAGTAGCTCAAGCAGTTGCCATGTAGTTTGAAGGTACGGGGCTAAGGGGTGTGCATGTCCCTCTTAAAATTGTATTCAGTATCATGTTTCCAAATTTTAAAAAAGATTCCTTTAACTTGAGGAACACTCAGATTTCCTACTAGAAGTTAATGAGAGGAGGGAGGAAAGGAAGCCTGTAAAGTTTCTCGGATGTTGGACTGGATGTATGGTGTGTTAGTCAGGATCTCCTAGAAACAGAACCATTAGGGGATCTGTATCTATCTATGTCTATATCATGTATATTTATATCTATATCTATATCTAGAGAGAGAGGGATTATAAAGAATTAGCTCATGTGATTATGGATCTGCAGTGTGAGTTGACAAGCTAGACACCCAGGAGAGCTGGTTCAAGGCCAGCAGGCCCCAGACCAAGGAAGAGTTGATGTTCCAGTCCAAGTCTGAAGGTGGGAAAACCCCAATTCCCAGTTTGAAGGCAGTTAGGCAGGATGAGTTCTTTCTTACAAGGGGGAGGACAGTCTTTTTGTTCTATTTGGTCATCCAACAGATTGGATGAGGCCCACCCACATTAGGGAGAGCAATCTGCTTTACTCAGTCTTCTGAGTGAAACGTTAATCCCATGAAAAAACATCCTCACAGAAACACTTGAAATAACATTTGACCAAATATCTGGGCAACCCATGGCTCAGTCAAGTTGACACATAAAACTAACCATCACAGATGGTGACACCGTTATACTAAGCACACAGAGAGAGACTTGCTTTGGTTGGGCTTTAGTTTAGGATAACTGCTTTTTCAGAGCATTTTTGCTTTTGCCCTATCTGGATGTAGTGCAAAGATGCTTTCATCTGGTTGCATAAGAGGGATGAATTAAGAAAGAAAAAGTCCCTTCTGGCAGAGAAACAGCAGGGCTGGGCAATAGTAGGCTAAAATACACTTCCCTGGGAGCGCTTGAACCAACAATATATTGATTTACAGTTAAACCTGCTGACCATCGGACATCAGGGACCACATTGAATTTTTTTTAAGTGAAATTCACATAACATAAAATTAACCATTTTAAAGTGAACAATTCAGTGGCATTTAATACATTCTCAAGGTTACCCAACCACCACCTCTATCTAGTCCAAACATGTTCATCATCCAAAATAAAACTCCATATCCATTAAGCAATTATTCCCTAATACTCTCTCCTCCCAGAAACCAACGTTACCTAAAAAAATGTAAAGTTACAAACGTCCAGGAGTGGGATTAGAACCAATGACCTTTACACCTAACAGCCTAACACACTAACCACTTGCACCACAGAAGCCAAGGCAACATATTCATCCTTGCAGATTATATTCACAGATCTTTAATCAAACACCACGTTCCTCCGCTAAGATTTCCACTTCTTCACTTTCACATGGCAAGTAGGTCTGACTTGTGTGATTCTAAAAACTAAAACAAGAAATCATCCCTGCATGTGACACTAGGATCCTTACTTCCTTTCTTCCCAATTCCAGGAGGAAGCGACTGTCTCTTTCTCCCGAAGTTGAGACAGAGACACGAGTAAAACTGAATTCACTACTTGAGGGAAGTGAGAATGGCTTGAGGGAACGGAGAATGAAGCAGGGGTGGGTTTTGGGCAAATAGTTCGCTGCTAACTTCAACTAATGATCCCTGCTTGGGAAGTCAGCCTGATGTCCTAATTTCAGTAAATGTCTTTGAAGCCCAGTTTCATTGCCTCTTTCTGAATTTTAAACACAGATGCTGGGTTTATTCAAAGACATAAGTTCAATATGACAGTGAGCTCCGAAGCTCTCCCTGAATGATTCTCAAGGAGTACCAAATATATCAACTGGAGGCAGAGCAACGTCTGGGGACCTGAGAGACTGTAGGTTGAACACTCCCCCCCAATACTACTCCTATTAACACACGTAGTGATACAAAAATTTTGCTGATGGGCCATGGCTCACTAGTTTTTAATGAGTATCACTATAATTTTTTTTTTTTTTTAAGATTTTTAGAAATTTCATGTAATGTCTGAAATATTTATATTAACATATTTCCATACAAATAACCCAATGAAAGTTTAGTATTACTTGTTTTGTTTGTTTTTTTATACTGCACGTTCTTATTAGGCATCAACTCTATACACATCAGTGTATACATGTCAATCCCAATCGCCCAACTCAGCACACCGCCATCCCCACCTCACCGCAGTTTTCCCCCCTTGGTGTCCATATGTCCATTCTCCACATCTATGTCTCAACCTCTTCCCTGCAAACTGGCTCATCTGCACCATTTTTCTAGGTTCCACATACATGCATTAATATATGATATTTGTTTTTCTCTTTCTGACTTACTTCACTCTGTATGACAGTCTCTAGATCCATCCACGTCTCAACAAATGACTCAATTTCGTTCCTTTTTATGGCTGAGTAATATTCCATTGTATATATGTACCACATCTTCTTTATCCATTCGTCTGTTGATGGGCATTTAGGTTGCTTCCATGACCTGGCTATTGTAAATAGTGCTGCAATGAACATTCGGGTGCATGTGTCTTTTTGAATTACGGTTTTCTCTGGGTATATGCCCAGTAGTGGGATTGCTGGGTCATATGGTAACTCTATTTTTAGTTTTTTAAGGAACCTCCATATTGTTCTCCATAGTGGCTGTATCAATTTACATTCCCACCAACAGTGCAAGAGGGTTCCCTTTTCTCCACACCCTCTCCAGCATTTGTTGTTTGTAGATTTTCTGATGATGCTCATTCTAACAGGAGTGAGGTGATACCTCATTGTAGTTTTGATTTGCATTTCTCTAATAATTAGTGATGTTGAGCATCTTTTCATGTGCTTCGTGGCCGTCTGTATGTCTTCTTTGGAGAAATGCCTATTTAGGTCTTCTGCCCATTTTTGGATTGGGGTGTTTGTTTCTTTGCTATTGAGCTGAATGAGCTGTTTATATATTTTGGAGATTAATCCTTTGTCCGTTGATTCATTTGCAAATATTTTCTCCCATTCTGAGGGTTGTCTTTTCGTCTTGTTTATGGTTTCCTTTGCTGTGCAAAAGCTTTGAAGTTTCATTAGGTCCCACTTGTTTATTTTTGTTTTTATTTCCATTACTCTAGGAGGTGGATCAAAAAAGATTTTGCTGTGATTTATGTCAAAGAGTGTTCTTCCTATGTTTTCCTCTAAGAGTTTTATAGTGTTCAGTCTTATATTTAGGTCTCTAATCCATTTTGAGTTTATTTTTGTGTATGGTGTTAGGGAGTATTCTAATTTCATTCTTTTACATGTAGCTGTCCAGTTTTCCCAGCACCACTTATTGAAGAGACTGTCTTTTCTCCATTGTATATCTTTGCCTCCTTTGTCATAGATTAGTTGACCATAGGTGCGTGGGTTAATCTCTGGGCTTTCTATCTTGTTCCATTGATCTATGTTTCTGTTTTTGTGCCAGTACCATATTGTCTTGATTACTGTAGCTTTGTAGTATAGTCTGAAGTCAGGGAGTCTGATTCCTCCAGCTCCATTTTTTTGCCTCAAGACTGCTTTGGCTATTCGGGGTCTTTTGTGTCTCCATACAAATTTTAAGATGATTTGTTCTAGCTCCGTAAAAACTGTCATTGGTAATTTGATAGGGATTGCATTGAATCTGTAGATTGCTTTGGGTAGTATACTCATTTTCACAATGTTGATTCTTCCAATCCAAGAACATGGTATATCTCTCCATCTGTTGGTATCATCTTTAATTTCTTTCATCAGTGTCTTATAGTTTTCTGCATACAGGTCTTTTGTCTCCCTAGGTAGGTTTATTCCTAGGTATTTTATTCTTTTTGTTGCAATGGTAAATGGGAGTGTTTCCATAATTTCTCTTTCAGATTTTTCATCATTAGTGTATAGGAATGCAAGAGATTTCTGTGCATTAATTTTGTATCCTGCAACTTTACCATATTCATTAATTAGCTCTAGCAGTTTTCTGGTGGCAGTTTTAGGATTCTCTAAGTATAGTATCATGTCATCCGCAAACAGTGACAGTTTTACTTCTTCTTTTCCAATTTGTATTCCTTTTATTTCTTTTTCTTCTCTGATTGCCGTGGCTAGGACTTCCAGAACTATGTTGAATAATAGTGGTGAGAGTGGACATCCTTGTCTCGTACCTGATCTTAGAGGAAATGCTTTCAGTTTTTCACCATTGAGAATGATGTTTGCTGTGGGTTTGTCATATATGGCCTTTATTATGTTGAGGTAGGTTCCCTCTATGCCCACTTTCTGGAGAGTTTTTATCAGAAATGGGTGTTGAATTTTGTCAAAAGCTTTTTCTGCATCTATTGAGATGATCATATGGTTTTTATTCTTCAGTTTGTTAATATGGTGTATCACATTGATTGATTTGCGTATGTTGAAGAATCCTTGCATCCCTGGGATAAATCCCACTTGATTGTGGTGTATGATCCTTTTAATGTGTTGTTGGATTCTGTTTGCTAGTATTTTGTTGAGGATTTTTGCATCTATATTCATCAGTGATATTGGTCTGTAATTTTCTTTTTTTGTAGTGTCTTTGTCTGGTTTTGGTATCAGGGTGATGGTGGCCTCATAGAATGAGTTTGGGAGTCTTCCTTCCTCTGCAAGTTTTTGGAAGAGTTTGAGAAGGATGGGTGTTAGCTCTTCTCTAAATGTTTGATAGAATTCACCTGTGAAGCCATCTGGTCCTGGACTTTTGTTTGTTGGAAGATTTTTAATCACAGTTTCAATTTCATTACTTGTGATTGGTCTGTTTATATTTTCTGTTTCTTCCTGATTCAGTCTTGGAAGGTTATACCTTTCTAAGAATTTGTCCATTTCTTCCAGGTTGTCCATTTTATTGGCATAAAGTTGCTTATAGTAGTCTCTTAGGATGTTTTGTATTTCTGTGGTGTCTGTTGTAACTTCTCCTTTTTCATTTCTGATTTTATTGATTTGAGTCCTCTCCCTCTTTTTCTTGATGAGTCTGGCTAATGGCTTATCAATTTTGTTTATCTTCTCAAAGAACCAACTTTTCGTTTTATTGATCTTTGCTATTGTTTTCTTTGTTTCTATTTCATTTATTTCTGCTCTGATCTTTATGATTTCTTTCCTTCTGCTAACTTTGGGTTCTGTTTGTTCTTCTTTCTCTAGTTTCTTTAGGTGTAAGGTTAGATTGTTTACTTGAGATTTTTCTTGTTTCTTTAGGTAGGCTTGTATAGCTATAAACTTCCCTCTTAGAACCGCTTTTGCTGCATCCCATAGGTTTTGGGTCGTCGTGTTTTCATTGTCATTTGTCTCTAGGTATTTTTTTATTTCCTCTTTGATTTCTTCAGTGATCTCTTGGTTATTTAGTAACGTATTGTTTAGCCTCCATGTGTTTGTCTTTTTTACGTTTTTTTCCCTGTAATTCATTTCTAATCTCATAGCGTTGTGGTCAGAAAAGATGCTTGGTATGATTTCAATTTTCTTAAATTTACTGAGGCTTGATTTGTGACCCAAGATGTGATCTATCCTGGAGAATGTTCCGTGCGCACTTGAGAAGAACGTGTAATCTGCTGTTTTTGGATGGAATGTCCTATATATATCAATTAAATCTATCTGGTCTATTGTGTCATTTAAAGCTTCTGTTTCCTTATTTATTTTCATTTTGGATGATCTGTCCATTGGTGTAAGTGAAGTGTTAAAGTCCCCCACTATTATTGTGTTACTGTCGATTTCCTCTTTTATAGCTGTTAGCAGTTGCCTTATGTATTGAGGTGCTCCTATGTTGGGTGCATATATATTTATAATTGTTATATCTTCTTCTTGGATTGATCCCTGGATCATTATGTAGTGTCCTTCCTTGTCTCTTGTAACATTCTTTATTTTAAAGTCTATTTTATCTGATATGAGTATAGCTACTCCAGCTTTCTTTTGATTTCCATTTGCATGGAATATCTTTTTCCATCCCCTAACTTTCAGTCTGTATGTGTCCCTAGGTCTAAAGTGGGTCTCTTGTAGACAGCATATATATGGGTCTTGTTTTTGTATCCATTCAGCCAGTCTATGTCTTTTGGTTGGGGCGTTTAATCCATTCACGTTTAAGGTAATTATCGATATGTATGTTCCTATGACCATTTTCTTAATTGTTTTGGGTTTGTTTTTGTAGGTCCTTTTCTTCTCTTGTGTTTCCCACTTAGAGAAGTTCCTTTAGCATTTGTTGTAGAGCTGGTTTGGTGGTGCTGAATTCTCTAAGCTTTTGCTTGTCTGTAAAGCTTTTGATTTCTCCCTCAAATCTAAATGAGATCCTTGCCGGGTAGAGTAATCTTGGTTGTAGGTTCTTCCCTTTCATCACTTTAAGTATATCATGCCACTCCCTTCTGGCTTGCAGAGTTTCTGCTGAGAAATCAGCTGTTAACCTTATGGGAGTTCCCTTGTATGTTACTTGTCGTTTTTCCCTTGCTGCTTTCAATAATTTTTCTTTGTCTTTAATTTTTGCCACTTTGATTACTATGTGTCTCGGCGTGTTTCTCCTTGGGTTTATTCTGTATGGCACTCTCTGCACTTCCTGGACTTGGGTGGCTATTTCCTTTCCCATGTTAGGGAAGTTTTCGACTATAATCTCTTCAAATATTTTCTCTGGTCCTTTCTCCCTCTCTTCTCCTTCTGGGACCCCTATAATGCGAATGTTGTTGCGTTTAATGTTGTCCCAGAGGTCTCTTAGGCTGTCTTCATTTCTTTTCATTCTTTTTTGTTTAGTCTGTTCCGCAGCAGTGAATTCCACCATTCTGTCTTCCAGGTCACTTATCCGTTCTTCTGCCTCAGTTATTCTGCTATTGATTCCTTCTAGTGTAGTTTTCATTTCAGTTATTGTATTGGTCATCTCTGTTTGTTTGTTCTTTAATTCTTCTAAGTCTTTGTTAATCATTTCTTGCATCTTCTCGATCTTTGCCTCCATTCTTATTCCGAGGTCCTGGATCATCTTCACTATCATTATTCTGAATTCTTTCTCTGGAAGGTTGCCTATCTCCACTTCATTTAGTTGTTTTTCTGGGGTTTTTTCTTGTTCCTTCATCTGGTACATAGCCCTCTGCCTTTTCATCTTCTCTATCTTTCTGTAACTGTGGTTTTTGGTCCACAGGCTGCAGGATTGTAGTTTTTCTTGCTTCTGTTGTCTGCCCTCTGGTGGTTGAGGCTATCTAAGAGGCTTGATGGGAGTCTCTGGTGGTGGGTAGAGCTGACTCTAATTTTTTATTCTGAAACATGAAACCCACCTGCAAGTTACTATGAATCAAGAAAATCAGTTTTAGTAATGAACGTAGTTACCCCAGATTCTTTGGAATTCTAAAAGCAGTTAACTATTCAGAGTTCTGCGCAGACTGGGCAATTTTACCAAACGCTCTGACATTTCTACTGGTGGATCCTGCCATTCAGAAGTTCCTCAATAGACAAAACCAGAGCGTCAATTACACTTACTTAAGGTCTGAAAAAGCCTACTTATTGATTATTAATTACTTAGTAATCATTAGTGTTATAATATTAATGTATTAGCATTATCACATTTATCATATAATTAATTATATAATGAAAAACGTACTTAATATATTACTATTAATGTAATTAATATTATATTAATATCAATTAATTATTAATTAGGTGTTAATTTACCTATATATTCATATGGTTAGTTTTTCTAGAAAAAAATTTTGATGCTGCTATGTGTAAAACCAGATCAGAAATGATATTCAGAAAATGAAAAATAATATGATGTCATTTCCTAGCTAGGAGGTAAAGCAGATACAAATGGAAGACACCACTTCCTCCAGGGAAAAAGTCGATTTGATTCAAAAGGCTTTTTTAAAAATTCCATAGACAAGTTTTGCTAGAAGTGCAAGAGGCATAGAGAAAGTCTGGGTCCACAGAGTGGAGAGGCTTCTTTTTCTTTTTTTTTCTTAAAATTTTTAAACAAGAGTCAGATGATCAAAGTCCTATTTAAAAAAAAAAAAAAAAAGGAAAAAAATAGCAGCTGAAGAGTCTAGAAGAAGAACTGAACGCAAAAACTTCCACATGAATAGAAAGGTAACTGCCAAGGAAAATATTAAACAGAAATAACAGGAGCTGGAAAGTGAACTAGATAAATCTCAGCACCAAGGAGAATGCCATTTCCCGGTAAGGAAGGATAGTGACAAAGAAAAGATATAGTGGTGTGAAAAAGGTGGGGAGTTGTCCTGGAAAGAAATGCCGGGTGGAAAAGAGAACAAAAGTCAACGCCAGAGTGTAAAAGGAGGTTATGTGAACGTATCCTTAACAAACGCAATTACCACAATGTTGCAGCCATCTGGCCTAAAAAAAATGAGGGCTGCGATTTACTATGAGGGCATCATCAGAAGAAGACAGGTACAGGGGTGGAGAGAAGGATGGTGTATCCTGGGTACACAGACGGTAAGGCAGAAATGGGAAATTATTAGGTCATATCTACATGAGGGGCGTGTGTGTGTTTGGTTGGGGGTGGGGGAGGGAGGTATTCTCGGTAATATTCTTGCCTCACTGTGATAGGATTGAGAGCACTGGTCATGCAACTGGAACAAGATGACGGCTGGTAGTCCACCCTGTCAGGCATCTGCCTCCACCGCCTCCCACCTGCTTGGCTAAGTTTGCCCGACTGGCCTGCGGTATCTGCCTGCTCTCTCACTTCCGCTGCCTGGTGGTGTAACTACTGGCACGTGTCCAGATTAATTTTCACATCTCTGGACCCCGGGTGCCTTGGTCCGCTTCTCTGCTCCCATGGCCCGCACAAGACCAGGACGCCCTTGGAGCACACCACCGACACACGGGAGTCACAGGCAGCCCAGGAGCTGGCACGCAACCGGGAAACTGGCCCCAGCGGTTGCTGGCATGACCGACGAGATAAGGGAGGCGAGTCCATGCAAGTGGCCCGACTTGGAGATGTAGATCCCTCTCCCACACCTTCGGATGTCGCCGCCGCCGCCGGCGACGCTGACGGCGCGCAACACTGCCACACCCGGCCCACCACCCCTACCTTTACCACAAACAGCATCATCAGCACCAGCACAACACCAGTACCACCGCCGCCGCAACCGGCAACACCAGAACCAGCAGCACCAGCACCTCACGAGGAAAGAAGGGGTGGGTGGTCAGAAGGGAGGGGCGTCGTGGGGGAAGCAGTGCTGCTTGAGAGTGCAAACACAGGCGGGGGCGTTTGCTCGTGGCCACGGCCACGGCGGGGAGAGGCGCGGCCCCGGCCACTCGTGTTTGGGGCTGAGGCAAGCGTCCGAAAAGGAAGACACGGGACGTCGAAGGCCTCGAGTGGGCGCGCGCCAGTGCGGCCAAAAGGTTTGGCCGGGGAGGGAGGGTGGAGGTTGCCTGGCAGGGCTTGGGCTGGAGGTGCAGGGCACCGGGCGGCTCTTGTCGGGGCGCCGAGGCCGCGGAGCAAGCGTGGCCTAAAAGTGGGATGTGCACGGTGGGAGGTAGAGAGGAAGAACAAAGGCTTCCCTGACCGGGAATCGAACCCGGGCCGCGGCGGTGAGAGCGCCGAATCCTAACCACTAGACCACCAGGGAGCGTCAGGCTCCACCACTGCTCCTGCTGGACCCATAGCACCCGCTCGGCGCCACCTTGGCGCCAAGACCCGGCCTTTCCAAGTCCAGCCACGCGCCGCCCCTGGCAATCCACGTGTCCTACCGTCCTTCCTGCTTGCAGCGCCCTCAGAACACTGCGCGCCTGCTTCTCGCACACACAAGAAAAGCCGCTGGGGCCAGCTGGCTCCCTGCTCCCAGCTCTCCCTCACAGGCCCCCGGCCGGCCGCCCGTGGAGCTCGGTAAAAGGGCAGCCCGCTGCGCTGGCCGGGAATCGAACCCGGGTCAACTGCTTGGAAGGCAGCTATGCTCACCACTATACCACCAACGCTGCACAGCCCGGGCCGCCCCGAGACGCCGGCACCGGGCTCGCCCGAGCGCACTCTCGTCGCCGCCGCCTTCTCCTCCTCCTCCTCCTCCTTCTCTTCCGACCCCTCCTCCTTCTCTTCCTCCTCCTACTCCCCTTTCTCTGCCCCGTCCTCCTCCTCCTCCTCCTCAGCCGCCGCCGCCGCCGCCGCCGCTTGGAACAGCCCTGCCCCGACGCCCCGCCGGCCGGCAGCTCTGTGACGTCACAGGCGCCACCAAGGCCCCCCCCCGCGCCCCCCCCCCACGCCAGCCCTACGAAGCTGCCCTAGGCCACCGGCCCGACCGCCTCAGGGGGGCGCTCTCGCTGCCTCGCTGCTCCAGGGCCCCTCCGCTCCACGCCGCGGCCCGCCCCCGCCCCCGGCCCCGGGGCACGCGTCTTCCAGACCCCGGCTCGCCAAAGCCCTTCTCCACCGGGCGCCGGGCCAGGCCACTTCCCGCACCGACAGGGCACGCCACTCATCCGCCTCCCACCCGTCCCGGCAGCTGTGCACCTATGCCGCTGTGCACAGCTGCGCAGCTGTGCGTCGCGACGCAAGGAGCCCACTGAGACAGCCACTTTGGGCGGGCCGCAACGTCATCGGGCGCTTGTAGGGTCCAGAGGAGGCCCTCGCTCGGCCCTGGCGACTGAGCGCCCGGCGAGGAGGAAGGGCTGGGCGGCTGGAGGGGGGCGAGGGTGGGCAGGCTGGGCACGCGCTGGCGCCCTGCGCCTCGCTGGAGGGCGGAGGGCGGAGGGAGGAGAAGAAGGGCCCTTGGGAGCCAGGCGGCAGGACAGAGAGCGGCGCCAGCCGCCAAAAGAGGGCGTGTTGCCTCCCCGTCGGGGAATCGAACCCCGGTCTCCCGCGTGACAGGCGGGGATACTCACCACTATACTAACGAGGACGGCGGCCACCGCCCCCGCGCCCGGCCGCCCTCGGGCTGCCTGCCGACGCCTCCCCCTGCCCTCCGGCCCCCTGCCCACCACGGGCGCCCGGCACGTGCCCGACCCGACCCAACGCCACACCAACCGCGTCCTCCAAAGCGGCAGCCCCCGACCCCGACAGGGACCCGGACCCGCGTGGCCCTGAAAACGCCGAG